>NC_136068.1:635535099-636223394 GCF_964261635.1 Lissotriton helveticus | reverse complement strand
AGAGATGAAGAGAGAGAGAGAGAGAGAGATTCTGCATATGAACCTCTTCACATCACATCTCTTCGATCAGTCCTCTTTGGCCTCTTGCCTTCCCTTCTCTGCCGTGTCTCTCCTTTGTCCATTTGTGCACATTCATCCTGTCTGGTTTCCCCCAGCACGGGTGTCTGCTTGTCTTCTTCTTCGACCTTCAATTCCTTGAAGTGTGAGCTGTTTCTTGTGATGTGGTAATGCCCTGCTGATGCTGTTATCATGGGCCCTTTCACTTCAGTCACCGTCTGCGGATCCTTCGAGAACGGGCTGTCTGACTTCCTCAGCTGTCTTTGCGGCACTACCACTTTGTCCCCTTCTTTTAGTTGTGTCGGAATGGCATGCCTCCTTGCGTTGGCGTATGTTTTAATTTTTGCCGTTGCTTCTTCGTCCTTGGCGGCAATGCTGCCTCGCTCTTTCTTTGCTACCTCCTCCATCTGCGGTATCCTCGTCCTGCTCAAACGGCCTAGCACTAGCTCAGCGGGGCACCGTCCTGTGGAGCTGTGAGGAGTGTTTCCTGTAGTCCCTTAGTATTTGGCACAGGGCCTGCCCTATCGATATCTGTGTCAGCTTAGCTCATTGTACAGCCTTCTTTATCGTTCCCATGAACCTTTCTGCCATGCCATTTGCCTGTGGCCACAGCGGTGTTATTTTCCGGTGGCGGATCTCTAAGTGCTCCATGAATTTTCTGCACTCCTCCCCTGAGAAGGGCGGACCATTGTCAGTCTTTAGAGTTTGTGGGGAGCCCCATGCTGCGAAAACATCGTCCATAACTGGCAGCCTCGCGTTTGCTGATGTTGACGCCACTTGCCGTACAATGGGAAATCTGGAAAATGTGTCTATTATCACTAGCAGGTAGTTTCCTGTCTCCAGGGGCCCATAGAAATCGGCTGCCAATTCAGTCCACACTGCCTTCGGGAGTACTGACATCTGTAGTGGTTCCGGCTTGGTCTGCTGTCCTGTCACTTGACAGACATGGCAGTGTGCGACTGCGGGCCGGACTGGCCATAGCGGACACCGGGCAATCCCCCGGTGCGGCGCACGGGAGGGGGCCGGTTCTGGGCCCCTGGGGGCCGTTTTTGGTACAGGGCCGTTTTTGCAGCATAGCTGCAAAATCGGCCCTGTAACAAAGAGCTCAGCGGCACCTCCAACCCCATCCTCCCCTCCCCTCCCCCCCACCCCGAGTTGGGAGGGGGGGTGCCAGAGCACTTTGCCGGGGCCGGTTTTGGTTCCCAGTCCGGCCCTGGTCAGAGCACCGGCAGTTTTTAGGTCTCGTGACCTATCAATGCGCATGCGCATTGAGAGAAGCGAGACTATAGGGCTTTAAACAAAGTTTACCTAACTGTGGCGATTTGGTGCTGTGCCCGTGCGCTTTTAGGTCAATGCGCAAGCGCATTGACCTAAAATGCGCGTGCACAGCATCAAATCGCCAGCCATCTGTTGCCCAGCTTGGTGCCCCTCCACCCCCTGCGGCATCAAAGGCTTTCACGGCCGGCCGGCCGTGCTTTCAGTTTGCCGCTCCACCCCCTGCGGCATCAAAGGCTTTCACGGCCGGCCGGCCGTGCTTTCAGTTTCAGGAGCCTGCATTGTTTTCACGGCCGGCCTCCGGCCGTGACTCACATTTCTCCTTCCTTCCAGCGCTGCCTTGTTTAGGACTTGTGCCCTGCATTTTCATCAATTTGAACATGAAATCCCCGACGCTAATCTGTGTGAATTACAAACAAAGTAAGGGCTAGACAGAAACGGCCCTGGAAAAACGGAATGCCTGCTTCTCACCGCGTGATAGATATTATGCAGACACTCACTGGGCTTTCCCCGAGCTGCGCTCGTTCGAGGGCCATCGTCAAATCTCGAGATATTTTATACATATTAGCCTCCGAGATGATAAACTGGCAGCTCTTGAAATACTGCACCTGAGCTCTATTGATGTGTGTGGCAGAATTGCAAATGATTTCGATGAAAAGGAGTTAGGTTGTAGCGACCGAGTATGTACACAAGCACAGCCGATTGCCGCACTAGCGCTCAGATGAAAGTTGGAGCCCTTTACACCCGCACTGATCGTTTAAATGATTACCAAATTCAGAGGTACACTGTACCTGAGCCAACCGTTAGCCACATATGATATGATGTAAACTTGTTCTATTCCAGTCTGTGGCGCCGTTTATTATGACTATGTACTTTATATGTCAAGAATGCATAGTTGGATTCGGTAATCACATAATACGATATAAACTTTTTCAATGCTAATGTGCGGTGTGTGCAGGCATGGTTTAGTTGAATTGTTATTATGACTCTGTACTCCCTATGGTAATTAGTCCAGTTACGAGCGTTTCCTTTTTGAGCTCACTGATGCTCGTTCCTGACTGCTCTATTTTTTGGACGCTTACGGAGTTCATAGGAGTGAGACCCATTAAACTATACATTCCATTTCCCCCGTAATAGAATTGTCACATACTGTATATTATTTTAAATGGTATGGTGAATTCAACTCAGTTGGGACTCTTCACCCGACTTTCATACACCGACAATTGTCTTACTCTACACACAGTGCCTCTAGGTGCATCTTTGAACTTTGAAACTTGAGTGGTTCCCAGATCATTTAACTTAGTCTATTGTCCCGGTCCATGAGAATCGGCCCGCCGTGACGCGGTTCCTCGCCAGCACTTAGCGGCTGCAAGCATTCGCGTGTCACACGCACGCGCTCATAAGCAGAGTTTCGGGACCGGCTTCTGTTCCTACGATTTATTCAGTGACTGGCAGCACCTTCCTCGCGGTAAGCCCATCTATAGCGCACGTTAGGCTGTGCATTTGTTTAAACTTTTCAATAGTGCCATCATGTTTCTGATGACAAATAGGTAACGCGCCCTTTTGTTTCAATGATAACATTTTAGATTCATGCACGGGGCTGCCAGCCTGAATATAACGGGACCGCAGAGGAGCGTTGAGTTACTGTTTCACTTTTGTAATGTATATACCATACCTTGCTGAATATCGGGATGGAAGAGTGATGCTTCCTTTCCTCTTTTTCCCTTAGATTGTGCGCCCTCGTGCTTTAACAGTGAACTTACATCAGATCGGGTATTATGCTGTCGGATATTAAACTCCTTGCCCTGCAATAGCGCCAATCGCTTTATTTGTTGGATTTACTATTTTCTGTCCTTATTAATTTACTCCCATCTCCGTTTTTAGATTTCTTAATTGAATGGCCAGTCTTTTAAATTACACGTGCCACTTTTCACGGTGTTGCACTTTGAGCTATTGGCATTGTTAAATGACAACGCCTTTTATTTATGTTTTTAAAATCAAAACATGAATAAAAGGCATTGTCATTTAAAATGCCAATAGCTCAAAGGCGTAAATGCAAGACCTATTGCATTGCAGACTTTAGTGGTGCCTTTTGTTACTTTAACAACCTCAGCGTCCTGCTGTCCTTCATTTGCATGCCACAGATGCTGCAGACGAAAGATTACAATCTTTCTCACTCACCTACTTCACCCTTAATTAGCCTGCCTGGTTTCCTTTCTCAAGTGTAGGGATTTACACATAAAGTCACACTCCAGTAGACTTTCAGTCTGCGTTTTTCCCCCAAACAATTTGAGTTTAGTTGCAAACACGTAGCTTCAGCTTTCCTTTTAAGAAAAGAAGTGCTGGTGTTGTAAATAGACAGCAGCTTTACATTGTATATGTATTTTACAACAAACATGCATGTAACTCTACATTTGTTGTTTTGTTTCTTAAATAAAAAGGTTTTTTGTGTGCTTCTTACTTTAAGGGAATAGCAGTACTTAGTAAAAAATGCACATGATCCAAAAATATCGCCTTTAGTGGAGCCACAATACCAATTCTATGTATGTGTACCTACAAACACTCGGCTACAGCCGCTGTCCTAGTACATAACTTGCAAGAAATAAAAGGCCGGTGCTTTTATGAGGCAGCACCTTTACACTGTATTTATTTTTTAATTAGCAGAACGAAGGGCATATAAGCTAAAAATGTAAACTATATTAATTGCAGTGTTTTTTCTTCTGCGTAATTTGAAAGGAAACCTGTGCGAGGGCTATTATCAGAGGGCAACTGTCTGCTGCTGCTGAGCGCCACAACCCACCAGTTTATATGTAGCATTGCGCGATCTTTGTTTATTTTGAGACGGAAATGTGCTGTGACTTTGGACATGCAGCAGCTTCACGCCAAGTATTTTTGCCTGTCTAGAAAGACGACCATAGATAGACCTGTTTTACCCCATCCTTGTTTCATGTTGGGTTAAGTCTTCACAAGGACGTCAGGCTTAAACCCGTGCCCCCTCTAACACAGCAAAGGCCGCATCTGTGGTTTCTAGAAATGGGTTCCATGTATAGGATTCATTGTCTGACTTCAGCATGCACCTTCTCACAACCCCTTCGAGCACTGTTATCTTAACATTTGTGTTTCTCTCTCTTACGATGTCTGCCCTGCCACTATTTACTTGGTACCCTCACACCTCCTCACCCTCACACACCCTCAAACCCTCTCACCCCCTCACTCACCCTCACACCCTCACTCACCTTCACCCCTCACACACCCTCACACCCTCACTCACCCTCACCCCCACACACCTTCACCCACCCTCACTCACCCCCTCACCCACCCTCACTCACCCTCACACATCCTCACACCCTCTCTCACACCCTCACCCTCACCCACCCTCACACCCTCACTCACCTTCACAGCCCCTCACCCACCTTCACACCCCCTCACCCTCACACCCTCATACCCTCAACCCCTCATCCTCACACACCCTCACACCCGCACCACCCTCACAACCCTCACCCCTCACACCCTCACTCACCATCACACCCCCTCACACCCCCTCACTCACCATCACACCCCCTCACACACCCTCTCACCTCACACACCCTTTCACCCTCACACACCCTCACTCACCCTCACATACCCTCACTCACCCTCACACCCTCACTCACCTTCACCCCTCACACACCCTCACCCTCACACACCCTCACTCACCCTCACTCACCCTCACCCACCCTCACTCACTCTCACTCACCCTCACTCACCCTCTGTTGGACAGGCCTCGTGGCCAGGCTGTCCCCTCCCCGCATGGCGGGTCGCGGACCCCTGCTCCTCCTGCTCCCCGGACAAGAACCACCCCCGCAGCCCGCCGGGGCAACCTCCGGGCCTTCCCCGACGGAACCCTGGCTCCTAAACACCACCGTATCGGCTGGCCCGGGTCCTTTCCAGAACCCCTGTCCCCGGCCCAGCCGCCATTTTGGACACTACTCGACCAGGCCTCGTGGCCTCGGGTCGACCTCGGCCTCGGGCCCAGCCAGGCCCCGACATCGAGGCACCACCATCCACCCAGGGGGTAAAGAGACCACTTGGCAGGTCAATGGGAGAAGGAGTGTCAACGGCTCCCCTCCGCCAGGTGTCGATCGCCCCAGCCTCCCTGGGCGCTGGCTCCACCCCCCTGCTGGGTGTCTGGACTCCCTCATCCCGGACCCCCCGACCTCCAAGTGCGAGGGTCCGGACATCAAAGGGCGCCAGGCCTATAACTGGGGCAGCTCCAGAGCAGGAAGGCAGTTGGATCCTGGAGTCGAGAGACACCGAGACAAACTCATCTTGAAGGCCTGCTGGCGCTGCCGCGGCTCATCCTTTCGTGAACCATCTTGAAGGCCTGCTGGCGCTGCCGCGGCCCATCCTTTCGTGAACCATCTTGAAGGCCTGCTGGCGCTGCCGCGGCCCATCCTTTCGTGAACCATCTTGAAGGCCTGCTGGCGCTGCCGCGGCCCATCCTTTCGTGAACCATCTTGAAGGCCTGCTGGCGCTGCCGCGGCTCATCCTTTCGTGAACCATCCCGAAGGCCTGCTGGCACTGCCGCGGCCCCTACTTGCGAACCATCAGCTCGAGGATTGTGAGCTCCACACCTGCTACCCCCGTACCGGTCCGGTACTGAGACTGTCCCGCTACCCTTCCCCCAAAGAGACTAGAATTGACAGGGTCCTCGTATCCTGGTCCTGCTGTACCGTCAATTACCTTGCTCTTAAGAAATATAAAAGTGTGAAGAACGCGTCCCTGTGTGGTGTCTATCTGTGGGGGGGAAGTTACCTGTCTGTACGATTACCGGGGAGGACCCTCACCGGAGGCCTCTCCCCCCTGTACTCGGCCGACCCTCCAGGTCCCCGTCTAACATTGGTGGCCAGCGGCGCGATCCGAGCCGACGCATAATCGTACACAGAGTAACTCACCCCACGACACACAGCAACCATGACGACAAAGGAGAGTGGAACAACGGAAAAATTTCAGATGGAAAAGCTGGAAGAATACAGCCACAAAGAACTAAAGCAATTTTGCATAGAGCTGGGCATTGCTACCACGGGACTGAGCACGAAAGATGACCTCAAGCACGCCTTAGAAGCTTGGGTGAAGACGGAAACATCCCCACCCCAAAATCAAAGCCTCGAGACCACCGAAACAAGTACCACCCCTGCAGACGAAAGAAGATCGGGCCTCTCGTCCGAAGAGGCCCGAGAACGGGAGAAAAGCCGGCTCCACGAATTGGAGCTGGCTCGACTCCGCTTAGATGGAGAACTCAAATTGGCAGAGAAAAAAATAACACTCGAACACTTACGGCTCAGGGAAGAACGAGAAGAGAAAAAGAGCCAGAGGGAGCTGGAAGAAAAAAGACTAGCATAGGAGCATGAGCGCAACTTGAAGGAGCTAGAAATTCGACGGCAGAACAAAGACCTCGGCGTCTCCGGGCACCCAAGCCCCACTGCTCCGACAGACCCCAAGGTCCACATCCCCAAGGACGTCGTCCGGGAATACTACCGGAACGATGATATCCAGCAATGGTTTAAAGCCTACGAGGTAGCAATGACCTCCCACCGAATTCCACGGAGCGACTGGGGAGCCGGGCTATGGGGTAAATTCGTTAACGAAGGAAGAGACGCCCTGCTGCAACTCCCCGACCACCAGATGACATCCTATGACCACATGAAGGCCGCCCTCCTCACTCGCTATGGGCTCACGCCCGAGATGTACCGGTAGAGATTTCGGGACTGCAAACGGATCCATGGTACAACTTGGGTGGAGTATGTGAACTTTTTTAGCCGAGCCTTTGAGGGATGGATCAAGGGCAGCCAGGTCACCACCTACGAGCAATTATTCAACCTGATTGTATGGGAGCACCTCTCCAATAATTGCTTTGTCGAACTAAGACAGCACCTCCTTGATAGTAAACTGACCGAACCTCGGAAACTTGCCATCGAAGCAGACCGATGGGAAAGCACCCGAGTCCCTCGAAACTGGCCCAGCGAGCAAAACAGAGCCTCCCAAGGGCCCCACCGGCCACGGGGAGGAGGAGGAGGCCAGGGTCGGGGCCGGGACACCGTCACCGTGCCCTCCACTAGCAACCCCCCGCCCCCGGCCGGAAGAGGTAGCCCTCCAATGCGACCAGGTTTCCGCGCCAACGTTACCTGCCACAAGTGCCAGCGACCCGGCCACTACGCCAATGATCCCAACTGCCCGAAAAATCAGAGTCCCATGAACCGCCAGATCACCGCCGCCGCTCTGGGAGAAGAGCTAGGCCAGGAAGACGCCGAAGAGTACGAGCCGTACCAGCCCGAGTGGGAACCAGCTGCCATGTCCCTGGTCTGTCTAGGAGAGAGGGACATGGTCCCGCGGGCGCCCATCCCCGCCAACACGCAGAAATACAGCCAGTGGGTCACAATCAATGGACGCCGGGCGGAAGCCCTCCGTGACACAGGGGCCAGTGTGACCGCAGTCCGCTGCCACCTGGTGACCCCTGACCAGATCCTACCAAATGTACTTTGTCCAGTGCGGTCGGCAGACAACTCCGAAAGCCTGTGCCAGATGGCCCGCATCCCCTTCGAGTGGGGGGGGGTGTCCGGCATGCTAAAAGTAACTGTCCGCGACGATGCACCGGTGGACTGCCTTCTGGGGAATGACCTCGAAAGCTCCCCCTGGTCAGCCGTTGAACGGAGGGAGCACCTGGGGATGCTTGGTCTCCCTGAATGGGTCTGCGTAACGACCCGATCCATGGCCGCCCGCGCCATCCCCCGCCAAGAGGAACCAGAGTGGCCCGAGCCTCCCCCACCGATTGTCACCGAAGAAACCACCCCTGAGCCTGGTCCTCCGGGGTCCGACAACGAAGAACGGGATCAGCCCCCAGACCTCCCGGAGCTGGCCCAGTGGCGCCAAGACTCAGGAACAGTTCCGCCAGGAACAAAGAGCGTGTCCCTCCCTCGAGGGCCTCCGACAACAAGCCATAGCCCAGAGCGCAGGGGATACATCGGGGGCCCACTGGATCTACTGGGACAACGAGCTGCTCTACAGTGAGCAAAAGATCGCCGAACTTGGAGCCAGCCGGGTGCTGGTGGTCCCCCTCCGATTCAGAGACGTCCTATTGAACTTGGCACACGATGTGCCTCTTGCCGGGCACCTGGGGCAGGACAAGACGTACAGCCGCCTGGTGACCCACTTCTACTGGCCGAAGATGCGGAACGATGTAGCGAACCACTGCCGGGCCTGCCCCACCTGCCAGGCCAGCGGGAAAAGCGGTCGAAAACTGAAGGTCCCCCTGCAACCCTTTCCCATCGTCACCACCCCCTTTGAGCGGGTGGGAATAGACATTGTGGGGCCCCTGGAGCCCCGGACAGCACAGGGACATCGGTTCATCCTTGTCCTGGTGGACCATGCCACCCGCTATCCCGAGGCCATACCTCTCCGGACCGTGACGGCGCCCGTGGTGGGCCGAGCCCTGATGGGGATCTTCTCGCGGGTGGGCTTCCCCCGAGAAGTCGTCAGTGACAGGGGCACGAACTTTATCTCCAAGTACATGAAGTCCCTATGGCAACAGTGCGGGGTCACCTACAAATTCACGACCCCCTATCACCCGCAAGGGAACGGACTAGTAGAACGATTCAACCGCACCCTCAAAGGGATGATCATGGGCCTGGAAGAACCCTTACGTCGCCAATGGGACGTGCTGCTCCCGTGCCTCCTGTTCGCTTACAGGGAGGTCCCCCAGAAATCCCTGGGCTTCAGCCCGTTCGAACTCTTGTATGGACACCCCGTCCGGGGCCCCCTCAGCCTAGTCAAAGAAGGATGGGAGGTGGCCCCTCAGAAGACTCCCCCTGATGTATACAAGTACCTCTTGACTCTCCGTAACCAGACCCGGCGGTTCAGGGAACTCGCCAAAGCCAACCTCGAAGCCAGCCAAGAGGACATGAAGCGCTGGTATGATCAGAATGCCTCATCCATCGAGTTCGAGCCGGGGCAACAGGTCTGGGTGATGTCCCCGGTTGAACCTTGCGCCCTCCAGGACAAATGGACAGGACCCTTCAAAGTGGTGGAGCGCAAGGGCCCCGTCACCTACCTGGTGGACCTGGAGTCCCCCCGAAACCCCCTGCGGGTCCTCCACGCCAACAGACTCAAGCCCCACTTTGTACGCTCTGAACTTAGCCTCCTGATGGCTACCGACAGTGGGGCTGAAGAAGACTCCGAGCCCCTCCCAGACCTCCTGAAAACGCTCGAGAAAGACGGCTCCGTGGAGGGAGTCCACCTCTCCGAGGCCCTGTCCCCAGCACAACGCCAAGACTGCAGAGAACTGCTTCTACAGTTTGCTGACCTGTTCTCCCTCATCCCTGGGGTCACCCCCTGGTGCCTCCACGACGTTGACACCGGGGATAGCCCCCCTATGCGACACAGGGCGTACAGGGTGCCTGATCGAGTACGCGCCTGCTTCCAGTCGGAAGTCTCCAAGATGCTAGCTCTGGGAGGGATCGAGCCGTCCGACAGCCCCTGGGCCAGCCCCGTCGTGTTGGTCCCCAAGGCCGCCGCCCCGGGCGTCGCCCCCGAGCTCAGGTTCTGTGTAGACTATCGGGGTCTGAACGCCGTCACCAGGACCGACGCTCACCCCCTTCCCCGGGCAGATGAGCTGATCGACCGCATGGGGGCCGCCCGCTACCTGAGCATCTTCGATTTAACAGCGGGCTATTGGCAGATCGGCCTCACTCCAGGTGCCCAGGAGCGATCCGCCTTCTCCACCCCGGGCGGCCACTACCACTTCAAGGTGATGCCATTCGGAATGAAAAACGCACCCGCCACCTTCCAGAGACTCGTGAACAAAGTCTTGGCGGGTCTGGAGGAATTCAGCGCCGCCTATTTGGACGATATTGCTGTGTACAGCCGCCACTGGGCAGAACACCTCCACCACCTCCGGGAGGTCCTGAACGCCCTCCGGCAGGCCGGGCTAACCATCAAGGCCAGCAAGTGCCAGATCGGCCAAGGGTCCGTGACCTACCTGGGACACCAGGTGGGAAGTGGCCTGGTGGCCCCCCTCCAGCTCAAGATTGCCGCCATCCAAGCCTGGGAGCCCCCGGTCACCCAGACAGAGGTCCGAGCCTTCCAGGGGCTCACCGGGTACTACCGGCGCTTCGTAAAAGACTATGGCAGCATTGTAGGGCCCCTCACAGAACTCACATCCAAAAAGAACCCCCAGAAAGTCAACTGGACGCCGGAATGTCAGACGGCCTTTGAGAACCTGGAGTCCGCCATGTGCACCGCCCCCGTACTCCAAGCCCCCGACTACAGCCGGGAATTCATAGTGCAGACGGACGCCTCAGATCATGGCATAGGGGCCGTCCTCTCCCAACGCAACACCGAGGGGGTCGATCAGCCAGTGGTCTTCATCAGCCGACGCCTGCTGGCCCGAGAACAGCGCTGGAGCACCATCGAGCGGGAGGCCTTCGCCATAGTATGGGCCCTCAAGAATCTCCGGCCCTATCTCTTCGGTACCCACTTCTGGGTACAAACAGATCACCGACCCCTGCAATGGCTGATGCAGATGCGGGGAGAAAACCCGAAGCTGTTGCGTTGGTCCATCTCCCTGCAGGGAATGGACTTCACTGTGGAGCACCGCCCAGGCCAAGATCACGTCAACGCAGACGGCCTGTCCCGCTTCTTCCGCCTCGGCGAGGAGAGTACCCAAGCGGATGGCTGACTCTCCCTGCCTTCAGCTGGGGGGGACGCATGTTGGACAGGCCTCTTGGCCAGGCTGTTCCCTCCCCGCATGGCGGGTCGCGGACCCCTGCTCCTCCTGCTCCCCGGACAAGAACCACCCCCGCAGCCCGCCGGGGCAACCTCCGGCCCTTCCCCGACGGAACCCTGGCTCCTGAACACCACCGTATCGGCTGGCCCGGGTCCTTTCCAGAACCCCTGTCCCCGGCCCAGCCGCCATTTTGGACACTACTCGACCAGGCCTCGTGGCCTCGGGTCGACCTCGGCCTCAGGCCCAGCCAGGCCCCGACATCGAGGCACCACCATCCACCCAGGGGGTAAAGAGACCACTTGGCAGGTCAATGGGAGAAGGAGTGTCAACGGCTCCCCTCCGCCAGGTGTCGATCGCCCCAGCCTCCTGGGTGCTGGCTCCACCCCCCTGCTGGGTGTCTGGACTCCCTCATCCCGGACCCCCCGACCTCCAAGTGCGAGGGTCCGGACATCAAAGGGCGCCAGGCCTATAACTGGGGCAGCTCCAGAGCAGGAAGGCAGTTGGATCCTGGAGTCGAGAGACACCGAGACGAACTCATCTTGAAGGCCTGCTGGCGCTGCCGCGGCTCATCCTTTCGTGAACCATCTTGAAGGCCTGCTGGCGCTGCCGCGGCCCATCCTTTCGTGAATCATCTTGAAGGCCTGCTGGCGCTGCCGCGGCCCATCCTTTCGTGAACCATCTTGAAGGCCTGCTGGCGCTGCCGCGGCCCATCCTTTCGCGAACCATCTTGAAGGCCTGCTGGCGCTGCCGCGGCTCATCCTTTCGTGAACCATCCCGAAGGCCTGCTGGCACTGCCGCGGCCCCTACTTGCGAACCATCAGCTCGAGGATTGTGAGCTCCACACCTGCTACCCCCGTACCGGTCCGGTACTGAGACTGTCCCGCTACCCTTCCCCCCAAAGAGACTAGAATTGACAGGGTCCTCGTATCCTGGTCCTGCTGTACCGTCAATTACCTTGCTCTTAAGAAATATAAAAGTGTGAAGAACGCGTCCCTGTTTGGTGTCTATCTGTGGGGGGGAAGTTACCTGTCTGTACGATTACCGGGGAGGACCCTCACCGGAGGCCTCTCCCCCCTGTACTCGGCCGACCCTCCGGGTCCCCGTCTAACACCCTCACACATCCTCACACCCTCACACACCCCCACCCACCCTAACACACCCTCACCCCCCTCACTCACCCTCACACCTCCTCACCATCACACACCCTCACATCCTCACTCACACCCTCACGCACCCTCACTCATTCTCACACCCTCACACCCCCTCTCACACCCTCACACACCCTTACCCTCACACCCTCACACCCTCACCCTCACACACCCTCACCTGCACACACCCTCACCCTCACACACCCTCACTCACCCTCACCCTCACCCCCCCTCACCCGCACACACCCTCACACACCCTCACTCACCCTCACACCCTCACCCTCACACCCCCTCACCCTCCCAACCCTCTCACCCCCTCACACACCCTCACTCACCCTCACTCACCCACACTCACTCACCCTCATACACCCTCATCAGCATAGCATAACAAAACATAGCATGGCATAACAAAAAAAGCATAGGATACACAACCTCACAACCCTCTCACCCTCGCTCTAACACACTCACCCTCACTCACCCACCCACCCTCACCCACCCACCCTCACTCACTCACTCACCCTCACTCACTCACCCTCACTCACTCACTCGCCCACCCTCACCCACCCACCCTCACTCACCCTCACCAGCATAGCATAACAAAACATAGCATAGCATAACAAAACAAAGCATAGGATAGGAAAACATAGCATAGCATAATAAAGCATAGCATAACAAAACACAACAAAACATACCATAGCATAACAAAACATAGCATAACAAAACAAAGCATAGCAAAACAAAGCATAGCATTGCGAAACAAAACAAAGCATAGCATAACAAAGCATAACAAAGCATAGCATAACAAAGCATAGCATAACAAAACATAGCAAAACAAAACATAGCAAAACACAACAAACCATAGCATACATAACAAAGCATAGCATAACACAACAAAGCATAGCATAGCATAACAAAACACAACATAGCATAGCATAACAAAACAAAGCTTAGCATAGCATAACAAAACATAGCATAACAAAACATAGCATAACAATGCATAGCATAACAAAACATAGCATACCAAAACAAAGCATAGCATAACAAAGCATAGCATAACAAAACACAACAAAACATAGCATGGCTTAACAAAACATAACAAAACATAGCATGGCTTAACAAAACATAACAAAACATATAATAGCATAGCAAAACACAGCATAGCATACCAAACACAGCAAAACATAGCATAGCATAACAAAACATAGCATAGCAAAACAAAGCATAGCATAGCATAACAAAGCATGGCATAGCATAGCATAACATAGCATAGTATAGCAAAACATAGCATATCATAGCATAACAAAACATAGCATAGCATACCAAAACAGCATAGCATAGCATAACAAAACAAAACATAGGATAGCAAAACAAAACATAGCATAGCATACAGCATCACTCGGCACCACCACAGCATCACTCTGTGCAACCATTCAACAACAACTGGTTCAAATATGTTCTCTCAATGTTTCAAGCTTTATTACAAATGTAACAAAAAGATGTTAATATTTGACATATGTTCTTGGATTTTCGTCACAATAAAATACACTGAACATAATCTTCACAAATGTTATTTACAAAAGTTTAAGCTATTGCCATTATACATTACAATAACTTTTATTTAAGTATTAATTACTAAAAAAAAATAAAAACCATTGTTATTTCTAATATCAATACATGTAAGTCACGTAAATACAACACATATTGCATTACAAATGCTATAGGTGTCACATTTGCGAAAGTTATAACTATTGGCATGGTAAATGACAAAGCTATTAATTTCGCTATTTTCAAAAACAAAACCTAAATAAAAAATGTGTCATTTACAATACCAATAGCTCAAACTTTCCTAATACGAGACCTATTGCATTGCAAATGCTTGTTTAAAGAAGGCCTCGAAACGGGTCTCTATCGGGCTCTGGTTTGTGCCCTGGCACAGGCGGTCCCTTCTTTCCGGACTGCAGTGACAGCAGGCACATCGATGTGCGCTGCTCACACTGCTCACTTCTCACAAGTGGAGAAGTTACGGCATGACGTCATGCCAGGTGAGTATTGTAGGGGAAGGGAAATTATTTAAAGAGATCCATTTTCTCTCTGGATTTCCCTTCTCTCTTTGAAACTCAGGAGCAGCAACATTGTCCTGGTGTCACCAGGGCTTTAAGGGGAAGCATTTTCAGTATTATATACAAGCCATAGTTGCTGCTTATTTATCTTATGCAACTAACAACCATTGACAAAGCCAATAGTCCTGCCTTGTTGTAGGTATGATGTTACTTGCTGTTTCATATATCTGGAGGCAATGACAGAAACAGCAAAATACAAGTCAGGCGGCACTATGCTAAACACAGATTTCTAGCTAACGTATTATTAAGCCACGCCCTTAATTACATCAGCCCCGCCCCTTTGAAAGACCCACCAGTTTTTTCATGCCACTTAAAGCCCTGTATAGAACGATACAAACTATTCTAGATGAAACCAACAGAATTTGGGGAAAAGGCTCTGGAAGAGCCCTCTGGAACTTGACAGAATTCATTGCATGGTCGTGCAGGCCGAGGCATAATCCTCCAGAAAAATACATTTAGAAATCGAGCTCTGTAACTGGATTCTGGACTCCAAGAACGGCCTTCAGCATTGTTCACACTTTTCAGGCTGCTGCTTACAAACCCGAGTACAATAGTTCACATTTAGTCTCGAGAACAGGACACAATACTCAATTTATGGCCGCCTCTCCAATGAGGCAACAGGATCCCTTTAATGAGTCCTCCAGAACAGCTGAGCGCCCTATATCCATCTTCACAGGCTCAACACGTGTTTATAAATCAAGGCGAGATTAAGTGTCTCCAGAAGAGCTCAGTGGGCCGTGGTCGGATCCGGCTCCAGCTCCGGGAAACCCGCCAGGAAATGGCTGCCGCGAGCAGATTCCCACCGCTCTTGTTTCCGGTAGCAGGTTATGGATTAATGGTTTATGACAGCCCCGCCCATTGTTCCCAACTGCACAGGGGTCACAGGTGAGAGGAATAATTCAGTGGAAGGGCGGTGACCTTGTGTTGCTTGAATGATGTCTTCTCGTGTTCTTAAGGCACCTCTGATCAAAGGTCCCACACCGGCACGCCTAAGGTCACACAGTCAGTGGCACCCCTTGGGCGGCGCCAGGCAGATAAGATGTCTAATGGAAGCTTAGGGACGAGGAAGAAGCAGCGCAATATGAACGCGTCTTTCTAACCTAAAGTCATAGGGGGAGATTTACAAGCCCCTTGCGCCACTTTTGCGTCACATTTCCAGTGTTAAAAGTGATGCAAAAGTGGCGCAAGGGGCTTGTAAATAAGCCCCATACAGACCCCCCAGGATATAGCGGCATGGATTAGCAAATTTAGCGGCACAAAAATGGAAATTTAGCGGCACAAATATGGAAATTTAGCGGCAATTTTGCGGCATTTTATGTGGCCATTTTTCCTAGGTGTGGGGGTGAGGGGGGGAGGTGTTGGTCCACTAGCGACAGTAATGATGACTCCTTTGTCTACAGCTGAGTGCCAGGTTCTCAGGTTACAGGAGAGATGCTGGATGGCAAGTGGGTACTTAGAAAGCTGTTGTCACTTCATGCAAATCGACAATTGACACATCACCCATGCTGGGAGACACGTCGCAGCTCGGTGCATGTCATACTCCCAATAACAAATTGACTTCTTCAGGCTTTGTAAATGCTTGTTGTTTTTACAGATATGGTAAATAAAAAAAAGTTAGAAAATAGTGTCATTCTGCTGGTGCATGCATGCGTGTGATACATGCGCGTGTCTGCGGAATGCTTCGACTGGGTATGTCACATCATTGCGCCTTTTTTCTGTCTATCTATCTGTCTGTTTACTTATCTTTCTTTCTTTAACCAATGTTGCACAGCATTGAGTTGGGAAAGGCATTCTTTTTCCCATTCTCCTTCCTTCCCCCAACACTGTAAAGCGTCGCTAAAAGCCAGTGACCAAGCAATCAGGTACCAAGAAACAAGACCTATTGACTTTGCCAATGCCTGTTTTGACTAAGGCGCAGCCGTGACTGTAAAGGGATAAATGCTCCCATAGTTTGGCCCTGTTTTCCAAGTTTTGTATGGTATTGCACCACCCTGTCCTCGATCTTGATCAGCATACCTAAATAATATCTTTGTCTGATGCATCATTTAGCGTAGCACCTTGAAGCCCTAATATTCCTGCGGGGAGCAATACTAATGTGGCAGGTTCTCAATTCACTTTGCAAAAATTGATTATATTTTGCCCTGAAAAGAGAGGGTGGTGCTCTGCGAGGGTCATTTGAAAGCAGATCAGACAACAGAGCAGAGTTACAGGCCACAAAATGTCTTCCTTTTATTTCAACACAACTCGGCTTCTCTTTTTTTCGTCAGTGCCGCCCGTGTTTTGTATTCAGATGTAGCCGCTCACATTTGACAACGCCAATAGGTGCCCTAAATCGACGTGTTAAAGCCCGCCATTTTGACCGTTAGCCACAAATATTGGAAGCTCGCATTCACTTCGCTACGTCTTTTTGTATATACCTTATTTCTATGCTTTCTCGGGGAGAAAGTAAGTGCAGACATCCAAAGCAGAGTCCACCACCCCTCCTGAGAATGACAGTCTCACTATGCTTAAACTAAAGTATATATGTAGAAGCTCTTGGAGGCACCACGTGCCATAGAAGTGCATCGGGCTGCTGTCTTTACCATGTGCTGTGAGTACACATCGGAGTCACAGGGGCGTAGCTATCAATAGTGCGGCGTGTGCAGTGGCACCAGGACCCGCTGCACCCCAATTATAGCAGTTCATTTAGTGCTAAATCAGGGACGGGGCCCTTGTTTCTTTCTTCTGCGAGGGCCCCTGCACCCTTGCCATGTCACTGCGGAGTTGTGAGGGACGCTCTGTGAAGGGTGTACACACAGGAGCTGATGGTGTTACCGATGAGTGCGAGGGTGACAGGAGCTGATGCCCCGATGCACACAGGAGCAGATAGGGTGTGAGAAGTTGGCCTGATGTGCAGTGTTCACTATTCTAGTGATCACTATATATCAGTCCAAACAACCCTTATTGATGATTGGTTGTAAGTCAACCTTATAGACCAGCTATCCTAGTAGCATGGATACGAGCAGTCTAAGGCTAAGACTCTAGAGGGCGTGTTAAGCCAGCTGTTTTACCATCACATTACCCCTTGAACACCCAGTGAAAGGACACCACACAAGTTGTTATGAAAATAAACAGTGTATTTATTTATAACAAGACTACCCTGGCTCTTTATGAGACAGGGAGCTAAGCACACAACAAAACTCTTACGAAAATACTTAGCACAGTATATACAAATGCCCGAGGGGCACGGAAAACCATATACTCTGAAAGTGGAATGCGAAATGACTAGCAGGTAACTACAGTACTAATAGGCTTTGGAATCGCTAGGACTTGACTATAGAATCGTTAGATTACTTCTAGGAGGCCCAGGGGACTTGGGTGCAGAGTGTGCACTCTCACGCGGGATGCGGGACAAAGTCTATGATAGCTAGTAACGTTAAAGTTAGTGTTCACGGGCGAACCCGACCTGGTAGGGAGAAAACGAAAGTGGATCCTGACCCTTGGATAGTGAGGCTATGCTGGGGCACCGAAATGCCGAAGTTACCTAGCCCAGGGGCTGCAGCTGCATATGTCTCAAAAGACGTCGGGAATCCTCGTTGACGACCCAGGAGCCTGGAAGAAAGATGCTGGCAGGCGACCAGTGAAGAGAGTTCGAAGTGATCCAAGCCTGGATCTCGAAGATAGATGACACCTGAAAGCAGAGGGGACCAAGTTCGTGACTACTAGCCAGTAGTCAGGGGGCACCAGGAGGGCACCGGATGGTAGTCACCTCGACTAGGTGAGTGGGCGACGCTGTGCTCTGCAGATCTCACGGACCAGGAGGCGTTGTCGGCGACCAGGATGGAGGGGCGAGCTGTCCCACGATGGATGAAGCTGTCGGCGTCGAAGAACCCAGGATTGGGCAACAAAGCCTTGGCTAATTCAAGCCCACGCGGTGGACTCAAAATGGCGTCTTGAGTGGACCAGGAGGGTCCGGGGTGCTCCTCTTCTGGAAGGGAGCAAGAGCCAGTCTGGAGCAACCAGACCAGCAGCAGTGATGTCGTCGGGCGTCGTTCAGAAGGCCACAAGCCAGCGGGCTAGTAGCCAAACAACGCGATGAGCAGCAAAAAGCAGAAGGGCCCCACGCCGATCGTGGAGATGCTGGGGGGCTGCTCTTCGGTGCTGGAGCTGCTCAGGGTCGGGGCTTCTCGGACCCCAAAGCACTCGCCAGGAGATTACTCGGCGGGCTTGCTGTGAAGAAGTCGTGCAGTCTTGGCAATAGTCGGTCCCTTGAGGTCTCGTCGCACTCACGGTTCTCAGCTTGGCTGTAGAGGTGAGTAGAGGTCGGAGGTGCCAGGGAAGCCGGGTCTTGTCGAGCTGGGCAGTCGGATTCCGGAGAAAGGACTTACAGCAGACCGCAGTGTTCTTTAGATGGTGCCTGCGGATGCAGGGTGACTACTCCTTAGCCACAAGGGAGAATCTTGAAGAAGAAATCTTGAAGTCCTTTTGCAGAAAGTCGTGTCTTGATTCCAAAGATGATCTAATTTGGAAGGGGGCCTGCTCCTACCTTTATCTGGGAAAAGGGGGCTGGCACGCGACTAAGTCCTGCCCTATGGGTGGGACCAGGAGGGGGGTGGTTACACCCCTCTCCTTTGGCGGGCTTTCCCCAGGCCAGGGGCTGGAGTGCCCCTGGAACTGGTTTCAGCCGGCCTATGCACAGTGAGCACCGGGGTGCCACTTGCAGTCACCTTCCTCTGAAGCCCTGCCTACCTAGGATACACAAAATCCTGTCTGGGACGGTGCTGGCACCGCCCCTGGCAGGAAACCCTTTGTCCTTATCTCCTGCTCTGGGAGGACTCCCAGCAGCAGGAGGGCAGACTTGTGTCTCGGTGGCAGCATCCATTTTGTGGAGCTGAGGCTCTGTTTGACTTTAACCGGGGTTAGAGGTTACATACATGTCGTGTCCCTCTAGAAGGGTGGAATGCTAACCCCGTCGCCAGAATTGGCGAGGGGTTGGTATTCCAATTCGTATGACACCTTACTCGACATGTTTTGATAAAGCGGTACCAGAGTTGACATATAACCGCGAGGATTGTAATGCACTTAAGAGTATATGGTATGCGATATCATGGAAACGGCTAAGGGATAGATCCCGAAAGCCGCAGACAGGCTCAGCTCATGCCAGAGCACCATCTCACACGATTCCAAGCACTCTGCCTTCAGGATTGTTAAGGCCTGCCATAGGAGTGACTGATAGGAGATCTGTGTGTCCATTTTAGGTTTAGATATAGGTATACTATATCTAAAGCAAAGGGTGAGTACACCACCTTGCCCCAGCTGTCGTGCAGCCAGTTGTGTCAGTTTAGTTAGTCAGTCCAGGGGTGGCACAATACGTGCTTCAGCCCCTGGGAGACTTCTGGGTGCACCTCAGCCCTGGGTACAGGGACTTGGAGAGGGCCCAGCGCCAATTCAGTACCTGAGTACAATTTGGATAGAGAGAACAGCTAGGCTGTGGGTCTGATTAGCAGGCCCACAGCCAGGGAAAGTCGTAAACCAGTGCAGCAAAAAGCAAAAATCTGGGTGATCATAGGATTGCAGACCCTACTCTCCTACATAGGGGGTTTATTTGAAGTGTCGATACACAGGTGCTTTTAGCGTTACATTGTGCATGGCGTGTGCGTGTACACTGCATACATCATTGCTGATAGCTCACTGTGTGCAGGGTGTGTACAGGTGTTTGCTACGTTTACGCAGTGGCTTTTAATTTTGCAGTGAATGCTAACGTCACGCAAGCGCTACCTTATTCAGACCCCCCAGGATATAGCGGCTTTTGTAAAAATGCAGCGATTTCTACAAAAGTGCAGATTTCGCGGGCACTTTTGTAAAAATCGCTGCATTTTTACAAATGTGCCGATTTCGCGGCAAATCGCGAAATCGCAAAATCCTGGAGGGTCTGCCCATAGAGTTCATGCACTTGCTGCAGAGACCTAGAGGAGACAGCGCAAGAGGTTAATGCGCCTGCTCCAATCTGCTCACTACCACCAGGTCAAGTGCTCCTAAACATTTCAGATTCAGGGGTGGGGATGGAGGCGCGGGAGGAGGTAAGGAACTTAACGAACCTACCTGTTTAAGGGATGCGACCTACTTGCAAGTCACACCAGTTTAAACCCCAGTAAAATAGCTCAGAGTAATAAACTCTAGCACAAGTTATGAGTTGACTTGGAGCAATGAGTTTCAGCGACTGGTCCGGGCAATAGGCGCTATATAGATATCCGCATCACTCTATCTCATGACCAATCATTTATCCAGTTTAGCCAAACACAGAAATAACGGTTTTATGAAATAACTGTGAGCTGGACTCTGGACAGTACTTCTGTCCTTTGTACTGCAGCCACATAGAACAAGCATTGGCAAATCCAATAGGCCTGTCCTTGGCAAGCATGCTTTATTTATTTGCAAACACATTTAATTAGTAGCAAAATAATACAAATTAAAAATAATGTCTAAAGGTGGCAGTGGGAAGATGGGTTGCTGTTGCAGTAACCACCACCACTTTTTGCCAGACTACTGATGCACTTTGACTTGATGTGTCCCGGGTCCCTGCCAATCAGGTTTCCAGGGTCTGTGTTCTTTCCCAAATTATACCCCCAGTTGACACTCTCTGGTCTCAGGGCAGTCCCTTGTAAATGGTACCACAGGTACCAAGGGCACTGTGGCCAGGGAAATGTTAGAAATGTTGCAAAAACACAGAGAGCCACCCGTAGATAGATTTCAGTATAATGTACTCACAGGTTATATTTGTTTCCTACTATCGTTGGAAGCACACAGTGTTTGTTTAAATACCTCTCAGACACCAAAAGGGCCCTTGGTGTCATGCTTCATCATGGGGGTCTTCATGCCCGCTGCGGGACGGGGCGTGCTACGACCTTCGACTACGTCGGAGCACAGATTTTTCAGAACTATGTGTAGTGTAGGAAAACTGAGTGGAAGGGTCAGTGGTGAGTGTGAGAAGTGAGTTAAAAATACCTGGCTCCTATGGACTATGAACTTTAATATTCCTTAGAGCTGGTACAATTAAAAGAGTGGGTCGTAGGTATACTGCTTTAATGAGCGATCCCTCCTGTGTATGTGAATGTGAAAAAAGGTGATATATGTACAGGTAGTGTAACTACGTAAAAATGCAAATAATCATGCACAAGATACAATACCCAATAGATATTTTGTATAGTAATTTGTTTTTTTGTGGAGACAATGCCCCATGAGCCTTGGAACGAGTTGGGAAGGCTACCTATAATCACACTTACCTCAAGGACACTGCCTCTTCGGTATTGCCTCCCCGCGGCTCCGGGGCATTGCCTCCCCAAAAACAAATTACCATACAAAATACCTAGTGGGTATTGTATCTTGTGCATGATTATTTGCATGTTTACGTAGTTACACAACCTATACATATATCATCTTTTTTCACATTCACTCAAGTAGTCCAACTCAATCCACATTGTTTCGATAGAATAGTGAAAACAGAAGCGATCTCTCTTTGTCCTGATGAAGAAGCCTTTGAGCTTCGAAACATGTTGACATACACAGGAGGGATCGCTCATTAAAACAGTATACCTCCAACCCACTCTTTTAACAGTACCAGCTCTAAGGAATATTAAAGTTCATAGTCCATAGGAGCCAGGTATTTTCTAACTCACTTCTCACACTCACCATTGACCCTTCCACTCACTTCTCCTACAATACACATAGTTCTGAAAAATCAGTGCTCCCAAGCAGTCGTAGGTCGTAGCACACCCGGTCCCGCAGCGGGGTGGAAAGACCCTCATAATGAAGTATGACACTAAGGGCCCTTTTGGTGTGTGAGGGGTATTTAAACAAACAATGTGTGCTTCCAACCATAGTAGGAAACACATGTGACCTGTGAGAACATTATTCTGAAATCTATCTAAGGGTGGATCTCTGTGTTTTAGCAACACATCCCTGTGTGCCATGCCTACAACCTACTGCCCTGGCATTGATCAGTCACCCCTCTAGCTGGGTGCACTATACCAGTGGTGAGGGTAGAGTTGCATGAGTCCTGTACCAATACAGGGTCTAAGCCAATTCTTAGGCATTATAAGTGCAGTACTGCCATTAAGAGTATAGGGTGCTGGGAGTTTATCATTACGAACTCCACTGCCCCATAATGGCTTTACTGAAAACTAGGAAGTTTGGTATCAAACTTCTCAGCACATTAAACCCACACGGATGCAAGTGTGGGATTTAATGAACAATGCACTCAGAGGGCATCTTAGAGATGCCCCCTGAAAAACGACCAGCCTCTGGTGGGTTCCCTGACTGGTACACACCAGCCTGCCACCACTAGACATGTTTCTGGACCCCCTGGGGTGGGAGCCCTCACTCCCTGAGCCCAGAAACAAAGCGTTGTTTCCTGGGCGGAGGTGTTCACACCTCCCCCAGGCCAGGAAGAGCCATCTGTGGCAGTGGTGCAACGAAAGTTGAAGGGGCCCTCTTGCAAGGTGCACTGCAGCCAGAGGGCCCCCCAAACCGCAGGGGCTGCGGGGGCCTGTATACGCGCCTGATCTGTGGTAGGGGAGCTTCAAAGGCCTTGCAGCCTTTGTAATGTGACCCCCAGCCTCTCCTGCTATCAGGAGCAGGGCCCTTCCTGTCTCCCCTCCCTTTCAGCGGGAAGACAGGCAGGACATTTTAGCACAGCCCAGAAGGTGTGCCCACCTCTGCCAACCCCACCCCTCAGGTAGGGGAGGCGATGTGAAGCCCACTCTTCAGGGCCCGCCATCTTGCAGAGGACAGGCACTCTCCAAAGAGGACTAGGGGTTGTGCCCACTCCCCCACGTGGGGTGAGCACACAAAGGTTGTAGTCACCCTGAGGTCAGTAGCCCATTGGCTACTAACCTCAAGGCCCCTAAAACGCCCCCTAAATACAGTATTATGGGGTCAGCCCTAAACCAAGAACCTCAGAAGAAGAAGGAGGAAAGAAGATGCCCAGCAGAGGAGACTGCAGAGAACAATGGACTTGGCCCCAGCCCTACCGGCCTGTCTGCAGTTTCCAGAGATCCTGCACCAAAAATCATCCTGCCCTGCAGCCAGTGACCTCCAGAACCCCTGGGAAGACTGACTGCCTTCAACAAAGACCGGATCCCCTGTGAACAGCAGCTCTGTTCAGAAGAAACAGCAATGAAAGACTCCGAGCCTGCTGAGGAAAAGGAAACCCGACGCCTAGAACCACCACTGCACCCGTCGCTGACGGCCCGAGTAGGAGTGGCCCATCATTCCCAGCGAGGTCCCCCAGTGCTCCAGAGTCCAAGTCCACCGCGGGTTGAACCCTCCAGGGCTCCCTGATGTCACCTGCAGTCTCGGCACTGAGACCCCCAACCGCAGGTGGTCAGGTAAGGTGAAATCTGACCTCAAAAGACACCCTTGAATCCAACCGCCCTATGCCCTGGAGAAAAGAACTCGAGGTGCACCTATGTCCCTGAGCCCTCCAACTTACCGGCCCAGCTGATGGTTCCCCTGGAAGTTTTCCTAGACTGAGCCTGCAGCTAAAAACCAAAACCGAAAATCGAGATTGAAAACAACAGGGCACCCAACGCCAAAACAGCACCCTGCACCCAGCCGCCCCTGCGTCGCTGCAGGTGCACTGTGTGTGCTAAACAAGATCATTCTTTGCTCTCAGCCTAATACCAGGAGCTTGGCTCCCACAACCTTGTGGCCGGCTCGCCAGCAGCCACCAACCAGAGGCCCTCAATCCTCCATTGGATAATATTAGGCCTCAGCACTCTGCACCCAGCCACCCTTGTGCCGCTGAGGGTGTAACAAGAGTGCATCCTTGACCCTGGGGGACCCCTGAGTCTAACCCCAGAATACCAACTTCCACAACAAAGTACTTACCTGCAGACTGACAACACTATTTTCCTCCATAGGATAACATAGACTGTTTTTCTATGAAAAGTTTCTAAGTGTGGAATTTGAAAACCTAAGAAATCCTTTGTAATTGTACTAAATAACAAAAACTCCTTTACTCACCTGTTTACAGGAAATGTCCCAATGCAGTATCAAGGTATACTGCACTGTGTAAGAAAAGTAACCTGCAAAGTAATTTACTGGTCATTTTACTAAAAAGCCTATACAAAGTATATGTACTGTATTTCCAAAGCATTGCATTTTTAGTAACAATACTGTAATCAAAGCAAAGTGCATATACAATTGCAATTCAAACTGTGTTGCAACTGCATCACTACTGTAAAGTATTTGTTGCTTACCCATTCCAGGCTTGCTTGGTTCTAGAAAATAAAATAACTAAAATAATATTTTTATACAAAAACAATTGGTCAGAAGTTCAGTCTTTGAGTGACTAAATTTTTTTGATGACTGAGTGTGTACAACAAATGCTTAACACTATGCTCTGATAAAGCCTTACTGCTCGACCACACTACCACAAATAGAGAGTGAGGTGCTATCTACTTTACCTCTGCCTACCTTTTGGGTTCTACTGGACTCTGTGCACACTATACCTCACTTTGGTATAGTATATACAGAGCCAGCTTCCTACAGTGGTGTGCATATATTTACAAGAATAAACAAGAAAGCAAGTAAAAAATTACCCCTTGCACAAATAAAAATAATGGCATGAAAGTACAAATGAAAGGCGAATGATGAAACAGGTCTACAATCTCTGGCACTGAAGTGGACTGCTTTCTAGGTGGATGGGTTCATGTTCAAGAAAAAAAATGTCCTAACTCACGGTGAAGTGAGCCAATAGATTGACCGGCCTGGCCCATTAACCCGTGCTATAAACTGCAATGGAGGGACCCAAAGCCTGTGTGCGTGCATGTGTGTATTTTTAGTATTATTATTATTATTTTCTAAGAAAACATGAGGATGTCCAGCATCTCAAGCTTTCTCTAGGCCAAGCCTAAAAAACTATTGCTGCAATTGAAGAATGCCCAAGACCTTCGGTGGCTCGCCACCCGTATCCTGGGTTTTAAACGATTGGAATTGGTTCCGACTTCTGAACCGCACTGGGGAAATAATGTTTTTCTAATTTTTGCTGTGGCTTTACCTAAGATGCCAGGTAAAAATGCCCAAGGTAACAAATTTGCTGCCCCAAAATCAAATCCATTTGGCAAGGCTTTCACATATAGCATCAGTTTTAAGGTTCTGGTACTATTCTTCAAGGCTCTTCAGGGAAGCGGTGCACAGTACCTCAGAAGGAGAGTCACGCACTATGTGCCGCCAAGAACCCTGAGGTTGTCCACATTGAGTGTGGCATCCGTCCCCAGGATACGCCGCGCCCGATCCGGTGGCCGTTTGTTTCGGTTCCATGGAGCCCATGCCTGGAACCTTCTCCCACTTACTCTGAGGAAAGTGACCGACATAGCCGTTTTTAGGAAAATGCTTACAACCTGGCATTTCTGTAACTAACTCCCGGCCTCCCGCTCCTAGGGGCAGCAGAGGGTTTGACAGAGTCTTTTCAGTGCCGGAACACACTTTCTGAGAAGGTGTGCACTCTATAAATGCTCTTTCATTCATTCATTCATTCTTGCATTCCTTTCTAGAAGCCCATGGGTTCACTGTGTGCTGTGGCATACAATCAACGGGGCATCAAAGGGTTCATGATACCCCTGGAAGTGCTAACTTAATTTCTGAGAAGATGGGCACATGAGAGGCGCATTTGCATTTTAACCAGTGCTGCAACTGGAAAAAACAAGCATTTGTAACGCAATAGGTCTCGCATTTGCAAGAGTTTAAGCTATTAGCATTACAAATGACAATGCCTTTTATTTGTTTTACAAACCAAAACATAAATAAGACATTGTCATTTACAATGAAAAACCAAAGGTGATGATGGACGGAGCTTTGACAATGCAAACACTCACCCCCAGTCAACTGATCTGGGTTTAATCCATCACCGTTCTTTAGCTCACTCCGCCACCCCAGTTCAGACATGGCCATATGCAAATCAGTCTGACCCTGTGCCTCATGGGAACAGTCCAACCCGAACTGCCAAGCCATGTCTTCCCTGGACCGGAATCAAGCTTCCCAGGACCGGTTTCTGGCATTACAGCCGTCTTCAGCCGGGCTTGCTTGACTCCAGTGGCAAAGAGAGCAAGGGACTCACGTCTGAGCATACCCTGCCAACTTAGGGCAAACAAAGAAAAACCAAAGGTGATGATGGACGGAGCTTTGACAATGCAAACACTCACCCCCAGTCAACTGATCTGGGTTTAATCCATCACCGTTCTTTAGCTCACTCCGCCACCCCAGTTCAGACATGGCCATATGCAAATCAGTCTGACCCTGTGCCTCATGGGAACAGTCCAACCCGAACTGCCAAGCCATGTCTTCCCTGGACCGGAATCAAGCTTCCCAGGACCGGTTTCTGGCATTACAGCCGTCTTCAGCCGGGCTTGCTTGACTCCAGTGGCAAAGAGAGCAAGGGACTCACGTCTGAGCATACCCTGCCAACTTAGGGCAAACAAAGAAAAACCAAAGGTGATGATGGACGGAGCTTTGACAATGCAAACACTCACCCCCAGTCAACTGATCTGGGTTTAATCCATCACCGTTCTTTAGCTCACTCCGCCACCCCAGTTCAGACATGGCCATATGCAAATCAGTCTGACCCTGTGCCTCATGGGAACAGTCCAACCCGAACTGCCAAGCCATGTCTTCCCTGGACCGGAATCAAGCTTCCCAGGACCGGTTTCTGGCATTACAGCCGTCTTCAGCCGGGCTTGCTTGACTCCAGTGGCAAAGAGAGCAAGGGACTCACGTCTGAGCATACCCTGCCAACTTAGGGCAAACAAAGAAAAACCAAAGGTGATGATGGACGGAGCTTTGACAATGCAAACACTCACCCCCAGTCAACTGATCTGGGTTTAATCCATCACCGTTCTTTAGCTCACTCCGCCACCCCAGTTCAGACATGGCCATATGCAAATCAGTCTGACCCTGTGCCTCATGGGAACAGTCCAACCCGAACTGCCAAGCCATGTCTTCCCTGGACCGGAATCAAGCTTCCCAGGACCGGTTTCTGGCATTACAGCCGTCTTCAGCCGGGCTTGCTTGACTCCAGTGGCAAAGAGAGCAAGGGACTCACGTCTGAGCATACCCTGCCAACTTAGGGCAAACAAAGAAAAACCAAAGGTGATGATGGACGGAGCTTTGACAATGCAAACACTCACCCCCAGTCAACTGATCTGGGTTTAATCCATCACCGTTCTTTAGCTCACTCCGCCACCCCAGTTCAGACATGGCCATATGCAAATCAGTCTGACCCTGTGCCTCATGGGAACAGTCCAACCCGAACTGCCAAGCCATGTCTTCCCTGGACCGGAATCAAGCTTCCCAGGACCGGTTTCTGGCATTACAGCCGTCTTCAGCCGGGCTTGCTTGACTCCAGTGGCAAAGAGAGCAAGGGACTCACGTCTGAGCATACCCTGCCAACTT
Source organism: Lissotriton helveticus (assembly GCF_964261635.1). Taxonomy (NCBI): domain Eukaryota; kingdom Metazoa; phylum Chordata; class Amphibia; order Caudata; family Salamandridae; genus Lissotriton; species Lissotriton helveticus. Next base: position 636,195,606 of record NC_136068.1, on the reverse strand, counting down.
AGGGCAAACAAAGAAAAACCAAAGGTGATGATGGACGGAGCTTTGACAATGCAAACACTCACCCCCAGTCAACTGATCTGGGTTTAATCCATCACCGTTCTTTAGCTCACTCCGCCACCCCAGTTCAGACATGGCCATATGCAAATCAGTCTGACTGGGTGTGAGTGTTTGATTGATTCAGATGCTCCGTACATCACCACCCCCTTTTGTACCGCTTTTGGCCGCCATAAGTGTGGCAGGGTATGCTCAGACGTGAGTCCCTTGCTCACTTTGCCACTGGATTCAAGCAAGCCGGGCTGAAGACGGCTGGAATGCCAGAAACCGGTCCTCGGAAGCTTGTTTCCGGTCCAGGGAAGACATGGCTTGGCAGTTCGGGCTGGACTGTTCCCATGAGGCACAGGGTCAGACTGATTTGCATATAGCCATGTCTGAACTGGGGTGGCAGAGTGGGCTAAAGAACGGTGATGGATTAAACCCAGATCTTTTGACTGGGTGTGAGTGTTTGATTGATTCAGATGCTCCGTACATCACCACCCCCTTTTGTACCGCTTTTGGCCGCCATAAGTGTGGCAAGGTATGCTCAGACGTGAGTCCCTTGCTCACTTTGCCACTGGATTCAAGCAAGCCGGGCTGAAGACGGCTGGAATGCCAGAAACCGGTCCTCTGAAGCTTGTTTCCGGTCCAGGGAAGACATGGCTTGGCAGTTCGGGCTGGACTGTTCCCATGAGGCACAGGGTCAGACTGATTTGCATATAGCCATGTCTGAACTGGGGTGGCAGAGTGGGCTAAAGAACGGTGATGGATTAAACCCAGATCTTTTGACTGGGTGTGAGTGTTTGATTGATTCAGATGCTCCGTACATCACCACCCCCTTTTGTACCGCTATTGTCATTTACAATGCCAAAAGCTCAAACTTACGTAAATGCGAGACCTATTGCATTGCAAATGATTGTTTTCCGCACTGCAGTGACTGCAGGCACATCATGTGCGCATGCTCACTTCTCGCTATTGGAGAAGTTACCGCATGACGTCATGCCAGGTCAGCGTTGTAGGGGAAGGGAAATCCTTTAAAGAGTCATTTTCTCTCTGGATTTCCCTTCTGTTTTTTAAACTCGGGAGCAGTAATATTGTCATGGTGTCACCAGGGCTTTAAGTCGAAGCTTTTTCAATATTATATACAAGCCATAGTTGCTGCTTATTTATCTTAAGCAACTAACAACCATTGACAAAGCCAATAGTCCTGGCTTGTTGCAAGTATGACGTTACTTGTTGCATCATATATCTGGGTGCAATGACATAAACAGCAAAATAAAAGTTGGGCGGCACACTTTGCTAAGTGGTCTCATTCGCTCACTACAACCATTTACCTAGGGGAATAACTGTTGACTCGCCGTAACAACACGTATTACTTTGACGTGTACAACATTGTTTCTCCTGCAATAGGTCCAACAATATGGAACGTAGGTCATATGTTTGATGCTGACACAGGTTAGGATGTACTGACTGGGAAGTTTTGTGGCTGAGAGCTGTTATTGTTATAAATGGATAGCTTGAATAGGTAGACTTTGGCTTACTGTCCATGGTGCTTTATTTCCAGGTAGGGGCAGTCCACCTTTACTCTGAAAGGTGCCCACAGTCATTAAATATACAATATAAACCTGACCCCCTTCCACTTGAGCTGTGTTTTCTCTCATTTTTAGTGTTGGAATAATGAAGCCTGTACTCCAAACAGGTGTGCCCGTTCGTTTCTGAGCCTGAACTGCTGAAGCCAGGGGCCTCCAGCAGTGTCTACATTGACTGTTGACATGGCAGTTCATGCTTTAGATCGTGCTCATGTTTTGCTAAACCCCTCTCGTGCTGCAAGCAGTTTGATATGTTTAATCATAAGGGAAGATGCCCAGTTTAATAAGACCTTCACTAGGGTCAGTTCATCAATTTATACTCGTTTATTTGTTCATTGGGTCACCAGTCCTTCTAAACTACAAAATGTAAAAAATAAGAAAAAATAAGAATTCGCACTCTGGGAGTTTCTCTTAATGGCCTCGCAACACCAACGTAAATAAAACCCCTTGCAAGGAAAGACACTCTTGTTTTCACTAATATTGTGCAGTCCGACATGACCGAAAGGAACCACAATGTACCTTCATTTAAAAACAGTTTGCCACTTTGAGCTTCGCAATCTTGAATGACATTGCAAACCTCTTCATATGTATGTCTTTGCACTGTCTATGCACTCAGTATAAATATTGGTTAGCAAATATAAGTTCTCATCACAATGAAAACAGCCTTGAAAATAAGCATTTGCAATAGGTCTCACATTTACTAGAGTTTGAACTATTGGCATTGTAAATGACAATGACTTTTATTCATGTGTTTTCTAAAACTGATAAATAAAAGGCATTGTCATTTATAATGCCAATAGCTTAAACTCTTGCAAATGCGTGACCTATTGCTTTGCAAATGCATTCGGATCCCATGCTATTGAAAAAAAGAAAAGAAAAAAAAGCATTCGCAGAGAGCGTGTCTTGCCTGCAATAGCATGCAGGACAAATTAATTTGAGAAAATAGTGCTCAGAACAACACACGTAACAGGGGGTGTTGCCATGGGAGGGTACAAAATGAGACAAGGCGGTATAAAGGAGGGACTACTAAGCTTATTTTTGACTAATGAACAGCCACAGTTCACAATGACCAGTGCTTAATTTGAGCTGGTTTCCTCCGGTGCTCAGTACAGGCACCTAATTGCCAGCAGCGGGGCTTATAGTCTGCTACATGGTGGCGCTGTCTGCCTAATTTAGGTGTTAGCACGAAACAGCTATGTGTGATGCTTAGTAGCTGTGTTGGCTCTGTCATTGCCAGCTGGCAGGGGCATTGTGTGGTGCAAGCTGCAGTGGCCTCCAGACGAGAGCCCCAGCACTTATTGGTTTACAAATTAAGCACTGACAATGACACAAGCCAATGAAAAATATGAGCGGCGAGTAGGCGAAGCTTCAAGTCCCTACCTGAATACAGCATGCCTGGGAGTCTATTTGCCTGCTGGATGTTACCTTTTCACTGCTTCTTCCATTGACTTTCTTATATTGGCGCCTTCATCATATTTGTTTTGCAAACTCTATGCACTTAAGGTTGATATCTATGAGCAAGTTGCGCAACCCGAAGTGGAGGTGGCAAGTGTCCCTCTTAATGGACCACCTATCTGAAGATAACATTCGCCCCCAAGTGACCAATCAAATCCCTCCAGTGCAGAACTCTGCTACACAAATCATACTGGTCTATTTCGGCAACTTTCTTTTACGTCAAACTATTGCCGAGAAAGCGAGGCCTGATGCTCATCGGTCTCGAGGTGACATCTCATACTTTGCTAGGCCGGATTTTTGCCACACAACTGTGGAGCGGAGATGGCGGCTTCGTCAGCTAATTAAACCCTTTTTGGACAAAAAGGCCAAGGTTTATCTGAATAACCCTGCTACGCTCAAAGTTTTATATAAGGGTCAGGTTAAATTCTTCACTTCCGAAATCAAAGCGAAGGCCTTCTTAGACAGCCTGACCTAAATATGAGATAATGATACTCTTCGTCAAGAACTCTAAGATCAGTGATTATTATGTTTACTATATAACCCCCGGCTGGTGGGTTGTGGTTTATGACATAGGAGGTATAAGTACATTTAATGGAACTATGTAGTCCTAATTTTGGCGACTATTCTTATCGCTCTGATAGTCACTTAGAGTATGAATATGATGCCTCTATCACTTCTCCAATGATTTACTTTTTGGGACTTATGGGTTTTCATTTCGCCTCAGTGGGCTTCATAAGGTCCTAAATTGGTTATTCTATTCTAGATTTATCTTCTTCTGTTTTGTATCTCTCCGTTAGCCCACACATGTGCTATTAGGTAAACACGGAAGTAATAATATGGCACAGCGCAGGGGGTGTTTCTCCATCACTACAGACTCTAGCTAGAGTCTATATGCCTCAAAGGGTGGTGTGTGGGGGGAGGGGGTCGGGGAGGGGGGTGGTGGGTAAGAGGGTGAAGGGGGGGGGGGAAATGCAAAATAATTGGCAAACTCAGACGTAAGTTGAGATGCACACAAAGATCATGGTTTGATTTGAACCAATGTAGCCAAAGCAAAAAACAAAATTGTAAAAAGCAAAACTGTATTATGCATTTTGAAAACATTGGTGGCGCATGGTTCCAATATTTTAAACCTGGGCTAGACTCTCATGTTAGTAAATGGGGAGAATAAGTTTATGCACTTGGAATGTGGCAGGCCTTAATCATAAAAATAAAAGGGCCCAGCTATTTCAATTGACACGTCAGAACCCAGTTGACATAATATGCCTGCAAGAGACACATATAGCATACACAGACAGAGACTTACTCAAATTACCTGGTTATAGCCTCATGGTTACTACATCCCAAACATCCAAAACCAGAGGGGTAGCCATCTTAGCTAAACCTATAATAGGTACCCCAATTCGTAAATTGGCCGACAAACATGGTAGATGGGTCATAGTTCAGCTACAGTTAGGTATTACTATCTGTGCAATTTATGGCTCTAACCTAGACGACCCTGATATTTTTCGGGAGCTCGAAATTGAATTGGCTTCTTGGGTTGGCCCTCTGATTCTTTGCGGGGACTTTAATATTGATATAGGGCTGCCCATAGAGAATCACCCGTCTTTAAATTATAAAGGGCGTAAACCGAAGGTATACAGCGCACTAGGGCGGATGATGAAAAGCCATAATCTAGTGGATGTTTGGGGGTTGCTCCGGGGGCCAAACACAGATGGTTTTACTTACTTTTCTTTCCCCCATAATAAATACGTCCGAATCGATTATATTATGTCATCTATAGAGGAGGGGGACATTATAGAAATAACTAAATCCCCGAAAACAATATCCGATCACAATGCGCTGACCTTCATCTTCGATACTGCCAGTATTGTTAAGCCAACGACTCAATGGACTTTTGACAGGAGGTTAATCAGGAATATATAACCTATATTAAATCATGGGCCCAGTCTTTTTTTGATTGTAACCAGTTTAGCGCGTCCCGTTTAATAGTATGGGACTGTTTTAAAGCAGCATTGAGGGGAGAAACTATTTCATTTGTAGCAAATAAACGAAAGAATGAAAAGCATATTAACACACAACTTATGCAAGAACTCTCTAATCTCGAGACTCATCACGCCTCCCAAATAAATCAGGCTCAAAGAGGTCAAGTAGATTCTACCCCAGATCCTGGAAAAACTTTAAACAAAATAATGATCTTAAAAAATGAGATCAACAGTATGCTCATTCAAAAAGCTGCTGAAACGTATCAGGCTAACAAGACTAGATTGTATGAATCAGGAGAAAACGTGGGAAAGCAGCTAGCATTACGTACTCGACAAAAACAATCACTGGGCAGTATTAAGAAGATCGAATTTGAGGGTAATGAACATACAACCCCTAAAGAGATTGTTAAAGTATTCCAAAAGTATTATCAAAAACTTTACGGCAGCGATATCTCACACTCTAATAGCGAAATAACAACATTCTTAAACAATTGGCTCCCAGACCAGGCTTTACACAAAGCTATTGATGATGAGACCAAGGCTAACCTGGATAGAGAAATTACGCTCATTGAAGTGGAGACTGCTTTAGCTGAGCTGGCCAACGGTAAAGCGGCGGGTCCGGATAAAATTCCATTGGATCTATATAAAATCTTTGGTGACCAAATAACCCCTTTTTTGCTTGATCTGTTCCTTGGAGTGCAGTACCACACAACTCCTCCAGAGTCATGGAAGCAAACAAATATAATAATTTTTCATAAAAAGGGCAAACCACCTCACCTTCCTTCCTCATATAGGCCCATATCCTTGATCAACTCCGACTCAAAGCTATATGCTAAAATATTTGCAAACCGGCTGAGTGGGGTCATCAAACATCTTGTGTCCCCTTGGCAACATGGCTTTATCCCCGGCAAGGATACTACAGATCATACTCGGAGAGCCATAACTCTGTTTGACATCATGGGCGCCACGGGGGGGGAGATGTCGATGATCCTCCTCGATGCCGAAAAGGCATTTGACCGAGTATCATGGCAGTTTCTTTGGAACATCTTGAAAAGTAAAAATTTTGGTAACAACTTTATTAAAGCCATTAAAGCCATTTACATCAACCCCACGGCCAAAATCTCCATAGGCAGCTATGAGTCGGAGTTTATCAAGGTACAAAGAGGCACAAGGCAGGGTTGCCCATGCTCCCCGGTTTTATTTGCCCTCTATATCGATCCCCTTATTCAGAAGTTATTAACTTCACCTGCAATTCAACCAGTCATTACCGGGTCTTTCTCCACGAAAGTCATGGCATATGCAGACGATGTCGCTGTTATAACCACTAATCCCTCCGAAGCAATTTTTGAAATCGAGACAATCACTCAGGCATTTGGGTTATATTCAGGGTATTCTTTGAATAGGGACAAAACGGTCGTACTAGCCACTAATAACACTCATTATGAAGGCACACTCAGGGTAAAACAAGCTACATATCTAGGAGTATGCCTCTCTGCGGAGGTAAGCAAGATTACCAATCTAAATTATTCTCCCCTTATTGATAAAATCAAAGGTGATCTTAGAAGGATAGATAGCTTGCACCTGTCGATAATTAGCAGGGCCAATTATGTTAAGATGAATATATTCCCACGGGTTTTATATTTTTTTAGAGCAATCCCTGTACTGCCTGGAGAACACTTTATTAAGACTATTGATTCCCTTATTTCAAAGTTTATTTGGAGTTATAATAAAATAAGACGGGCCCTCCCTCTGCTGGTGCTACCTCAAGATAGAGGTGGCTTAGCTTTACCGAATTTAAGATTATATCTTTGGGCAACACTAGTACAACATATGGACCCTCTTCTGACTGCTAAACCTGGAGTTTTAACCTCTATAGTTCCATATATCCCGTCGATATATGAGCTTAGTTTGGGTGAGAAATATAAGGGGCTGTTTTTAAGACAGGTAGAACCATCATACTACAAAAAAATTAAATTAAAGACAGTTATAGATGCACGTGCGGTATGGAAAGCTATCTGCAAACATCTGGATATTCCTACATTTACGAAATATACACCACTATTGCACTGCAAAATCATCCCCCCCATTCTTAACGACATTAGATCTCAGAGGTGGGAGCTCCTAGGTATTAATACAATAGGCGATATTTTTGGTTACAACATCCCATCATCTTTTGAGTCTTTCCAAGAAAGATATAACATTCCCGCTCGCGATTTCCTAAAATTCTATCAAATATCGTCCAGCATCTGCAATATTACACCAAAAATTCTACTAGATAATATACCATTACTGGAAATTATAGGGAAAAACTCTACAAGAATTGGGGTTCTATATCAGATGTTTATGGCCGACGCTCCTGACGACCTCGAACGCACGGAACAATCTTGGGCCTCGAAATTAGTTAACCCCAACGTAGATATAGATCTCTCGCTAGCTCTCTCAGCAAAGTACTTTATAGCTTCTAATTTAAAGGCCCAATATTACAAAACCATATATAATCTATACTATACGCCAGCCAAATTGTTTGCTTGGGGGCTCAGGACTGATGACAATTGTCCTAGATGTAAACAGTCACTTGCAAATCTCTTGCATATGTTCTCTGAATGTCCTGCATTGGCAACAGTCAAGGCTATGATACTGGAGTATTGGGCCCAAATCTTTGGGCATCGGATAAGAGACTCTATAACATTGCACTTATTAGGCCATGACGACTCCCTGGACCACAATAGTGAAGAACAAGCGGTACTTTTTCTGGGTTATGCCGTACTTCGAATAATTCTGGCAGCTAGATGGAAAGATGTAGAGCCCCCTACCTTTCATATGTGGCTTAGTCGATTTATCGCCATCTATAAACAGGAAATCGCAATTTATGCCACAAGAGGTAGGAAAATGAGGGCAATAGGAAAACAGCTGTGGGAGCCCATTACTAGGTGGTATAATATCGAAAGTGGAAATCATGATTTGGATTTATGATTGTGTATTTTGTTACTTTGCTTCTTTTCTTCTCCCTTCCTTTTCACCTTTTTTTCCTTATTAACTATGCGATTTTCCGCTTTTTTGGCTTCGAATTATGATGCTGTTCGGTATGGTTAAAATGTATATGGTTTTGGTTGCTTTTACTCTCAATCCCTTAGTATATCTTTAATTTAATTTACGGATGATCCATATACTTTAGGTATTATATTGTTACTCATTTCAACATATGACATGCTTTCACGTTGTACTCCATGCATACTTTATTTATCTGCATTGTTTATTTTAGTAACTTGTTTTGATTGTCTGAATTTGCCAATGAATAAAAAAAAAAAAAAAAAAAATAAATAAATAAACCACTGCAGACTGTAGTCTGCACAGTGCACCAAGAGGCCAAGCATATCACCAATTATGCACTACATAGAACCCCACCAGTGGTATAACATAACCTAATTCTAACCACTGTTTGACACACATCTTGCTCAGTTACACAGTATTTATTACCCGTTTGTTATCAAAATCGAGTCCTACTGAGTTTTACTCGGGATGAATGCATTTATGCTCACAGTGGGCAGTTTGGATGGCATTTGCTGCATAGACTACCCAACAACTTTAATGCTGTAGACCCGTTGCCCTCGATTCCTTGCAATAACCGGATAGCCAGTTGCCTTGAAAAACACCTCTTTGATAGATCCAGGGCCTTAAATGGTGTGGTTCCTGTCAGGTGCCAGGCCTGGTACTAATAGGAAAAATTACTTTGGAACGGGCGCCCCAGAGCCCTTACCATTAAAGGCAGAAAACGATTAATTTCTTAACAATGAGAGTAAGCGTTGTTTTTCCATGCCAGATGCAGCTCTGTTTAACTTTTTACATCTTTTATTGTATCTGGCCTCCCCTAAGAGAATTTGTTTTTTCTCAGTGTGTTTCTGTAGTTTTTTTCATACGACTCTTGCATAGTGTATACTGTGAAGTAAATTGCTTGTAGGTGTCTGGGGGAGTTCCGTTTATGGTGGGTGTTCATGATTGGTGCATTGGACGCAATGTGAGTTTGTCAGTGTTTGTAATTGGGTCATAAAGTTGTTGAGACTACACGCTCGTTCCTTGTGTTCCTGAGAGCGTACAGGACAGCAGCCACATGGTGTGTGACAGAGGTATGAACAGCGGTGGAACTAGACAGTGCCCAGGAAAATGCTGTGTTTACAGGTGAGGAAAGTGTGTGCGTGTGTGCATGCATGTATAAGAGAGCGAGCAGAGTTAAGGGAAAGCGGCACAAGGAAGTACATGCGAAGGGCACCGTGAAAAGCAGTGACGAAGGAGAGCTGTTTGTTATGCAGACGGACGATTTCAGAAAACTGTTGGGAGAAGAAGCAAACAAATCCCCCCCGGCCCTCACTTACCTAACGCTAGAACAGCACACCGCAAGTCGGCCTCGAGCGCGCCTCAGAAGAGACGCGGGAGGACAGGAGCGTGACGCGCGTGAACGTGTACGTTGACGTTCCCGCGCGTTCACGGACCTGAGTCGGCTCGTGCCCAGGTTTGGAGCTGCTCGTTCACAGCTCTGACTCCCTTGGCAGGGAGGAAGGTGACTATAGTCTCGCTGGCGGGAGCGCTTCGCGCTCCAACGCCAGCTCGACCTAAAAATACTCAGGAAACCCATAAATTGGGGGTCAAAGTGTAGCAGATGAAAGGGAGTGGAGTCATGATGGACGGAGCTTGATGAGCAGAGTTTGATAGTCAACTTATACATTTATTTATAAAAAATCTGCAGCAAAGAAATTGGCAACAGGAGCACATGTGACAGTAAATCCTCAAAGAGGCTACATTTAACCGCTACCGCGTTTTCCCGCTGTGCGCTGATTTTTGAAAATCGCGCTGTTTATGACAAAGCCAGCTCGTCATCCGTGTAGCGCAGGTAACGCCCATGACGAGCTGGCTTTGTCATTAGCGTCGAAGGGGTTAAAAAGGTCTTACAGGGTTAAGACACCTGCTGCAGAGATCTTCGTTTGCCCAGAATTTTTGAGAGAATTATAACAGCAGTAAGAAAACTCTAGTGTTTAATTCAGTTCTGGAAGAGTCACAGTTTTCACTCATAAAGTAGGATAGAGGGTTAATGTACCTGCTGCAAAGCACAGTGTAACATGCAGATCATAGATTTGTATTTTATGGAGACAGGTAAGTTGGCTACTGTTTTTGACACTGAAATAATCTTGTTACTTCCACTTCATAAGTTGCAAGCCATCTAATATAGCACAGTGGCCTATTTACCAGCATCAAGGAGCTGCATGCAAACTGTAAGTCATGAGTTTAGATCCTTTTTTATCCTCAAGCTGCTGGTATTTTAAGATTGCAAAGAAGGGGTTATTTGGGAAGTAATAAAATATTGGTGGTACACACAATCATGATTACCGCGTTACATTTTATATCCTGACTTGATTTTTGCCTCCCGACCATTCAGTCTTAACATATAATGTCTATAGTATGGATGATACATGATATCTAATCCTTATAACCCTCATCATCTTATTCTGTGCATTGATTTCCACACTTGCACGATTTATTGTGCCTATGTGTGAGATGTAAAGCTCTCTGACACCCTACACTGGGATGAGTCGCATTGTAAAAGAACTACATTAAAAAACAGTAGGTGCCATTTAAATAATTATTAGTGTAGTTACTCATACACACCGATGAGTCTTGCATTGTTACAATGCATGCACATGTCTTGCATGGAGGTTTGAACAAAGACAAAATACTGCCTCCAAGTCATACTTTCTCTAAACTACCTATGAAGTGATAAGCAGTGTGCCTTTGTTTCTTTCCACATAATGAAAGCAAAAAACTCCTTCTCCTGAGTTTGGCAGTTGATAAATAGTGCTAAATGCCCAAGAGGGCATTTGCATCAATGGGGGGGGGACTAGATTGTTGCTTGGGTTACCAAATTTACACCTTAATATGTATCAGACCAAAAATTAGCGTGAAAATATTGCAAACACAAAGATTAAAAGTTTCATACATTTATTTAAAAATAATTTAAAAATAATAATAACACATTATTACAAAACAATTTCAATTTTATGCACATTCGTCTTTGCTGTTGGCCAGCTCAAATAAAAACTCCAATTTTTTATAAAAAATGCCAGTGGGCATAAATAAACAAGTCTACATGTACATCATATTTATTCAACATAAGGAACATCCTCCAATAAGATAACATTGTACTGATTGAAAAATGCACACTGATATTTATGGTTTTAATGTCTGTGGCTAGGACAAAGAGCAAACTTCTAAGTTAAACTGAAGAGTTTCAAAGGTTAAGACAGACATGCTTGAAAACACAATGGGCAGTGACCTTCCTCCCCATACCTTCCTACAGGACATGGGTCCTGTGCTCAGCATGTCACTTGAACCAAGCCACACTTAACTGACCAGCCCCAACAAGGGGGAAACAGTCTTGTGTTGCTTGTATTCTTGTTCAGGGGAGACCAGGCTTGGCAGATGAGGATATCATATTCTTATTGGGGCAGGGCAAAGACTGATTTGCATGTGACTGGGTCCAAACTGAGATAGCATGGTGTGTAAAATAAGTTTAGAGTGGGGTGCGGCCCAGAGTATTTACCAGTGGCTGAGACTAATTTAAGCATTCATCCGTCATGTTTTTGTATACTTCCTACCCATATAGCATATCTTAGAGTCTTTGGAAACAGTACATTCACATCCAATAAGCAAAGTAATTATCAGGTGTAATCTTTGCTATTTATTGTCGCCTTACAAAATTGTGTGTGATTGGAACAAAATTGTAATATATAATTAATACTAGTTCTTTTGGGACAGAAAGTCCCTAGCATGGTGATGGGTGTCTAAGTGCCCCGGCCACAAAAATATCTGAATCACTGGGGCTGATTTTTTTTGTTATGGGCAAACATGGATCATGCATTCGTACCATGACTTAGCCCTGTCTCATGTATTGCGGTCTTGTTGGACCAGGAGGGGGACCCACGGTGCTACCCTCATAGAGTTAAAAGGCTATTCCTTTTGCCAGGAGTTAAATAGCGCGAGTGGGGTGTTGGCAGCATACCGTGTAGTGATCATTAAAAGTGAACAGGTCTTTATACCTGTGTTGCTAGTGTGAGGCCTATGGGCTCAGCTATATAAAGTTCTGCTGCTGGTGCTTAACTCACCCTTGGCTTATATTAAGTCATACTGGAGCGTGGTACGCGTGTGTGTGTCTGTTGTATGCATGTGTTGGGTATATGTGTCCCTGTGACTGGCACAATACATGAAAGTTTCTGGCTTGCATTTTGAGAGACCCAGGGCTCACTGGAGGAACATGAGAAGGTAGAAGAATCCCCCCAGGCAGATTTGTGGATTTCTGCATTTCTGTGAGCTGGGTGGGACACACACTTCAAGAAGAAGAGCCAGGCTCTTCTGTACACTTCAAAGGGTGGTCTTTGAGTAGAGTAAGACTGGCACCGCGGAGTAACCTTTAGATGCACATATAACTGTACGAGGATAGTTCAGCTGAGCAAAAAATAATACCATCAATTTACAAAGTCAATATTTTCTTCAGACGTGATAAATCAGCAGTAATAAAAGTGTCCACTACTGTAACTCCAGCTCAATATCCAGAGCTTAGTTATCTTCACAATAACATCACCAGGGTACTTTGTCCAAAATGAAGTGTCGTTTATTTTCGTATTTCGGTTTCCTTCAAATCAAGCCACAGCCAACACGTGTTTCGTTGGGCATTACATTCATGCCATACAACTTCTTCAGGGCAAAAGGAAAATTATTATCCTTCCTGTGTTCTTGGGTCTCGAGGTATAACCACAAATCAAATCCTTAAAATCGACTTTCATCCGTTTTAGTACACGAGTACGTGACAAGTATTCCTCCCTATAGCAACCGCGAGTACGCTCTCAGGAGAGGCACAATCAGCCATTCGATACAAGGAACTTGTCAGCCCTAATACGGATATTGGATACACGGTTTAAATGGTCAAGCTTGAGAAGAGATTGGGGATATAATTTTCACGATTATTTTGAATGTCAACTTATGAAACAACAGGAACTGGATTTTAAGGATTTGATTTGTGGTTATACCTCGAGACCCAAGAACACAGGAAGGATAATAATTTTCCTTTTGCCCTGAAGAAGTTGTATGGCATGAATGTAATGCCCAACGAAACACGTGTTGGCTGTGGCTTGATTTGAAGGAAACCGAAATACGAAAATAAACGACACTTCATTTTGGACAAAGTACCCTGGTGATGTTATTGTGAAGATAACTAAGCTCTGGATATTGAGCTGGAGTTACAGTAGTGGACACTTTTATTACTGCTGATTTATCACGTCTGAAGAAAATATTGACTTTGTAAATTGATGGTATTATTTTTTGCTCAGCTGAACTATCCTCGTATTCTATAACCAAGGACATCCTTGGTAACTGTGAGGAAGTGCGGTGACCTTCCTTGTATCAGCTTTGGAGCACAATTGATATATTGAGATCATTAGAAATTAGCCATTACTCTATGCTGAGCGCCTGATCATTACCTGGTCATCGTCATTTGTGTTCTTCACATATAACTGTAGCTGGCATCCAGGTGTGACCCTCTAGTCACTCCCTTGGCCAGTGTTGTGCGGCTATAAGATTTGGAGTTACTCCTGTTGTTGTTGCAGACTGCTATCTAGGGGAAGGGCACGGCAGAGGAGCACTTCAAAAGGAAGCAGAACTCCAGCACGAACTTCGGACTCAGACCCTAAATCACATTTGCTGTCTGGAAATGGACTATAAGAAAAGGAGCTGGAGGCCTCCAAACGTGTTAGCTGTCAAGCAACCAGTCTGGTTGTGTGAGGAGAAGCTCTGTAATACTTCTGCCTGCGACCGGTGCTGGAGGCTAAGGCCTGTCCCCCAGTTGTGCGAGGTTAAAGACTTCCAATCTCCCATCAGGTTGAGGAGACATCACCCAGGGACATCCAAGACAACCTGTCCCTGCAGCACCAGTGCCTGCCTGCTTGCCAAGCCCAGTGTGCCTTGTGAGGAAGAGAAGAGCACTGGAGGGAGCGAGGACCATTGGGGGATAGTGGCAAGTGGATCCCTGTAGCGATGTGAGAGAATACGGCAGCTGCACCGATCAATATGTTGCCTGTGTGCAGATTCAGGTAAGCAACCCAGTATGCCAGAGGGGGCTGTCATGAAGTTAGCCGCGGTCAGCATCACTGCCATGCCGATCCGATGGTGACCTATGTGCTGAGTGAAGTAGGTGAAGCCGTATGCCGGGAGGGGCCACCCTATAGACAGTGCTTAATTTGTAAAAAAAAAAAAAAAAGTGCCAGGGTCCTTGTCAGGAGGCCACTGCAGCTTGCATCACCCGTTGCCTCTGCCAGCGCTGCCAATGACAGCACTAACACATTACTAATCAACACACTCTTAAAAGTATGACAATTCCCGGCCCACAAAGCTGTAAAAACGGCCTGGGTGGTAGGTATTAATCATTTATTATTGTGTATTGAATTAATAAACAGCTGTGTTCCTTATCTCTAAATGCAACTGACAGTGCCACCATGTGCAGACTGTCATAAAAGCCAGTGCTGAGCACTGGATACCACCGGCTCAAATTAAGCACTGCATGTAGATTGCTATCATGCCGATCGAGACGTAGCCCGTATGTGGAGTAAGGTCAGTGGCCCCAAATACCAGGTGGGGTCACCGGAAAGGACAAGGACTCACCTGCTTCAAGCCATCGTCGTGAAGAGAGGCCACTGTGGTGACCCGTGCAGACCGAGCCCAAACTGAAACTCGGAGCTGGAAAACACACATACACACACGCACGCATCTGGAGTAAAAAGTCTAAACTCCATTGCTTGGACCCAGTAGTTCCTCCTTGCCCGTGTCACCCTGAAGAGGTTCTGGCAAGCCTTGTGCTCTATTTCTTTTTGATTTTCACATCGAATTTCTTTCCTTAGATTTCATAAATGGAGCTAAAATGTTAGATGATGTTCTCATGAGTTAACTTTAGTTAGCTAACATTTACTCCCCCAAGATAATGGCTCATTGATTTCACATGTGTTTGTTTGTTCAGCCGACACATGTTTTGTTCTTGGGTAATTTAGAAAAAAAAGGCTTTCTTCTTTTCCTTTACAGTCTGACTTTTCAAATCTGACTTTTGACTTTTTCTACACAATGGGGCCGATTATAAAAGTGGTATTCGCATATAAAAAGTAGCCTCTATAGAAACAGATTAACTTGGGTTTCGCTTTAATAGATAAATAAGGTCTGGTTGGTATCACTGCTTTCACAATTCGCACATATTTTGGAATCAACTTGAAAGACTATAATCTTCCTAATGGACGAGAGTTTACTCCTCTGACACACTCTGATAATTAATGGCGACTGCATCATATGAATCTTTAACCGCGGCCAAACAAATGCACCTTGAGGATAAAAACAACAAAAAACCGAATTCTGGTGAGATAAGTCAGCCGAGCAGCTGCTACAAAGAAGCTGGACTCGGTCTAGTCTACAAACCCGAAGGATGACCTCACTGCCCAGCACTGTCCACTTTGACGCGGCACAGAGGGAAGATTGTTCCAGAAGGAATGTGAGCAGGAGTCTGGGGGCTGGAGGGAACTTATCCCTGCACAATGTGCCCTGTGTGGCCTGGCACAGACCTCAGTGTGGGAGAGTCCCGAGCTGGACTGTGCCTGGGTTTCAGTGGTTGCTATGCTGATGGAGAGTGCCAGGCGCACGTGCCCGGACACTCCCTGGTTAGTGCTGCCAGGGCCCAGGGTAATGCAGGGTTCACCCTCGTATCACTTCTGGGAGGGTCTGCTCGTGCTGGGAACACCGAGTTTCCACAGTTTCTTCTTTAATATCTTCTCGTTGGATCTACGTAGGGCTGTCAATCAAAGTCATGCTGGCTCTGACCCAGCTCTACCAGTTTTAGAGGGCCCAAGCCTCGTCCGACCCTCCAGCGTGCGCACAGCGCCTGTAGTGTGAGAGTGAGGCCGAGCTGCCGACCACTCTTTTATTTAAGTCCACATGCGCGCCCGAACGTAGGGTCGGATGTAGTGTAATAGGCCCCGTCGGTATCCCCGTCGGTATGAGCCGGGGTGCTCACTAGGTTCCACCCAGCTTTGGGCCGGACCTGGATACTGCATCACTCCTAGTGTTATGGCTCAGACGCATGGCCCATACGAAGTCTCCCACGGCCTGGTTTAGGGTGGCCAACTGGCATGGGCGCAAATTCGGGACGGTGAGTGTAAAAATTCAGGACAAGGGGTCAAATTTCAGGACAAAAACTCAGGACAGGAGGTCAAAAGACAAAAATTCAGGTCAAAAAGTATGCTTTGCAGACACATCAGAGGATGTCATGCAATAGTATATAAATAAATAGGCAAGGAACATAAGTACAAGCCACTACTCCTGCCCAGCAGGAAGAGTAGAGGAGGCGCGACACGGTAGGCGGCCAGCGGCTTCAGGTGAATTCTTTTTTCTTTATAAATATATTATTACTACCCCCGTGTGACGTGACCCCCCCCCCCCGCGTTCCCTTCACCCACTTCACCATCCTTTGCTGATGGAGACCGCGACTGGACTCATGGGTCACACTTCAGCTCTAGATGTGCCAGACAAAATCCAGTGGGCATCACAATGTAATCCGCCAGCCCCACAGGAGACGGGGGTCATCTCTGGGATAGCTTCCATCTTGTCTTCCCCTTAAATGTCCCTGGTGTCCACTGGGAGTTTCTTGAACCACACTATGTTTCTCATAACCTTTTCTCCTCCTCGGCACACTGAAACCATGGTGTGTTATACTTTCTTCACCACCCACAGCTGGTTCTGAGCTTCCACCCTGAGTGGTGACCCTGATTGAGCACTTGATCCCCTCACTACTGATGGGGTGTGCAGGCCAAACTGGTTTGAGTGGTTGTGTTTTGATGGCGTTTCTGCACTTGCCTGTTATCCAATATCAGGGGCTGCCAGGTGGGTCCTGCTGGGATATTGTCTTGTTTTTGTCGAAGGAACATGATAGCTATAGATGAGCACTGAGTCTTACTATGAGGTGTGTGTTGTATATCCTCAGGAAGTGATGCAAGCACCTCTTCAAATCTCCTTTTTATTCCACCACTTTGCGCAGAGTCTTATTTAGCGCTCTCATAAAAAGCAGCACTTGGCCATTCATCAGAGGCCACTTCGCCATTATCTTTCGGTGGTAAACGTCTGCCGGGTCAGGTTGTCTTTGAAGTCAGCCTCTTCAAACGGGGGCTCACTGACTTTCTTGACTTCAAGGGGAAGGCCAAAAGTGACAAAAAACGTTCCTGTTGGCGGCCACACCTTGGAGAAGTCTGTAGATGCTATAACCTCCACCACGAGGAGATTTGAGTGGTTATTCACCACGATCGCTTATAGTAGCCCTTAATGGAAATTCCTAATATAGGGACATATAAGCTTGTACTTATATGTTCAGATCTTTAATATAATGCATCCTGCCTCCTGAGCTCAGGAGGTCTACCTTAGGGGGGACTGACATATATTAACAATAGTGCTTTGACCTTGCCACTCATGGTGAGTACACAGTCGAATTTGAGCAGTTTGCACTGCTCCAGCAGTCTGCAATGGTGAGACTGCTGTCACCTGTTTACTTGGGTTACTCAGGGTGGTACGAGACCTACAGGCCCTGGTGACCCCTTTAACTCCCATGCGCTGGGTACCACTGGCACCACTTACCAGGGACCTTTAAGAGAGTTAAAGTCCTTGCCATTTGTGGTTAAAAATGTACTTACATTATTTATAGGGAGTGAGCACTGGCACTGGGGCCTGGCTATCCCAATGAATGATAGTTGTGGGCTGAGGCAAGGGGTCCCAATCCATAGTGGCCTGAACTGGCCCTCAGGTGCAGAGTGACCACACTCGCTGCAGGTGTTCTTCTCCTGCTACAACTCATGCCCCAGGAACCTCACGATAAAGGAATCCTACACCCTGGACCCAATCTGAAACTCTCCTACATGCAGCAGAGAAACTATGTTGACATTTTCTTAGGGAATTTAATTTAGGCATATAGTCTGTCTCCTCATTCAGGTTTCTTTTTTAGGTCGAGCCTGGGCAGCGCATGCACTGCACTGCGAGCCTTGCTGCATTGGAGTATGTGCTTGAAGCCCCGTCCACTCTCCGACCATATTTGTCGTTGGCTTGTGTCATTGTCCTTTGCAAATGCTGGCTTCTGATTCATTATTAGGCTCATTAGTCCCCCCTTAATACTGCCTTGTCTTCATTTGTAACCTCCCATGAGGACTGGCCCTTTTACTTCGGCTGTTACTCAGGACGTCTTCTTTAGTCTGTAAGCACTATTTTCTTTAATGAGTTTATCTTACTGAAGGAGGCCGGGAGGGTCTCTCTTGCGCAGTTGTGACCATACGCTTATTTAGTTAACTTCTAGCAAATGGGAAACTCTTCAGTGGCAATGGGGCAACTCAGCGATGCCTTCAAGCATTTGGAATGCAATAGGTCTCGCATTTGCAAGAGTTAAAGCTATTGGCATTGCAAATGACAACGCCTGTTATTTATGTTTTAAAAACCAAAACATAAATAAAAGGCATTGTCATTTACCATGCCAATAGCTCAAACTCACGTAAATGCGAGCCCTATTGCATTACAGATGCTTGTTTTGGTTTGCTGTGGCTTAATTCTCTATGGGAGAAGGAGCCTCCCACAAGTCAGCTGATCTCATGAAGAAGAACAGCTGTATCACAGTAGAGTTGATACACTGTTGCACTGACTGCTGTTTCTCTTTTCCCTTTCTCTGTTACTGTGTTGCTTTCCCTGCCTGTAGTTTCCTTTTCATTTTGTTGGTTGGGTTTCCACCTCTTCACTCCCCCAATGAGTACTCTACAGTCTTATGAAGTCAGCATCCTGGCATGCCAAGGAAGTTCAGGCATTCAGTTATGGGCCTGTAAAGCATCCGTCCAGTGCTCTGCTGATACACTGCATGCACTTATCCTACCAGATGACCTGGACCACTATCATGCTGTAGCACACGCAGACATTCACCATGCACCTGTACATGTCACTCGGGATGAGGGTATGCATCCAGGCGGCCAAGATCCTAGTGAAAGCTGTTGTCTGATGTCAAAGAATCCACACTTGGTCAACAGAAAAGTATGACGTCAGTGCTTACGCCAGACACAAACAACCTAATTGTCATCAATCTGTAACTTTGAGACATCAGGTCCCCGGTTATCATACCCACAGAACAAATGAATGTCAACAACTCAAGAAGATAGAGTCTTATGTCCCATTATTATAGATAAAACGTTTTCAGGTTGGCCTCCAACTGTTATGCTGTTTTTTTAGGATTGGATTGTTCTAGAACGTGTGATTGGATGGGTAAAAGTGTTGAAGTGGAGACCTAATACCAACATGTGATTCCAAAAGGCTGCTAAGGATTGAACAGGGTGTGGCTTGGCAGGGTCCATGGTTTTGAAGCAGAAGGAAAATGGCCACTTTCCACGACTTCAACCGATAGCCTGGAACAACTGGTCTTCTCGGACATGGTATGACAAAGAGGTCTGAATATTTGTGATCCTCCTGGAGTGGTTGTATTCCCCTTAAAACATTTTATTCCAAGGAATAGCACAGTTTGATTGCACTTAATGCACCCCTCACTCTCTCAGCTTGGCCCGCGTGACTTGCTTCTGAGCAACTCTTCTGGTTCTGAGCCCCTCAAATGACTTTACCTCAAATTGTTCTTGGATCACAATTACCTTTGGTTACAGCACTGGTCACACTGGGCATGTGGTTCTGAAAATCTGGACCCTGTTGTTATCCCGATATCGAGGTCCAATACCCGTGTCACAAAATATCAACGTACCATGTCGAATTTGGTGTCAGCGAACCGATAATGACTAGGACATCATTCCTATACATTTGCGTCATAATCGAGGGTCGCCAACACCCCTAAATCGTAGTTTCCGTCCCGACCCCTTAGACTCCATTTTGTGAACGACATCCATCTTACGTCTTGCCCTCATGATAAGTCAATTAAAGGTCGAGCTTGATCTAAAAGGACACGTCCACCTTCCCTGACTTCCCCCTGACCTGTCCCAACCGACTCCATTGCCTTCAGCCAAACCTGTTTGGGCAGCCCCTTGCCCAGTGGCCAAATACGATAGCATCGATACATAACATTCCTCAAACCATTCACTACATACAGACCATGCTTTCTACAAACATGCACCTGTCCGTATTCCTTGTTTATGGCCAGTTTTATGACTGGGTGGTACCTTCCTTTATTGGTGTTTCATCGATATCTGATGGGAGTTCCGGGACTGGCTGGGTAATCTATCACGAACTGGACATCTAAAATGTGGGCTTGCTTACATGACTTCGCTCTTTGTATTATTGTAGAAATATGTTTACAGCCATATCATAAACTCAAGAATTCTTGCTTGCAGCTATTATTTCTGTATATAAGGAGAAGGCTTGTTCTGTAAAAACGAACGGTCTCCTGAGAACACATGATCCGTGTTTATCGTGCTTCTAGGACACTTGTTACTTGGTAGCTACCAATAAAACTTGATCTCTAACTGCGACTAGAAGACTCCGAGTTTCTGTGGTCCGAAACAAGGGGGAACTCAGAGGTCTTCGGGTGTTATCCCCTGGCACCACCGGGTTCCTAAAAACCCGGCACCTCAGGCACCCCTGTGAGAGGAAGGAGTGGCAGGTGGTTTGAGTGGGCGGGCCTGACATGATCCTGGCAGGGGGGTTTGGACGCACCTGTCGCTGTATGAGCGAGTGAAAGACAAGCTCAGATGAGACACAGAGCCTTTTCTCATCGGAAAGAGCATGTAACCATGAGTGACCTGTGATGGCAGGGCTGTGGCGTGGTTTGGCAGTGGCCAAGTGGGAGTCAGGCTGAGAGGACTGTACATCAGCATCACATTGACAACCTTCACACTGACATGGCCATAACCTTGCTACAAGGATCCCAACTTTGCATTAGCGCACATTGCTTGTGTTGGAGTTAGGCTTATACATTGACCAGGCTGCGTTCATGGCCATGCCATAATAAAGGATTGATCGATATACAGGTAATGCTAATGTAATGATTGTTGATGTGGCTGTATAGATCTGAGTGGAGATGTGCTTGTGATCTTCCATAGGCAGAATTTGGGTAAGGAAACGGAAGCACCTCGCTGATAAAAAAAAAAAGTCCCCTGCATTTAAATGAATGGTAACAACAAGCAGCCAGCATGATCTGATCAAATCCAGTAAAACCCATGTCACGCACTCTGTGTTTCTTGCCTCTCTCCATCTTGTGCCTCACCTTGACATTTTGAGGAGTGTGAGTACGCGCAGTCCTTGGATGCCTCGGTGGAACACTTTCCCCCTTATTTTTCTCCATCTTCCCTTCTATGTTTGCAGACCTTTCCCGAGGACTACTGTTCCTTTAAGTCCCTGGGTTCTACAGATCAGGTGACGGAATTACATGACTTCCAGCGCTTTAAGATGGAAGACGCCGGAATAGGAAGTCTTTCGTTTGGACCGGTTTGTGCAGCAAGGGAGGAGGAGACGCTGGTGAGAACCGTTGCTGGGCTACCTTGGAACGCGGGAACTCACCGAGAGGACTGGGGGAATTCGTCAGGCGAGGAAGAGAGACCCAACCGGGAGGCAACGGACAGAGGAACAGACCCTACCTGGCAACACGAAGACTCCCGCCGCGGCCCTGGAGGGTCGTGGCTGAACAAGGTACGCGGACGCCTTGGGTTGGCGGTGGGGCGCGCTATTAACGAACCCAAGGGTGGGGGTGTAAAGGGAGAGAACCCCTGATTCGGCAACTAGACTCATACGTGGGCCAGCTTAAAGTGCATGAAACACTGGTGACGGTAGTGGTGTTGAGCCTCCCTACACCCCCTTTGCAACCCGCAACACTCGATAGAAGGAGAAACCCCTTCCTTACCACTTCCTTTATTTTTTTCTTCTCCACACGGTCCTGTCCATCGACGAGGTGACTGAATACCAAGCCATCCACAGAACCGGGAATACAGCAGCCCTCCTGAATCCACCCACACAGGATAGACTGGAAAAAAGGGACCGGACTACAACTCCCATAAAACCTTTCTTGAGCAGCTTGTTAATAAACCTCAATCCCTTTAAAGCACTCAATTGTCCTTGTCTGCTTCTCCACCACGCCACACGGAGTCTCCTAAAATTTTCCTGAAACTAATTGAAATCTGGTGTCTCCACTCCTGGAAGTGAAGATGGTGTGCTAATCATTACTGAAAAGGGTCGCTCAGAGAAACAGGTGATTCCTAATCATTCACCACATAAATGTGCTTTCACTGTCCCTGATCGGCATTCTGGGACTTAGAAAGACAGGAAACCCTGCTCTTTAATGATACATTTCATACCATGTAGTACATTATTTTGAGTAAAGAGTTAGGTAGAAATGAAGCCACAAGGAAAAAACAAAAGTGTGCACATAGAAGGACGGAGAGGAACCAAAACAACGCTTTGAGCGGTTGCATGCTTGGCTGTTGTGTGTTCCAACAGGAGTTGAGGCAAATGACCTGGTTCTGAAAATAGAGGTTCCCTAATTTAGCGTTTTAAACCTCCTTTGGAGATTATTAGCGCACATAGACTTAGGACAGCACAAATTATTTGCGTGAAAAAGACTGGATATCCAACAATTCTATTCACAACTAATGATGAGAATATAAGGGATGTGTTTCTTTGTGTAATAAGGCACAAGAGGAGCTTTTTGATAGATCAAAACCTATTGATCTATTCACAGGCATGAGCTGTGACACAGAACTGAGGTCTGGGCCTTTGGTGTGTTCCAGAAAGAAGTTGCATTCTTGAGCTTAAGTCAGATATTTTTCTTCATGCCAAACTCAAAGTTTCACTGAAGACAAACAATACCTGTTCTGGAATGCAGAACATGCCCTCAGAGTGCTAATTGCTGCAAAAGACGGAGTAGAAGACAATAATCATGAAGGCTGAATCACTACTTATGCTACATCTTTTACTGGAGTGAAACTTGATCTGTCAAGGGAAGGGAAATTGATCCACTGGACTTCTTGTGCTTCCACTTGCAGCTATGTGAACGACCCAGAATGAACACTAAAGAGCTGTGAGGCTGAAGATGGGAATGGGGAACAAGGTAAATTTGGAAAGAAAATAATAGAAAGCAATGAGCTTAGTGATGTGGACAGAGGACCACCCATTTCAGCACTTGCTGCAGCACGGGGGGGGCTTAACTTCTGTGGGACCCCAATTCTTCAGGGGTGGGCCCATTCAGCCCAAGGCCAATGAATATCTGAAATATGGGAGACTCAGGGGCCCCTTTATCACATTCTGCGCGGGGTCATTTTGTGTTGCCTCTGACTTGCCCCCATAGGCGGTGAGGGCAAATAAACTGCACTTACTCTGGGTTTTGTGCGGGCAATTAACGCCATCTTCTGGTAGTAACAGGCTGTACAAACAGTGTACATTGGACAATATTAACACCCAGGAAATGTGTGCAAAATCATGTGCTTGCTTTCTTTACAACTACAAACCACCAATGACATAATGAGGAGCAAAAACATGCACAAGCCTCCAGCACAAATGCAATGTACACCAGGATTCTTTGCACCTGTTGGTACCAAATGATACTGTGTTAAAGCGTTTTAAACAGTAAATATTGAGTTCAGAACAGCTTAACTATGCAAGCATGTCTCCCGTCCTGCAAGCCAGATTATTTGGTATCCTGTCTACCTTGTCCTTGTATTACAGACTGCACTATAAGTCCCTTTTCCATATAACTGTTTTGTTACACTCAGGGGTGTAGCTATAAATAGTGCAGCAAGTGTACTTGCACTGGGGGCCCAGCGGTCTGAGGGGGTACTGATCCTACATTAATGCTGAATTTTACTACTCTTAGAACACTCTGTGAGGCTATTATCCTTGCGTGCATTAGGTCCCAAGGCCACATAGTGACACCGATTGCACTAAACATTGTTCTTCTGAATTCTGAACTTTTACACCTGGAAAACGTTAGGAAAGGTGCACTGGCTTGGCAAGGGCAGATATCTGTAAGCCAGACCACCTCACCTGACACCTTAAAGTATACAAGCTGCAGAGCGAATGCATACATGCCAACAGACCCGATTCAGGCAGGAGACTACCGATTTTTCAAGCCAAAAATGGCTTTATTTTAGCTGTCTCCCGCCTGAAATTGCATTTTCAACAATAGAAGTCAATGGGGAATTTTCATTCTCTCGATTTTTTTTACTTTAAATCTCCCACATCCCTGTCCTAACATGTTGGCATGTATGCGAATGCCAGCATGGAAAGTGGCTCAAATAGGACATTTTGCGTACCTTACCCTCTCGCGCGGGTGCACGCGCCTGTGTACACTAGGCAAGCGCCCGCTCTCTGGCGCGCATGCGCAGCTGAGCACTTCCTGGCGCCTCTCCAGCACAACCGGTTTCGGCCAGCTCCGTTATCGTGCGCACATTCCTCGCACAGGTCTCACCTTACACGAACACTGGACGTCTGTTTTCGGTGCTCAGGTGAGCCAAAAAAAAGGGAAAACAGGCCCTCCTGGGCTTAATGAGGAAGGGAAACTGTACCCAGGGGTGTTGTGTTCTACAATAATATCGAAGTTGTATTATTGTCCAGCTCTTAGGTTGACTCCTAGTGTAAGCAGGTGTGCATTGAAGAACGATAAGTCTATTCTTACCATTAAATGCTTACCTTGACGATATTTTGGAAGTGAATATTGCGGATTCAACATATTATTGACCTTGGTATTATGAAATGCAACCACTGGGGAGCTATTTTAACACTCAATGGGCACGAGGCAGCACACCGTCACCAAGTTAGTGTGTCTACCAGTGAAACACTACACACGGAACATTAATTCGGGTATCACTTAATTTAAACAGGGAGTGGTACACTATTAATGTTTATAGACCACTTTCCCAGCCTAATTGCTAGGCCTAAAGAGCTTTTCAATTGCTAAGTAGCTATCCTGTATGTATATTTTATATGGCACTTCCTACCCCAATTTATGTCACGGAACGCTCCACTTTTCTTCAGGTTCCTGGGTGCCTTGTGTGTGTGTGTGTGTGGCTGAAGGTAAGTTTCCTAGTAGTTTATCCCATGTGAAACAAGCATTTGCAATGCAATAGGTCTCGCATTAGGCAAAGTTTGAGCTTTTAGTATTGTAAATGGCATTGGCTATTTTTTTTTGCAGTAGTTACGTTTTGTTTTTATAAAAAGGGACATATAAACCCAATACAAGGTAGGTCACTTGGTTAAGTGGAGCTTCAGGTCTGGACCAGACTGACAGCTGATACGGACTTGCTGTGGCTGTTAGTGTCGGGACTGTGTTGGAAGGTGCAGGGGAAAACAATCATGGGAATTTGGGGAACGTACGCAAACAAATGCTGTCGTGAAATAGCCAAATGACAAATGTCCAAACAGACGCCCCACTCCACTGCAGTTTTCAAAAATAGGTCGTGTGCTGGATTACAGACAGCTTCCTGATGCAAAACTACAGAAATGTTATTCAGCATAATTCCCCTGCTAACATGAAATGGAATGGTGCAAAACTGTTTGTGCGAGGAAATATTACAGGAAGATTTTCAAAGCATGAGCAGAAAATGCAGCAAACCAGTTTTCATCACTTGTAAAATATACAAGTTAAAACCGAGCGTGAGGCTAAATC
Organism: Lissotriton helveticus; assembly: GCF_964261635.1. Classification (NCBI taxonomy): domain Eukaryota; kingdom Metazoa; phylum Chordata; class Amphibia; order Caudata; family Salamandridae; genus Lissotriton; species Lissotriton helveticus. The sequence goes on along the minus strand of NC_136068.1, from coordinate 636,169,864 downwards.
AGTTAGCTGAGCTCCCTTTCTTATTACAAAATAAGCAACCATTTGGCAAATATAACGGTTGCTTCATTTGTGTAGTCATTCACGGAGCAGTCGTTTTACTTGCTAAGAACTGTATTCATTTAAATACTGAATAATGTACAGTTTTAGTTTGCTTTACATTTTTATTTAATCTTACCCAGAAAAAAATGTCGAAGTAGCGAAGGATAAAGGAAGACACGTTTGCATTAATCCATGTTACATAAGCAGCACAATCAGCGCCAACGAGCATTTTCGACGTTTTGCATAGTGAAAAGTTTATGTAATACAGTATATGTATGGGTTTCGACACAGCTTTACACAGACACCCCTATAATGGATTAACATGGGTTTCTGCATCCCCGCTGCACCTATATATTAGGGTTTTGTTGCGGAGCGCGGGCACCTGCTCCGAGTTCGGCAGCCCCCCTCCGGATTTTTCTCTGCTCCGTGTTTCGAGGGCACATAACGGCCCGCGTATGCCAGAGAGCACGGCAATGGGGCCGGAATAAAAACCAGGAAACTCATTGGTGCTTTCCAGAGATCACGAGCAGATAAAACATCGTAAAAACGAAACAGCGCACATAAAAAAAACAAGGTTTTCAATCCCGGGCGGAAGTCAGGCAGGCCGGGGGCGGGACGTGAAGACACACCGGAAGCCCGGGCGGGCTCCCGTGAGGTGAGAGAGCCTCGCACGCACAGAAGGAAGAGACCGCCGCCGCCTGCAACGAGCCCTCGCCTGAAGACAAGTACCGGTGAGTGGGGGCCTTTACTGAGCCTTTACTGAGCTGCGAGGGCGGGGGGCATGTGTGTGTGCGTGGGGCGGCGGGGGGCTCTGTATGTGTGTGAGCGTGCGTGTGTGTATGTGTCTTGGAGTCTGTGTGTATGCGTGCGTGTGTGTATGCGTGTGTGATGACTGCGGGGGGGAGGGAGAGAGTGTGTGCGAGCGAGTGTCTGTGTGTGTGTATGCGCATGCATGTGTGTATGTGTGGGGATGTGCACGGCGCGGGAATTGCTGTGAATGTGGACGGAGCCGACGTGCGCGTGCAAGCAGCTGAATCCAGCCGGGGAGAAGCGCGTGCACCTTCTCGTCCGTCCTTCCCTCGAGACAGGTGACTATACGTCTCCGTCCCTGGAATGCATCCTTTGGATGCTTATTCCAGGGCGAGACCTAAAAAGGTGTAAAAGAATCAGAATAGAAAGCTAGGCTGGACTGGTGCACAGGGTTGGATTGGGATAAAAATATCGGCCCAGGCACATAAAAAAAAGTGGCCCGCATTTGAGTATGGCCTTTCCGCAAAACACTGCTTCAGCAAAGTTTTAAGAAAAGAAAGGAGGTGGGGGGGGGATGTTTTATTAACTTCACTTAGATTTAAAAAAATTAACACATTAGTTCACACTGCTTAGCCTCACATGAATGCAAGTGAGACCACTTCTGCTCAGACCCCTGCCCCGCTCAATCAGCATACATTAATGGGCCGGCCCAGCGAGAGAAAGGGAGTGATACCTACGCCCATCTGCCTCTAGAAAGGCCACTCAGGCACCCACTGGCGGCATCCTAACAGCACAGACAGCCCCAGGCTGTCCAAACAAGCAGCCCACAGCTAGAACTCGGCTAACAGGCTATCGGCCATTTCCCTAGTGCCCAGATTACCAATCCGACCCTGCTGGTGCATGACATATGCATGCAGTTGCAGACAGCTCGGAACAGATGCAGCCACACATGCAGGTACTCACTTTTTTGAGGGGCTGTGTTTAGTTTAGGGGTTGCTCATCAGAGTTAGGCTTTCCATAGTTCTTAGAAATTAAATGCACACCCCCAGAATTCAAGATCTCTGATTTTGAGGGATTTTGATTCCTGTTATATTCTACCATTCAGTTGTTAGCCTTGTGGTATCCACATTTCTCGGCGTGATGAGTTTTCCAATTCAAGACTAGTGTGTGTGTCAGTCTGTATAGCTGTAACAAGTTAGTTTCCTCAGGTAATGCCTACCTGCTGCAGAAATGGTGCAGGCAGGAATGGAGGCAGTGACATGATTTGGGTTTAGTCTGTGAGGCAGGACTGAATCCATTTTAGGGTTGTGCCTTGTATTCAAGTATCATTTTGTCTTTGACGTAGGAATTGGTGATCCACAGTGTCACAAGCTTCTCAGAGGTCCAGAAGGAGGAGAAGTGAAGCAACTCTGTTGGGGTCTATTATGGGTTGTGGTCATGAAACATTACAATTAGTGTTGGCTCAGTCCATATTCCCGGTCCTGGTTGGAGAGTAGATCGATGGTCATGGTTGGAGAGTAGATTGATGGACATGGCTGTCAGTCCCAGGAGTTACGATGTGACATCTTTAAGAGGGCAATCGTCGGGGACCTTCCACTTACTATATGAAGTTCCTACTGAAGGAGTATTGTTTCACACCAAAGAGTATCTCAGATCTTGCTTAGGTTGGTTACAGAAGTCTAGGCATCCTATTAGAAACAATCATTATGAAAGGTATGTTTACTTCTTTATTAGCATTGTCAGGGAATTTCCTCTTGTTCTACATCATTGTGTGTAGTCTTTCATCTGTTTCAATATCTAAAAATGAAAACTTTTTCCCTTTTAATACTTCATGTTATTGACATTTGTTAAGTGGCAGCTACAATTATTAAAACACAAAACAACTCTGCACTCAAATGCTACGGTAAATTACTAATTAATAGCAATTAGTGTCCAAAGTAAAGCCCAACGTTTTTGAGTATACAGTACTGAGTATAAATATGAACAAATAGTATTAACATTGCGTCTCCCAAATTCCCAAATAAATCACCTTGCCAGTTGTATTACTGAAAAAATGTTCTCCTTTTATTCTAGTTTTCTTTCATTAAAAAACAGCACCAAAATTGTTAGCCGACGCGGCGCATTTCTTCCCTCAGGGGACGTCTTCAGGGCTTTGAAGCGTTTGAGATATGATACGAAGGCACTTCATGTCAGGCTTACTGTGGTAAAGAAATGTTTCAATAGGTAAGACAGGATATGTATTTCCCAGGGTCACATTCTGATATCCGGTTCCAAAAGAAAAGGAGACGCAATGTTAATACTATTTGTATCTAGTTGTTGATAATTGTACTCAATACTGTATACTCAAAAAAATCGGGGTTTGACTTTGCACACTACTCACCTTTAATTAGCATTTTCCCGTAGCATTTGAGTGCAGAGTATTTTTGTATGTTTTTTTTTCTCCATTGTTGGGAACGTAGGAGGGTCACGTCCCAGGCTCATTGCACCACATCTCTAATTTAACTGCTATCACACTAGACAGACTGGTGCAGGCTCTTAGTGCCTTGACCTTTCCCTGTATATTTGTAACAATTATTATTGCACACTATTGCTTTCTCAATCTGGGCACCCCTTTGTTTGGTTCTGTGGGCCATGATTTAATTGTGTGTTGTACTTGGTTGTGTAAGATCACTTGAGAGTGTGTCATTTGCTAAATTTCAGAGAGGTTTCAAAATACCTTGTGTGCCAATAAAAAGAGTTTGGTCTTGGGAGATTTTTGTGAGGTGTTCTGTGTCTCAATTGGTGTGCAGAAGAGCTTTTCTTTTTTTTTTCCTTTGGATTGAGTGGTTAGTTGTCCATTGCCTGGGCGGGGTAGAGACTTTTCTATTTACGCATGACAATATAGGTAGGTAATTATATTGTTGTGTAATGTGCATGAAGGTGTGATATATTTATTCTATCTAAGGCGTGTTGTGAAAATTACAATTTGAAGGTGTGCCTGCAATGAGTGTGCGTGATAAGGTTGTTGAGATGAATAAGCTGTTGAACATCCGATGACTCCTAGGCATGACCTAACCAATGGGGTAAAAGTTCCGGGGGCCTACTCTACCCACTTTTGCAGGAGTTGCAGATTACCTTACGTTAAACAGGCCATTTGTCAGGCATTTTCAAGATGATGAAAGTTTTCGCCCACACTAAACATGTGCGCTGGGGGTCTGTTTAGGGTGTATACTATGGTAATCATAGGGTCCTCCTACATCTAACACTAAAATCCAGTTTGAGCCTGGCACTGCCCCACAATAAATCCAGAGATAGAAGTCTTGTAGAACAAATGCAGGGTCCTTCAGCAACCAGACAGAGTTTCCCCAATAATGGTCTTGGCATCCCCTTCTATGCAATTCAAGTGTACCCCATGTTTTATGTGTGATTCACCACACCTGTCAAGTTGGTTTTGACACTGTGCTGTCGAAAGGAGGTCCACAGCCCTCACCCTGCATATTTTGTGGAGTTCAGAGGCGTTATATGTTCCCATTCAGGTCAGCCTCTTTTTTGCTTCTGTGGGGCATTTCACACCCATTTCATAACTATTTCAGGATGAGAGCTGATAGAGGATTATGCTAATTGGCCATCTGACAGTTTAGACAGGTGAAGGGTAGCTTTCTAAAAGTAAATATTCCTTAATTATTCTAAAACAATCTGACTTTACCATTCAATTGTTTTTAATGATTGATAAAAATAGTTTAATTATTTTTGTAGTTCACATTCTTGAGAAACAGTATTAGTATTTTAATTTGTACTCTGGTTTTCTGCACAGGACAGCTAGGTTTGGCACATTGAAACAGCTTTTTGCACCTTGTCACTGGATGGACATGGTAGCATTAAATGTCTACATGTCCTACTTTTAAATACCATACACCCTGCCTTGTGGGCTACTAGGCAGAAATAGGGGTGATTTACCATTATTTAAAAGGGAGGTTTTTACCGGTCTAAAAGGATTAGTTTAACAGGTAGTACTGTAGGTTTACATTGCAACAGTCAAGATACAGAAGGTAGGCCTCAAGCCATGTTTGCACTGCCACTATAGTGATGGCACAATAAGTGCTGCAGTTTGTTAGTGGCATTTAACTTCCATGCCCCAAGTGCACTCTCTACACCATATAGTAGGGACGTATAGGCAAGATTGATGTGCCAATTAGGAATAAGCCAAGTCCACCACGTTTAAAGGGGAAGCACATGCATTTTACCTCTGGCATCAGGGGTAAGGTGCGCAGAGTTCAAAAGCAAGAAAAAAAGCAAACGGCAAAACGGAGACTGTAGAAAAGGTAAATTTCCTTCATGGGTTTTCATGGCTAATTTGATACAAAATTGACTCCATCAGAGATCAAATTCCCTTTCCCTAGTGATTCCTTTCCAATTAGCTGTTTTTATGCTGCCTTAAATACCACCATATTTATGTTTCTTTGACAGCTGCAACTAGGGCCTGTCTTCAAATAACAAAGGGCTATGTACAACGTTGCAATCAATCTGGCCTGGTCCTCAACCACGTATTGCCTCCACAGTCAGGTAGATCTTTTGGAGTCAAACAGCTAAGGAGTATCAATGAGGTCAGGGGTGTGGCTTGTAGCAGTTATAGAGGTCTCAGCCTTCACAACTCTCAGCAAATTACAATGTTACACAGAACTGAGTAGTTATCAGTGCTTTTTGTGTCCGGATTAGAGTGATCAACCTTTGCTGTGTGACCACCACTCAGCTTAGGATGTGACCAATCCTAAACTATGTTGCTGCAATGTTTAAAGAATTATAAAACCAAGAGTAGCAATACAAAGTAGCCAGAATTTTGCACCACATACTCTTCCCACCCACAGTCTCTCCAAAGAATTACCAAGAGTGGAGAGGGGAAATGTTAATAGGGGTTGCAGGTGAAACTCTGTGGGTCCACTGAGAAAAGAGCAATTACCAGGGCAAACGTTTAATCCTTGGTCAGATTCCCTTTTAATTCCTCATTCTCACCCAGAGTTACAAGTGTTTTCCAACCTCTTCAACAGCTGGAGTCCCCATTTGAAACTTCTATTTACAGCCCTATTGGTATTAAAAGGGACTTTGTAATTGAAGACAAAGTGGTTTATAACAGGTGTCTCACTTGCATCTTGTGATTGATGCAGACAAAAAAAATTACAGTTCTGCACCCTGCAGAGCTCAAAGAAGAAACCCTTTCGTAGCATGCCAATCAAACCCAGTAAACATATGTCACACTATCTTCCTATGGTAAAGGTATAGAATTGTACAAGATGCCCAAGGAGTCAAAAACGTGGGCCAATAAACTACAGCAGTACTCCGCTCCGCTTTCGGGTGTTATCATAGGTACCATATTTCTCTCTGTTAATAGATCAGAAACTATTTAAGATTCTCCCCCATTTTCCTGGAACCACTCTCCTTAAAGAGTTGGTGTTACCCAGTTTACTTATTCAACCTAGCCGGTCCATTCATAGTTATCTAAACTGTAATGTATACACCTGATAAATTTCTGTAATAGGAAATCCAATGAAGATCATGACCTGGACATTTCCCTCTTCTTCTGTTGTCTGTCCTGCCTTTTTAGGTCTCGGCCTGATCCAGCATATACGCTGGCCTGGCCGAGACATTTAGTAGCTGCTTTGAAAAGTGCTACTTTCCAGGCTACCAGCTTACTATCACGCGCACAAGCGCGCGTGTGACATGCACATTGCACATTGCGCGTGTGAAGGCCCTCCCTTACCACGCGCGCCTCACTTCAATGCCTGCGTCACTTTGCTGGCCTTCACGTCCGTCCTTTCTCTCACACTCGGCGCCAGCACTTTGCCCTTCCCCCCTCCCCCACCACAGAGCGCATCTTGTTGGTCAATATTAGCACTGTCTAACTTCATTTTATTTAACACTATGGCTCTCCTGACATCTAGTTGTAATATTGTATTACAGCAAACACACAACTTGCAAAATGTTTATGGGCCTGTGATGACGAATGCTACATCAATAGGTGAGCGCAATTGACTGTCGCATTCCCTTGTTGGAATTGCTTTTAACATTATAATGGATTTACAAACCCATAAAAAAAGTTTTGGGTTGCAAAACATGTAGGTGCACGAGACACGGCATAAATCAATTTTTAACTAAGGACACGCGTTGCTGTTGCTTGTGTGTTTCCTTGATAACACCAATATTGTACAACTTGACAGTGCTTACTTCAACATAAACCATTCATTTGTACTTTCCCAAAGGTTGGCCCGGGGTACATTTTCTGAGCTATTTCCACCTGGACCTAAACAGCAGCGCGATCCTTAAGTAAGCGCGGTGGCTTCAAGCATGGAACTATGGTTTATTAGCAGCATAACAGAAGCTGTCCATGAAACCACCAGAAATAAAAAAAATGTAAACAAAAACCTACTATAGATAGACGGTACTTTACACTAATAACTAGCAAAGTGCATATTTTGTTCAATTTGCATTGGGTTTTAGGTGAAAATGCTGATTAAATTGATGACTTAGTAAATATTTCAATCAGCGGCGCAGTATTAACCGCTCCTCTAAGCGGGCCTTGCGAGACTTCTCCCTCACAGCCTCCCTTCCCTCGCATGCTCCTTTCATGGCCATTCTACAGCTCCCCACCCTGCTTCTCCTTAAGGATTCCCCACGTTGACTCTGTCTGAGGCTTGCATCTCCCTCCATTAAATGTACCTACCGCCGTCTTTTCTCTCCAGCCCTGCCTGTCTTGATTTTATTTAAGGCAGAGGCAAGCATTATGCTATTTTTTCTTGACTTTAATTGAATAGCAGCCAAGAAAAAACTACAACTCCCAGCATGCTTAGAGACGAGACTACTGTATGCTGTCACAAAGCGTAAACACCCAATCATAAATAAGCTACTCCATAAATATCTTGACTGGGGAAACAAGTCCTCTTTTCCTGCAGAAGCAGTTAAGGGTATTGAAACATTGAAACTGTATTCGTAACAATAGAAACAGCCAAAAATAGTGTGTAACGTTATTTAGGACAGGTCTTAAGACAATAAATTTGTGGTAACAGAAATTTAAAGTCACTATCATAATCCACATGCCTATACTTGTTTCATTAGCTTGTGTCATTGTCCGTTGTACACTGTGGCTTTCCATTAGTAAATAGGCTTAATAGTCCCTCCTTAGTACCACCTTTTCCCATTTTGTAAGCTCCCATGAGGACATCCCCTGTTACGTGTGTTGTTGCTCGGTAGGCTTTAATTACAGCCAAAGAGCTTTGTCCTGCCTGCTGTTGCTCACAGGAAAAAGCAAGACACGCTCTCTCGTAATGCATTTTCAATGCAATAGGTTTCGTGTTTACGAGAGTTCATGCTATTGGCATTTTAAATGACAATGCCTTTTATTTATCGGTTTTAAAAAAAAAAGGCATTGTCGTTTACAATGCCAATAGCTCAAACTCTAATAAATGCGCGACCTATTGCATTGCAAATGCTTGTTTCCATTTCGGATTGAAGCTTGGTCTGCTGCTGTCCATATGATGCGCCTATATGAGAGAACTTGCACTACAGCTTCATTATCTGAATATAGTGTAAAGAAAGCTTGCTCTGCTTTTGCCTTTGTAGCACTTATTGGGCGCGGACGGCACCAAAAGTAGTACCTTCACACCCTCTACATATATTCCTACCCAAGGGTGTATATGTCTGACTTTTAGAAACTCAAACATTCCCATTAATACATCTGCAAATAAATAGTGGTCGTCTGAGCTTTCTAGGCGTACCACTAGGAAAGCCATTCGACCTCTCTTGTGCTCCAAGTGCAGAGTTGTAGGCAGAGTACATACAATTCCACAGTGGTGAAAGGCAGCTGTATATGTAATTTATTTTTGCCCTTGGGGAAAACATTTTTTTCCAGTAGAGAACCCCCTTCTACACACGTTGGGGGTGATAATTGGTCTTCCACTCTGGAAGGAGTATTACCCTTGCCCATTAGTGGAGCACATCTCAATCAATTTCAGGGTTTGAAAGGGTCAGAGAAGAGTTTGTGGATATTAACAAACTCTTAGAGCAAGCTAGGTATGGATCCACACACTGAAGGGGTTACTACTGCTTATTGTATGCAGCCAGAAAAACTGGCGCCTGCCAGTTATCTTTCTATAGATGACAAATGGACTTAAGTCATTTTCAGCCATACGCTTTGCAACTCTAAATGCTTTGTAAATCAGATGCATTTTGTCTAAATGAAGCTGGGACTATTACTGTAGGTGCTGTTCCAGTCATATGTTAGGGAAGCACCGTGAATCAACTTCTCATCACAGCCGAAGAACAAAGCCAGACTTTGTGGCTTGCCATCACCACAGTCAAAAGCGTTGCTACTATGAAGACCATCCACTCGAGGGCCCCATCTGACCCATGTCCCCACCAGGCCTTCACCAAAGGTCTTGGACTGATCAGCGAAGCACTAACACCCAGCCTCAATAGACTCTGCAACATCCCAGACACCCGGAAACATGCCATCATCACACCCCTGCTCAAGAAACTTACCCAGCCATGCTTTCCAACTACAGACCCATATCCCTCCTAATATGCTTGGTAAAAGTCTTAAAAATACATATCAAACTATGCTTAATCAACCACCTCCGCAACCACTAGCTCCTTGACACATGCATTGTGGATTCAGGCCCAACCACACTACAGAAACAGCACTCATTGCCACCACAGCCAATTTCCACATGATTCTTAACAGAGGAAGCACAGCAACCCTCAATCTTCTGGACCTCTCTGCAGCCTTTGCCACAATCTCATACCCCATTGTCATAGGCACTGGTATGAGATTGGCATCCAAGTACCCCTCTCCGCTGGCTCTGCTTCTTAAGAGAAGAAACAAGCTGTCAGCCTGGCACCTTACTCCTCAGAAGCCTGCAAACTCATCTGCAGAGGGTCTCAAGGTTTATCACCCAGTGCATACATGATCCCTCTAGCCAACATCACCTGCACACGTCAACATTCTTTCCTACGCTAACACGCAACTCATACTCTCCCTCTTGGACAAGACCTCCCACCCCAGCACTTAAAACAAGTTCACTGCATGCATGACCGAAGTAACTAACTGGATGAAAGCCAAATGTCTCAATCTCAACGCTGACAAGACTAATAGTGATCTTCAGCAAGAACACCTCCCCATAGGACTCCGAATGGGGGCTGGCCGAACTTGGACCCATACCCTGAATCCATGCCAGGGACCGCAGAATAACCATAGACAGCAAACTGGAAATTACTGCACAAGTCAACATTGTCACTTCATCCTGCTTCTACACATGGAGGAAGATCTTCAAATTCAAATGCTAGTCACCAGCAAGATTGACTACAGTAACACCCCCAATGCCAGGATCACCAAACAACTCACTAGAACACTACAAACCATCCAAAACCCAGCAACCATACTAATCCTCAACCTACCACACAAAATTCACAGCACACCTCAGGGAGTTCCACGGGCTCCCGATACACAAAAGTGCCCATTTCAAGCTTCTCACAAACATTCAAGGCACTACACAACTTGGACCCCACTATCTTATAAGTTGCATCTCCTTTCACAAACCACCCAGACAACTCTGCGCCGCAGGACTCTTACTTGAATACATCCCACGTATACACCGAACCAGATCAGGAGGATGGGCATTCTCTTACATCTCTCCTGAAGCGTGGCTCAGCCTCCCACTCCACATCAGAGCCTCCTCCTCTCTTCTTGAATCCCACAAGCAGCTGGAGACCGGGCTTTTCAATTAACCAAACTACCTAGGCAGGGATAGGCGCACACACACACACACACACACACACACACACCCCTGCTCAGCACCAGAATACCCTCATGGGTGATAGTGTGCTTTACAAATACGCATAACATGTAATTAGCTAGTAAGGCCAAGCTGTTCTGTTTACTCATTACCTCAGTGGTCACTGACTGGGGAGGTGCAGCAGTGCATGAGAAAATTGGAGGTGCCCAACATTCAGCGTGTGGCTGGTTGCGGTATTTTCATAGTAAACCAGACCATGGAGACATCCTCTGCAGCTTGCAACATTGCTGTGACTTAACATTTGTTTAATACTTATTAACTCCTTTGTGAGTTTACTGGAATGTTTTGGGGTGGCATGATTTTGATGACTCTTGTAAGGACACACTATGCACTACAAATGCACAAGTTGTTTGAAGTTTCGAGAAAGAGGCTAGTGCACAATTTTAATATAAACTAATTAATTGATGGTTGAAATTGTATTCTAGCTTCCTTTATGCCGTTTCAGACATTGACAAAACTGTTCAATGTGCTTTCTGTACTGAGTTCTCCAAATGTAACATCCACAGTAATAAAGCTACTAATTATGAACCGATTTAGATAGGTTCTCCTTTCAAATAACTTTACCAGGCTGCTCTTTAGAAAGCCATTGTTTAATGATGCCCCTTACAGCAAGACTTTCCCCAGTACCCTATACAAAGGCACACAGAGGTGTGAGGCTTCATCATTTCCATGTCACCATCCAGATTGAAAGTGTGGCCTCAATGTCTGAATCTCCACCCAGAGGATTGGAAACAATACAATGCCACTGTCTGGGCCCTCCATCTTGTGCCATGTCAAATCAAAGGTATCCTAAATGGATCCCAATGTGCTTTAATACTGTGAGCCAAGCTTTAGGCTAGACATCAGTAAACTTATGTTTCAGAATCTCCTTTCAATCTTTACATCAAGCCATTACTTTATACTTCCAACCTAAGCTGACTAGCTCTTCTTGCTGAAGTCGTGGACTACAGGTAATGTGAGCTGGACAGACTGTTTGCCTAGCTCTAGCACCCAAAGTACCTAATAAAGCACTTTTGTCACATGCAAATAATTAGGTTTCTACAGTCAGTATCCTCAAAATACAACCAACCTCGTTAGACATCATCTATATTTCTAAAATCTAGCACGAATAACTGATGTTTACTTTAAACGGTCACCTCTTCATTTTCCTTTCGAAAAGGGTTCTCTCCTTTTCCATCCTCTGCATGCCTCCTCGCTAGGTCACCGATATTTGCCTTTATTTCTATTACTATAGTTCTGTAAATTGCCCAAAACTCCTTTCAAAGATCACAACCTTTCCTTTTCGAGAAAGTGATACGCTGCAACCTAACATTGCCTAATTTCCTGTAGTTTATCTATTAATCTCACCAAACATCTAAATTATGCACTTACACCTGTTTTCTCAACAATGATCGCACCTAACCCCGTCTACTTTAATCTACCATAAAGAAACTGGAGTGAATGCATGGTATGATTTGCTTGAGAGCACCATCCCAATAACTAACAATAGCCAGTTTCAATGGCCTAACCATTAAAATCGTTTTTTTTGGAGCAGTATGCTGCCCTGCATAAAGTGCCTTGTCAGGGGTATTAAGCTCTATATAAATGCAATTACAATAGGGTTTGTAGGCTGTAGTTGTCCATGTGTTTACAAAGTGGAACCCTTGGGTTTTAATGTGTCCATTAATTACGTTTTGTTAACCCCATTACTACGTTGCTTCATGCTTTACCTGTTTCTCTCGAGCTTCATCTCTTTGCAAGTGCATTGTGGCTTGCGGCTAGCTAGCTTGGGTGTTCCAGAGCTTCAACCTAGCTTGGGACCTGGGGTATAGTGGCGCTGGTTTCTGTTTGGCAGGCTCTTATTCATTCCCATTAAGTGTGTGCAACTACCAAATCTCTTCAGACACTAACATTAAATGTGATATTTCCATCAAAATATTTCATTCAGCTCAGCATTGTGATGGCAGATGGGAAGTAACCATATGCAGATCAGTCTTAGCCCTAATCTATGAATTAACTGCAGTTCTGCTCTAGCTGCTGGGCCAAATGGCTTCTGCAACTGGGTACACAAGCGACCCCAACCCAGGAGGGGCTCAGCGAATAATTCAAATGCCAACATTTGACCGTCGGTGCAAACCATTCCATTACAAGGGTCCTAAGGGAAGATGGGACCCCTAACAGTGTTTGGTTTGTGGGTGTGGGGGGTGGGGGGGAGAACACCCACATGGTCTCCCCCTCACTGTTACTACACCGGATGAACCATTGTTAGCTACACCCGTGTTCAACTCAATCAGCAAATTGCCCTTGACATTCGCTAAAGATAGACTGTTGGGCAGCCAACTTTAATGGAGATCAAGGCCTGCAGTACATTCAGACTCTAGTGGGATTTAACTCCAAGAAGCACACCACCCGTTTAATAAGAGTACATTTCTTATAAGATAATACGTGGCAATGAACTCCCTGCCAAGGAGCTAGGCAATACACGGAAGTAACATCAATTATAGCCTAAAAAAAACGTATTGCTTGGACTGCACCTTTCTGTCCTGAAATTAAATGCTAGGGTTTGTAAAAGGAAGGGTGTGGATTCTCATTAGAATAAACCATGCCTACTAGGGAAACAACATAGAGCATGAACATTACTCAAGCATTGGCAAAGCCAATAGGTCTCACCTATGAAAGCTATTGGCTTTGGGGGTTGTGTCTTAGCCATGCTGTACACTAGTATGGCTGCTGTTCAGCATAGCTAAAAGTGGGTGGGGTGAATTGGAGTGTGATAGATGGGGTGGGTAGATCTGTGAGGTAGACTAGGGTAGATTGCTGTGAGGCAGATTGAGGCAGGTTGGGGTAAACCGGGGGGTAGATAGGGGAAGGTTGGGACAGGGTACATTGGGGGCGAGATTGGAGTGGGATAGATCTAGGTGGGGAACATTTGAATGGGGTAGATTGGAGTGGGTAAGTTCAGGTAGATAGGAGTAAATTGGAGTGGGGTAGATTTGCATAGGAGCAGATTGGAGTGAGATAGATTGGGGTACATTGGAGTGGGGTATTTTAGGTAGATTGTGGTGGGGTAGACAGGAGTGGGGTTAGTTGTAGTACATTGGAGGGGGTAGATTTGGGTAAATTAGAGTGTGGTCAACTGGAGTGGATTCGAGTGGGGTAGACTGAGTGGGGTAGGTACATTGGGGTAAATAAGGTAGACTGGAGAAGGGTAGGCTAGGTTATATTAAGGTGGGGTAGATTGGATTAGGGTACATTTTAGTGAGGTAGACAGGCGTGGGTTAGATTGGGGTAAACTAGAGTGGGGTAGATTTGGTAGACTCAAGTAGCTGGAGTGGGGTAGATAAGTAGATTGTAGTTGTGTAGAGATTGGTGGGGTATGTGAGGTAGATGGGGGGAAATCAATCAGAATGGGTATGGGTATGTTGAGGAAGATTGGAGTGTGGTTGCCTGGGGTAAATTGGAGTAGGGTGGATTGGAGTGGTGTGAGGTGGATTGAGTGAGGTAGATTTGGTAACCTGGAGTGGTGGCAGCGGTGGGATACGAACTTGCATTTGTTGGACTACTTGGTTACCATCTGATCAAACGACAGAACTCATAAATTGCCTTTAGAATTCTGAAATTGGTCTTTTCCAAAAATACTAAAAGTCTGGTAGGGCCTTGCTTAAGTCCCATTAGAATTTTTAAAAAATAAGTCACTTCACCACAAGCTAGGGTAGAGGGTTAGAACTCTCAAGTTAAAATGTCTCAAAAGAACCCAGCTGTTAGTGAAGATAATGTAAACATGGTGGAGGAACTCGACCTCACACCTTACTTGCACTTGGACTTCAAGGAATTGAGGGCCCTATGCTAAGTAAAACAAGCATTTACAATGCAATAGGTCTCGCAGTATTAAAGTTTGAGTTATTGACATTGTGTATGACAATGCGTTGCATTAAATTTTTAGCAAACTTTTAATTAGTGAGCAGTGAGAGTGTGTGCAAGAGTATGCTGTTCTTGAAAGCAGTGTGGTAGAGCAGAGTTGAGCCCTTTAAAAGTGGGTGACCTCCCCACCCCAGTGACCCTCACTATGTCCCCTGATGTGCTGCGGGAGCCAGACTGAGTGTTTGCCTTTGTGGGGGGGGGGGGCGAGGGGGCCGCGCAGTTTGTAAGGGTAGTTTGTACTCACCCATCTCCATTGCACGAGTCAGCGCACTAATGTTCGCACTGAAGATGCACAGTCGGGTTCCCTGCGCTGCGATGTTCTGCTTCTCAGCGCTGGACTTCTGGCGATTTGAGCATGGCTTGGTCTTCCATTTATTTCTCGCTGCCACTCAGGACGAATGACAGGCAGCAGCGTAGCCTTGTGCAAGAGCCCTGTGCCACAGTACTTGCTGCACTAGTGGAAGCGGCAGCCCTGGGCTGGGCTCGGCTCGGCAGGCCATAGGCGGAGATAGTCGAATCAGTTTTAAGGCAGCCTCCCCAAGACACCCGACTTAATGGAAGTTGCATGGGAGAAGTGGCATTGTAATTGTTGGGGAAACGTCCATCATCCTTTGCGGAAGAATAAAAACATTTTTTGTTTCAGCTCCTATTTCACCCTAGCTTTTATTTTTTTTAAGTTTTATATAGCGCGTACTAGACCCGAAGGATCAAAGCGCTTTACAAGAGCACCAGTTGCGCTACATGAGGACACGCATTTATCGATTGTGTTAGGCAGGGGGGGGATTAAGTGATTTGCCCATGAGCGCTACTGCCGAGGCTCGAACCCGGTTCCGCCGCTCTGATGTCGACGCTCTAGCCGTTAGGCCACATCCCCTCTCCTTAGGAGTCGGATGGAGTTTGAAAAAAAACGAACCAGTGAGTAGGTGGGAAATGTGCTGTTGTTAATAGTAGGTGTCAAGCAATGCCCACCTTTTGCGCTGTGGGTGCTTTTAGAGGTGCCTTTGTTGTTTTCCTCATGCTGTGGGATTTGCAGCTCCTAGGGGCTTTGCAGTGGAGCGCTGGGGGAGTTGATGGAGCTTCCTCTGTGTTTTAATGCTGCTGTTTATGTATGGGAGGTTGGCCAGGGGAGGGGCCCTGCTCACGTTCGGTCAAGTCTGTTTGTACTGCATTGTTTATGAGAGTGCATGAGCTTTGGCATGGGGGTTGCAGCATAGTTCTGCTTGGTTGACCATGTGATCCCCCTTGCTTTCCTTACTGGGACACCCAGAGGCAGTCTGCTTTTGTCAGCCTCTTTCTTGGGCTCCGAGCCTTGCAGCCGACTTTACAGGCACACTCGGGGGGAGAAACAGGGTTACCTGTGAGATCGCTTCAGGCTCCGTGCTGTGATTTACCACTAGGTGGCGCTGCAGTCACCTTCTTAGCCGCCGCTCTCTTCGCTGAAATTACAGGCCAGTCTGATTAGAGCTGTTGCTGCGGGAGTGCCGTGCAGTGCAGGGAGGCCCATTTTGTTGACCCCAGTTGGATGATCGCATGGAATGAGTCCAGTAGCTTTTGACTCTTCACTCAGACCGCTTTTGAATGAGGTACCGGGTTTTCTTCTTACTTTTCCTCGTTGCTTCTGCTGCGGGCGAGATCGCGGGGGCGCTGCAGATACCTCTTAATGCAGGGAGCAGGACCGGCCTGTATTTTGCAGAGAGGGAGGCCGCTTCACTGGCAGTCTTTTTTTCGGCCCTTTGCGGTGCAGCACCGTCTTGCTCACACTATTGCCCTCTCACATGCGGGCGGGCAGAAGGAGGAGGCAGGCGTCTCTTCACTCATTCATAGGTGGCAGCGCTGCGGGCTGGAGCTCACTTTACGGATGCGGATGAGAGGCCCGGGTTCTTTGCTGGAAGCTGGTGACCGCTGGCAGCGCTAGGGGAAGATGCACTTACTGGCAGGTATGGACACAGCGTCAGTTGCAGAGCGCTTCTCTGGACTTCGGTCTCCGGTGCGGCGTGGTCATGCGGCTGCTTGGTGGCACTGCCTGCTGGATCACCTCTTCATCGGCCCCTCAACCACATGCTTCCTGTTGTGATTTACATGGCTGTGGGGCTGCGGAGGTGGCCGCCTGGGTGCCGCTGCAGGTATATGTCCAGTATTGTAGCAGGCGGGGTGTGTTTGGCGCTCTCCCGGGACTCGGGCAATTGCTGGCAGCAGTCTCCCGACCCTTTTCACTCCGTCTCGGATCAGCTGAGATAACCCGTTTCTCCTGACTGCAGTGGGGAGGAGGGTCCCCGGTGTGGGGGCCGTGGGTGGGGGGCTGTGTGGGGGCAGGGGTTTGCTGTGTGAAAGGAGGACTCCTGTGCGCGGTGATGGGCAGTGGAGCCGACGGCGGAGGGGGGAGGGAAAGTGAAAGTAAGCAGGAGGTTTGCAGGGGAGACAGGAGATGGGTGTGCGCGCGTGTGTTTCAGCATGCTGTCTGCGCGCGGCCCGCGCCGATCCGATTCCTGAGGGTGCACGTGCCCGTCTCCTGGGAAGCAGAGCCGGTGACTATAGGTCTCTGGCGAGACAGCCCTTTCGCGCTGTAATCGCAGACGTGCCCTAAAAAATAGCTGTAGGTCTGCATCCAACCCAACAAGGGCTCCAGGATGGAGAACTGGGCCTTATGGGCCTAGCGGCGCAGGGCACGCCTGATATCTCCGGGTTCACCTGCCTTATCAGACAGAGACACGAGACACTCTGTTAGGCATAGAAAATCAGGTTTATTAGCTGCAGCTAAGCACAGTGGTCCTAGAAGTACACCAATGGTAAGTTCTCAGGAGACTCCCACTTCATTCTGTGGCGAACAGTCTTTTATACAATACACATTTACAATACTCACTCCCAAAACCTACAGAACTGACAAATGGGAAAAGTTCGAAAACAAGCTATCGGGTATCTTGTATACGCCCTTCTTTCAGACCCCGTGTTCTCCCCTCCCCTCAAGTTAATCAATGCTAGTGCATGTAATTCAATTTGCAGGTGGGAGGACGTATTTGCGAGCCTCAAAGGACAGTTGTGTAATAAGAGAATACACAGAAAGAATAGTGAAGGCCAGGTAAACAGGATAAGATAAAGGAAGAATGGTGAGACCCACACAGCCAACTAATACAAGGATCAATCAGTCTAGACATGGATTAACTAACTCGGCCAGTTCCTGACATTGGTTTCTTAACCCCTTCGCTGCGACGGCTATTCCGCTGCAGCGCTAAGGGGGAGGCGGGGCCGCGCGGCGGTCCCGTGCTCGTGACGGAACCGCTCCGTCACGGCCCTCGGGTGAGCTGTGCTAGTGACGGAACGGTTCCGTCACAGACCCGCCCGCCCATTAGAACGTCAGCACAGGCGCCGAATTCGCGCCGCGCAGGCGCGGCGAGAGGGCCATGACGGAACTGTTCCATCACCAGCACAGCCCACCCGAGGCTCGTGACGGAACGGTTCCGTCACGAGCATGGGAGGGGTTAAACAAGGACAAAGGGTTACTCTTTAACAGGAGAGGCGAGCAGCTGAAAAGGCAAAAACATGTTCGCCGTGTCGCCTGAGTGAGGGCAACACAAAATGGCGACTGTCACAAAATGGCGGCTGACTACGAAGCGAAGTCGAAAATCACGGAACCTCAGCCCTCCTTTTGCCATTACTCAGGGAAAACACAAAGGACTCACGCTAGTCTGAGTCAATGTCAATCGTCATGAGGTCATTGAGCTGTTGCTGCAACATCATCTTAATGTTTTCTGTTTGCTGTGACATAGGCTTTGGAATACACAAAGTGGCACAAAGACCACAGATAGCGGGCCACATTGCAAACAGAGACAACAAGAGAAAATGATGGCTAAAGTCCCCATGTGGACAGTAGTCCCCAAAACCATCCCATCACAGACCAATCTCCTGAGTCCTGAGTCCTGATGAATAGACTTGGAAATTACATGTAGCTTAGAAATGGCTTGGTATACGGTAGGGGCATTATCCGGAATGTAAATGCAGCAACTAGACCCAATCAATTTACAAACTCCTCCTCTATCAGCAAGGACAATATCTAAAACCATTCGGTTTTGTAAAGTCATAAGACGATCCGCTTAAAGTTCAGCCGTCAAATTACTCAAGGCTCCGGAAGTTACATTTATCGTAGCCTCGACAACACAAACCAACTGTCTAATGTTTCTGCTATTGACCATTGGGCCCCAAAAGGGAAGAAACCCTTTAATGAAGTTTCCTCCCTCTTGTCCAGCTGTGTCTTCAGAATCAATAACCCCTCTACCATATCTTTTCCTGTGGTGTCCTGAAGGAGCAGTGTATGTAGGGGGAAGAAGAAAAGCTATATAACATGTTCCTGAAAAATAGGCAGGAAGCCATGTGTAGGCCCTATCATGACAAACGAAATATGTACCTTGAGATGGTACTAACGGAGAAGAAATCAAGGGGGAATAGACATAGGTATGGGAACAAACACTCCTTTCCTGTTTATTCTTATTATTCCGACCAATTATTTGCAAGCACAGGATACCTTTATGAGGTACTGTCCAAATTGGTAAGGATCTTCTTTCTTTAGCCCTGTCAGTGAGGCTAGTAATGTAACGAGTCACATTCCAACCATCATATGCCCGTTTCTCATCCACAGGAATCTTACTAATGTCGGCAATTTTGGCCATAGTCACTATTCCTTTAATCAAAGGACTATGACTATAGTCTGATCCACCAGAATAGATATCACCAGGAGGATATCGGAGTTGGTTCTGATATGCATTGGAAAACATAGCCAAATAAGCCCAAGCGGAACCTTCATATGAAAACGGGAGGACTAAATATGGCATCCCTTTCTCAGCGTTATGGGGCAAAAGCCCACAAACCCAACAATCAGTAGTGTTAACTACCAGTTGATGCTGATGTAACAACTGGACGAAAGAATTGTTGAAATATTCTGGTCTCCTAACTTGTTCATGGTCTGGGAGTGTGTAGAACTTATGCAGGGAGTCAGTAGGAGAAGAGAGCAAAGGAACAGAAGTCGGAACAGGTGCTTGCTGCATAGTGTGGACAATCCAACCCACAAAAGCTAATAAAATACATAAACACACTAGAATGCATAGTGCTACGCCACATCAACTAACTAGCAATTTCTTGTATTTGTTTCTTTTCACAATCATAACATCATTCCCTTCCATCTTAGTATCAACTTCTCTAAAGGCGTTGCTCACGGTAATCTTCCTAGATTACTTAGGTGTGATTATTAGCTGTCCTATGACACTGCAAGTCCTGTTGACCTAGTCACTATTCAGGTCACAGCCTAAGACTCCTACCGTGACCCTGCAACTTGATGGATAGTGGAAAGGAAATGTCTTTTCAGAAAAAGTAATCAAAGGAAAAAGGAAAAAAAAAAGTGTTCGATTAGTGTTCAATTGTCTTTAGACAACCTAGATCTTAGGTTGTACCGGGTTTTGCCAGGTACCGTTTGGTCCTTAAACGGAGTCTCTGGGTTAGTCGTGTCCAATCTTAGATGTGGTGGTACAGCTTCTTGTAGCACACCATCATCTTCTTTTTCAGAGTTTGTCCAGTCCAGGCGTGCACTACTAAAAGGTACAAATCGGGGTACTTTCTCACATTCGTTATCGCCAATGCCTTCTTGAACCCACTGATAATAAGGTAAAGGCAAGGGCACCCTCTTACAGTGCACGCCGTGGACCCAATTTTTCTTTCCGGCGACCTTCACAGCTGTACGTGTTGTCAAAATTACTTGTCGCGGCGGCCCCCAACGAGGTTCCAGATTCTTCTTCCTCTGGAAGTTCTTGACGCATATAAAGTCACCAGGTCGAATGGAGTGACCTGGATCTCTGGAGGCCTTTGGCAAAGCGTTTTGGATCTGTTGATGAATAACACGTAATTTAGTGGTGAGGTCATGCAAGTAGTCAACCAACAATGGATATGGAATGTCAGAATATTTCTTTGGTCGAGGGACTCCCCAAACATTAGCTGGGCGTCCGAAAACGACCTCATAAGGACTAAGTCCTAAACGAGAATGCACAGTTGTTCTCGTAGAGAGAAGTGCCAAGGGTAAAGCGTCAGGCGAGGCCTGTGCTGGCCTGAATCTTCGCTAATTTGAGCTTGAGAGTGCCATTATAGCACTCTACCAAACCCACTGACTGAGGATGGTTTGCCGCGTGGAATTTCTGTCTAATGCCAAGACCCGCACACACCTTCTGCATAATTTGACCCACAAATTCACTTCCATTGTCACTCCAGACAATGCGCAGCAAACCAAACCTTGGGAAGAATTCTTTCAAAAGGACTTTGGCAGTGCACAAGGCAGTATTATCCTTTAGGGGGTAAGCCTCTATCCATCTGGAAAAGGCACAGACCACCACAAGGACATACTTGAAGTTGTTGGAACGTTCCATATGAATGTAATCTATTTGTAAAACCTCAAAAGGATACGTAGGGGGAGAAAAATGACCTGCCGGAGTTGGGGTTCCCTTTCCTGGATTATGCATTAAACAAACAATACAATGCTTCACTACATTTTCCACACATTTAGGAATACCTTCATTCTGCCATACTGGAGCCAGAAGCTTACATATTCCTTTCACACTGATATGAGCTGGACCATGCGCCATAGTAACTACAGGTAGTACATAGGCATCTGGTAACAACCATCGTTGATGTTCCGACAATTCCGTCCAACATCCTGTCTCATCCAACATTCCCGTACTTTCTCTCCACTTGCTCAATTCCTTCTCAGTAGCTTCTGCTTGAATAATTTTCACACTTTCCACTGTGTCTTCACACATACCTCCTCCTCTAACCCAATTTGCAGGGCCTGCAACATACATATGGCTCTTAACGTTTCTCTCTGTTTCCTTAGCTACTTCGTCTGCGAATGCATTCCCACGACCTACATCATCAGTGATCCTTTTATGCGCACTGCACTTTACAATTGCTATTTGGATAGGCAAGGCAAGTGATTCAAGAAGGTCAGTAACCAACTGACCGTGCTGTATTTTAGTCCCATGGGAAGTAAAGAATCCTCTTTCCTTCCACAAGCGACCGAAACTATGAGCCACGCCAAAGGCGTATTGGCTATCGGTGTAAACAGCCCCTTTCTTTCCTTTCGCTAACACACATGCTCTTGTCAGCGCAATCAACTCAGCTGCTTGTGCTGAATTGTGTGTGATACATGCAGTTTCTTCTACTGTATGCAAAGTGGTAACAGCATAGGCTGCAGTCGTATCACCATTAGGAAGCTTAAAACACGAACCATCTACCCATAGGATCCCATCCGGATCCACAAGTGGTGTATCTTTTAGATCTATTCTGCCTTTAGTTTCCTCCTCTGTTCGGAGAAAACAATCATGCTGATTTTGTGTATTCTCCTCGTCTGGAGTAGGTAACAACGTTGCTGGATTCAAAACATTGCATCGTTTGATGTGTATGTGGCTTGTTAAAAGTGTCAACTCATACCCAGACAAACGAGCACTCATCAGATGTTGCGTTTTCGTTCTATTCAAAAGAGTATCTACTGCATGTGGTACCATAACAACAAGAGTGTGATCTAATACCAATCGAGCAGATTGACGAATAGAGATCGCCGCTGCTGCAGTTGCTCTGAGACAACTAGGCAATGCCTTGGCTACTGGATCTAAAGTAGCCGAAAAATAGGCACATGGTCTTTGTTTGTCTCCAAATTGTTGTGTTAAAACAGACAATGCACAACCTTCTCGTTAATGCACGTGGAGTGTAAAAGGCTTACTATAGTCTGGAGTACCCAACACAGGAGCAGAACACAAAGCAGTACGTAAGTCAGAAAAACTCTTCTGACATTCGTCAGTCCAAGGAAGAGGTTGGGGTGTGTCTTTCAGAGTAAGTGCCAACAAAGGTTTAGCTAGTAGAGAAAAATTTGGGATCCACTGTCTGCAATAGGAGGTAATACCCAAAAAGGCACGCACTTCCTTTTGCGTGGATGGTACATACATTCGTGAAATTGCATGAATACGTTCTGGAGTCAATCGCCTTCCCTCCTTCGACAAGAGATGACCTAAATAGGTAACCTCTTGGCGGCAATATTGTAACTTAGAGGGAGACACCTTATGATGTAAATCAGACAAATGGCGCAGAAGCAAAATAGTTGCATCTTTACAGACATCTTCCGAATCAGCAGCCACCAACAAATCATCCACATACTGGATTAGAGTAGCACTGGAAGGCAAAGAGAAAGAATCCAATTGTGATTTCAAAGCTTGGATTTAAATAGAGGGACTCTCACAGTAGCCTTGAGGTGCACGTTTAAAGCTAAAGCTTCGGCCTCCAAGAGAGAAACCAAAGAGATCTCTAGTTTCCTCAGCAATAGGAATACTAAAGAAAGCATTCTTAAGATCGATAACTGAGAACCAAGCAGCCAAAGCAGGTACCATTGTGAGCAAAGCAGTAATATCTGGGACAACAGGTAACTGAGGGACAACAATTTTGTTGACCTCTCGAAGATCAATCACAAAACGATACACAGGTAGCTTAGAAGGATCGGTACGTTTAAGAACAGGCAAAACAGGACTGTTGCAAACGTTTCCTCTCGTTTCTTCAACGACACCTTTCTGAACTAAATCATGCACAATAGCCAACAGAGCTCTTTCACCATCGTTAGAAATCTTGTATTGAGGAATACATGCCAACTGAACATCTGGCTTGACAGTAATCACGTAAGGTGGTATTCTGAGCAAACCAACATCATTCGGACCCGTGGCCCAAAGCGTAGCAGGAAGTGAACGCAATTCAAGTGGTAGTTGATCTTTAGACTGATACATAGGAGAAATCAATTTATCTCCCAACGTAAGATGTACACCAGAGGGGGAACAATACAACGTTGCATGTAGACGTTTCAATAAATCCAAGCCCAACAAATTCTCACCGCAACCAGTCGTTAAAATGAGCGGTGCTTCCAAACCGTAAGGACCAATAGAAGTGGGTAAGGGACATGAAACTGGGTTGCTAACTGGGGCGCCAAAGAATCCTACAGAAACATTCGTTAAGCCAGACAAAGGTGCCCCAGGGAGTTTGGAGTGAATAATAGAACTTCTCATTGCACCAGTATCCAAAAGAAACGGCTCTGAAACGCCCAATGCAACAACGTTAACATAAGGCCCATCCTGATCCACTGGAACTGATACCACTCCCTTGCTTTGTCTACGGCTGTCCTAGCTAGTAGAAAAGTCAGAATTGTCGTTCTCAGTACAGTAATCGTCATTGTAATACTGTGCAGACTGAGAATTCTGCTGATCAAAATAATTCATAGTATTCTGTGGGGGTAAGGAAGGCTGTCCTTAAGACGGCACACATCGTCCTCTACCCCTGGGTGCTGACTGAAAACCACCACGACCTCGTGGCCCTGATAGTCCACCATTAAGTTGCAATAAAACCGGACAACTATTCTTGAAATGACCTTCCTCTTTACAATAGGCACATTGATTAGGACCCAACAAAGCTCGTGGAACAAACGATGTAGGTTTCTGTAACAATCTCTGAAACTGTGGAGGCTGTTGCGATTGATTCTGAGCAGAACGAGGGGGATAAGCTTGTTGCAAAAGAACCTTCGTTTTCAACTCTTTAGTCTTTTTCTCTGCTTTATCCTTTTCTTCCTTATCCCTGTTCTCGTAATACTGAGCAGTAGCTAATATCTGGGCAGATGAAGAAACGGCCCACGAACTCTCGGAATCTTTCAATTTATGCGATAATTCGGGAAGTAAATTAAATACAAATTTATCCACAAACAATCGCTGTCCACCCTCCGTACTCATATCTTGACCACTATGGTCAATGAATGTTTCCTCGAAACGAGTAAAGAAATCAGAGACACTCATCTTTCTTCTGTTTACACGCAGCTAACTTATCCCAATCAACTCGGAGGGCAGGCATCATCGTTTTCATTAGAGCTATTATTCTACCAGGCAATTCAGTGATCAAAGCATCGGGTTTAGCACCACCTACTTGTAGCGCATCCGTGGCAGTTAAAGCAGCCCAATTACCACCCAAGGCTTGATCATGATCTTCCTTACGAATCCGAGCCCATAATGCTTGAGGGACTGCATTACCCATCAGTAAATCAATATCTGCCAAATTCATAACGCACGCATCAACAGTCTGGGACAACTCTTTATAATACCCAGCAGGATTCTTACGAGGGTCCGGTAGAGACTGTTTAAGCGCTAGAACTTCAGATCTTTTCCAAGGGACATGTACCCATATACGCTGGAAATTAGCAGGGACACCTGGAACATTACCTGCTTGTGGAACCACATCTCTCCATATAGGAGGAACTTCTCACATAGGATAATGTTTCACTTAATGCCTTACCGCAGGATCCGGCTCAAGAGAAGCTTGAGAGAAAAAGGAAGACCTAAAAGTGATAAGTGTTCGAGGAGCATCCTCGATATCGGAACCCACAATAAGACCCTTATCGAAGGTAGCCTGTATATCAGATAAACCCTGAGGAGGTAAATCCAAACCCATATCACCCCATCCTTTAATCAGGGTATTACACATAACATTAAAAACATATCTCTGCGTAGGCGCATTCGACTGAAGGAAAATATGCAAGATATCATGAACATTATACAGTGGACCACTCATGATCCAATTGCGGGCGAGAGAATCTAACCTGATTCGTTCATCAGTATCTGGAATTTGACTACGGGATTGTCTTCGGGACGAAGCAGGAGTCAAATTGAGAGACCCGAAGAAAGGTAACAAAAGACCGGAAACGGTCTCAACTAATCGTTGACGAGCCGTAGGAGAATCAGGCAGTAAAACTGGAGACATCGTGTTAAGCACAGCAGGAGAAGAACTATCAGTAGTAAAAGAAACTGACGATGAAGGAGACTGAGGTACAGAAGTCGGTGGCAAAGGAAGCGGTGGCTGAATTACTGGAAGAGGCAATTGCGGAGGAACTGGAATAACTGGTTGGACAATAGGTTGCAGAACAATAGGTTGTAATGGAGGTGGATTAGCCCCTAATACATAAGGTGGAGGTAATCGCAACAGATGAGACATTAAAGGATCTTCATCAAGATCTTTACTTTTTGTGGGAGGAGGCAAAACTGGATAACATCTATCTATTGCCATGCGGTGCTGCCGTTCTGAAACGTCCATCATTTGATCATCTTCATTATTTTTAAACTGTTGAGCAGCCTGTAGGATCGTCATATCCTGTGCTTTCTTATATTTTTTCGCTTGTTTAATTTCTTTCTGTGTGGCTTCCTTACGCCAGAGGCGCAAAGAGTCAAACATTGTCGGCCGGGCTTTTCTTTTAAACAAAATCGCTTCTAAATTGTTTAATATGTCAGGCTCAAAGCTACCATTTTGTGGCCACTGCAGAACACCATCTTTCTTTGTATATCGAATCCAAGTTTCATTAAAAATAATAGGACCAAGACCATGTTTAGAATAGAGCTCATAAGTGGGAGTTCAAACCGGAGGAATTGGACAAGAGTCCTCGAGCTGGGAATCCCTATTACAACTAAAACAACAACATTTCCTAAACTTACTAAGTCCAGGCATTTCGTAAAGAACTGCACTATTCTCAAACTTCAAGGGGTTTAAGACAAATATTACAGCACAAACTTACTTACCCCTCGGCTTCGACTAATGCATTTGTCGAATAAAAACTAAAACAAAAAGAGTGGGAGCTACCCACATATACTTAACTAAGTATTTTCTCACGCCAACAGGTGTTCGTCTAACGTCTCGCGATACCAATCATCACCAGAGGGCCAAGGCAGGGCGACAGTCAGGGCAGCAGTCGTCTGCAGCTGTCGGAAATGAGTAGCCGCGCTGAAAAATACCTTCGGTCCACTTCGACATACAGGGGTCGCTTGACGTGGTTCGCGAATCCTCCAGAATTTTCTTGCAAGGCTCCTCACGATCTTCGGGCTGAAACGCTACCACTGAAGTCGCCCTACGTTGGGACGCCAATTGGAGAACTGGGCCTTATGGGCCTAGCAGTGCTGGGCACGCCTGATATCTCCGGGTTCACCTGCCTTATCAGACAGAGACACGAGACACTCTGTTAGGCGTAGAAAATCAGGTTTATTAGCTGCAGCTAAGCACAGTGGTCCTAGAAGTACACCAATGGTAAGTTCTCAGGAGACTGCCACTTCATTCCGTGGCGAACAGTCTTTTATACAATACACATTTACAATACTCACTCCCAAAACATACAGAACTGACAAATGGGAAAAGTTCGAAAACAAGCTATTGGGTATCTTGTATACGCCCTTCTTTCAGACCCCGTGTTCTCCCCTCCCCTCAAGTTAATCAATGCTAGTGCATGTAATTCAATTTGCAGGTGGCAGGACGTATTTGCAAGCCTCAAAGGACAGTTGTGTAATAAGAGAATACACAGAAAGAATAGTGAAGGCCAGGTAAACAGGATAAGATAAAGGAAGAATGGTGAGACCCACATAGCCAACTAAAACAAGGATCAATCAGTGTAGACATGGATTAACTAACTCGGCCAGTTCCTGACATTGGTTTCTTAAACAAGGACAAAGGATTACTCTTTAACAGGAAAGGCGAGCAGCTGAAAAGGCAAAAACATCATGTTCGCCGTGTCGCCTGAGTGAGGGCAACACAAAATGCCGACTGTCACAAAATGGCGGCTGACTACGAAGCAAAGTCGAAAATCACGGAACCTCAAGGAGCTCCTGGCTGAATATGCAAAGGACCACCCCTCTGAGCAGGGTGACACCCAACCAGAGGAAGAAGGAGTGGATGAGGAGGATGATAATGATCCCCCATCATTCCTAGGGAATAAGGGGTCTCGGTACCCTTGGCTCCAAGAGTTAGCCTTTGGGAGCCTGAGAACCACACAGGTGGACTGGGCCCCGGAGAATACATTGGGGAGAACCCCAATGGAGAGGACAACTTCTTAGCAAAGTTGGCCAAGAGATTAGACCTAGAGACCAGACTCCTGGCTCTAGAAAAAGAAAGAAAAGGGATGGGCTTAGCCCCCATCTCTGGTGGCAGCAATAACAAGGATAGAGAGCAATCTTATGATCCTAAAATTCCCAAAGGGAGTGCCCCTAAATTTGAGGAAGGTGATGATATCACCAAGTGGTTCACAGCCTTTGAGAGGGCTTGTGATATCAGAAAACTAAAGAAACCTCTCTGGGGTGCACTTCTCTTGGAACTGTTCTCTGATAACTGCAGAGACAGGCTTTTGACCCCTCTCTAGGCCAGATGCAGGGTCATATGACCTCATGAAGAAAACTGATTGAGGGATTTGGACTCACTACTTAGGAGTATAGAATCGGGCTCAGTGGGGGCTCACAAAACCCAGTCCCAATCCTGGATTTTGTAGACTACTCAGTAAAGACACTGGATGGTTGGTTAACTGGACACACTGTGCATGATTTTACTGGACTTTATAATTTGTTTATGAAGGAACACATTTTGAGTAATTGCACAAATGAAAAGTGCATCAGCATTTGGTAGACCTAGGTCTAATTTCTCCCCAAGAATTGGGAAAGAAGGCAGACCACTGGGTCAAGACTAGGGTGACAAGGCCAGCCACTGGGGGTGACCAAAAGAAGGTGGTCACAAAACCTCCCCAGGCGAAAGGTGGTGAGAATCCTCCAGATAAAAAGTCTGAGTCTTCCAAATGGCCCCAAAAACCTGTACAGGTAGGTGGCTCCCAAACTACTCCCTATGTGCCTCAGCCCTATAGAGGAAGAAACGTTGACCCTAACAAGGCCTATTGTTAACAACTGTAAAAAGTTGGGACATTTACTGTAGACAGAAACTGCCCCTACAATAAAGCTCCCAAGGCACCCACTACAGCTACTCCAGGGACAGTAAATCTACAGATGGGATCGGAGGAGTGCCCAGAGCAAATCTGGGAATACACTAAAGCTAGTCTAGTCTCCTCGGGGGAAATGGAGGTTGCCAATGTAGCTGGTTGGCCACCCATCTGCAATACCCCTCCATTAATGGAACTAGAGTGGAAGCCCTGAGGGATACAGGTGCCAGCATCACTTTGGTAAAGGAAAAGCTGGTTTCAGCAGAGCAATACCTGGTTGGGAAAACTTACCCAGTCACCAACGCGGACAGCATTACCACCCAACGCCCTTTGGCTATGGTGACATTAGGGTGGGGGGAGGTTACTGGCCTTAAACTGGTAGTGGTCTCTCTACAATTGCCAGCTGACTGTCTGCTTGGAAATGATCTGGAAACCTCAGCCTGGGCTGAGGTTGAGCAAGTAACCCATGCAGCCATGCTGGGTATCCCTAGACTGGTGTGTGTACAAACCAGAGCACAGAGCAAAACAAAGGGTGAACAAGTAAGGTTGGGGCCTGAAAGTATGGCCCAACCAACCAAGAGAAAAAGCAAGGAGACTGGGGAACCAGCTTCTACACAGCCAGACTCTCAGGACCCCTCTCCTCAGGGAGAGGGCTTGGAAACCCTAGAGGGAACTGAGCCCCTGGAGCTTGAGCCTTACCAGATTGGACTCCTGGGCCCAGGGGGACCCACTAGGGAAGAGCTGTGCCAGGGTCAGCGAGACTGGCCCACTCTTGAAAGCCTGAGGCAGCAAGCTGCTGCAGAAGAAAGGGGAGATGTCAGTGGTACCCACAGAGCTTATTGGGAAGAGGGATTACTGTATGCTGAGGCAAGAAACCCCAATCCTGGAGCTACCAGGAGGGTGTTAGTGCCTCATAAGTACAGGGAGTTCTTCCTAACTTTGGCTCATGACATCTCCCTAGCTGGACACCTGGGGCAAACCAAAAGGTGAAGGAGTTTGTGAGCTCCTGTGTTACCTGTCAGGCCAGTGGCAAGACAGGTGGCAAACCAAAGGCCCCCCTGATACCAGTGGTAGGGGTGCCCTTTGAAAGGGTAGGTGTGGACATTGTGGGTCCACTGGAGCACCCCACAGCCTCAGGGAACAAATTCATTCTAGTAGTAGTGGATCATGCTACTAGGTACCCTGAAGCAATTCCCCTTAGGCTGACTACACCTCCTGCAGTAGCCAAGGCCCTCCTGGGTGTCTTCACCAGGGTAGGGTTTCCTAAGGAGGTGGTTTCAGACAGAGGTACCAACTTCATGTCTGCTTACCTGAAACCCATGTGGAAGGATTGTGGGGTGCAGTACAAGTACACTACCCCATATCACCCACAAACCAATGGTCTTGTGGAGAGGTTCAACAAGACATTGAAAGGTATGATCATGGGGCTCCCTGAAAAACTCAAAAGGAGATGGGATGTCCTGTTGCCATGCCTGCTTTTCGCTTATAGGGAAGTGCCACAGAAGGGAGTGGGGTTTTCACCCTTTGAACTTCTGTTTGGTCATCCTGTAAGGGGACCACTTTGTCTGGTGAAAGAGGGTTGGGAGAGGCCTCTCCAAGAACCCAAACAAGACACTGTGAACTATGTGCTTGGCCTAAGGTCCAGAATGGCTGCGTACATTGACAAGGCATCCAAGAATCTTGAGGCCAGCCAGGAGCTGCAGAAGCACTGGTATGACCAAAAGCTGCCATGGTTGAATTTCAACCTGGGCAACAGGTGTGGGTTTTGGAGCCAGTGGCACCAAGGGCTTTTCAAGACAGATGGAGTGGCCCTTACCCTATCCTGAAGAAAAAGAGTGAGGTCACTTACTTAGTGGACCTGGGCACCAGCAGGACACCCAAACGGGTTATCCATGTGAACCGCCTGAAACTACAATGACAGGGCTGACCTCACCATGCTGATGGTGACTGATGAGGAACAGGAAGCAGAGAGTGAACCTCTCCCTGATCTCCTCTCTTCCAGCCCAACAGATGGGTCAGTGTATGGAGTGGTCTTTTCAGACACCCTCTCTCCCCAACAGCAGACTGACTGCAAGCAAGTCTTGCAACAGTTTGCTAGCATCCTTTCCTTGACCCCTTGTCTGACCAGCTGGTGTACCCATGATGTGGACACTGGCGACAGTAACGCTGTCAAAAACAAAATCTATCGACACTCAGACCAAGTCAAGGAAAGCATCAAAGCTGAAGTCAGCAAGATGCTGGAGCTAGGGGTGATTGAACTCTCTGAGCGGCCCTGGGCTAGCCCAGTGGTTCTAGTCCCCAAACCTCATCAACAGGGTGGAAAGAGAGAGATGAGGTTCTGTGTGGACTAAAGAGGGCTCAACTCTGTCACCAAGACAGATGTTCACCCCATTCCAAGAGCAGATGAGTTGATAGACAAGCTAGGGGCAGCCAAATTCCTCAGCACCTTTGACTTAACTGCAGGGTACTGGCAGATTGGCATGCCCCAGGAGCCAAGGAAAAGACAGCATTCTCCACCCCTGATGGGCACTATTAGTTCACTGTAATGCCTTTTGGGTTAAAGAATGCCCCTGCCACCTTCCAGAGGTTGTGAACCAAGTCCTGACTGGATTGGAGTCCTTTAGTGCAGCTTATCTTGATGATGTTGCTGTCTTCAGCTCCACCTGGCAGGATCACCTGATCCACCTTGGGAAGGTCCTACAAGCCCTGCAATCTGCAGGTCTGACTATCAAGGCATCCAAATGCCGGATAGGGCAGGGCACTGTGGTGTACTTGGGCCACCTTGTTGGTGGAGGCCAGGTCCAACCCTTACAGCCCAAGATCCAGAGCATCATGGACTGGGCAGCTCCAGCCACCCAGACCCAAGTCAGGGCATTCCTTGGCTTGACTGGGTACTTCAGAAAGTTTGTGAAGGATATGGGTCCATTGTAACTCCTCTCAGAACTCACATCCAATAAAATGCCCAAGAAAGAGAACTGGACGGTTAGCTGCCAAAAGGCCTTTGACATCCTGAAAGAAGCAATGTGCTCAGCACCCATTCTAAAAGCCTAAAAGCACCAGACTACTCCAAGCAGTTCATAGTGCAGACTGATGCCTCAGAGCTGGGGATAGGAGCGGTCCTCTCCCAGATCAATGAGGAAGGCCAAGACCAACCTGACTGAGATGGTCCATCTCCCTACAGGGTATGGACTTTGAAGTGGAACACCGACCAGGGACTGCCCACCCCAATGCATATGGACTTTCCAGGTTCTTCCTCTTAGACAATGAAGACTCCCTAGGGTAAGGTTAGTCTCATTACCTTTCTTTGGGGGGGGGGGGGAGAATGAAAGTGTCATCTTTCTTGCCTTGGTATACCCCCACTTTTTTCTGAACTGATGTGCTTTGACTGAGTGTGCCCTGGGATCCTGCCAACCAGGTACCCAGGGCATGTGTTCCTTTCCTAAGACTGTGCTGAAGCTTGAAACCCAATTGGCATCTCTGGCCACCTGACAGCCCCTAGTAAATGGTACCCTAGGTACCCAGGGCATGGTGACCAGAGAAGACCCCTGAGGGCTGCAGCACTTATTGTGACACCCTCAGGGGCCCTGTACCCTGGCACCCACACACTACCTCTGCAGGCAGAATACCTAAGTACAGAACTAAACCAAGAGTCGACATGGCACACATCCCTGTGTGCCATGCCCACAGACACCCACTGTCCTAGCATACTTCAGTCACCCCTCTAGCTGGGTGCCCTATGCCAGAGGTGTGGGCACAGGTGCATGAGCCCTGTGCCCCTACAGTGCCCAGGAATGGCCCTGGGTACTGCAAGTGCAGTGATGCCATTAAGAGTATATGGTGCTGGGAGGTTGTCATTACGAACTCCACAGCACCATAATGGCTACACTGACGACTGACAAGTTTGGTACCAAACTTCTCAGCACATTAAACCCGCACTGATGCCAGTGTGGGATTTGATGTAAAATGCACCAGAGGGCATCTTAGAGATGCCCTCTGAAATCCTAACCTACAATCCACGTCTGGGCTGTGTGGCTGCAGAGGCTGCCACACAGCAGACATGTTGCTGGACCCCTGGGTCTGCAACAATGCACATCCTGGGCGAGGTGCTAGGTCTCCTCCCCCAGGATGGGCAGGGGGAAGCTTCAAAGGCATGCTGCCTCTGTGAGCTTCTCCAGACCATTTGCTGTACCCAGCAACTGGCCCCCACCAGTCCTAACCCCCACTCTGGCGGGAAGACTGGCGGGAAAACCTACGTCAGGAAGGGGGTGTGCCAGCCTGTGCCAAACGCACCCCTCAGGTGGGGGAGACAAGGTGAAGCACGACCCCGGGCTCCGGCCATCTTGAAGATGGGGAGCCCTGCCTAATCCCAGCTAGGCTCCTGCCCCCCTCCCAAAGGAGAGGGGCAGGCTAGGGGGTGTACTCACCCCAGGACAGGGACATATTGGTTCCTTTCCTTGCCCTACCTGTAACGCCCCTAAATTCAGTATTTAGGGGCACCCTGAACCTTCCTTCCTCAGATCCCGATACGAAAAGAAGAAAGAAGATCAAGAGGAAGACCCGCCGTGCAGCTGCTAACAGGACAACAACAACTGACTTGGTCTCAGCCCTACCGGCCTGTCGATCCTGGAACCTGCTCCTGCCTAATCCCGGCGACTCCTGCGGACAGCAACCTTGGGACACCCAGAGGACCTGCCTGCCTTGACCCTCTTAAAGACTGGGACTCCCATCATCAGAGGCTCTGCTGCAACAACCCACCTGGTGCCAGCCAGGAAGCTCCGGACCAGCCCACTCTGCAACCGCCGAGCCCGGGTCGGGCCCAACCGAACCAAGACCGTGAGGAGGACCCCCGGAGACTGGGACCCGATGTCCAGTGCCCAAAGACCCTCCTCGACGAACCAGAAGACGCCTGCAGACTCAGAACCAGGGGCCACCCCAACCGCGACCAGCTGATGGTAAGCTTTTCCGACACCCCTGCACCCAGCGCCCTACAGCCCTCTGTGCCTCCCTTTGGGGTACCTACCTGTGCTCCAAGATCCCAACTTACCTCTCGAAGTGCTGGTCGCCCCTGGAGAGTCTGTCCCTGAGCCTGCAGTCTTTGTTCCTTTTTTTACCTTTCCCATTGGATAACATTGAGCGCTCGATGGCTCAAAAGCACCCTGCACCCAGCCGCCCGAGTGCCGCTGGCTGTGCCACCTATGTCCTATCCTACTTCCCCCCCCCTTGCCCTGAGCAAGTGACCAGGAGTCCAGCTCCCACAGCCGCGTGGCCGGCTAGCCAGCAGCCACCAACCGAAGGCCCCCTTTCCCTCATTGGATATCATTGGGCCTAACTACCTCTGTATCCGGCCAGCCCTGTGTTGCTGGGGCTGAACCAACTGTACCTACCTGACCTTGGGGGACCCCTGAGTCTATGCCCAGAACCATAACTTCACCAGCCAAGTACTCACGTGGAAACCGGTAACTCACTTACCTGCCATTGGATAACATTGACCACTTTTGGCTCGAAAATTTTCTACGTGTGAAGTTTTGAAAACTGAAAATATTCATATAAAATCACCCAAATTCCGAGGTACTCACCTGTGATCAGGGGAGAAGCCAGTATTGTATCTTTCAGCCCAGTACTGAACCACAAAAGTAATCCTGACCGGGTTTACTAGTAATCTGTATTTTCTCCATAGGAACCCATTGTCTGCTTTTCTATGAAATTTCTTCTAAGTGTCTACTTTTGAAAACTTGAAATATTCTTTAAAAACCATATGAAATACTGAAACGCAATTACCTACCTGTTTGAAGTTAAGACCCCGGTGCTGGCCCTAGGAGACCAGTGCTGAATTACAAAAGTAACGCGATCGTACTTTACCTGCAACCTGAATTTTCTCCCATTGAATAACATTGTCAGATTTACATTGAAAAGTTTCTAAGTGTGAACTTTTAAAACAGCTTTATATTCATGAAAATTCATTACAGTAACTAAAACATTTTGCTAATCTGGTTTCAGCTTAGACCTCAGGACTGAATCTAAGATTTAGACCTGGAACCACTAAAGTAATCTACAATGTAATTAACTCTATTTTTATGATAATAATCTATTGAGCTCAATGCTAAAGTGTGTCTAGACTTGTGTTGCCTTCAGCAACCCCTGTACCTATTGTGTTCACATACCTTATTGCTTCCTTGCAAAGTAATTACATGGAAGTATTCATACCTAGCAAAGTATATTTTTATGCCTGTTGGTTCTAAAAATAAAACAACTATATCTTTGCATACAACAACCATTGGCCTGGAGTTCAGTCTGAGTGTGTGAAATCTTTTGCTGAGTGTGTACAACAAATGCTTTGCACTGCCCTCTGGTACTGCCTTACTGCTCGACCAAGCTACCACTTTGGAGTGTAAGGTCAGTCCTGACTTTAACCTCCGTTATACCTTTGGGGTTTGTGGACTCTATACACACTGTACTTCCTTATTGTCCAGTATATATAGAGCCACTTTCTCACATTAGTAGTTGAGTGGGGTAGATTGTACTGTAGATTTTAGTAGGTTAGATTGGAGCAGGGTAGATCTGAGTTGGGTATGTGAGGTAGATTTGAGTGGAGTAGATTGGAGTAGGGTAAATTGGAGTGAGGTAGATTAGAGTGGGGTTGATTGGGGCAGATTGAAGTAGGGTTGAGAGGGGTGGACTGCGATGCAATGAGTGGTAGCAGTAGCACGGGGTGGAGAAGCAGTACCCTGAAGATGGCAAAGCAATAGTGTGATGAAGAGAGACGGACAGCAGTGCCATGAGGAAGTAGAGCATCATTGTGAGTAAGTGCATGTTTCTCTGTATTATCAATAACTGTGTAAGCAATTTGTTTTGAAAAGTGAAAAAAGTTTTCCAGCCCAAGACACATTTATCCCTTTGCAGGTACACTGGTAAAAGCAAACTATCCAGTTTTATGCTTGGCAGACAATTTAAATCTAGGTATTTTATTGATAAAATGTATTCATTTTGTAGAATTGTCTGGTTTCTCTAAAATGCATTAATGCAGGCGAATAGCAATATTGACAAATTCAGTTGCACTGCATATCCGCTTCCGCTATCCGCTTTTGGAGAAGTGTGGCTGACCGCTCAGCCCTCCACAGGGCTTGGTCGCCCCACTCACTGCTGCCGCTCCTGCCTGCCTTTGCCGCCTCCTGCCTACAGATTCCTTCGCTCGCTGCCCGCTGCTCCCGGGAATTTCCCGCTGCTCCTGGGAATTTCCCGCTGCCCGCTGCTTCTTGGAATTTCCCGCCGCTGCCTCCCTGCCCCCCTGTGATTCCATTCGCCGTCCCGCTCCCGCCACCCAGCTGCTCCTCCCTCCCGGCTCCTTACTTATGACGCCCCCAGAGCGACCGCGCAGCGGACGCGCGCAGCGGGAGTGCCGATTGAGCGCCGAAGGTGCGCCAAAGGTAAGCCCGTCCGCGCCTGGCCCGCGCCCAGCGCCAGGACCCCTGGCCCTCCCCGCCGAGGCAAGACGACCCGACTGACCTACGACGCCGCCACTCTCAACGCACTCAATGCCGGCCGGACCCACGCCTGCTGCTGAGCCACCCCGAGACGCACCCACGGGCCCTTCACCTGCTGAACCTGCCCGCACCCGCCAAGACAAACACCAGCAGCAACCACCTCAAGTGCATCCTGATCAACACCCGCTCAGTCCACAGACACGCCGTGGAACTCTGGAACCTCCTCGACGCTACATCACTGGACGTCGCCTTCCTCACGGAAACCTGGATGAACGCCTCTTCTGCACCCGACATCGCCATCGCCATCCCGGACGGGTACAAGATCATCAGGAGGGACCGCATCAACCAGACCGGAGGTGGCATCGCCATCGTCCACAGGAACACCATCCGCATCACGACCGACGCCAACGACTCCTTCGCCGCAGCCGAACATCTCCACTTCCAGATTCACACCGACCCTAAGACGACCCTCAGAGGCACCCTCGTCTACAGACCCCCGGGACCACGCACACAATTCAGCGAAGACATCACAGACTTCATCAGCCCGCACGCCCTCCCCTCCACCGACTACATCCTCCTCGGGGACCTCAACTTCCACCTGGAGAACAACAAGGACCGCAACACCACCGCCCTGCTGGAAAACTTTGCCAACCTCGGACTCAAGCAACTGGTCAACACCCCCACCCACTACGCCGGCCACACGCTTGATCCCGTCTTCTCTTCCAGCAAGTACATCACCTTCAGCCACGCCACCGGACTCCACTAGACCGACCACAGCTGCGTCCACTTCAGCTTCAAAAGATCCACGACCCACCACCACCCGCAACAGGTACCTCACAGGAATTGGAGCAAGATCACCGCAGACCAGCTCACCACCTCCCTCAGCCAGAGCCCACCCGCCAACACAACGGACCCCAACGAAGCAGCCCGCAACTTCACACAGTGGCTGACTGCCTGCGCCGACGACCTCGCGCCACTAAAGAACCCTCCCAGCAGACCCAGAAGCAAGAAGGCATCCTGGTTCACCGACGACCTCAAGGACTCCAAGAAGACCTGCCGCACCCTCGAGAAAGCCTGGCTCCTCGACCGGACCACCGACAACATGACCGCCCTAAAACACGCTACCCGCAAGCACCACCAGCTCATCCGCACCACCAAGAAGAAATCCCTGAAGGAACGACTGGACAACAACGCCCACGACAGCAAAGAGCTCTTCACTATCGTCAAGGAGTTCTCCAACCCCAGCACCGGCACCAACGACATCACTCCGTCACAAGACCTCTGCGACTCCCTCGCCTCGTTCTTCCACCGCAAGATCGCCGACATCCACAACAGCTTCGGCGCCCCACCCATGCACCCAACCGTCGAACCAACGCCCCCCACCGCCACCCTTCGCACCTGGACCACGGTGACCACCGAAGACACAGCCCGCACTATGAACACCATCCACTCCGGATCACCGACCAACCCCTGCCCACACCATGTCTTCAACAAGGCCGACTCCACCATCGCACCCCAACTCCGGAACATCATCAACGCCTCCTTCAACACCGCCACCTTCCCGGAGAGCTGGAAGCACGCCGAGATCAGCGCCCTCCTGAAGAAACCTACAGCGGACCCCACCGATCTAAAAAACTTCCGCCCCATCTCGCTCCTCCCTTTTAATGCTAAAGTCATCGAGAAGATCGTCAACAGACAGCTGACCGCCTTCCTCGAGACGAACGGATCCCTCGACCCCTCGCAGTCCGGCTTCAGAGCCAACCACAGCACCGAGACCGCCCTCATCGCAGCCACCGACGACATCCGGACCCTGCTCGACAAGGGAGAAACAGTGGCCCTCATCCTCCTGGACCTCTCTGCTGCGTTCGACACGGTCTGCCACCGCACCCTAGTCCAGCGCCTCAGCAACATCGGTATCCAAGAGAAGGCACTGGAGTGGATCATCTCGTTCCTCGCCGGAAGAACACAAAGAGTCGGCCTCCCCCCGTTTCGCTCCGAGGCCACCGAAGTCATCTGCGGCGTCCCGCAAGGATCTTCACTCAGCCCCACCCTCTTCAACATCTACATGAAACCTCTCGCAGCCATCGCACGCCAGCACAACCTCAACATCATCTCTTACGCCGATGACACCCAGCTGATCCTCTCCCTCACCAGAGACCCCGACACCGCCAGAACCTGCCTACACGAAGGGATGAAAGACGTCGCCGAGTGGATGAAGGACAGCCGCCTGAAACTGAACTCGGACAAGACGGAAGTCCTCATCCTGGGATCTTCGCCCTCCGCCTGGGACGACTCCTGGTGGCCCCCAGCCCTGGGCACCGCACCCAAGCCAACCGACCACGCACGCAACCTGGGCTTCATCCTGGACCCCTCCCTCTCGATGACCAGACAAGTCAACGCGGTCTCCTCATCGTGCTTCAACACCCTGCGTATGCTTCGCAAGATCTTCCGCTGGATCCCGACCGAGACCAGGAAGACTGTCACCCAGGCACTCATCACCAGCCGACTGGACTACGGAAACGCCCTCTACGCCGGAACCACAGCCAAGCTACAGAAAAGACTCCAGCGCATCCAGAACGCCTCCGCCCGACTCATCCTGGATGTCCCCCGACGCAGCCACATCTCCAGCCACCTGAGGAACCTCCACTGGCTCCCCGTCGACAAGAGGATCACGTTCCGGCTCCTCACCCACGCACACAAGTCTCTCCACGACCTGGGCCCCAAGTACCTCAACGACCACCTGACCTTCTACACGCCCACCCGCCAGCTACGGTCCACCAGCCTCGCCTTCGCAGCCGTACCACGCATCCGAAGAGCCACCGCCGGAGGAAGATCCTTCTCTTACCTGGCTGCCAAGACTTGGAACTCCCTCCCCATCCACCTTCGGCTGACCCAGGACCATCTCGCCTTCAGGAAAGAACTCAAGACCTGGCTGTTCGAGCAGTAGCATACCCCTTCCCCCAAGTGCCTTGAGACCCTCCCGGGTGAGTAGTGCGCTATACAAATGGCATGATTGATTGATTGATTGGCTCACTGGTTAGAGGCGGCAGACCCTGAAGCAGAGATCGGCCCGGGACCAGGGTTCAATTCCCGACGCGGCAGGGTCTTGGGTCAATGTCCGCGGACTCGATAATTCTCGCCGAGGTGCCTACGCTAACCATGGGTTCCACTCTGCAACTCTGGGCAATAGCTTGCTTAATCTCCACAACGGCCCCATCAGCGCCGGGGATGCCTGGCTTCACCTTGGAGGTGCCCAGGAGGGACCATCTCACAGGGAAAGCCAGGACGGGTTCCCCAGCGGTATACAGCGCCATGACACTCCGAGATGGAGTAACAGTAACAGTGCGCTTTACAAGTATACTTACCATTTCTTACTAGTCTGTATCTGCAATGTGGAGAATGCCAGGGGCTCCAATTTCCAGCTGCTTCCTCCTTTTTAATGTTTTTTTAGCCACACCAGCGATATGTTTCAAAGTTACCAGTAGAGCGCGTAGAGTACATGTGCAGTGTGCCCTAGTTTTCAAAATCACTCATTTTATATTATTTTCAGATTAGGGATTTATATACTGTTCTGTTTAATTTAGCTGTAGTTCCATTCGACTCACAAAATATTTCAGCTTCTCCTCCCAGAGATGGGGAGCCTCCTACTACAAATAGAAAACTACTACTAACAAGCATTGGCATAACCAATAGGTCTTGCCTTGGGGACCTTATAAGTGGTCCGTCATGCAGCACATTATCCTGGGTGCTGTCCCGCCATGGATTGAAGCATTATCAGGCTTACCTGCACCACTTTTGCATCTTGTGCAGAAGGGAGGGAGAGTGAAGCCCGCCAGAGAGAATGAGAGCAAGCGACATGGCCTGTCAGGTTAATCATCCCCACTTTATTTAACTGTTCAGCTCGTACATAAAACACTTGTGTTTGAATGATCTGTCAGCGGGCTCAACTGTGCCAAATGCGTAAACCGAATATTAAACAAAAAAAGCTCTTGGTGTGTTCTGTCATAGCATGGTTCTCCTGTCAGAAACGTGCAAACTGCCTCAAAAAAGTATATATTTGGATCTGGTTGCAAAATGGGACAACATCTTCCCATTTGTGGAAACTCACCCCGCCCCTTCCCTAGTGGTGCAGACAGGTGCGTCAGCCAGCAAGCTGACATCACGCGCTAGATCCCGCACACAATGGTTAAAGTTCAGGATGTGACAAGGAAGGCAGAGCCGTGCAAAAGGGGGTGGTCCATCACCACACCCTTTTGTACCAGGAAGGCAGAGCCAGCATCCTCCCAGTTTGTCCTCAGATTGTGGTAAATAAGAGATTACCCTAGCGGAATTTCTAGGCATTAACAAAGTATCATGCATCAAATGAGAGACAGGATCCGATGTGTCCAAGTTAAATGGGCTTTATTCCAATAACTCGAGTCAAAGGGAGAATATGTTCCATCACCTCTGAGGTTCAGGAAGAGGGGGGACACAGAGCAATGCATTAAGATGGTAGTGTATTACAGCTATCAAAAAGGGCCACGTTCAGTAATTTATAAATAACCATTTTTCCTAAGTAAGTGTGCAAGCTCTTCTATTCTACCTAAAAAAAGGGCCAGATTCATAATTTTTCAAACAAATAAAAACCCATGTTTTCTAATTGAGTCTATTAACTGTCACAACGCTATTCTAAAGGGCAGCTTGCATTGGGAAAAATATTCTGTAGAAACATTCCTATTTAAACAAAAAACACTGTTGCATTACACTAATTTAAAAGCACATTCTAAGATGGGTCTATTCTATAATTTCTTCTCAACCGTGAAAACATAAAAGCACTCTCCGTGCAAAAACCCTTATCTCAATAAGACTGGTTTATTTACAACTACCGACCTCTGAGTCAAACACATTAAATCAAGTGTTCCAAGGCAAAACCCTTACAAATACACTTCTTTACTCTCCATGCAACATTTTACCATTCAATCTGCATGCTGAATACGCCCATTGGATAACATGGCAAATCGCACCTCCACACAAAACATGCTTTTTCCACCACTTCCACAGCTCGGATCCCTTTCAAATTTTGCATCACAGTAGTCCAAGCTATTCCCTAAATCCTCACTAAAAAGCAACCAAATCCCTCCACTGGAACGGGTACGAATTTCCGCTCAAAAACACGCCCCCCGCAAACACCAAAAAACGCCAAAATCCCTCAACACCTCGTTAAACAGCATGTTAAAACAAATACTGCCTACTCAGTACAAGATATTAACTCTTTGGCAGCTGAAGCACAATCATTCCCCAATGACTGCAGTACATGGGAAAGTCATGAACTCATTTCTCCACGTTATCACATAACACATACGCACATCTTCAAAACGTTTTCTCCAAGTACTTGAAAGAGATCCAGCTCTCTCCTGCCTAACGTAATGACTAGGGACCTGATGATAACATGCTCTGCACAAAACATAACCACATGGCGCTATTCACAAGCCATATTTACAAGAAATTCAACATGTCACAAAAATGACACGCTATTCACAAGGCATCTTTACAAGGCGCTATTTACAAGGAACTCCACAGTAACCTTATAGCTCTAACTCTAACTCTAGCTAGTTCTTCTGAGAGGACGTGATTCTTTTTCTTTGGCTTTTTCCTCTGCTAGTTTATTTCTCTCTACTTTGTTGAATTCTTTCTCTGATCACCTATGTGACTCTTTGCGCCATAACTCAATGGCGTCTTTCTGAGAGGGTCTTGACTTTTAACACATATCATGACCAGGTGTGTCTCTAGGCGGGATATTAACTGACTCTTCTAGTATACCCTTTCTGGTCCCTATCTGACGTAACTTTGAAAACAGTGGCATGTTGAAATCAACACAATGAAAACACAATACACAAAAATAGACTGAAACATTCAACAATCATTCATACAAGAAACATTATAACATGAAAACACAAAAACAATACCATTACAGAGAGTTAAACATGTACTTGAATAACAGTTTTGTGCACTGAAAACACAGTACAACCATACCGGTCCCAAAAAATTGAGACACGTCTTGACCGGGCCCACGTTTAACCGTGGACCCGTCTTGACCGTTTCCACCTTTTACAGTGGATCCGTCTTGAAACTTGATGCATTCCCCATAGTGGTACTCACCGGGAAAGCAGAATCTTGAAACTTGAAGGCCTCGGAAACTTGACTTGACTAGGCTTGCGCCTTGGAACAGGTGGACCTCTGGAGACCTCGGACCTTGCTCTCTCACGGGCTGGGCTCTGGTTGAGACGATCCGCGTTCCTCACCGCCTCACATGGATGCCTGGTCGCAGTCCGTCCTCCTCCTGGGCCTGAGGGAGTAGCGGGAAATCCCGATCACGTGTGCACTTCGAGTCCGTCACGGCTGTAGAAGGGGGCAAAGACTAGACCGACAACTCCGGCGAGTGGGGAAAGGGATATGTCCCTGTAAGGGCGCCAAATTATGTGGTAAATAAAAGATTACCCTGGCGGAATTTCTAGGCATTAACAAAGTATCATGCATCAAATGAGAGACAGGATCCGTGGTGTCCAAGTTAAATGGGTTTTATTCCAATAACTCGAGTCAAAGGGAGAATATGTTCCATCACCTCTGAGGTTCAGGAAGAGTCTTCTAACAATTATTTACTGAACATGATATTTATACATTTAGTCTTGTACATAGGACGTAGGAAGGAACGCTCGAGGCAGAGCAGAGAAAGAAAATGAGATAAGAACATGTGGGTGTACACTTTGATGAGTCATAGGTAGGTGATAGGTAGGTGTCGTAGGTGGGTGGGTACTTAGAGGAGGAGTTTGCATGACCAGCTTGAACTTTGTCCTACTTGTGTGCAACTTGGGCATGACGTGCAATTGACGTGTAACTGGGAGGAGGCTAACTTTCAGTCTAGAAGAGAGATCTCTTGTGTCAGGGTGACTTGAGCACGTCTTGTACAATCTGATATGATAGGGGATGTATTATCTGGAGCAAAGGTTGTTCGTCACTAAAAGACAGAGAGGGCATATTTATTCGTTGCATGAGCTTTCTATGGGTGCAAGCACTGTAATTCACTTAAATGGAGACAGAATGGCTAGGCCCTATCTCCCTCGGACGGGTTCTGTTTATTCTTGTTAACCGGGCATGCAGATAACTGTTAAGCAAAATATACTGTCTTGGCAACCCTTACTGCGCTTCTCTCGGCTGAGCTAGAAGTATGCGAGGTCAGAGGGACGTAACTGCAGCTTCAGTGTGTCAGGAGTCATGAACTGCAAATACATGGGCCTTATGCTACCTTAACGTTTGGGAGACTTTGATGACTGGCATTTCTAATGCAGGACATGAATGCAGAGGCCTAGTGATTCAGGCCACTACGAGAAATATGCATGGGTGACATGCACATATATGTAACATAGGGTATATGTAGTGGACATTTTTGGTCAGGCAAAATATCATTTTCCTCAAGATGCACCAGAAGACTAGAAGAAAACAGCAAATATTCAGAGAAAATCAATAATTTAAAAAAAACAAAAAAAATTTTATTAGAAGGTTATGCCATTGTACATCGTTGGGTGAAACAATTCACATATTCTTGTGCATTGGAGCAAGTCCTAACAGGGCAGTTATAATTACACAGTATTAATCACGACTTAACAGTTGTTTTTCTGGAGCACACCCAATGTTTCTATTGCTCTTTTTTGGTTTTCATTTCAAAAGGAAAGCATTCCCTCCAATCCATATCTAAAGTACATGCAACTCTGATATTACCCATCCTGGGACCTGTTGTCATACCCAGTAGTTACTGCATCCAATGTTATCGGAAAATGAGAATCTGAAACAAGGAGGAACAAAAAACAATAAAATCCTACCAACTTCCCCTTCCCTCCCCCGTAGGCTCAACAATGAGAAATTACATAATCATATACTCAGTCCAATACTACACAATTACATTTTGGTACATCGACATTATCCTGCCAGTCTTCAGCAACCCCCCAGTTCAAGGCCCAGAGTTCTAGCCCCACCGCTTTGCTTCTCGGTACAAGCCTCCCTAGAACATACATTAGGTTCAGTATTCTAGTATGTCCATAGCGCCAAGGTCCTCTATCAGCAAGTTCCATACCATTGATATGGGCGTCCTACGCAATCTGCGTTGTTCTTCCCTTTTCAATTCCACCTCCTCTGCCCTGCCCCATTTCAATAACTCATCATACCAGGTTTTCAATGCTGGTGGCCTAGCTGCCTTCCATTGCATAGTAGAAGTTACGTTTAGCCAGAAGTAGCGCCAAGTTATTAAACTTAGTTACCGGACTACCCTATTTCCCCTTAGGACCCAGCCCCAGCAGACAGTATTCCAAGCTATCATTATTCCGCACTGGAGCTATTTCTGTCAAAATCTCAGACTGCCCCCCAGTACCGTCGTAGTCGTGGGCAGTTCCACAGCATGTGTATCAAATCAGCAGCCTGTAATTGGCAGCGCGGGCATACATCCGATGCATCTGGGTACATGGTCTTCAGCCTGCACAGTGTCAGATAGGCTCTATGCAATAGCATGAGTTGAAGGAATTTGAATTTCAGGTTTCTCAACACTTTCCTGGGGTATTCCATCAATCCATTCCATTCTCTGTCGCTCAAAGCCCTCCCTATATCCATTTCCCACTTGTCCCGTAGGGGACGGAGGGACACTGCTGCCAATGTGCGAATGCCCCTGTATATCCACCTAGTAAGGTGACCTCCGTTACCCATCAAATGTTGCATTGTGA
This sequence comes from Lissotriton helveticus, assembly GCF_964261635.1. NCBI lineage: Eukaryota > Metazoa > Chordata > Amphibia > Caudata > Salamandridae > Lissotriton > Lissotriton helveticus. The sequence goes on along the minus strand of NC_136068.1, from coordinate 636,125,340 downwards.
CGAGTGCATTCATGGCTGGTTCCACCCCCTCAGGTGCCTATGTAGTGCGTATGTAATGACAGACTTGCATGTAGAAGAAACAGCGTGTTCGGCACTCCGTGCTCTCGCATGAATCCATCATGCGGCATCATAGTACCCTCCACTAAGAAATCACCCACTGTGGACACGCCCGCTGTTTCCCACATTTCTAACCTTCTCATTGTGATTCTGCCTACCTGTGTGGGGATCCCTAGCAGGGGCATATGCTTTGGTGTGTCGAAGAGAATGCCTCCAGTATAATAGTGCAATTTTCAAAAGGTGTCGTGCAGACGGTGGGATCTTGCTGTTAGGCAACATGAGTGTATGTACTGCGCCCCTCTGCCACTCTAAATGCGTCATATCTGTTTCCTGCAATTCCACCTTGCCAGCCACTGCATCTAGCTCACGTAGCAGTAGGCTTTCAGGTCAGGGACCCCCATGTTTAGTATCTAGGTACAGTTTTGTAATCCCTATGCGTCACCTGCTGTTGCCCCATATCAGTTCAATCAGCATAGTGGTGAGCAGCGAGAACGTCTTCAAAGGTATCATTACAGGCAGGTTGGTAAAGAAATACAGCAATCTAGGGAGCACCACCATTTTGGCTATTGATACTTTTCCTGCCACCGATGGAGGCAAAGTGACCCAGAACCTTATTTGGGATCTAAGCGAGGTGATAGCCCTATCCAGATTATCCTCCAGAAGATCTGTCTTATCTCTGTAGATATTAATTCCTAGATATCTGAAAGTGTCAGGTGCAGTGTGGAACGACCAGCCTCCGAACCCCATTGTTCCAGTACGTATTGTATCCGCAAAATAATAGACATAGGATTTGTTTTCATTTATTGACAGTACAGACAACCTTTGAATGCAGCAAAAATCGAAGGCACAGGTTTACATTCAGCATCCAGGTCTCTGAGATACAGTATTATATCGTCTGCCTGCATAGGCAGATACAATATGTGTTGTGGAGCCCATCACTATCCCCCTATGACATGCGGTAGTGCGCAACTTCAGTAGCAGGGGTTCTAGCGCCAAGATAAACAGCAGAGGCGACAACGGGCACTCCTGCCTGGTGCCTCTTGCGACCGTATAATGTCTCAAGATATGCCTACCCGTTCTTGCCCGGGCCGTAGGATCTGTATATAATAGTAACACCCACTTTATGAATTCGTCAGGGATACCATACCTGGGTAGAGGATAAAACATTCCCACTGTATAGAATCAAAGGCTTGTCGCAAGTCTAACGAGATACAACCCACTGCATCAGCTCGCTGGAGGGTATGGGCCATTACCTGATGTAATCGCTGAATATTCAGGGCAGTACTTCTGCCCGGGACAGACCCACACTGGTCGATGTGTATTAATTGCGGTATGTGTTGACAAATTCGGGTCGCCAGTAATTTACTCAGTATCTTATAATCTACATTTAGTAACGAGAGAGGCCTGTACCCTGCTATGTCTGTGCTGTCCCGCCCAGGTTTTAACAGTGAAATTACTGTGTCCTACAGTGTGGTAAGCAGAAGGGTGCCGGCCTCCAAGGATGAATGATATAGCCTCTGTAAGTAAGGCACCAATAAATCAGCAAATGCTGCATAAAATTCCACAGGCATACCATCCCTTCCAGGCGATTTATTTCTGGGCAAACTACGTATCGCTTTTTTGATTTCCATCGCAGTCACCGGGAGCCGGATGTTGGACCCGGCCTCGTGGCGTGGTCCTACCCCTCCCGCATGGCGGGCCCCGGACGGCATCGGCCCTCCATCCAGCCCGGGTCGGCCTCGGGCACACCTCTGCATGCCCTCCAAACCACCAGATCCGCCATCCGGCGACCCACAACCACTGACACGGCAAACTCGGGCCGCCCCAGCATTACCGGTCCGGTGCCCACCTCGGACCCTCATTCCAGGCCCGACGCCATCTTGGGCCCATCACGTCACAGACACGTGGTCCCGGACGAGCCACGGCCACGGCCCCAGCGAGCCCGCCATCGAGGCACCAAGAACCCTCCGGGTGGTAGAGTGGCCACTCAACCAGAGACAAGGAGAGGGGAGTTTCGATGGCTCTCCAACCGTCCCCGGGTGCCTGGTTTCGATCGACCTCCGGCCTCCCTGAGCGCTGGCCCCACCCCCTGCTGGGTGTCTGGACACCATCATCCCGGCCCCTCTGACACCCAGGCGAGAGGGTCCGGACATCAAAGGACTCCAGACCTATATCTGGGCCAGCCCCGGAGTAGGACGGCAGTTGTATCCCGGAGTCGAGAAGCCCTGCTGACGCTGTCGCGGCTGACCCTGAGACGGACTCCCCTTGCTGCTCTACCTGGAACCTGCTGGCGCTGCCGCGGTCCATCTACGCTGTAACCACCTTGGAGCCTGCTGGCGCTGCCGCGGTCCATCTTTGCTGTAACCACCTTGGAGCCTGCTGGCGCTGCCGCGGTCCATCTTTGCTGTAACCATCTTGGAGCCTGCTGGCGCTGCCGCGGTCCACACTCGCTGAATCATCTTGGAACCTGCTGGCGCTGCCGCGGTCCACACTCGCTGAATCGTCTTGGAGCCTGCTGGCGCTGCCGCGGTCCCCACTCGCTGAACCATCTTGGAGCCTGCTGGCGCTGCCGCGGTCCACACTCGCTGAACCATCTTGGAGCCTGCTGGCGCTGCCGCGGTCCACACTCGCTGAACCATCTTGGGACCTGCCGGCGCTGCCACGGTCCACACTCGCTGAACCATCTTGGAGCCTGCTGGCGCTGCCGCGGCCCAACCTTCCGGAACCCCCCAGCTCGAGGATTGAGAGCTGTGCGTAGGGTCTCCTTGCAACCGACCATCTATAAGACTGTCCCGCTACCTTGCCCCTTGCCACGAGACTTTCCCGATCTCGGGATCTGCTGTATACATTGAAACGATACTTATTGCCCGATAAAGATTGAAAACTCTATCTACGTGTGGTGTATATTTGGAGTAGTGTGGTTACTCTGCTGTACGATTCTAGGAGAGGGCCCTCCCGGCGGAGGCCTCTCGACATCGCTCGGTCCCTTCTCTGAAGGAGGGGTAGACCTAGGGGTGGTCAGTCAGACACCTTCTGCCTCCCCCGGGTTCGCCTTTCTAACATTGGTGGCAGGCGCTGCGATCCGAGCCAACGCAAAATCGTACAGAGAGTGATCTACCCGCTACGACGGAAGAACACACAGAGACCATGACGACCCAAGGAACCAACCTACCTGCCAAATTCCAGAAAGAGAAGATAGAAGAATACAGCCACAAAGAACTAAAACAATTCTGTAAAGACATGGGTATCGCTACCACTGGCCTGAGCACAAAAGAGGACTTCAAATCGGCCCTACAAGCCTGGGTGGAAACCCGAGACAGACCACCCCAAGAGGAGAATGGCCGGAACGGGCAACAGGAAACCAGCGCACCCCCGACGGGGGAAAGAACCGCAACACTAAACGCGGACCTCATCTATGAAGATGCTCGAGAACGAGAGCGCAACCGGTTACACGAAGTGGAGCTTGCACGACTCCGGCTAGACGGAGAACTCCAGCTAGCGGAGAAAAAGATAGCCCTCGAGCAACTACGGCTGGAGGGGGATCTAGAAGAGAAACGGAGACAACGTGACCTCGAAGAAAAACGACTAGCATATGAACACGAACGAGGCCTGAGAGAACTAGAAATCAAGGCCAAGATCAACGAAGATAGCGCGGCCGGGGCCAAGACCTCGACCCCTCCCGTGGACACCAAGGTTCACCTACCAAAAGATGTAGTCAAAGAATACTACAAGAACGATGATATCCAACAATGGTTCAAAGCCTACGAGGTGGCCATGACCGCCCATCGGGTGCCCCTGAAGGATTGGGGCGCCGGCCTGCGGGGAAAGTTCGTCAACGAAGGGAGGGACGCCCTGCTGGAACTCCGACACCGAAATTACCTCCTATGAACACATGAAAACGGCCCTACTCACGCGCTACGGACTCACCCCCGAAATGTACCGGCAGAGGTTCCGAGACTGTAAAAAAATCCCCGGTACCACTTGGGTAGAATATGTGAACTTTTTTAGCAGAGCCTTCGAGGGGTGGGTCAAAGGCAGTCAGGTCACTACCTACCAGCAGTTGGTCGACCTGATGTTATGGGAGCACCTCTCCAACAACTGCTTCATTGAACTACGACATCACCTCCTCGACAGCAAGTTGACCGAGCCGCGAAATCTAGCGGTCGAAGCAGATCGGTGGGCGAGCAACCGCGTCCACCGGAACACCCCAGGAGAATACGGACGAATGTCCCCGGGGAACCACCGGCCGCGAGGCGGCGGGTCTGGCATCAGCCGAGGCCGAGACCTCCCGCCGGGATCTTCGCCCGCCTCCTCTACACCAGCCTCCAGCCCGAGGGGGGCCCATCCAGCCCGACCGGGGCAACGCCCCAACGTTACGTGCCACAGATGCCAGCGGCTGGGTCACTATGCCAATGATCCTCTCTGCCCCATGAACCAGCGGCCCGGCACCACCGGGCCCCCCGGTCGACAAATCACTGCAGCTGCTCTGAGCGAAGAAAAGGATGAAGAAGAAGAGGTCCCTATGGAACCAGAAGAATGGGAGTCCGTGGCCATGTGCCTCGCCTCCCTGGGCGACAAAGACATGATCCCCCGAGACCAGATTCCAATCAACACCCAGAAGTACCGCCAGTGGGTCACCATCAACGGACGCCGGGCCGAGGCTCTCCGTGACACGGGGGCCAGCATAACCGCCGTCCGCTGCCATCTGGTGACCCCAGAACAAATCTTGCCCCACGTTCTGTGCCCTGTCCGGTCAGCGGACAATTCCGAGAGCCTGTGCCAGATGGCTCGCATCCCCTTCGAGTGGGGAGGAGTGTCCGGCATGCTGAAAGTCACCGTCCGAGACGATGCCCCGGTGGACTGCCTCCTAGGGAACGACCTGGAAAGTTCCCCCTGGGCACAGATCGAGCGAAGAGAGCATCTGGGGATGCTAGGCCTTCCTGAATGGGTTTGCGCAACGACCCGATCCATGTCCACCCGGGACGCCGTCCCAACCAAAGACAATCTGCCCGAAGAACCTGAATGGCCGGCACCTCCGCCACCCGCCACTGCCACGGCCGAACCCGAACTGGAGCCGCAGGGCCCCAGCCATGAAGAACTTCCCGAGCTCGGGCCCCTTCCCGAACTAGCCCAGTGGCGCCAAGAAGGGGTCCCACCCGCGAGCAGTTCCGTCGGGAACAAAAGACATGTCCTTCCCTTGAGGGACTCCGACAACAAGCCGCCACGCAAGCCACAGGAGACTCCTCGGGGTCCCACTGGATCTATTGGGACCAGGACCTCCTGGACAGTGAACAAAAGATCGCCGAGCTGGGGGCCGGCCGAGTGCTAGTCGTCCCCCTCCACTTCAGAGACTTTCTCTTAAACCTGGCACATGATGTGCCCTTCGCCGGGCACCTGGGGCAGGACAAAACCTACAGCCGCCTTGTGACCCACTTTTATTGGCCGAAGATGCGCCGCGATGTGTACAACCACTGCCGAACCTGTCCGACCTGCCAAGTCAGCGGAAAGAGTGGGGGGAAAATCAAGGCCCCACTCCAACCGTTTCCCGTGGTGACCACTCCCTTCGAGCGAGTAGGGATCGACATCGTGGGGCCCCTGGATCCTCCAACCTCTCAGGGGCACCGCTTCATCCTCGTCCTGGTGGACCATGCCACCCGCTACCCAGAAGCTATCCCCCTCCGGACTATCACAGCCCCCGTAGTGGGTCGGGCGCTAATGGGGATCTTCTCCAGAGTCGGCTAACCCCGAGAGGTCGTCAGTGATCGGGGCACAAACTTTATATCGAAATATATGCGGTCCCTGTGGCAACAGTGCGGGGTCGCGTATAAGTTCACCACCCCGTATCACCCTCAAGGGAATGGACTAGTGGAGCGATTTAATAGGACCCTGAAAGGAATGATCAAGGGCCTAGAAGAGCCCCTCCGGCGCAAATGGGACGTTCTGCTGCCATTCCTCCTGTTCGCCTACCGGGAGGTACCCCAGAAGTCCCTGGGGTTCAGCCCCTTTGAACTATTATATGGACACCCGGTGCGAGGCCCCCTCAGCCTGGTCAAGGAAGGCTGGGAGCTGGCCGCCTCCGATACTCCGCCCGATGTTTTCCGATACCTCTTGACTCTCCGCAACCAGACTCGGAAGTTCCGGGAACTGGCCGAAACCAACCTGAAGGCCAGTCAAGAGGAGATGAAGCGCTGGTATGATGAAAATGCCTCGTCCATTGAATTCGAGCCGGGCCAGCAGGTCTGGGTCATGTCCCCGGTCGACCCCGGCGCCCTCCAGGAAAAATGGACGGGGCCCTTCAACGTGGTGGAGCGCAAGAGCCCAGTCACCTACCTAGTGGACATGGAGTCCTCCCGGAACCCCCTCCGGGTCCTACACGCCAATCGGCTCAAGCCCCACTTTGTCCGCACCGAACTGAGCCTGTTGTTGGCTACCGATGACGGAGCAGAGGGCGACTCCGAGCTTCTACCAGACCTCCTGAGCACCTCCGAGAAAGATGGCTCCGTCGAGGGAGTCTCCCTCTCTCCCGCGCTGACACCCAAACAGCGCCAGGACTGCCAGAAACTGCTGGGTCAATTTGCGAACTTATTTTCCCTCACCCCCGGAGTCACCCAGTGGTGTGTTCACGACGTCGACACCGGGGACAGTCCGCCCGTGCGGTACCGAGCCTACCGAGTCCCCGACCGAGTCCGGGCCTGCATCCAAGCCGAAGTTTCCAAGATGCTAGCCCTAGGGGTAGTCGAGCCCTCAGACAGTCCATGGGCCAGTCCCGTCGTCCTGGTCCCTAAGGCCGCCGCCCCCGGGGTGCCCCCGGAGCTGCGGTTCTGTGTCGACTACCGGGGACTGAATGCCGTCACCAGGACCGACGCCCATCCCATTCCCCGAGCGGATGAACTGATCAATCGCCTGGGAGCCGCCAGGTACCTCAGCACCTTCGACCTCACGGCCGAAGGTGCTGGCAAATCGGCCTCACGCCGGGGGCACAAGAACGATCCGCTTTCTCGACCCCCCGATGGCCACTTCCACTTCAACGTGATGCCCTTCGGCATGAAGAATGCTCCGGCCACCTTCCAGAGACTAGTGAATCGGGTGCTGGCAGGGCTGGAGGAGTTCAGTGCCGCCTATCTGGACGATATTGCGGTGTACAGCCACCGTTGGGACGAGCACCTGACCCACCTCTGGAAGGTCCTGACGGCCCTCCAACGGGCCGGACTAACAATAAAAGCCAGCAAGTGCCAGATCGGTCAAGGGTCCGTGACCTATCTGGGACACCAAGTGGGGAGCGGCCAAGTGGCTCCCCTTCAACCCAAGATCGACGCCATCCAGGCCTGGGAGCCCCCCGTCACCCAGACCGCCGTCCGAGCCTTCCTGGGGCTCACTGGATACTATCGGCGGTTCATAAAGGACTATGGGAGCATTGTGGGGCCCCTCACAGAACTAACCTCCAAGAGACTACCCCCGAAGGTGCACTGAACCCCCGAGTGCCAAGTAGCCTTTGAGACACTAAAGACTGCCATGTGCACCGCCCCGGTGCTCCAGGCCCCCGACTACAGCCGAGAGTTCATCGTCCAAACTGACGCCTCGGAACACGGCATTGGGGCCGTACTGTCCCAAATGAACTCTGACGGAGTTGACCTTCCTGTGGCCTTCATCAGCCGGCGCCTGCTGGCCCGAGAACAACGATGGAGCACCATCGAGAGGGAAGCATTCGCCGTCGTATGGGCCCTAAAGAAGCTCCGGCCCTACCTCTTCGGCACCCACTTCCGAGTACAGACCGACCACCGGCCCCTGCGGTGGTTGATGCAGATGCGGGGCGAGAACCCGAAGTTGCTATGTTGGTCCATCTCCCTCCAAGGGATGAACTTCACCGTGGAGCATCGCCCTGGCAACGACCACGCCAACGCTGACGGCCTCTCCAGATTCTTCCGCCTTGGCGAAGAGAATCCCCAAGAAGATGGGTGACTCTCCCCTGCCTTCAGCTGGAGGGGACGTGTGTTGGACCCGGCCTCGTGGCGTGGTCCTACCCGTCCCGCATGGCGGGCCCCGGACGGCATCGGCCCTCCATCCAGCCCGGGTCGGCCTCGGGCACACCTCTGCACGCCCTCCAAACCACCAGATCCGCCATCCGGCGACCCACAACCACTGACACGGCACACTCGGGCCGCCCCAGCATTACCGGTCCGGTGCCCACCTCGGACCCTCATTCCAGGCTCGACGCCATCTTGGGCCCATCACTTCACAGACACGTGGTCCCGGACGAGCCGCGGCCACGGCCCCAGCGAGCCCGCCATCGAGGCACCAAGAACGCTCCGGGTGGTAGAGTGGCCACTCAACCAGAGACAAGGAGAGGGGAGTTTTGATGGCTCTCCAACCGTCCCCGGATGCCTGGTTTCGATCGACCTCCGGCCTCCCTGAGCGCTGGCCCCACCCCCTGCTGGGTGTCTGGACACCATTATCCCGGCCCCTCTGACACCCAGGCGAGAGGGTCCAGACATCAAAGGACTCCAGACCTATATCTGGGCCAGCCCGGAGTAGGACGGCAGTTGTATCCCGGAGTCGAGAAGCCCTGCTGACGCTGTCGCGGCTGACCCTGAGACGGACTCCCCTTGCTGCTCTACCTCGAACCTGCTGGCGCTGCCGCGGTCCATCTTCGGTGTAACCACCTTGGAGCCTGCTGGCGCTGCCGCGGTCCATCTTTGCTGTAACCACCTTGGAGCCTGCTGGCGCTGCCGCGGTCCATCTTTGCTGTAACCACCTTGGAGCCTGCTGGCGCTGCCGCGGTCCATCTTTGCTGTAACCACCTTGGAGCCTGCTGGCGCTGCCGCGGTCCATCTTTGCTGTAACCATCTTGGAGCCTGCTGGCGCTGCCGCGGTCCACACTCGCTGAATCGTCTTGGAACCTGCTGGCGCTGCCGCGGTCCCCACTCGCTGAACCATCTTGGAGCCTGCTGGCGCTACCGCGGTCCACACTCGCTGAACCATCTTGGAGCTTGCTGGCGCTGCCGCGGTCCACACTCGCTGAACCATCTTGGGACCTGCCGGCGCTGCCACGGTCCACACTCGCTGAACCATCTTGGAGCCTGCTGGCGCTGCCGCGGCCCAACCTTCCGGAACCCCCCAGCTCAAGGATTGAGAGCTGTGCGTAGGGTCTCCTTGCAACCGACCATCTGTGGAAAATTAGTACGGTTTGGTAAACATTATCTGTGCCATCTTGCCTTCTCCCCTGATGCCACACGTTTTGTCGTGCGCACCCGCCATTTTAGGTGCCTCGATCAGAACCACCCTCTGCATGCCACTAACCCCCACTCACTGGCCACCCCCGCTCTCACATGCCCTGGGTCATAAACCCCTCTTCAGCGCAGCCCTGCCTCAGAATCCCATCCTGTTCCCAGCGTGACACCTCCCTCCATCCCTTTCATGGTCCCAGGTCCTTTGATACAAGCCCCCTTTTCCTGTGTGCCCGTTTGTCTTCCTCGTTCCCAGGCCCTCGTTCCTCGTTCCCAGGCCCTGCGGATATGTTTATTGCCCCCCCCTCCTCCCCGTACAGTAGGAAGCTTCCCCCCATTAAAGGACCCTCGAATTGATCAAAGCCCCCACCCTATGAGATCCGATCAACCCCACACATTCCGTGAATCGGCGGAATGTCCAGCTGCGCGATAATCATCACCTGTTGTGACCGGGGTGGGGACTTCAACTGTAAGTAAAAACTTTATTGTTTAGTTAGTTAAAACCATAACAAACGGGCTAGTGAAAATTGTCTTTTGCAATAAGAGAGAACAGTAAAATTCATCAAAATACAATTTTAAACACAAGATTTAAAAGGAATATAGCTTTTTATCAAGCTACATGTTAGTAAGACAATTAATGATATAAAAAACCTTATTATTTTAAAAGTTCATATTGCTTTCAAGCGCTTTTCAAAGGCTATCAGGAACTTTATCAGCTTGCAGTTGATTATTGGGGCTGTTGGGTCCAGAGCACCAATAATAGCAGACCTGCAGGTACGTAGTCTTTTAATCCTGAAAAAGTTCTTTAAAAAGTACGTGCGCTCCTGGTTCAGAAACTTACAGTGGCATATAATATGGATTAAGTTCTCTTTTGAAGAGCCACATAACCGACAAGCGTGTGAGACTGAACGTATCCAGGACGGTTCGTCTGCCAAGGTTGGCGATTTTCCGAGTCTCAGGGCCATCAGCCTTTTTTTTATAAAAACCGAATATGTTGTGTCAAGATACGCAGCAGGGGCGAGTTTTTTATAACTGTTAATCACAGACCAGGAGTGGGAACGGCTTGAAAAAATTGCTTTGTCTGTAATCAGCGAGTGAAATTTGGCCGCCTTATTTAATGTCTGTTTAAAGGAAGTGAATGGCAAGTTTTTTTCCCATAGGTTGGCAGTACATGTTTGCTCCAGAGCGCCAGTCAGATATTTTTTGGCTACTGAGTTTTGTTGGCTTTCTAGTTCCTGCCATAAGAATCTGTTTATAGTATTGTTTGTGGAGTTCGTTTTAATTCGGTACCATACTCTGATGCATGTATAGAGTCTTCCCAGTAACTCGTTCGTTAGACCAAATTCTAGTCGCATCTGCGCCGGTGAAGATGAGCTCGGGAGTTGTAAAACCTTCTTATAGATTTTAGTAATGAGGTTATTTAACATGATTGCGTCCTTGCCCTGCATTGCAATACTAGCATACGATAAAGTAGGAAGTACTTTGGTGGCCATCACTGCCAATAGGGGTTTAAAAGAGGGGCCTTCCAGTTTTTTTGCCAGTGTACTTAGCGCAAACGTTAAGGCTCCAGCTCTTTGCTTCAAGTAGTTTTTTTGGGCATTTAAGGTGAGTTTGTCGTCGATATAGTATCCTAGATATTTATAATATGATACTCGTTCCAGCTGTTTACCTTCCAGCATGATCTTAAGATGCGCAGAACGACGGTTGGTTATTAGCATTGTTTTTGTCTTAGACAGATTTAGAGCAAGATTGTTTATCGCCAGAAATTCTGTCATTACTGCTAATAGTCTAGATAGGCCCACTTTAGTTAAACTCAGAAGCACAATGTCATCAGCGTAAGCCATATGAGTAAGAAAGAGGTTGCCAAGTTTCGGTGCGTGAGCATTGCAATCGTTTAATTTACCCGAAAGATCAGAAATGAATAGATTAAATAGATATGGTGCTAAAACGCATCCCTGTTTTAGTCCAATTGATGTGTATACTTTTCTTGATAGATGTGAGCCGTCCCCTATCTTGATTTGTGTCCAGGTATCTGAGTAGAATAAGAGTAGTCCCCTAAGTATGCTCTCCGGTATAGACCATGCTTTCAGCTTTGCCCATAGTATCTTGCGATCCACACTGTCAAATGCCGCTTGCAGATCAATGAAGCACAGGTTCAAGTCCTGTTTAATGCGCCGGCATTTCTCTGCTATCATGGTTATTGACAATATGTTCGACGTTGTTCCGATACCGGGTCTGAATCCAGTTTGGTTAATTGGAATGAGTGCTTTGTCTTCTGCCCAATTTACCAGGTCTTTTAGGAGGAGAGAAGCAAAATATTTAGCTTCTATGTCCTGGAGTGTTATTAGACGGTAATTTAGAGGGTTAGCTCTATCACCTCCTTTATATATAGGCGTAATAATTGAGCCTTTCCAGCTTTCTGGGATGTGATTACAGGTTCGAACATCTGCGAAAAGTTTTTCGAGAGGAGGGCCCCAAAATTCTGGTGCGTGTTTGAATGCCATTTGCGGGATACCGTTCGGGCCCGGCGCTCCGTTGCTTTTACCCTTTCTAATGATGGTGATTATCTCTTCAGCCGAGTAACAGCCGTCTGTGGTTTGAAGGTATGCAGTATTCCTTGGGACTAATGTTGTTAAGTGGCTACAGTGCTGTTCATCGTTGCTGTTTTTTTGGGGAACCTCAGGAGGGAATTGCTGCCCAAGAGCCTTCTTTGGATTGTCTTTAAACTTTGCCAACAAAAAAGTTGCCCATTCATTTTCTTGGATGAACGATGTTAGTACGTTTTGTGGTCTTATTAGTTGGTTTATTATTTTCCAAAATTTGCTTGAGTCCTGGAGCTTAGAGCTCGCCAACAGGTTGATCCAGAATTCATCATTCGTCTTCTTTTTATATTCCCAGATCCTTTTTTTATATAGCTTTCTTTGAACAAGGAAGGTATCCAAGTATCGCCGGTCATTTGATTTTAGTTGCAGGATTTTTTGACTTCTGCGTAAAACCCTTCTTAGGTCTTGTAACTCCAACGGCAATTTCTTTGTTGGGTGCTTTCTATTAACCGTTATTTTGAATGGTTTCATTTTTGTCTTCAGTTTCTCTAAAAAAAGGGACCAGGCTTGTGTCTTATCCATTGTTGTCCTGCCCAATTCTTGCAGTGTGGCCTCTATTATTGAGATCCACTTCTCTTTATTGGAGCTATTCCAGTATATTCGTTTTAAGTTAGTTGTACCTGGTTGGCCCTCTAGGGAGTGCACAGGTTGCAGTGTTTCTGCAAGAAAATTAAGTTTAAGGTGTTGCATGGCGTGATCACTCATTGGTGTATATTCGATGTAGAAGGTGAGTAATAGTGGAATCAATGGTAGGCTTACAATGGTAAAGTCCAATATTGAATGATTGTAAGGACCATAGTAAGTTTTTTTCGGTGGTCTGTCTTCCTCTGTCCTGCCGTTCAGTACTCTCATACCTAGGTACTCTAGCTCCGTTACTAGGTGTATGGCTAAGATGTCCTTTCGACTCCTTGTCACTCCATGTGACTGCTCAGGGACGTTCCAGTGCGTATTCTCTGTGGTTAATATCTCGTCTTCCTCTGGTGTGTATATCAAGTTGGAGTTGAAATCTCCAGTTAATATAATGTTCCATGTTGGTTCTGTACTTCGTAGATGTAATATTTCCTTGCATAACAGAGCGTTTTTTATCTTTTTTGCTTGAAGATTAGGTTGAATATAATAATTAATCAAAATTATCGTTTTATGGTCGTGTGGGTTTTGTCCTGATAGTTTGATTAGCTGGATTGCTGGATCTGGAGATTTAAGTTGTTCTGCATTAATTTTTAGAGCGGTAGACACATAGACTGAGAGACCTCCTATAGCACGGCCATAGGTTTTACATTTTTTTGCGGGTACAGTGTAGTGAGTGAATCCGACCAGTGCGATGTCTTCCTGCAGCCATGTCTCCTGAAGGGCAATTATGTCGGCATTGTCCCAATCATCCAGTGCAAGACCATCCTCCAGCAATCTTTTTGCACCAGCTATGTTCCATGAAATTATATGTATATTCTTATTGACTGCTTTATTTCTTTCTAGATCGTTCGGTCAATTCATCCGGTGGTTATTTAACACGCTGGGAAGCCATTTCCAGGCATCAGGTGGCGTTGGCAGGTCCCCCGCTCTCTCTGTATCGGGTACTTTGCATGTAATGGCCTCCTCACATCTGCCTTTGGCATTGTATAAAATAGAATATACTGTTTTTTTTGGGGCAAGGTCCGCCAAACTCCTTGTGAGTTGCGGCCGGATGTTTTTCTTTAGAGGAAGCGGATATCTTGGGGAGATTGGCTGCGATAGTTGAATACCCCACTTTTGAAATGCGGCCGATTTCCCAAGTATTGATTGCACTAATGCGGCAGTTTTCCAGGTTGTCATCGTTTGTTCATTCTCAGTTTCATTAGTGCTACTTAGGAATTGAACCTGAACTAAGTCGGACGATTTAATGGCACTCAGGTCCTTAATTTCCGCCATCAGTTTTAAGATATTACTCCTGTTTAGAATGTCGTGTCGGCCTTCAGTCTGGTACTCCGGGGTAAAAATAATTTGGAAATTAACGTCTTCTAACTTAGAGCTATCTAACGTTGGCTTTTCTGCCGCCTCATGATTTAGTTGCGTGTTTTCGTTATTGACTACACAGAAGCTCAATTTTGTCTGGACCAGATGGCGCCGTGTGGCTGATGGTGGGTTTTGAGGGATTGCCCTGGAGTTTTGAGGAGTAACTTGTATTCCCCTTTGGGGAAATGTTTTTAAATTGTTATCTTTCAGGCTCGGATTTACCGCTTCGCTCTGTGATGGCTTTTGCAATTGGCTGCTAGCGCATTCATGTGCTTCTTTGTTTTCCTTGTGATGTGCCCCCGATTGGGCATTTTCGAGAGTTGATTTTGGTGATATGTTGATCGAATAACTGTGCCATTCAGCGTTTTTCGATACCTGGACTGGCACCAGGTCTTGGGATTTTAATCCGATTAAAATCTTCTTAGACTGGTCAGTGGCCTCTTGATCGATAATATTGTTGTTATCCCTTGTTGTGGGTATTTTGTGTTCTATCCCTTTTGCCAACAGGCTGGTCAGTTTTACAGCAGCGTTTTGTTTGGGTGTTGGCAATTGGGGGCTGTTAGTCGGACTACTTGGTAAACCTGAAGCCTTGGGGTCCTTTGTTGATGACGTATTATTAGTGGGATGCATACTGGCTCCTGCTATTGGGTCTTGACTTGTTCCCCTTAAGCCAGGCTCCAAAGTTTTTTGTGTGTGTTGATTTGAGAATATCGGATACATACTGGGACATTGATGGATGTCATTTTCAGTTTTTTTGTTTCTCGCTTTTCGTTCTTTTTTCTTTTGTCTTTTTGTTAGTGTTTGTTTTATTGGCAACGCAGTGGTATGTTCCGTCATTAAGTCGTCCAGAGTGTCATCGCTACTTATGTTGTTCACGTTCTTGGGTGTCAGATCTTCGATCTTATTTTCCGAGCAGAACTTGTTACTGCCTGTTTGATGTTCAACGGATATTGCGATATTCGGGCAATCTGTGGCACTTTCACGGTTAATAGCTTGTTTGTTTAGATTAATGATCTGTTCTAGAACCATTGGTAAGGTGCTTATTTTGTCAAGGATTGGGCCGCAGGGGCAAGATGGTTTCAGATCGGTGGTGTCAGCTTGTGCTCTTTTAATTAGGGTGTTGAGATTATCTAATTTAGTATTTATCCCAGCTATGTAGGAGGCAATTATATTCATTAGGTCAATTTGAATGTCCAGCTTATCGGATTGCATTATGAGCGTTGCCGTAGCTGTTTGTAGAGCATGCAGAAGGGGAGCTACAAGGATTGGCGAATCTTCGTCTTTGCATGATGTAATGACTGATTCATTTGTCGAAGGTTTATCTTGCCGCCTTGTGTTTTCTGCTAGGGCAGGGGCCATTAATCCGTGCGAGAGTATGTTATTACTCAGAGCTGGTAAGTGTAATACCGCATCCTCCTTGAGCGCTACAGGCTCTACAATGTGCACTACCTGATTCAACCGTTGGTCTGGGCCTGTTTCAGGCAGTAGATCACTCTCTTTAGATTTTTCGTGCAATTGGTTGGTATCCGACCATAGTTGTGATAGCTCGTCATGGCTAGGGGGGAATGGATAAATATGATTTTGTGGTGTTATATCCGTTATAACAGTACTGAGGCTGGGAAACTCTCTTATTTGATTGCCTTGAGGATTTTTCTGTTTACAGGTATCTAAGTCTAAGTCATCCGGGCGGGAAGAGTGTATTAATGCTGTCGTGATTAAACTTGTTTTTCTGTTAGGCGAATTTTTACTTTGAACTCCGTTTAATTGATGAACTTGAACTTTTATGGCAGGGTTGTTTTCGCTGGCTTGAGCAAGTAAATTCATGTCTGCCGTCTGATTGTTAGCTTCAAATTCCTTAGAGGGGTCCAGTGGGGATAATAATCCCTCAACATCAGCTGTCGTGGAAAACAGTGCTGAGCCCGGGTCTTTCAAGAAATGGAAACGTAAGTCCTGTAAAGAATTCTTGTTCGCTATTGATTTTTCAAAAAGCGTTGCAATTGGTGAAATTAAAGGGTTTTTTAAGGTTTTGTTAGCCTTATTTGCAGTTGTTCTTTCAAGTTTTCTCCGTTTCGCTGCACCCTTCAATGTTGTTGATTTCTCTCCAGGGGCTTTTCTAATTTTGCCAGACCTCATGTTTAGGCTGTGACAGCTACGGCTTGATACTAGCTGCTCCTCAGCGCTGTATCCCCTTGAGGTGCCCCTTCGCTATCAACCCTTAAACACTGTGGCTCCAAGTGTCTATTCCTCAACGACTTTGCTCCCCTCTCGCCCTCCCAAGCCTGTCTGTCCCAGGAAGGACAACTGCTGTCGGGGAGGGAGAGGAGGTCGGTGGCAGTAACGTGGCGATTAGTGGGTCTGTGTGACTGCTCTTGTTTGTACTGTAACGGCTACTGAAGGAATGCTTTATTGGGTATACGATGAGTATACGATGGAGCTCGGATGGGGCTCTGTCCCACTAGCGTAAGCAGCTAAGTAACTTTTGGATTTATTGTTTAGTTGAATTGGTTAGAGTTAGTGTATTGTTTATTGTTCATTGTATGTTGTATGTTGTAATGTTGACCTCTGCTGCGGGGGACAATGCAACATGCGTGGTTAGGCTTGGCTGGGCTCCACTCCTCCACTTCCTTATGACGATATTCAGTGGCCAGCCGCGTCAGCCCTTGCTTCAGTCTATTTTCCTGGCCCCTCGTGCAAGTGAGTAGGGACCCCCCTGAGGGTTAGCTGAACATGGGGCGATGTATGATGACTAATGCCTGGCTGGTAGGCTGGTGTAGGTGGTGGGTACAATCCTCTTCTTCTCCCACCCACGCAGCTCAGCTCAGCTGCAGCAGCACTCTGCTAAAGGACAGACAACAGTGCCTCTCTGCGAGTCCCCCCCACCCCCGCAGCTCTCACCGTATCTTAGCAGCAACGGGGCGGGGGACTCGTGCAGGTCTCTCGGCTCTGAAGTCCTCTCGCGGCTCTCAGCTTGCTCTCAGCTTTGTTTGACTCGGGATTTTACAGCGTGCACCTCGCGTGCACCTCGCTCTCGCTCCGGGGCCGTCGCGCTAGGGACTGCCTTTGAGGCTGTTGTTTAGGCTGTTGTTTTTTTTTTTCACAAAGGCGGCTACGGGGTATGGGGTATGGGGTATGGTGTACACCCTTCACCCTCGATGCTGGTTCCAGGCCGCACTGACCGCCGTCCGCCGTCCGCTAACGCTAACCTCCGGCCGGCCGCTGACCGTACTCCCCGTACTGCTGCTGACTCTCGGACTCTCTAGCGCCACCGGAAACCGTAAACGTGTGTGGGAACGGGCCTGAAGGAGGGATTCTGAGGATGTCTTTTCATACTACAAAGCATTACAAGAATGTGTAAACTGCAATAAAGATCATAAACGTGTGTATAAGAGGCCAGGCCTCAGAGATGCGGTTAGAGCACCTCGTGACGATACTGGCTGTCCGAACTGATGTGTTCTCCTCCGGAGAGAATAAACCTTGTTTCCTGCCTTCCAGTCTCCAGCGCCTGCCTCTTCATTGATTAATATTTTGTGGGTTAAAGAGGCGATACCGCCGGGCAAATATTGGTTGGCCGTGACCTTTTTTACAATTGGCGTCCCATACGTGGGGCCCATCAGTGACTAGTGGATCCAGTGGGAGAGGTCCTGACGACAGAGTGAACGACTGCAACGATCGGGAGAGCTCCTGCCCAATAGACCCTCGTCTGGCAGCCGATCATCCGAACTTCACTGGTTCCGAACAGACCTCTCTCGAGTGATCTACGGTCCTGACTGGGAACCATCAGGAGTGCCGCGAAGAATACGAGGAAAAGAGGACGATCGGGCGCTGGATTCGGAAGACAAGAAACTGTCCATACGGTCCGGGTAAGGTCGTGTAAACACGACGAATTGCGAAATAATTGTTTGATTGGAAAATACTAGTATTGCTCTTTGTTGATTTGATTGGAGATTCGCTGTCTGCAAACGGAGAAACGACAGGCTCGCTCTCTCTTTGCAAGCAGTGAAGGATAGGTAACGCAGCCAGCGTGCCTATCTTTCTCCCCCACTGATTGATTGTTTTGAACCCACACTGATTAATTGTTTTTGACCCCGAACTACTGTTCGCGGATTGTTTTCTGTAGATTCTCTGTCTGCAAACAGGAAAAAGAACAGGTTCCTCTTTGCAGATAGTGAAAGGGTAGAGGACGCAGACCTTTTGCGGGCCTACTTATTCTCCCCACTGATTGTTCGATTGACCGAGTATTGACTGTTCGATATTGGTTCATGAGGTATTCACTGCCTGCAAACAACGTAGAATAGAAATATTCTGTCTAGTCTTTGCACGCAGTGATAAGATAGGCAGTGCTGACTTTTTGTCCTCGTTGTGAGCCGTCATGTCTGTCTTCTCCCCACTGATTGGTAGTTGGTTCAGCCCGGACCGTTTATTAGAGGTGGACCATCTAGCTCCGCTGGAAGGCACCCCTAATAAAGACATGTTCACAAAGTATGGATTAGTTACCATAGCCTATAGTAAGCTGTGGCACAAATATACCAAAGAAAATCAAGAGAAACAGTGGCCACTGATAGGATCCTTCGATCTTGATAAAATAGAAACGTTAGAAATAGCCCTTTGTAATAGTAAGACAACACCTATTATGCTCGACAGTCTCGGTATGTGGCGCAAAGAAGCAATGCAACGAAAGAAAAGAGACGAAGTCAGAGTAGGTAAAGAAACGCGACAGACAACCTTCCAAGCATCTGGTAGGCAAAAGGAAGGGATAGCGGCAACACGGTTCCAAGGAGTAAACGCAGGAAGGGAACGGTGTAAAGGAATATATCAACAGGACAACCCCAAGACACAACGACCCGAAAGTAATCCCCCGACACTACGCGTAGGACGACCAGACTTAGGGCAAAACCAATGTGCTTTTTGTAAATATTCCGGGCACTGGAAAGCCCAATGCCCGACTCTACTGAATGAGGGTAAGAGCAGAGGGCCGACAGAAATAACAGGCCGGCAGAAAGGGAAAAGGCGTGAGACAAAGATGAATCAGACTGACACGGACAGGCCAGATAGAACCACCACGTTTGATTACGCCTGATGGCACAGATTTCGCCAGACCGATTTCAGCGACATGTTTGAATCCTCATAGATCGAACAACGATAAGACGGGAAACCCAGACTAGCTCTAAGTTACCCGGTGACGAACCCCGTACTACCGCTACCGTTCCCTGACACAAAAAAAGCCACCCTTTTCGGATAACATATAGAAACAATACACAGAGTAGTCTCGGACGGATTAGTATACATTCCATTAATGAACTCAAACTTCAAGTGCAATGGGACTGATTACTCTCTGCCGCCCCCCCACTCTGTAAAAAGAAAAAGCAATTACAGGCCTGCATAGACAACCCCCCATTACCCAGACATGCCTGTCCAAACAAAATACCTACCCCCACTTCGGAAGTTCCCGAAATGCCGCAGGTCACCGGTCACGCCCATCCGGAAGGTGAAACACACAGCACGTGTGGGGCGGGGCCTGCTGACAGCCATCGATCGAAAAGATCGCCAGTGGGATGTCCAGGAGGCACCACGGGCCCGGCATGAAATGGCCTTCCCGTCCTCTTCTTCCTGGGGCGGCGTCCCCCGGGCCACGAGTAGGGAGGGGGCGGATGCAGATGACCCCCTCCCTCGGATCTCCTGGTCCGGCCATCACAAATACCTCAGCCGAAGAATTGGTGCAGGGTGGGCTGGGAAGGAGAGGCGACGCGGACGGGCCTCTCCCACCTCCCCGGGTAGGAGGTTTCCCAGCCCCGGCCCGGCGCCGAAATCCTCCAGCCGGGCGGTGCCCATACTTCCGCAGCACAGGCCATAGAACAGCGGCGCCCATACTTGCGCAGCACAGGCCATACAATGGTGGCGACCATACTTGCGCAGCACAAGACATACGATGGCCCTCAAGTGCACTTGTGGAGTACGGGATATGGGGTGGCCATCATGCATGCCCATGAAAGAGGGCAGCGTGGAGTGCACCAGGAGAGGGAGACGGCGCGAACGAGTCTCCCTCGCCTCCCCAGGTGGAGGCGCCACAGTTGCACCCTAGCGCCTTGAGCCGAATGTCCTGCTCCTACGGCATGGGGCTCCATTTTTTTCGCCCCAAGAAGTCTCTTCCACTCTTGCAGACACGACGAAGGGCGGCTGCTGCGGAGTCTCAAAATGGCGTCTGGTCCCCCTGGAAGGCGGGTCTAGGCCGCTAGAGTAACTTTGACCAGCGATGTAACTCGGACACTTGCCCACCGGGGCACGAGCCCCCACCTCCGACAGCATCCCCACAGCCTCGAAGATTCTGCAAAAAGTCCCAGGAGCCCTCGGCCCCTACAGGCTTCCGGTGAGGAACAACTGCCTTGATCGCTAACGAAATAAGCATGACATAGCCACTCCTTCTGTTAGCACAAGTCTTTTTGAACTGCCGAAACGGACTCTGGTCCAACCGCCGGTTGTGGAAAACATTTTTCCTGATGCTACTTCCGGAATAACCCGGCCTCGCCCAAAGTGGCGCCGGTATCAATAGGAACTTACGAACACCTCGTGGTGTTTTTAGCTAATAAAACTTGATGTTCTGAGATATGTATATGCTCTTTTGTACACTTCACTTGGCGAACATATAAAAGGATCCCGTTAGAATGTTGATTTCAATGTACGATTTATTATGATATTATTGTAACTGATACGTAACCTCGCTTATGACACACGCCCACGGTATGCATATAGGAAATTTGATTGCAACTAGTCCAACTGTGCTTCCAACTATGAAATGAATGCCCCTTGATCCCTCAACTATTGATAGACGTTTTTAGTTTCCTGCAAATGAATGAATAAACCCTTTTTATTACATGTTTTTAATGCTGCAAAATAGCCCCCCCTACTGTACGCACTTTAGCCATCGCCGTGTCCGGCCAAATACGATTGCATTCTCATATCTACATGCTGAACGATTGTGCAAATAAAAGGTTTTCCAAACTATGAACGGGTATTGCATGCTTTTTTGTAAAATGTGGGATCAGCGGGAGAGTTTTTGTGCGCTCTGCTTTGTTCTCTTTTTAAGGTTGTTAGAAGACGGTTGCTCAGCCCCGGATGGAGGATCGAATCTAAGGCACGATACTCTGCCCCCGAATATGCGACTGGCTCAGGAACTGACGCATGGAGAAGGACCTCGACTTCCGAGGGCGGGTAAAGTGAAGTGGTGTAAATGATAGAATGTTATAAAGGTATGGTACTCAAAGGTACTAGGGAACAGGGTTGGCCAAAGAGCTGATATGCCTTAGGACAATCACAGCGTTGAAAAAAAAAAGAAAAAATTTAAGGACCCCGATAGCTAGATACATCTACAAACTAAATACCTCGCACTAAGCGCCTCTGATTTTTAACGTTTCCCTATACTCGGCCTATAATGTCACACTCGGACCGTCTCCCTCATGAACAACCTATCGCTCGCCATCCTTGCCACACTACCCACCCCCCCCCGGCTTCGGAAACCAAGACCCCAGGGATTATATCCCGAGGAGATAAGACGAGTATGTGGTAAGTAGAGGATTTTCGTGCCCGTACGTTTGATATGCCCGAATGTTGTCCCCCTCCCTTCCCCTCTTTTCCTCCCTCTACAGGTTACATTGGAATCACGGCTGAGATATGGTGAAGATCTGAAACTTCGCCATGTCTGATACATGAAGCGGACTAGCGCTGCAAGGTGGCACCTAAGGACACCCACAAACTACTCTTGTAACGAAAGAGCCAATAAGTTGTATGATATGATGAAACACGATCACCCCTAATCCGTGTTGCGTGAATGAGCACGTGTCACGTACGTCTGAAACTACGAGAAAATGTTTTTATGCGACTACAGCATTGACTTAACTAGTCAAAGGACCGAGAGTGCGAGAAGTGCGACACAATGATGCCTTTTACTCAATGCATGTCCCTTTGTACCCGGCCTAATGCTCATCCGTCCCAAACTGCATGCTTTCAAAGTTCTAACACAGACCCGTAATGTCTCATGTTGTTTAATGCGCTGAATAGCCTATCTTAATACACGGCCACTCCCTATGTCGCACGTGTACTATTTAGCCTATTGTTGCACATCTCTCTCTCTCTCTCTCTCTCTCTCTCTCTCTCTCTCTCTCTCTCTCTCTCTCTCTCTCTCTCTCTCTTCCACACTCTCACTCTCCCTAACGACCGACTCCAAATTGGCAAACCACCACCCAATTGGCTCCAAATACCGCAAGTATTTGCACAAATGTGTCTTAGATAAAATCACTTTGATGCCATGTTACTACCTCTCCTTTCTACTAAATATTGATGAAACCTAAAATTGGCCGAAAAGGAAAGGACAGGTAAGACGACTGAGGTTCCCTAATCTGACCCGAAATAAGGGAACTACATGTCAGTGGCTACTGTGATAAAAATGCCTCAGGTAACACGACCTTCCCCGTCCCGAACTGTCTCGATGCCCAAACAGTAAAAGTGATCGAAGCATCCCCGTCTTCCCAGAACGCCCCCAGTTTCGTATCAGCTGACCCGGATGAGAGTTTTAAAAATGTCCCTCACCCCCAGTTGTAAGAGATGGGTCGACTTACAACTAACACAGGCCAGCCGTTGTCCCTAGGAATGATTTGTTGATAAGCAAGCTACAGAGTTTAGAATTCGAGAAATGTCACTGAACGCTTACCAACTGAACTGTGGCCTTCTGCTAGATAACGCCCTCATGACACAAAGCAAGACGATAGTCCCTCACCCCAGTTCGCTATGCTCCTAGTTGTTTTCCATAAGACCCCGGTTTTTTATGAAGTAGTCAGGTTGTAAGAGACTCTGTAGGAATTAGGATGATGTTTGCAAAGTTAAGATTAGACCGAAATGAAGAAATTGTTGCAATAAACCCTGTTAAAAGTAAAATGTTTAGCTAAAAGGTGAGATGCATTGATATAATGGAAAATTGTTTAGCCTATGTTCCTTCCTCAGAAAGATACCTGTCAGACCATGGTGATAGCACGTTGCACTTTTTCGTAAAATACAAAGCCCTGGAGAACGGTGTAGCTTCGTGAGGCTCGTACTAGGAAAGTGGGTCTCTGCCAGAAGAACTGACATGACTGCAATAAACAAATGCAATGAATAGGTATCAGATCTCGTACCACGACAATGAATGTAATACCAACAAACACCAAAGAAATAGTTACGAAGGAAATTCATAGGAAAATCCAGCAAACCCATCATCAATTATTTATATGTTGGTTGTAAACCCCAATGTAACGGATGTTTCTCAGTTGCTTGGAGTTGGGAGAGAAATAGACTTATGTGATTACCTTCCTTTGTCAATTCTCTAAAGACTGTCTTTTCAAACTCATTTAAGGGTACCCCTGTCGGAGGAGAGAAAGACCGGATGTGGGAGCACGCGGCCTGACTGCAGACCGAGGAACATCTGCGACATTGGCCAAGGCGAGACCGCAACAGTAAGGAGTCGCAGGACGAGGCACTGTTTCTGACAAAACGAAAGGAAAGGGCTGAGCTGATGCCCCTGCTCGATGATCAACATGTGCCGAAAAGTCCCCGCCCTCCGAACTCGGTTATGGGCCCGCCTACCTGAAGTTTTCCGCCCCCTCGGTCTGTTCCCGAACTGGCCCTGCTCCATCCCCTTTTCCTCCGACCTACCCTAAGGACTACTCACACACACCCTTCTTCCACCTGAACTCTTTTACAATCGACTCGACACAGGGCGAAAAAGGACCTTTTTGACCAGGAAAACGAGGAAAAGGTCATGCCCTGCAACGTAGGACCTAGAATAGAGCTGGACATATAGCTCCACCGCCGGTGCTCAACAGTGCCAACAGAAGACGACAAAAATTGCTGAGAACTCACTAATGATGGTCCACGACAATAAGGCTTCCTCTTCGAACAGTGACACCCCTGATTATCGTTTTTACTACGTCTCATTTCTCTCCCAGCCACCATTGTATTGATTATGCTCCAACCGAATGCGAAATGAACTTACATATGTAATAACCTATCAGTCCATATTCCGAATGACTATAAGCATCTATGAAATGTACCCAATGCTCTCACTACAGAATCGTTTTTTGTCCGATATTGCATTACTATGACTTTCCTGCAACGAGCTTAACGATAGGCCCGCCTCCTAGGATGAAAGATTTTAAATGTAATGTTTTCAGCTCCTTCACTTGGGTTCCTACTCCTTTACTCATGACCGCCACAGTAGACATGGATAGGAAATAGGCCAGCAAGATGTCTTGGAAATGTTAAAGGGAGGACTGTGGAAAATTAGTACGGTTTGGTAAACATTATCTGCGCCATCTTGCCTTCTCCCCTGATGCCACACTTTTTGTCGTGCGCACCCGCCATTTTAGGTGCCTCGATCAGAACCACCCTCTGCATGCCACTAACCCCCACTCACTGGCCACCCCCGCTCTCACATGCCCTGGGTCATAAACCCCTCTTCAGCGCAGCCCTGCCTCAGAATCCCATCCTGTTCCCAGCGCGACACCTCCCTCCATCCCTTTCATGGTCCCAGGTCCTTTGATACAAGCCCCCTTTTCCTGTGTGCCCGTTTGTCTTCCTCGTTCCCAGGCCGCCACCTGGCCCTGCGGATATTGTTTATTGCCCCCCCCTCCTCCCCGTACAGTAGGAAGCTTCCCCCCATTAAAGGACCCTCAAATTGATCAAAGCCCCCACCCTATGAGATCCGATCAACCCCACACATTCCGTGAATCGGCGGAATGTCCAGCTGCGCGATAATCATCACCTGTTGTGACCGGGGTGGGGACTTCAACTGTAAACGTGTGTGGGAACGGGCCTGAAGGAGGGATTCTGAGAATGTCTTTTCATACTACAAAGCATTACAAGAATGTGTAAACTGCAATAAAGATCATAAACGTGTGTATAAGAGGCCAGGCCTCAGAGATGCGGTTAGAGCACCTCGTGACGATACTGGCTGTCCGAACTGATGTGTTCTCCTCCGGAGAGAATAAACCTTGTTTCCTGCCTTCCAGTCTCCAGCGCCTGCCTCTTCATTGATTAATATTTTGTGGGTTAAAGAGGCGATACCGCCGGGCAAATATTGGTTGGCCGTGACCTTTTTTACACATCTATAAGACTGTCCCGCTACCTTGCCCCTTGCCATGAGACTTTCCCGATCTCGGGATCTGCTGTATACATTGAAACAATACTTATTGCCCGATAAAGATTGAAAACTCTATCTACGCGTGGTGTATATTTGGAGTAGTGTGGTTACTCTGCTGTACGATTCTAGGAGAGGGCCCTCCCGGCGGAGGCCTCTCGACATCGCTCGGTCCCTTCTCTGAAGGAGGGGTAGACCTAGGGGTGGTCAGTCAGACACCTTCTGCCTCCCCCGGGTTCGCCTTTCTAACACCGGAGCTCATTTTTGTGTGTCTGCAGTAATTGGGGGGGGGGGAAGAGATGCAGCCCACTGAAATAAGCGTCCAAGTTCGCTTTCCCTACATCCTCTGGTCTACCATATACATTTTCATAATATTCCCTACAGGCCTCATTAATGTCAAGTTGTGTACTCTCCATGTCACCTGCCGCATTTCTTTTTTTTTTTTTTTTGAGGGTTTTATTGAAGAAAACAAGAGAAATTTACATATATCGGGTGTCTTACATAAAATACAATATAGCGATAGGTGAGCGACTAAATCAATGCGGGAAATACAATTCACAGGAGTATGCAAGTCAACCTAGTTAGGTACATTAAAAAGGAAAAGTACGATCAACAATCCAGCGAAGTAGCAGCCAGCAGGGCTCACCCACCCATAGTTCAGGATAATGAAGACCAAATTAGACACCCCGATACATAAGAAAATCGATAAAGAATAAACGACCCATCTCTCGTAAAAGAAAAAAGGAAAGAAAAAAAAGGCCATAGAACTAAACTAAGGCAAAATAACAAACCCCTCCCCAATCCCCCCACCCTGCACTCCTGCAATGGCTACGGCCCAACCCCACTGGCAGTGTGCCTGTCGCCCCGGAACTAGACCTAAAAGAAGGAAAAAGAGAAAGTGGAGGAGGAAATATCAAACAGACCCCCGGTCTCCCTTACCCCCCACCAGTAGCAAACCGCCCCTACACGTATCCAGAATAATACAGTGCAACGATTAAAATCAGACAGGGGGGGAGCTTGTAAGAACCACCCAACTCCCGCGCCATTATAGGTTACAAATCCCATATCAAATGAAGTCATAGTTCAAACCCATCCAGTCAAGGTCAACCCTGGCCGCTGCGATTCTTCATGCAAGCCCTGTCCGCTCGATCCGCCATTCCAATGAGAGTATCAAAATGTTGGGAAAGTTCAAAGTCAGTACGGAAGGATTGAAGCCAGGATAATAGTACACAAAGTCTAAGAGTCAAACGATGTTCGCTGTCCACCAAAGATAGGTCTCTAGAGCGTATTTT
Organism: Lissotriton helveticus; assembly: GCF_964261635.1. NCBI lineage: Eukaryota > Metazoa > Chordata > Amphibia > Caudata > Salamandridae > Lissotriton > Lissotriton helveticus. The sequence continues at coordinate 636,099,014 of NC_136068.1, read as the reverse complement.
AACCATCCAGGAGAAAAATGGAGAGGTAACAATCCTACAGTCACTGGAGAATTCGCTCCGACATATAAGATCATCCATGTCCATCTGGGGCGGCATAGGGCAGGATGTACATTCGATAGTCCCGGGCTTGCTGGCAGTCGTTCGGGGGGCGACAAAAAATACCAAGTCTGGCTTCAGCATGGGGCCCTCCATCTCAGACACTTCTTGCTTCGCGGGTAAAACAGCTTGTTCCAGAACCAACAAAGGGTCGGAGTCCGGTCTCCGGCAGATGATATCAACCGTTACGACCATCCTCTGGATGATGGCGGTGGCCTGTGAATGGAGCTCCCCAATGGCGGCCATTACAGTATGCAGCGACGGTATACATTCCACCCGCTCCATCACCCCTCACGAAGCGACCGAGCAGGTCTCTGAACCCCGGAGGTCGACTACTCCGGTGCACCAGGCACAGGCAAATCCGGAGACAACTGTGGGCACTCTCGAAAGCGCGATCTCAACACCGTCGCTGCCAGCGAGGAACCAAGCCCATCGACCCCGGGAACCCAACGGGGCCTCCGGGCAGCGGATTCCTGACCACAGCAACCGGTGCGTCACGCCGCCGCAGCTGCGAGATAAAACTGCCACCAGTCCACCATCCAAAACAGACAAGAAACACTCCAATTCGGGAGACCGGACGCTACCCACGTCCCGCGGCCGATGTTATTCAACTCCAACCCGGCTGGGTGAGAAATCGAGGCCCCGGCTTCAACTCTGGGTTAGGCCGAGAATGGGACACGGCGTATCTTCGTCATTAAAGAGCAGCTACAAATTCCAGGATTGCACCTTTAGAGTCAGGAACACCTCAGCTGCACGGGAGTCCGGTGAGAAATCAGGATAATCATCAGGATTTATGAGCAACTGGCGGAGGTCGGCGGAGCCGGGAGCTTATGCGGCCATCTTGGTTGCTAGCGTAGCTCCTCCCCTCACCGGCCGCATTTTTAACCTCCAGTACGGGGACAACCGGTGGGGCATCTTTGATCATTATAGCCAACAACGGTCCTGCTCTGTCCGCTACAGTATGTTGCTTCAGGGTATGGAGCCTACTGTCTACCAGTCTTCGGTCCTCTAATAGTTCAGCATAATGTATATGGGCTTCTTTACCCTATGTGTTTCGTCCAGTGTAGCCCGTTGTTCCAATTCTTCCATTGTTTTTTCTATGTCAGTGATCTGAGTGACTAGAGTGTGTCTTAGTCCCATTCGTGTGCTAATCACCACCCACCTCCTCACAGTCTTAAATGCATCCCACTCAATCTGCCTGGAAGAAGCCGTATTTGCATTTTCAGAAAAATTATTTCTATAGCAGTAGCCAGAGCCGTCTTGAAAACCGAGTCTTCTAGCAACTGTGGCTGTAGTCTCCACGTCAGCACCAAAGTCGGGATCTTGCCCCATTGTCGTGTGATCTCTACCAGACTATGATCCGATAAGGTTTTCCCTAAATGAGTGGGGTCCCTAACCGCATCCATCAAAGCTGACGAACAAAATATCCTGTCAATGCGGGTATGTAACTTGTGCAGTGGGGAGTAGAATGATTATTCCCTGATCCCGCTGTGTTTTCCCTCCATGCATCCATGATTCCCCAACCGCACGCCCAGTGTCTCAGTACCTCTGCCAATTTCTTACTGGGTGCGTTATGCACTGGCAGATGATACCCGTCTAGCCCGATGTCTAGAACTGCATTAAAATCCCCCCCCCCAATCACCCACGGGTATCCCTCCCAGTCAGCCAGCAGTGTGTTTAAAATCTCCCAAAACTTTTCCTGTCCAGTGTTTGGAGTGTAAACACTACCCAGTACAATATGCTCCCCGTCAAGTAACCCATGTATCAACACATATCGTCCATCCTTATCAATCTTTTGCTCTAATAATTTAAAGGGCGTGCCATTTCTCAGCCATATTGCAGCTCCCCGAGCGAAGGACAAATATGATGTGAAGAATAACTGACCCTTCCACTTCCTATTCAATTTCATCGCCTAATCCAGACTCAAGTGAGTCTCTTGCAGAAACGCCAGTCACCTTCTGCCTATTCAATTGGGCTAACAGCCTATGTCTTTTCTGGATGGAGCCAAGGCCCCGGACATTCCAAGAGTGGCATATATAATTATCAGGGTTTGCCATTAGACCTCTCGCAGAGTGGTCCCTTAGGACCACAAGAAACACTGAGCCTGGACTGTATCATATTAACTAATGTTGAGCCCACAAACACAAGCCACCCCAATACTCGGGTCCCCTTATGAACAACTGAGGACCAAACCATAATCAACCATATAACCAAACTGTTACTGAAATCGCACCACTGTGCAGTACCATAGTACTATTTGACATTTACTTTACTCATGTATCATTACATCACTCCGTCTCAAACCCTTTAGAGTTCTATGCATTGATAGAGCAGGTCCAACTTATTATATTAGCAACAGAACAGGCCGCTAGGCCATATAGTATACAAAACCACTCCCATCCGAGCACCTCCTCCAGTTCAGTAATTATCTGCCTTCTGGGCAGTCACTAAAGGGAACAATGTTAGGCTAGATTCAGGCTCAGAACGGGCTGTGCCCCCCCCCCCCCCGGACGAGCGAGCAGAAACAGCATGTGAGCTGCCATCATGTTCCACCAGCGCCGCCGCCGTCAGCAAGGCGTCCCTCTGGCTGCTGTTAATCTGTTCCGTTGACAGAGACATCCCAGTGTCCGTTCCTCTGCAACCCATATCAGGTCGATGGCACCTCCTGCTGTAGTGGAGAAGATCCAGCGCCACTTCATGGTAAAGAGACCTGCGTGCCCGGAGGGGAGAAAGTAATCGAGCCAGTCTGCTGCCTCCTCCGGACTGTCAAAGAAAAGTGACTTTAGTCCATGTATCACTTTCAACCTGGCCGGGAAGAGTAACGCATACTTCAAGTTGTGCTCCCTTAGTTTCTTCTTGAACTCCAAAAAAAAGTGGCCTTAGCCCTCTGGACCACCAGTGTAAAGTCTGGATACAAGGAGATCGTTCTATTTTCAAATCTGATAGTCACATTTTCTCGTGCCGCTCTTAGAATCATCCTTGTAATTCAGAATACGGGCAATTAGCGGCCGTGGGGGCGCCCCAGGTCGAGGAGGCCTGGCCAGTACCCTATGTGCTCTCTCCACGCAGTACATCGCTGACAGACCCTCCTTCGCCACATGGTCTCTTATCCAGTTCTCCACAAACTGTGTGGGGTTGCGCCCCTCACTTTTCTCTGGTATTCCTAGGATATGCACATTGTTCCTGCAGGACCCCCCTTCTGCGTCATCCACCCTGTCCTGCAGCCCCTTTAGCTGGCGCTGTACCTGCTCCATTTGTGTGGCTTGTTCTGTGTGCTGAGGGATCAAGTCGTCAATGGCTATTTTATTGCACTTTACCTTCTCGGCCAGGTTCTTGTGGTCCGCCTTCAGCAAGTTGAAGCTGGTAGAGAGGGTCCCCAGCTGCACTTCCATTGCTAAACGAGTCTTATTTCTTTCAGGATTAGGTCTAGTTTATCCACAGGTTGTGCTTCAGCTGTGGGTGGGATCACTTCAATGTTAGAGTCCTGCGTCCGGCCACTCAGTACCACTGTATCCGTATTGTCTGCAGCCTGTGAGTCCTGCTTGTTTGCCCTAGTGCGCCCCATGTTACCTGGTGCCGATCGTGTTACTGAGCTCTGTATCACTCAGTCCCAAAGGTAAGTGTGAGTACCAGTATTTCAGCTACAAAAGTGGGTGTAGAGAACTCCGAAATGTTACCACTTCTCTAGTCCCTCAAAGTCCTGTGTGGAACCATAGGCGGGCCCTCACTCTGTCCACTGGCCCCTTTCAACTACCAAACAAAACACTACGGTAGGGGGGGACCTAGGGGAAGTTTACAGACCTTGCTCTGGGTACAATCCCCAACAAGCATATCAACAACAAAAGGTACCAGAGGGTCTCGAGGAGTGTGCCCACAAGAAACAGAGAGCCAACCTTTCCCTGCAGACCAAAGTGATACAACACAGAAGATTCTCAACAGGATGAGGAGAATACCCATCAGTCACCATACGGATCCGCCCTTCATCATTTGGGATTTTATCCGTACCACCCGTCTGAGAAGCTCGGTGCCACACTGAGAGGTCAACCCGGTGGTAAGGGGGTTCCTCAAAGGAGAATGGCAGTGACAGTGTGGTAGACCACTCGATATTGGTAAGTGGCCCTGGATGTGGGACTGGGGTGTGCAGTGCTAGAAAAAGTGATAAAGTGAAAGAAACCCATAAAGTGTATGTTTAAAATTGGTTTGAATAGGCACTTGAAAAAAAGTTTATTCCGTGTTTGCCTAACATACCAAAGCATAAAAACAATATAACCTAAGGCCTTCTCATAAGGTAGACTGCTCTAGGCTTTCAACTACCACCTGCTGTGGCACATCATCCACCTCGGTTGTCAGCACAGTACCAAACCAGCCCCACGGGGGCAGATCAGAGCACCCCCAACTCCTGTAGCCCTCCAATTCCCAGACCAGCGGGCCGTAGTCTGCACAGAGGCATGCACCTCCAACCACACGTGTCGGGTCATGTTATCACCAGGAAGGGGGGGGTACCATTTTCAGTATTTCACGTTCCTCAGTCTGCACAGCACCTCATCCATTATGTCTATAGTATCAGTAGACAGTCACATCCATCTCCACCAGACTGGTGCGCCCCCTCGATTCCTCGTAGTATACATGACCCCATGGCTTCAGAACCCCTTCGCCAGTTTGTCCAGTTACAGGCAGCCACCGATCCCATCCCGCTCTCCTCAGGCCTATAGTGCAGTAGCAGCAATCCAGTGCATGCCCCGCCCAACCGCCATCCTTGTCCCTCACCGCTCCTGAACCTCAGCAATCCACGCAATGGTATAAGTGCGCAGATCTCATTCCGTGGTTCCCCTCCGTGCCTGTGTCACGATTCCTCGTCCCTCACGCGGCACCGCGGTTAGGCCCCCCACTCTCTCACCCTGTGTTCTCTGGGCCGCGGGCTCAGGATTAAATTTCCACGTCACCACTTTCCGGCAGTACCTCCTCTACTGCCAGCGCCATCTTGGGGTACCGTGGCCCAGCAGCACCGGCGAACTCCGTTCAGCATCCGGGGACCACAATAAGCTGCCATGTGCCTGTCTAGTTGTTTTTAGATACCTGCTCCCCTCTCTCCTCTACTTATGGACACCACCAAACGTCCGTGCAGTGGGCACGCCGAAGGCAAGCCAGTCTGCGCCCGTCATCACCAGGACATAGCCTCTCGCCAGTTCCCCTGGTCGAGTGCTGCCGGAGCCCCTTGTTTATGATAGAGAGGTACTTTGAACCCAGGTGGGGAGATGTGTGGGAGACTACCGAAACAACTAGGGGAGACATGTTTGACCTGTACCACATGCAATTTTGCTGCCCCAGTACCTAGCCGAGTGAGACGAGCCAGGGGACTGGGGAATCACGTACAGATCACGGATTTCCAATTAAATGTCAGATCACTTGCCAAACACTATCTGGAAGTACAGACACTTATTGCTGAAGAATCCCCTGATGTGTTTCTTATCTGTGAAACCTGGCTACGAGATGAAGATATGACAGTAATAGTGAATCTTACTCTCCCCGCAGGATATCTGATTGAGACGCTAAATAGGGATTCAAGAGGCGGTGGTATTGCAGTAATTTATCAAGCTCAATACCCCTGTTCCTTTATTAAGGAAGAGATATGTGGTGGTGAATGTGCCCGTTTTAAGATTGCCATCAGTGCACATTTTACACTTTCAGGACTATTTATCTACCGCCCACCGGGGCCTGCCTCAAAGTTTGAGGCTTTGCTAGAAGCAGCTAACTCGCTAGTGGTGGGATCTGCCAATTTTGCAGGATTTGAATCTCCATTTTGATCAGACCCAGGATCCAACTATCCGCAATCTGTTGGCGGACCTGGCCGATCTACAGCTAGATCCGCTTATTAATGGCGCCACGCACTTGGCCGGGCATATTTTGGACCCAGTGTTCTCAAATATTCCGCAAGTGGATATGCCTATGAGCTGGACTGACCACTTCCTGGTTAGAGTCAGCATGGAGATTCCTGAGCCTTTCTCGGTGGAGGAGGTGAATAGGGTCTTGAAAAGGCCTTGGCACAAACTCAAATTGAAGGATTTTCAAGCTTTTCTAGGGATGTTTTCCCTGGAGGACATAACGGAGCTGGCGTACACTGCCTTTTGTGATTGGATTGTAAGCGGTCTGGACGCTTTCATTCCAGTCAAATGGACTAAGGGGCGTAGATCCATTTCTAATCCATGGTACGGTGAGGCTCTGCGAGCATTGAGGAAGCAATGCAAGAGAGCAGAGCGGACATGAAGGGATTATAAAGAGGAGGATAAAGCAATCTATTTGGCTAAAATAAAGCTGTATCAAAGCGATCTGTTCTGCACGTGCTACATTTTATGCAGAGGAAATAAAAAAGTCCTAATCCCACTAAATGTATTTTTTAAATTGTGCAAGAGCTAGAACTCCAGATCCAGAGTATCTAATTTAACCTCTGCACAGCAGTGCGAAGAACTAGCCATTTTCTTTGTTGAAAAAGTGCAAAAAATCTATAAGACCTTTCCGCAGCATTTTCCGGACCCACATCTTTCTGCAGATACCAGGGTTGGTGGCACCACCTCAACTATTCCAGAGATCTTTGGTGAAGAGCTAGCTAAATTATGTAGGAAAGTGAAATCGGGGATCTCCTTCGGACCCTATGAGGCCAGCTCAATTTATGGAGTCCCTAGCGCACTTTCAACAGCCGCTCGGCAACATACTTAACCTGTCCTTTTCCACAGCTAAAGTCCCTAGGGCCTGGAAACAGGCATGGGTATCCCCCATCATAATGAAGCCCTCACTGGATCCATCAAAACTAGAAAACTTTAGGCCAATCTCCTTCCTCCCGTGGGTGGCCAAGATGGCCGAGGCTCATGTGAATAATGCTTTAACTCAATACATGAGCTATAATGACATTCTGGATCCGTCTCAAAATGGGTTCAGGCCTGGCCACAGCACTGAGTCCGCCCTTCTTGCCACTACTGAACACTTAAGGATGATCCTTGATGCCGGTCAGAGTGCAGCGCTGATCCTGTTAGATCTCAGCGCAGCCTTTGATACGGTATCACATGACATTCTTCTGTATCGGCTGGAGGCGGCAGGGATTACGGGATCTGCCTTAGAGTGGTTCCGATCATTCCTAGAGGAGAGATACTTTCAGGTTTCGGCACCACCATACATCTCAGTCTCACTCTATCGGTCAGGGGGTTCCACAAGGCTCTGCACTCAGTCCATCTTTGTTCAATCTGTATGTGCAACCTCTGGCAGCTGTGGCAAAGGAGTGGGACCTAGCGCTAGTGTCATATGCGGATGATACCCAACTGGTTATCCCCCTAGCTGAAGGGCCATCTACATCAGCCACTAGGTTTAGAGATGGGATGGCAGCCGTCGCCCAATGGATGGCAGACAATTGTCTGCAGCTCAATGCTAGCAAAACAGAGGTTTTGCTTGCAGGGAAGAACACCGCCCTCTGGAATGAGCATTGGTGGCCGGCTTTGCTGGGCATGATGCCAAAGCCTCTAGTTAAGAACTTGGGAGTGTGGATGGACTCCTCACTTAACTTTCAGACCCACACAAAGAGAGTGGCAGCTACTTGTGTGGGCCTGTTGAGAGGCCTAAAACCCATCCTGAAGTATTTTGAGCCAACAGTACGTCAGCTCATTGTTCAAGCCATGATTATCTCTCGTTTGGACTATGCCAGCATGCTGCTCCGGGGTGCTAACAAAGCGGCGGTCCTGCGACTCCAAAACTTGGCAGCGAGAACTCAGATTGGGCTCCCTCACAGATGTCCTGTCAGAGCAACGATTGGAAGGCTTCATTGGCTCCCGATCGCATCTCGGATCCAGTTTAAAGCCTTTGTCATGAATGAATGAATGAAATGGCATTTATCATGCGCAGCTATGCCCAATGGGCGTCAAGGCGCCTAAATCAAATAATTAGCTGTCAGTAGTCAGAGACAGAGCTTACTGGTATGCTCCAATAAAAAGCCAGGTTTTCAATGACTTCCTAAAAAGATCAAGCGAAGGCAGTGACTTGATCTCAAGGGGGAGTGAATTCCACATCTGGGGTGCCAGAATGGAAAAAGCTTTGCTCCCCCATCTAGCCTTCTTGGCTCGAGGAATCACCAGTTGATTGAGCTCACTAGAGCGCAAGCATCTCTTCGGGACATATCTGGTAAGCAGGGATCCGAGGGCATCAGCCGGACCTGCAGTTAACGCCTTGTATGTTAGACAGAGAAGTTTGAACGTAATCCTTGAGGGAATAGGGAGCCAATGGAGATTCTTCCTCGCCAAGGTCATAGATGAAAGCCAAGGCAGGGCCAGGGCAAAACGTGCTGCCGCATTTTGTATAACCTGCAGGCGCTGCAGAAGGCCCTTGTTGGCCCCGGCATAAAGTGAATTACAATAATCCAGCCTTGAGCCAACAAGGGCTATCACCACCTGTTTCCGTGCCTGTAAGGAAAGATAATGAACAATCCTTTTCAGGGTCCCAATGACACCCCAACAGGTAGCCACCGTTCGGTTGACCTGAAGCTCCATAGAGAGCTGGGTGTCAAAGATGACACCGAGGTTCCTGGCAGATTGTGTGGGTGTGGGGCAGATGCCTAACAGAGGAGGCCACCACTCACCTGACCACATGTCCTGGTCTTTGCCAAAGACCAGGACCTCTGTCTTGTCCCCGTTCAACTTTAGGGAGTTGGAAGTCATCCACTCTGCAACAAGTTGCATGCAGGCTCTAAAGTTTGACGCGGCTTCGGTCACAGAGTGGGTCAGGGATACCATAATCTGCGTATCGTCGGCATACGATACTACCTCCATCCCCTGAGATCTTACTAGTCTTGCAAGGGGGGCCACGTAGATGTTGAAGAGGGTCGGACTCAATGCCGACCCCTGTGGCACCCCACATTGCAAAGACTTAGCAGGGGAGAGGTACTCACCTAACATGACACGCTGCTCTCGTTGCTGTAAAAAGGAGCTCAGGAGACTGAGGGCCGGTCCTTCTATACCAGCCTCCCTTAACCTAGATGTTAGGGTGAGGGGAGACAGGGTATCAAAAGCATTTAAGATCCTTTAAACTGGGAGACCAGTTTTACTGCGCCCTTTGTTGACCTTGTATGTTCCCCGGCGCAGCCTGCGCTCATTGGGACAACACCTGGTGAGTGTACCACGAACCAAACTTTGCCGTATGGGTGGTCGCTCCTTCCGGGTGTTGGCGGCTAAACTTTGGAACTCCTTGCCGGCCCACATGCGTGGAGTAGAGAACCTGCTGGCTTTACGGAAAGCCATTAAAACTTTTCTTTTTTCATCATCATAGGCTCTCCTGTCTATATATGGCTAGCCTCGAGTATCTGTCTCTTTAGATCTAGCAGCGCCGGGACGCCTCTTTGCTGGGGCAGCTGTTGCGCTTACCAAATCCTTAACATGACACATGAATCTTTGTTTAAATGGTTGTCAGACAAACAACTTTATAAAGTTCACATAGAATTTTTTCTGAGAATTGCCAAACTAATGATTGTTAGTTTGAGAAAATCAGAAACAATTACCTCGGCAAACACAAGTCGCAAACAGCCTGCATTTTAATAAAATGTAATTAACGCAAAGCACGTGGTCTTGGAGAGAAAGATAAAAAATAAGTACTTCCAGGGTCAATATTGGCATACATGTTTAAAATATTTTAGCATGTGATATTTAAGAGGGAATTAATCCACTTTGATGGCAAAACTGCATGTAGAATAGTGTTTTGATATGGTCACCGCACTACGATAGACCAAACACTAACACACAAGTGAATAAAGAGCATCAAAAACAAAGTAAACTCACATTTTTAAAATTTGAAGAATAGGTTCAGACTTCAAGAAACTATAAACTACGGTATACATACTTAAAGGCGAGTAAAGAACATGGAGTCCAGTTTTTTTTTCCATTTTAAAGATGGATTAAAGTTTCACAGGAAAATAAAACAAACACATATTTAACGTCGACCAAAAGGCTGCAGACTGAGGCAGTTAACAAGCCAAAGCAAGGTGCATTGTAACCTGACCCACCTGGAATGTAGCTGCCACCCTGCGTGCCGCTGCTCGCTCCCAAACGCGAAACGCTGGGGGAGTGAACCTTTGGAGAAGAGGTGGGACATGCACCCCCCTTTGGCCATTTGCAGGTTTTCATTTTTGAAAGACACACACAAAGGCCAATTGAACGTGTGGGAGGAGTCAGACCACACAGAAGTTTGGAGTGCTTACAATAAGTCTCCCATAGAGTAGCGCATGCGCTAGGCTCAACCTAAAAAGAGTCCTGGGTAGAAACATTCTCGAAGAGGATAATGTCCATCTCCTTCTCCAGTGCTGTGAGTGGCTTATGGGATGCCACAAAATGTTCTTTAAAAATCAGGGCATTGCCAATAGCTGAAAATACTTGATTAGGTCTTAATGTGGCCACCAGGGGCCCTATTATGTAAAGGGTGCAGTTTCCCAGTTTGTGCCAGGCACACCTTAAACAGATACGCCAGGCACAAACAGGGAAAGTTTTCCCCTATCACATAACATGCGCAGCCCCCTCAAGGCAACCACAAACTCGTGCACCCCTGGGGCAGCAAGTTAAAGTGAAATACAGATCAGTTTTACAACAGCAGCTTGTGTTTCACAGTGCAGGTGGCAACCCACCTGCACTTTAAGGGGATTCGAGATTCCCTTGCAGGCAGGTGCAGTCAGTGACTGCACCAGCCTACAAGGGGATGTCTGGGGGTTGCCCCTGCCAGAGAGCTGCAATCAGTGGACACTGAAGGAAAGCCATTTTACTCAAAAAACAATTCTGAATACACCACAAGCCTATCTCATGCAATGCTGGGCCTCAGCCCCTTCTAAAACCGAAGGTGTTGCAGTATTCTGCAAACAAGACATTCAGGAGCAAACTTTTTTTAACTCAAGTTGCTAGCCTAACGAGGCACTAATTTGACATGGGATACCCAGTAAGAGCCACCACCTAGGTAGCTCAACAGGAACAGGACGAATCACAAGGGTTTAGGTGGCGGTCTGGAGAGTAAGACTTGACAGACACTTCTCGTGCCCTACCCCTACAGAGGAGAGCTCTATTCACAAGCATGTAGACTATATTCCAGTATAGACGTTTTTCACAACAGTGGATGAGGTCTTCACTTTACAAAGCAGGCATTGCACATATAGCCACCCATGGGCTTCCACAGAAATTTTTCCAGGGGGGGCAATATTTTTACTTCATCACCATCCTCCGATATAATTGAGCACAAGTATTAAATAAACAAATAAAAAATCTAATAAAACAAAAGAGCTTAAATAACAAAAGAAACCCATGGGGTGGGAGAAATATCATGTAAGGCTTCACAGCAGATTACCTGGCAACCACAATGAAACAGAGGAAAAAATAAACAAGCAATGGCATAGCCAATAGGTGTCGCCTTTGGGACATTATAAGTGTTTAGCAATGCAACACTTGATGTTGTTGCACCAAGGATATTGTACTGGACAACTAAACACTTATAAGGTCCCAAAGGGGAGACCTATTGGCTATGTCAATGCTGTTTTTTTTTTTAATGACAAGCAGTGCTATAGGGCTCCGGCTGCCACTTAGTCCACCACATCCCACGTAGATGCTGCAGCCATCTTTGAATGGTTTTAAAGCCAATTTAAAAGCTGTCACCAGTGTATGTTAATCCCTATCTCAACTGTGAGACTGCTCTCCTGCTTCCCAATTCTATTAAATACAAATTATGTAAAAAGAGCATCTGAGCTGCACGGCTCATCCTACCCACGTTTCATGCGCAGATTTGAAATACTGATGGTTTGGGCTTCCCGGAATTCAACTGGTTGAGAGGTGGACAGGTGTAGAGAGGTAGAGAGACAGAGAGGTAGAGAGAGGTAGAGAGAGAGAGGTAGAGGGAGAGGTAGGGAGAGAGAGATGGAGAGAGAGATAGGTAGAGAGAGAGGTAGAGAGAGAGAGGTAGAGGTGTAAAGGTAGAGAGAGAGGTATAGAGGGAGGGGTAGTGAGAGAGGTAAAGGAGGAGAGGTAGAGAAAGAGGTCGAGAGGTAGAGGTCGAGAGGTAGAGGTAGAGAGAGAGTGGTAGAGGGAGGGGTAGAGAGGTAAAGAGGTAGAGAGAGAGGTAGAGAGAGAGGGAGAGGGAGGAAGAGAGAAAGGAAGAGAGAGTGGTAGAGAGAGGTAGAGAGGGGTAGAGAGGGAGAGAGAGAGTGGTAGAGAGAGATGTAGAGGTAGGGAGAGAGGGAGAGAGAGGTAGAGAGGGAGAGAGAGGTAAAGAGGTAGGGAGAGGTAGAGAGGAAGAGAGGGGTAGAGAGAGAGGTAGAGAAAGAAGTAAAGAGAGAGGTAGAGAGAGGGGGTAGAGGTAGAGGTAGGGAGAGGGAGAGAGGTAGAGAGAGAGGTAGAGAGAGAGAAAGGTAGAGAGAGAGAAAGGTAGAGAGAGAGAAAGGTAGAGAGAGAGAGGTAGAGAGGGGTAGAGAGAGAGTGGTAGAGAGAGATGTAGACAGAGGTAGAGGTAGGGAGAGAGAGGTAGAGGGAGAGAGGTAGAGAGAGAGTGGGAGAGGTAGAGAGGGAGAGAGAGGTAAAGAGGTAGGGAGAGGTAGAGAGAGAGGGAGGAAGAGAGAGGGGTAGAGAGAGGAAGAGAGGGGTAGAGAGGGGTAGAGAGAGGTAGAGAAAGAAGTAAAGAGAGAGGTAGAGAGGGGGTAGAGGTAGAGAGAGGGGGTAGAGGTAGGGAGAGGGGGTAGAGGTAGGGAGAGGGGGTAGAGGTAGGGAGAGGGGGTAGAGGTAGGGAGAGAGAGAAAGGGAGAGAGAGAAAGGTAGAGAGAGAGAGGTAGAGAGAGAGGTAGAGAGGGGAAGAGAGGTAGAGAGAGGTAGAGAAAGAGAGAGGTAGAGGCAGGGAGAGAGAGAGGTAGAGGCAGGGAGAGAGAGAGGTAGAGGGAGGTAGAGGGAGAGATGTAAAGGTAGAGAGAGAGTGGTAGAGGGAGAGGTAGAGAGGGAGAGAGGTAAAGAGGTAGAGAGAGGTAGAGAGAGAGGTAGAGAGAGGTAGAAATAGTGGTAGAGAGAGGTAGAGGGGGGTAGGGAGAGAGGTAGAGAGAGCGAGAGAGCGGGAGGTAGAGAGAGAGGTAGAGAGGTAGAGAGATGTAGAGAGGTAGAGAGATGTAGGGAGGTAGAGAGACAGGTAGAGGTAGAGAGAGGTAGAGCGGGGTAGAGAGAGAGGTAGAGAGAGAGAGCGGTAGAAAGAGAGGAAGAGAGAGAGGTAGAGAGAGGGGTAGAGAGAAAGAGGTAGAGGTAGAGAGGTGTAGAGAGGTAGAGAGAGGTAGAGGTAGAGAGCTGTGGAGAGGTAGAGAGAGGTAGAGAGAGGTGGAGAGAGATAGGTGGAGAGAGATAGGTGGAGAGAGAGGTAGAGAGAGGTAGAGAGGTAGAGAGAGGTAGAGAGAGGTAGAGGTAGAGAGAGAGGTAGAGGGGTAGAGAAAGAGGTAGAGAGGTAGCTTGGAGAACCTAACATTTCCAGAGCATTAAAGGCTCTACTCATTTGTAACGTCATTCCTTTCACTGCACATCCTGCTTTATCTAAATAACTAGACCCCTTATATACAAAAGGATGTTGTGGTCATAAAGCTTACAATTTGCAGCATCACAGTGGTTGCTACTGATGGTTTTTACCCCTTCTTAGGGCCCCTGCAGCTCCACCCTTCCTTAGCTTGAAAAATGTGCACCCCCCCCCCCCCCCCCCCCCCCCGAAATTTGACTCTAGGTGCGCCTTTGCTTCAAGCTGTGGGAGCAGCCAGGCCCGGACCTTCTCTCTTGCCCCTCAGCAGCAGTTTTACCGCTCATCGAGCAGGACCGTCATTGCAAGCGCTTTCGCACGCTTTTAAAATTGATGGCCCTGCAGACAAACACCACTGTCTGTGGGGGCTGTCAATAGTGACGGACCGGTGTTCCAGGGGGGGGCAAGTGCCCCCTCTTGCCCTCCCCTGCGGACGCCCATGTAGCCACCTCGAAAGGACACATGCGGAAATAGAATGGGAAACGCGTGGGGTAGCGGGAGCTGCAACGTCTCACAGAAAGATTAAGGGGAGCTGTACAGAGACTATGTACACAGACATGTAATCACACAGAAAACAGAAAACAGAATTTAAGACCAGTGCAGATTCGGATACAGCTCCATGTCAATAACTGGGAGCCATAGCTGGTTAGTGTGGAGGATGCTGCTGCTAGATTAGAGCTACTCTAGCGGCAAAAAGGAACCAGCACCCTCTTGCTCTGCACATGCCATTCACGCTGATTTTACAGATTGGCGTAAACCGCACTAAAAATCAGTGCTAACAGCACAAGATATCGCCCTCCCCTCACAGAACGCCACATAGCTTGGCAGAATGTTGTCACTTTAGAGTTCCACATAGCGGAACTCTGCCCAGGCCTGCTAGGCAAGAAGCTGGTGAGTCTGCATACAAGATTCTACCACTGATATGACCACTATAGGTTGCTTTACCAGATATTCTGGAGATGCAACACATTGCTTAGTATATGGTGAACTGGTCATGGACTCAAGTTATTCTAGGAGCCACCTCAAGGGAATGGTAGGATATATTTTTCCCATGGACACCAGTACTGAACTTTGACCTACGCAGTGGACTACATGGGCACAACTGACAAGCATTGCTATGGCAAATGAGGCTGCATGCATGTTACTAACCCTGTACTAGAAGATAAAGTACTCCATCGAACAGCACAATGTTTTTATAAAGTATGGCAACTCTATGAAGAAAAGAAAAAAGAAACCACACAGACAACAAGTACCCACTCAGCACTCCTAGGAAAAAGAAATTCCCCAGGTTCCATGGAGCTTTGATCACTCCAGTCACAAGAAGCTCTGCTGCTCTTCAGCTAGATTGAAAGCTTTGCAGGTGCTTATTTGGGCAGGTTTCCCAGACTGGCCAAATCCTGTGTCATGATTTATGGGCTTGACGAGAAAGTTACAGCTCAAAGGAATCCATGCCATTTGTCTGCTTCAAGTGGGAGGGGGTTGTTTGGATAAGTGCAAAATGTACATGTCCAGTATAATTCTGTAACCTTCAATAAAAGTGTACAGGATTGAAATCTACTCAAATTCTGGTTGCCAAAAACTGAAACCAATCAAAGGTACAGATAACCCTCCTTGCACTGCCAGACCTGTGCACTGCACCTCAGTATTGGTGGAGCAGCGAGTCACCACCACATTATGCACACAAAAAAAAACTCACTTAAAGACATCACCAGCTGCCACTCTTGTCCTGCTCTTAAGACAGGTGCTTAGACTGGAAAATGCATTGTGGTGGGTATTGGGAAGGGGAGCATGGTGTACAGCAGGTGGCGGCAACAGGGTGATCTGGGCCATTGCTTGAAGTGGTCAAGTGTTAACTGGATATTGTGTGGCATGCTATGGCTAAAGCATTTTGGCCTGCCTAATCGGTTCTGTTGACACCTATACCACAACTACGGTTTGGCAGCAGGAATAGTTGCGTCATTTCTTCCACAGCATTTCCATCTTCGCCATTGAATTGGTCCACTGTTGGGTTACATTTCTTTATCCCATGGAGCCTGGGTTCTTTTACCAACACTCTTTTGCCCAAGCCACTGGTGGCCAACTAGTTAAAGCAAGATTCTGAAAGAAGGGATTTATATTACCTATGGGTTTGAGAAATACTAGACTCCTGTTGCTGTAATGATTTTGTTCTGGAATATTGCCAGGCATTTCTGATATTATAAATGGGAGGGTGGTTAAAATCTGTGTGCAGGTGTGTTGGGGCGTCAAGGCAATATGTCTCCATAAAATAATTCTTGCACAAACTATGTAAGAGTAAGATGTTGCCTTAAAGCCTAGGATTAAGCTCATACCAGAATTTTAAAACCTGGGAGTCCCGAAACCTGCCTCCATGTTGATCATATGAAGGTTCATTGATCAAGTGTAGATACAAGTTTCCCATCAAAAATGTACTGTGAAGCCATAACTTTAAAGTGGCCATGTCCTTTGCTTCATTAGGCACACTCAACCTATGCACTCTCCCTCCTCAACTTAATGCCCCAGTTACCCGCTTGTTCCATACATGGGAGACACCCCCCACGACTTTTCAGCCACCAAAATACCAAGCCCCTCCATTTCCCTGACCGTCTGAACTTTGGCATCTAAACACATTGCTTCAAATTCCTACAGCCATCAAGTTAAAAAGGAAGGAGTGAAGGTCTAATCTCACCATCCAATCCCTCTACATAGCGATCCAGCCAGCTGTTGCTCATCCAGTTGTTGCTCATCCAGTTGTCGCACTCCTTGCCCCATTGAAGTACCGATAACTGGATTCTAACAAAGTGTAGAAATTCACCACCTCACCATAATTACCGCTTTCCCAGCATTTTGACAGGAGTTACCGCCATAGTAGTCATCCACTGCATTCCACTGTTCTAGTACCAGCACTCGTCTCAGAGTGATCATGACACTTCCTCCTGAAATACAGGTGTTCCCCCGGAGTAAGCCCTGAATTTAACATTCTCCCTCCCTGTGGACCTCTTCACCTGCACTTATCACTACAGCCAATTGCAGACCTCAGCCCTGGCTGCCACATTCTCTAGGACATGGGATTGCTTCTGGTTCTTGCCCTTCTCCACCCCACACAGAATGCCCCACGACCAGACATGTTAGATTAATCCTCCAACTGTTTCACATTCTAAAATCCAGGTTTAACGCTAAACGGGATTAAACGTCCACAAATCCAACTAACCATCACCCCTTCCCTAAAGCACTTAACCAGTTTTCTCCTGCTATGGAGCTTCCGAAAGCCCACGTTTCTACCAGCAAATCGCCCAGCTCCCCATTCCAGATGCTTTGAATTACTTGCACCCCTCCTATGGGACAGCAAAGGAATTGGTAGTCACCCACTGCTTGCACAACTAGTCCAGTGGTGGCCCTGTATTGTAGCTTAACCAGCTAATATCTCCTACTTTGGAACTGGTTACAGCACAGGAGAAAGGTTTACACCCACCTTGGGCTAAAGCCTGGTGCCTGCACCAGCCATATTAGTAGGACAACTTTGCTAGCCTAAAAACTTGCCACCAGGTGCACACATCCATAGGAATTCAGACAACTGAACAGCTAAAAAGACCTTTATTGATTTGTTTCAAAAGAGAATAAAACTAGGATATAAAAAGGTAGTGCAAGGGCAGGGCATTCACAGTTTAAATCCAACAAAACAGTTACTGTTCAAGGCAAAGTAGTAACTTTAAGCATAGTCCCTTTCTTCGACAGAGGGGACAGCATGAAGGCTGTCAAGGAGCAAAATGCAGAGTTTAAAGTTGCAGTGCAGTCAGGGTAGCCATGGCCTACACGTAGTCCTTGCTAGAGTAGTTACTTCTAGCCTGGGAGGGCGCTGCGGTGTACCGGGCAGAATAGTCCTCTCCTTTTTTGGGACAGGAGCAGCACAGCAGGCCACCCCCGAGCAGTAACAAGGCAGCAGAGGCAAAGCCGATGTACAAGGCCGCCCCCAGCTCCCGCTTCTGGGATTCGACCACCAATGGGTTGTAGAAGTCACGAATGACTGAGTTGGTGGACCAGCAGACCGGGATGAGCATCAGGACGCCAGAAATGATGAAGACGATGCCAGACACGACGGAGATCTTGGCCTTCGTATTCTCTTCCTCCACACATTTGGTGCACTTTGCGCCAATGATGCTGGCGAGCAGGGCCAAGATGGCGACGAGGATGGCAATAACGGTGAGGGCTCGTGCCGCCTGCAGGTCCTGCGGCAAGGCCAGCAGGGAGTCGTAGATCTTGCACTGCATCTGGCCGGTGCTCTGCACGATGCAGTTCATCCACAGGCCCTCCCAGATGATCTGCGCCACCACAATGCTGTTACCGATGAAGGCAGTCACTCTCCACATGGGCAGAGCACAGGTGATGATTGTGCCGATCCAACCAATCAGGGCCAAGGCCATGCCGAGGATCTGGACCCCAGTGGAAGCCATGTTAGTTGATTTATAAGATAATCTGCCAACAGAAAAACAAAAAAATAGTTATCACGCCAGAAGAGTGGCAAGTACATTTATATAGATAAATACATTACACACCAAACACGACATTCAGCTGTAGTCAAATTCAGAGATTCGAAATATTTCCAGAGCTTATGACTGCTTAGTTTACTTCCCAAGTACTAGATAAATACATTACACACCAAACACGACATTCAGCTGTAGTCAAATTCAGAGATTCGAAATATTTCCAGAGCTTATGACTGCTTAGTTTACTTCCCAAGTACAAAACAATCAAAGGCTTCCTGAGCCTCAAACATCATTCGCCTTTACTTGGGTTCAAACATTACCAGCTGAGATGTCAAAGTGTTATAGAAGGGGCTAATAAGACCTTCCTATCTGCTGGAAGGGAGTGGTATGATCTGACAGTAATGGGATTTTTGACAGTAATGGGATTTTTGTAACGTTTAGAGATTGCTCGAGACCAGGTGGCTGGAAGAGGACATAATGCTTATCTGGAGGCAAACCTATCCCTCAAGATGGGGCACAGCCGTATGCCAGGTAATAGCTGAACTTTTAATATTGCCCAGCCTTGGGACAGTAGGCCAGGCAACAAAACACGCTGCCAGGCAACAAAATACGGTGCCAAGACCAGAACTTGCCAAGGGGGGGCGAGGTGAAGATACTATGCTACCCACCTAAATCGACCATAGAAACCCCAATATTACCTATAAACCAAACTTTGGTTCATGGATGAACCACCCACATTCATAGCACAGGAGTTACTGTGGTGTTATGAGCATACCCCCGCCTCCGACAAAACTGGTCTGGTCTTCACTTGGTTCCAAGTTGTACATTCCCAGCACAGACCTCACCTAAATGAACACATAAATTGTCTGAATTAATGACTATTATCTAATAAAACCATGAGTGCCGGGATACTAGTATAGTTTAAATGAACACTGCATGTCTTTTCTGAACCCTTGCCTAGGACCCCCCCCACACACACACAGCGGCCCTCAGGAAACCAGTCCTTAATAATGGCACCATAATTCAAGCTAGTCTGGACCATAACCTGGGTAACACTTAAAGAAAAAAGCCATTGAGGGCCAACCCCAGCAGACACCACACCACCTCAAAAGCAGCCTCACTGCCAAATAACTTCATTTAGTCCAGCTACACCAAAACGGAATATAAACAGATGCCCCAGGACTGCCACCCACAGGAGGTATAATTTGCATTATGAGATAACACCCTTCGTGCTCCATTGCAACTTGCCCTGACCACAGCATACAATACTCTGCTAGCCAAAATTAACTGCCTAACATCCAACTGCACCTGCCTCAACCGCAGGAGATGCTACCAAGTCTGCAAACCACACTGCCCATCCATCAACAAGCACTCTTCCCATGAGCCCCCCCCCCCCCACACACACTCCTGAAGCAACGAGCACATTAACCCCAGTGCTCCAGAGTATCCAACATTAGCTCACACCACAAACACTCCGGTCCAGCTCTGGGCAGCATGGGTCATGGGAACTGATCAAAGCCAGGTTTTGGAGGGCAAATTGAATTTGCAGTTGAGGGCTCAAATTTCAGCTCAAGAAATCAGCTTTGATGTGCAAAAGTCGATGGGTTGACATTCGCAGATTCCTCCAAGGTTGCCTGGCAGATTATTCTTTCAACCTGCCTGAGCAGGCAGAGAGGAATCCGCTCCTCCGTGTTGCGGAGAGGGTAGGATAATGTGCCAATGATAACTTAACCATGCCATAGTATATGCTCAATAGCTGTGGTGAAGGCAACTGGAGGGTAGATCTAAAGCATTTTAATCGTGTGAATGTAGGTGGTTTGTGCAGCTTCACCCTGATGGGGTGGACCTCACCACTTGTGGTTGTACTGACAAGTGGTTTACAGTGACTCGCTCAGATGCCAAAGAGGCATTACTTTCTGGGATTCTTGGTTGAGGCTAAAGTTTATTGGAGAACTTACTGGCCAATAATTGAAGTTATCTGTGTATGCCCATTGAGGCGTTATAATAGGCAATTAGAAAGAGTCGAGAGGGCTTACTGCCACAGAGGGCATTTGTTTTGGGATACACAACGTATGATACGTTGAGTGAGGTGCACTCACCGTTTGGGGAATGACATTACAGAAACAATCAAGTCATTCATAATGGCCAATGGACCGAGGGTCGAAGACATTGTTCAAAGATAAGATGGTAGGGGTTAAAGAGCAGTGGGCAGGAACGCACAAAGTATGACCAGAGCATGTGCCTACCAGAGGCTATAGAAAGGACAAGGATGTTTTGTGCCATCAGTAATGTGCAGCCTGAAACAGAATATATATATTTTCAGTAAACTATAGTTAAACATTGTGGGGTTCAGTTTGCACTCCTTAAGTAGTGAACACAATTTGCTGGAATTCAGGGGGTATTTAAATTCCTCTGAAAATGGTCTGAGCAGTCTTGGAGAAAAGGTAGTTTCTGCTATTAGTAGCAACTGAGACGACGGTTGATGTAGGTTGTGATATCCTCAATCAGGTGGGATGAGATGGCAGTAGGTGGAGAGATTTCAAGTTCATGTGCAAAATCGTGAACTTTAAAGTACTTTAGGAGGGCTGGAACTGTTCCTAAGTGGACAGACAAGCTAGCTCTGATATGGGATGGGTCCATGTCTTCTGGAAGATAGTCAGGGCCCAAGGCCCTGTAATCAAGGAGCGTAGCTTGGCCAGTAAAAGGTTATTGAACGTGATCTTCAGATTTTACAACAATCACGCTGGCAAATCAGGTGAACAAATTGATAAGCAGTGCGTTTAAGGAGCAGTGGAAAAGTGTGATGTGGGAGTTGTTAGACGTACTTAAACTCATTATTTTGTAAATCTACAAACATTTTCAGACCTGCAAAAACAGACGGGGTTAAATCCAACAGACACCTCACCATACACGATTGAACAGATTTAGAGCATAGAATACATTTATTGAAGTGTGTGTGGGGGAGGGGGTGTGACCCCCCTCGTCCTCGAAGCTACGCTCCCGATATATTCCAAAATGTTTTGTGAAGCCTATTCACTTGTATGTCTCACACTGATAAAACTTCTGGCCTCACCCTTACTCGAGAGACAATAGGTGGATAGTCAGCGTCCAGGTGTGCCTTTATGATAAACTCATTCCGAGTGCCACACTCGTTTATTTTGGCGCCGTGTCGCCCAACTCTGATGGATAGGAGCAGGCGCTATCTTCAATTTCTATAGAAGTGGCTCGTGCCATTGTGCAGTGGTGTCCAATTTCCAGTGAATCGGACTCAAGTCGGCAGCCGCTCGGCCAGAAGCGCCGTAGCAGAACACGCCCAACAGCGCGGGGTGTCCATAGCAGCGAGTCCTAGTCATCAATGGCGCAGCAGGTTTAATAGCTCTTCATAGATCAGTTTCATTACGAAGGATGTTGGTTGTAGAAATTACATTTTATTTGTTTACTTAATGCATCTTCTGTGATCCTACGTTGACGAGAGCTGCAATTTCTGTGCTATTCCTTGGATGAAAAATTGTAGTCCCATTTTTCCAAAATGTCCCGGTTTTTCGTTCTCAAAATCTGGTCGCACTAAACAGAGATCAAGTATTTAATGGGCAAGAAAATGACCTGGTCAGGATGGGCATCGTCACTTGGAGAACCCCTGAAAGGAAGGCCAAACTGAAACCCACTGGCTCACGTAGAAACTAACTCGTTCGCTTTACATTTCATATACTTCTGATACAGATAATGATCTCACAGATGAGGACAGTGAGTGAATACATGTAAAAGGGCTACCAACTCCGCCCCACCCCCGTCCTCTCAAATCTGAGGCAAAGAACGTACCGTAATCTTCGCTTTACCGAACTCAATTGTCCCCAGTTCATGTTCTGTTACTTTGGGTGTCTTCCTTTTTTCAGTTTAATATGGCGCGCATGTCGCTAAGGGATATTAGCTTCACATGAGGTAAAGATTCTATCACAAATAGTCCGTGTTCATCGAAGACTGGGGAGAAGTTACTTAATTAGCCCAGAATTAAAGGAAAGCGAGCAGGCGTTGGTACTCGAGCTTCCCTGTACCAAAGTCGGCAGCTGGGGTAATTAAGCCACATCATATCTTCTCATTTATAGTCACGTGTGTGTCATAACAGACTAACCACATTTAAAGAAGGATAAAAAAAAAACCTGAATAAAACTACTAACGCGTAGAACCCTAACAAAATATACGTCCCTCCCACTTCGGCTGCTACACCGGGTGCCAGCGACATCTAGCGGCCAGAAGATTAGACTATTGGAGGGAGGCAAATATAAGCACTTAACTTTCTGTGCTTTGAATTTAAACGCCGTCATTTCACTCAAATGAGAAATTAGCCTACCTAGTGTTGGCCGGGGATGGGTTCTGAAAGCGCAGAGCTATAGTCACTTTTGGCCTCCTGCACTCTTCTCGGACAGATGCATTTTGTTGTGGGGGTAAGAAGACCTAAAGAACCTCGGGGGGTCTCGTTTATAGGTATGTAGATGTCCATCCCCCCGGGTCCCACTACCCCATTTATTGCAGCAGGGGGTGCGTGGGATCAGTGCATGTGGCCCCTTGTTACTGGGAGGGGGAGGTCAGAGATTAGGAACCGGGTTTTCCCCAATTACAAGTCCTTGTTAGCACGTGTTTTAAGTACTTAAATGCCCCAACACTAAACTACGATGCCGTCCTTGGGAAACAAATGAAACCATAGAAGTAATAAAAAAAGTTACGACTCACAAACACCTTGTACTACTTTCACCCAAGTAGTGTATACACATGAGGAAAACTATAGAGACTCTGCTCTCGTGCGACATCGTTATATATTATAAGCTAGCAGGTGTAGCCTATCTAGTGCATTAACGAGCAGAGGCCTGTAAAAGCCACCGATGGGAAAATAGAAGACAAGAAACCGCGCTCATGCACCGGAGAAGAGCACTGAAGATCACCGTTGAAGGGAGGGGAGTCCTTATACACCACATTGTATGTTTATGGCGAGCTGGACACTAAGCTACAGTTATTGCCAAAAAGTAATGTTAAGTTCTCCCCCACCAAAAAAACAAAACAAGCATTGTAATATAGAAAAGGAAACCGTTATTAATGGAAATAGGCAAAAAAACACGGAAAATACAGCAAAGAGAAAAAAAACACGCACACTATCGAAAAGTGGAGTAGGGTAATACACGCTCTTAAGTAGGGTTAATGCACGCTCTTACCGCATACCGTGCAAATCAAGCGCGCGAACAGAGGTTGAAAGGAGAACTTACTATACCGTAGGCCCCTAATCTACAGATCCGCCAGTTAAATAAACACGGGTCAATATAATGCAGCGCCAATTAGAAATATGGCAAACAAAAAGGAATGAACATAAGAGCGCAAGAACTGCTAAACTAGGCTCCTGGGCTCCCACAATGGCAACTCAGGTGCAGCCATACACCTCACCTGAAGCACCAGCTCTCCCTCTGCCAGAAACACATTTCCCCATCTCCCCCCGGGGCTTATATTGGAGACCCACCCCCTACCATTACCAATGACGTCACACGCGTTTCATCCACCTGGGGCCAGCCTGCGAAATTCCGAATCCTTTCCAACTAACCCCACCCCCACCGAAACTATGGCATCCCGTGTTGTGACTTTCAAACCACGGGCTGGACCGCGGGAGGGGCTGTACATTGTCTTTCTTGCAATGTTTCACTACTCGCACCAACTAGGGAAGGCGGAGTCCGCACACAGGTTGCCAGTCCCAACCACGCGCGTCAGGGGCATGTGTATCACCCCACGTGGGGTTCAGCAGTGCTCTTTAGTTTCCCAGTTCCACAGGTAAGTATGTCTATCACTGCAGGTTATTCTGGGATTTGTAGTCCAGTTGATACTATTTTAATAACAGCACTACAAATTCCAGAATGCAAAGAAAAACCTGGTTTGGAGGAACTGCTTATGAGTGGAACTGAGCAGTGTTTTGAATGGAGATATAGAAGTGCAGGTATTCACTACCTACCTACCTACATAGTACCTGCTGACTCCCGAGAACTGCCGGTACTCTCCCATTAAATGTATTGTAGCAGTGCTAAGAAGCGTAGGCGCTCAGTACTGGAGAGTACCTGCTTATTTAAAGCACTGGAAGTGGGGCATTGAGAATAACTCCTTGGTGACCCCAGAATGCGCTTCCAAGCCTCTGTAAAGGGTATGAAGGTGAAGCACTATACAAAGGCACCTATAGTATAATGTCACACATGACACCTTCAGCCAGCCCTAAATTTGAAGTCTATAGTGCTTTTCAACCCATACCTCTCTGTAGAGAAACGTGGCACCCTAAGCTCCGGTATAGAACATGCTGTAGGGTGAAACGTAGAGAGTCGTAGGGTGCCTTTTATGCCCCCATGCAGTTCAGATTGTGACATCTACGCAGGCTAATAATGCGTTCCTATCCAAATAAAGAATAAATAGCTTTTATAGGGTCTTACGCATCTATGGGGGGCTGCGTGTGTGTCATACCTCAGGGAAGAACATGCCACATGAGACCCATGTTTCAGTGTACAACACTTAAACATGAGAGAGGTGTTCTTCGAGCAATTCGAGGCCTGCCGGGCACAAGGAGCATTACGAGGCTTGCAAACCTCTGAGGTGCAGCGTGAGATGCTTATACCTCATTGAAGCACTGCAGTGTCAGGATCTCGCGCCTGGGGGAGGAGCATTTCCATTGTTATAAACTGGCCCTCATGTCACAAGGGTGTCCCTAGGCCCGTCAAGTTTTTTCAGAAATAGTAGTAGGTATACTTGAATTAGCAGCTTCTCAAACCGCATTATGTATCTGGGCCACGTGACGTCCCACATACATGCCAACATTTAAGGACAGGAACGTGGGAGATTTAAAATAAAAAATCGGGAGAATGAAAATGCCCCATTGGCTTCTATTGTAGAAAATGCAATTTCAAACGGGAGACAGCTAAAATAAAGCAATTTTTGGATTGAAAAATCTGTAGTCTCCCGCCTGAATCGGGTCTATTGGCATGTATGGTCCCAGCATGCTTAGTATTCAATCACGAGTTTGTATAACGGGGCTACTCAAAGCGCTGAGCAGGGGGTGGGGGTTAGGCCGTTGATCTGTCTGGGCATGGAGGTTCCTCGAAGAGCCAGGTCTTGAGGTCCTTCCTGAATTGAGTCAGCAACAGAGATTGCCTGAGGTGGAGGGGCAGGGTGTTCCAGGGTTTGGCGGCGATGTTGGAGAAGGAGCATCCTCCAGTTCTTGTCTTGTGAATCCGTGGGACGGTGGCCAGGGCAAGTTGGGTGGAGCGAAGTTGTCTAGCGGTACGTGGAATGCGTACCCGTAGCAATATTGGCTGTATTTCTAAAACTGGCTAAAAGCCGCTTAAGTTGACACCATGTGTGCAGTGTGACAAGCACATTTAAACATTTTTTTATTTATTTATTTCAATATTCCTTCCACAGAAACACTGCAAGCATCACTGACAATCAAATTAAAACCTCATACATTCATATACATTTTACAATGATGCACTGTTACAGTTTAACAATTAACAACATTGTCAACTGATTGCAAATATTCACTGTAGGTGGATTTGAGAAAAACAATAAGGCATCAAGAGTTTCTACTGCGTATTTCAAGAATATGAGTGCAAAAAGTTTCATTTGTAAAATTCAACAATCCAGGACAAAACATGTGTGGGACATATCAATATTAATAGAGTCAAGCACCTCATACATATACAGTATATTGTAACTATGAGGTAAACTCAAGAGCCAAATTGTTATTCCAAATGTATATATGTCTTGATCGGCAATGTAATTTGGAATGATCTACTCCCATTACCTGAGTTAAACCCAAAGCTATCATCGCACATTGAATCCGGAGAACACTGCTTTAAATATAAGCTTCACACTCTTTATCCACCTTGCACATCGCAAGCTTAACCAGTCAATTTCAGGCCCTGTGTCAAAACCAGAGAATGAGCACAGGTGGCAAAATAACAGTACATCTTTGAAGCAGCTCCCTAGCAAAACCATTGTATTCTGCCCCAGCCACAATACGGTACTCAATCCCAACGACCTGTTATTTACTATTGCCTGCTCTCACTCTGAACTGTACATTAACTTTGGGACGCTCTTTTATAAGTTGGTGTTTTATCTGCAGCTATTAGAAGTAACCTCTATCTTTTATTAATCGTTTTGAATTGATACTATGCTGCCACGTGGTTTCTTTCACTTAAGCGATGGTCACCTCGTACTTGAAGAAATTTTACATTAACAATTTTATTGCTTTATTGCTATTGAGAATGACGGGTGGAGCCTAGTGAAAAAGTCCTTTTAATGTTTTTCTAAGTTTTGATTTTTTATACGCAGGTTGTTATGTTTTAATTAATCAAACAATAAATATAATATTAAATATTATTTTCAGTTCACTGCCAAAGAAGACAGAAACGTCCACATCGGCGCTTGACCTCTCTGGGGCTGCCTGCAGGTATATACCTTTGAAAATGTGACGTGTGGGCATGTCTAACAAAGTCTCTTGTGAACAATTTGCTAAAGCATCATCAAAATTAATTAAAAAATTCTTGGAAGGAAGAAGACTATCTCAACCCGCATTATTCCAGAAGCATAACTTCAATTTGATATTAGTAGCAGCCTGCTACATTTAGTGGAAGGAGACTGGGAGCACACTGCCACACATCCCAGCACTTATTTTATTTATTTATTCATTTGAAGGTTTTATATAGCGCGAACAAGACCCTTGCGGGTATCAGATCGCTTTACAAGGAAGATGTTGGACACAGGTGAATGCACAGAAAACATAGAAATATATGTGATTCCGAGAACAGGAGATCATTAATAAAGACTGATACTTATATCACAGTGGAAAGTACATAATTCAAGTGAGTTTCGCCATGAGAACTTCTTTCACTTCTTTTTTGCAGTAGGCAGTAGAAGGGTTCAATCTTGTTTCTGTAGGCAAAGCATTCCACGTCCTAGGAGCCATTCCCGAGAAGATCTGGTTGTACGTTTTCTTCTTGGCAAATCGTTGTGGTTTCAGTAGAAGATTCCTGGTGCTCCTAGAGGACCTATTACCAGCGGAGAGCACCAGTTTCTGAGCTAAATAACTCAAAGTCTTGTGATGTAAGGCCTTGTGTGTCATAAATGCAATTTTCAAATTGATTCTAGCTTCGAACGGTAGCCAGTTGAGGGCTCTAAGGTCTGGGGAGATGTGAGTGTTTCTTTTTGAACCTGTGATGAGTCTTGCGGCTGAGTTGATAGCGGCTCTTAGCGGGGCTGTCATCGATTTGGGGAGGCCGCATAGGGCTACAGCCCCATATCCACTCTTGGGATTACTAGGGCTTGAACTGCTTGTTTGAAGTCGTTTGCTGGCAGGAAGGGTTTCAGTCTTCTTAAGGTGTTCATGTGGAAATTTGCACCTTTTGTGGAGGCGCTGATATGTTGCTGCATCTTTAGGTTTCTGCCCAGTGTCACCCCCAATGATTTCGCTGATTCGACAATGAGCGGTTGTCCTTTGAGTGCATTTAGGTGCTTCATCCAGTCAAGGATGTTGGACGGTTTGCTTAGGGGGGGGCGATTAAGAGGAATTCCGTTTTGAGGGAGTTTAGTTTCAAATGTTTTTCTGCCACCCATGCTTGAGTTTTTTGTAGCGTTGAGTTGAGAGATTTGATATCCTCAAGTAAGTGGGTCTTGATGTAGAGTTGGGTGTCATCTGCATACATGTGAAAACAGACATTGGAGAGACTGAGAAGTTCGGTGAGAGGCTCCATGAAGAGGTTGAAAAGTGTGGGTGAAAGGGAAGAGCCTTGCGGTACTCCTAACGTGACTGGGACGAGGTTAGACAAGGATTGATTGACCATGACTCTTTGAGATCTATTTTGGAGGAAAGAGGTAAACCATGGAAGCACGGATCCAGATAGTCCCATTCTGTGCTTTAGGAGCTCTAGCAGGTTGTCGTGTTTGACAGTGTCACGTGCAGATGAAAGGTTGAGTAAGATAAGTAAGCAGGCTTCGTTTTGGTGAAGTATTTTTATTGCGTCGTCTATTATGTGGGTCATGGCTGATTCTGTACTGTGACCTGCCCGGAAGACTGATTGGTATTGGTTGAGCAGGTTGAATTGTTCAATGTGATTGATAAGCTGCATGTGAACTCATTTTTCTAAGAGCTTGGTCAGGGTGGGGATGTTGGATATCGGGCAATAGTTGTTTAAGTCCGATGGGTCAGCTGTTGGTTTTTTTTAGGATAGGGGATACCTGACCTGTTTTCAGGATTTCTGGGATGGTTCCTTGATGGAGGGAGGTGTTGATAGTCTTAGTCCATGATGATAGTAGCAGTGGAATGAAATCCTTTAAGTAGTTAGCAGGAAGCGGGTCAGTGAAGTGACTGGAGGGCTTCAAGTTAGTTAGCGTTTTTAGTATAGTGTCTTCACTGTAAGAGTTGAAGGTAGACCAGGAAGCACTGTTTTTTTTTTTTTTCACAACAAGTTTATTGACAAAGATGAGCACATGTAATAAGATGGACCCCCACAATCGGGAAGGCACCATCAGACATTCCGATACAATCAAGAAAATAGAATCGAGTATTCAGTCAATAATCATTGCAGCACAAGGTCAAAAGAAACGATCATCTCTGTCTTTAACACTAAATTATCCACTCATCCCCAACTCCCGGATCCCTCCCCTGGATCCCACCCTAACCCTATGCATGTGTGCATGGACGGTGTCGAAGAAAATTCTCAAAGTGGTAAGTGTGTGTGTGGGGGGGGGGAACGGGGCCGTCCGGCCACAGGGAGTTAAAGATCTTCCTCTGGTTCCACTGGGGGGTCTAGCAACAGGTCCCTGTAGTCCGCCCATCTCTTCCATATCTTAAAGTGCTTACGGGGGCACCCTCGGGCCTCAAAGATCGGTCGTTCCAGACCCATGCAGAAGTCCATGCCAGCCTTCCACGCACACAGGGGGGGGGGTCTCACATCCTTCCATACCCGGGCTAGGTCTCTCTTGGCCACCACCA
Organism: Lissotriton helveticus; assembly: GCF_964261635.1. NCBI lineage: Eukaryota > Metazoa > Chordata > Amphibia > Caudata > Salamandridae > Lissotriton > Lissotriton helveticus. The sequence goes on along the minus strand of NC_136068.1, from coordinate 636,069,890 downwards.
GCCCCAGGAGGAGCAGGTGTCTCTTGTACACATTGCCACCAACCCCCTCTAGAATATGTAGCAGCCCCAGACGGTGGGTACGAGGGAGGGTCCATCCCAACACTTCCGACAAGCAGTCCCATACACCTCCCCAGAAGCCAACCAATCTAGGACACGACCACAACGTGTGGATCAACGTACCCCTCTCCAGCCCGCATCTCAGACAGTCCGGGGACTCTATCAGTCCCGCCTTCCACAAACGCTCGCGGGTATAGTAGGCTCTGTGCAGGATTTTGAATTGGATTAAACGGAATCGGACGGCAATGGCCGCACCCCTCGGGGATTCCAAGGCCTCACGCCAATCATCCTCATCCAGCTGACCCACGTCTACCTCCCAGGCCGCCTTCAGTGGAAGGAGGGTGGAGGAGCAATGGATGACCATTGTCTGGTAAATGCGTGAAACTTTTTTGTCACCCAGATCGCCCATGAATACCTTAGCTTCAATCGGGCTGAAGTCAGGAAGGGAATCAATGCCGGTGAGACTGGGCAGCAGCGCATGCCGGAATTGCAAATATCGAAAAAATTGAGATTGGGGCATGTCAAACTCGGCGCTAAGGGCCTGAAAGGATTTGAGGGCTGTGCCAGACATCACTTGGCCTAATTGTGAAATACCAATTGCGTCCCAGCCATCAAAACCTGATAGCTTAGACAGTTCCGGTAACAAGCCGTTACGCCACAAGGGCGTCTCCGCGGTCAGTCTGCCCCACCAGCCCATGCGTCGCAGGGCCTGCCGCCACACCGCAAAAACAAGTTGTGTAACCCTCGGTAGAGATCGACGCAACCGGGGTGAATAGAGGATGGTGTGGAGCGAGTTGTCGCCCATCAAGGCACGTTCCAGGGCGTAGGCTGGGTCTTCGCCATTGCTATACCACCAGTCGTTTAGGATGAGGAGGTGTGCGGCTTGATAGTAGGACTGCAGATCTGACGTGGCCAAGCCCCCACCGTAGGTGGACAAAAAGCACGTACGTAACGCAACCCTGGCGGCCCCTCCGGCCCACAGGAAGCGGCCCAGCAGAGAATTGACCTGTCGAAACCACTGAGGTGGGACGGGATATGGATGGTTCTGCAGCTGATATAAGAGGCGTGGTAGCGCCACCATCTTAAAAATGGCAGAGCGGCCAAAGATGGACAGGGGCATCCGAGACCAAGTCTTAACGTCCGACTGTACTTTCTCCCAGACTGGTATGAGATTATGATCCCAAGCAGTGGCTGCCGAGGCCGATAGAAACACGCCGAGATATTTCAGCCCGGTCGTAGCCACCCGCAGCCCTGAGGCCCAGGGGTCCGCCAAGGCGCCCCCTCCTAGCACCCACAACGTGGATTTATGAAGGTTCAGATAGAGGCCCGAGGCCTCCCCAAATTGTTGCATCACCTCTAGGACACGCGGGCCCGAGCGCTGCAAGTCGGTAAGAAAAAAGAGGACGTCATCCGCATACAGGGCTATTTTGTCAGACAGAGTGGCAGTCCATTGAAAGCCCTGTATCAGCGCATCCTGGCGCACTCTGGCAGCTAGGGGCTCCATGGCCAGTGCGAACAGGTAGGGGGAAAGAGGGCAACCCTGTCTGGTCCCGCGGCCGATATGGAACGTTTCGGACACAGCCCCGGCGACCCGCACCGAGGCCGTGATGTCGGTGTAGAGGAGCCGGACGTATGACAGAAAGACCGGGCCCAAGTTAAGGCCGCGCAGCAAGGCAAACAGGTACGACCAGCTGACAGAGTCAAAGGCCTTGTTAATGTCGGCCAGCAACAGCGCCGCCTGGTCCCCCAGAGTCTCAGCCGCGTCAATCGCCGCCTGAGCGCGACGGATGTTATGTCGTGTCGCCCTGTGTGGCATGAAACCTGCCTGATCAGGATGGACCAGGTCGGTGATAAGAGGAGCTAGGCGGTTCGCCAGGGCCTTGGCCAAAATCTTGGCCTCCACATTAATCAAAGAGATGGGCCTATATGAGTCATGACTGTCTGGGGGTCTGCCCGGCTTCAGGAAGACCACTATTTCGGCATGCCGCCAATCTGGGGGCAACACCCCTCTGGTACGCGCCGCTTCCAGCGCCCGGCGATAATAAGATCCAAGCTGAACATGGAATTTCTTGAAAAATTCGCTAGGATAGCCATTTGGGCCGGGGGCCTTGCCAGTGTTAAGTTGCCCTAAAGCATCTCCCAACTCCTCAGCTGTGAGGGGAGCATCCAGGGCCGTCTTAGTCTCATCAGATATCGGCACGGGCGGCAGCTCCTCAAGGAATCGGGCCAAGTCGCCATCCGACAACCGGTCACGCGGGGCATACTGGGCGGAGTAGTACACGGCAAAACTCGTAGCCAATTCATGTGGATCGGTTATAACCTCCCCACCATCATTCATGAGACCAGGCAGTAGGAGGGGTTGAAAGTGTTGTTGGCACAATCTATGCAGCATGGAGCAGGACTTGTCCCCCCATTGATATATCCTACTTCTGGTGGCCAGCCACGCCTGCTTGGCCTCATCCATCAGGAGGGACCCGTAGGTTTGCTGTGCTTGTAGCAGCAGGCGTAGCCCGATGGCATCACCACCCTCACGACTTCGTCGCTCCAGAGCCGTTACCCGTACAGCCGCCTCTGCAACCTGCTCTCGACGCTTCCGACGGGCCGCCGAGCACCATGCAATATCTGCTCCCCGTATAGTAGGCTTCATGGCCTCCCACACCATCTCCACATCAGCACCCTCCACTAGATTTTCCCGCCAGAAATGGTCAATCGTTTCACGTAAATGATTAGCATATGGCGGCTGAAGGAGATGCCACGAGGACATCCTCCATCGAAACGGCTGTTTTTCCCGAAGGAGTTCCAGTCCAATCGAGACGGGGGAATGGTCGGACAGGCCTCTCGGTAAGATGTCCGCGCCCTTCACCCTGCTTAAATAATCCCGAGGCACAAACACACAGTCGAGCCTCGAAAAGGAGCCGTGTACAGCCGAGACATAAGTATAGTCCCGGGCCGTGGGGTGCATATGTCGCCACACATCAACCCAGCCCAACCCCTCACTCATTGCACGCAGTCTGGAGGGCGAAGGGGAGGGGGGCGGGAGCTCAGATCCCCCTAGACGCCTCTGGCGATCCACGCTTACATTCAGCACATCATTCCAATCTCCCCCAATCACTGCTAAGGGTCCCGAGATGTCCTCCCATACAGCAAACAGTCTTTCGGCTAAGGCCCATTGGAGTGGGGGGGGGGCGTAAACACTGCCAAACACCACCGACTCCGCACCCACCTTGCCCTTAATAAACAGGTAACGACCCTGAGGATCTACCCACTGCTTCTCGTGGATATAAGCCACCCTGCGGTGAAGCAATATGGCGACCCCCCTGGACCCCCTGGAGAACCCGGCGTGGAAGACCTGTTGATATCCAAATCTCTGTAGGCCCAGAGCCTTTGTACCCATCATGTGTGTTTCTTGAAGTAAAAGGACATCTGCAGCCTCATTTTTCCCCCAGCGTAACACAGCCCCACGTTTGATTTTATCTAAAAGCCCCCTGACATTCCACGTAATCACTCGTATAGTATCCATAGGAAGTCTACGAGCCGGTTCAGCCATGGTCCAGTAAGATCCAACACCCGAGCCCTCCACTCCCGCGCCACCCACCACACATCATATGGAACATCGTAGCAACCCACACATGCATAGCCCCGTCAACCCCAAGGACAACGGTCCCCAACCCCACGGTCCCGCAACCCCAAACAGTCCCCGTCCCCAACTCAGCGGCCCTAACCCCGACCGCCCTCATCCCGCCACCCCCAACCCTATACCTCAAAGAACCATGAAGTACCTGTCGCGGCATGGGTGGTCCCGAGACCAGAACATAGGGCCCGGGCCCACCCATACCAATGGATCCCAACATTCCCAACCGGAACAAGAAGCTTACTCCCCCTCCCACAGAGTCTCTCTCTCTAGAGGGAAAGTGGTAGCCACCATCACGTAGTCCCCGACCCCCCACCCCACAGCCCCATTCTCAATTAGAGGACAGACAAGGTACTGCCCCATGGCGGCAACAGTGCCGGGCAGTCATCAAGGCCCAGACGACTCGATGAGTCCAATCAGAAGTCACAGCCGTGACAGTAGAGATGGAAAGGCAGGGCCTTGGAATGTTTCAGTGGTCTGTCCCAGATTGTTCGGAGTCTTCGGTCCTGCCACTGGTCTGCGTGCCATCAACTGAGGCCGCACGTCTGCGCGATTTGGATCGCTTGGTTCGGCCCCTCCTCCTCGACGTCTGGTCTTGCTGAGCCCGTGGTGAGCCCTCTGGAGAGCCCGGATTGAGCCCCGGTTGCGAGTTTGGCCTAACCTGCACCGTTTCATCCGTCCATTTGAAGAGGTCTTCCGGCGTATCAAAAAACAATGTCCGCGATTGAAATATCACCCTCAGGCGTGCCGGATACAACAGGGAATATTGGAGCTTAAGACCCCTCAATTTCGCCTTGGCGGCCATGAAGGAATGACGCTGCTGTTGCACCATTTTGGTATAGTCAGGGAAAATCATTATCTTATGATTTTCATAGAGGAGGGCGTCCCTGTTTCTAGCTTCCTTCAACACAGCATCTCTGTCATGGTAATTTAGTAGTCTGGCGATCACCGCCCTAGGCCGCTCGCCCTCAGGCGGCCTTTGTGTCAGGGCGCGATGAGCTCTCTCGATGACGAAGCAAGTGGACAGCGTCCCTGGGGGCATCCACGATTCCAGCCACTGTGTGAGGAAGAGCTCCATGTTGCCCTTCTCACAGCGCTCCGGAAAGCCAACAAAGCGGAGGTTGTTTCGGCGCGCCCGCCCTTCGGCATCTCCCACCCGGAGCGCCGTGATTCGCTGCGCTGATTCCATCGCCGCCATTCTCTTTTTAAGGGTAGTCACATCTTCCTCCACTACCGTTACCCTGGATTCGGTTTCTGTGATGCGCGCCACTGCGTTCCTCAGGTCGTGGCGTAATAGGGTGACATCTGCGCCCACTGCCCCGATCTTGGCGTCTAGCATGTCCCTCGAGTGAGTTATGGCCGCCATAAGGGCTGCATTGTCTGGCCCCCCTCCAGGCGGAGCACCCCCGGATGAGCCAGCGCCCCCACTGGGCCCGGTGAATTTGTCGATAGTCACTTGCTTGGCGGGGCCACCACCTCCCCTGGTCATGGCTGCGGAGGGCCAAAAAGCAAAAGGAAAACTCACGATGGAAGGAGGCGCCGAGCCACGACCGCTCCCGCCAAGGTCTATGGAGGGCAAGGGAGGACAACGTCCGGCCCCGGGGCAGGTCTCGGCGGATCCGTCTAATGACTCGGTCAGGACGCGGCCGGCTCCAGTGACCGCCAAGGAGCAGGGTCGCCTCCGAGCCGCAGCCCCCCCTAGAAGGGTGGACAATTACGGAGGGCAAGGGAGGATAGTGTCCGGTCCCGAGGCAGGTCCCGGTTGGTCCGTCTCGAAGCAACCCAACGACCCGGTCAGGACGCGGCCGGTCCCAGCGTCCGCCAAGGAGCAGGGTCACCTCTGAGCAGCAGCCCCCCCCAGAAGGGTGGATAGGTATTGTTTACGTCGCACCAGAGCGCTGGCGTCTCCCTCGGCCTGGGGGGGGGGGGGGGGGGGGCACTACTCACGGCCGCCGCTAGAGTCTCCACTGTCCGCCCACGTCGAGGGTCAAGCACCGCCGTCCAGGAGCACCAGGGCGCCCGACCTCCGCCTCGTCTGCAGGATTCGGCCAGTACTGGGTCGCGAAAATCGGGCCCCCGGCTGCACCCGGGCCACCAGGCCTCTTCAGCCGATCTCGGTCGACCGCTGCCCCGGCTCCTCCTCCGTGTAGGTCTGGGCCCCGGCAGAGGGAGCACAGAGACTCTCCCGCGTTCCCAGCCCCTCGGGTCTCCGGGCGTCGCGGCCGTCACCAGGCCCGGCGATGCACCGCTCCCCGGCCGGGGAGCGCCAAAATCGAGGTCCCGGCTGCACCTCCGCCCACTAGGCCGCTCCTCGCACCTCGGGGCTCCGTCCCGTTCCGGGACGCCGGACCTCCGCTGGGCACACCGGAGGAGTCCAGGTGTTCTCGGCAGTCACCGCCCCGTTGTGGCTGTGGGTTCTGGGGTCGGGGACCAGGATATCAGGAAGGATTAATGGCGGGCCGGCGGGAGCTCTAGCAAGCTGCGACCGCCATCTCCGCTAGCGTAGCCACGCCCCCGAAGCACTGTTTTTAAGGCTGAATTTTGTGGTTCCTTTGGCAGGGTTCCCTGTCTGGGGCCCTGAGGAGTTCTTCTGTGTGTTCGTAGGGGTTAAAAGGTCAATCAATTCAATTAGGTCATTAAGCAAGTTGGTTTTTATGGTTTCTGACTTCATAATGAAATATGAGGCAAATTCCTCACAATTGGGTATGGTGTCTGGGGTAGCCTTGGGGTGGGTGAGTGTACTCTTGGTTTGGGCTTTGATTAGATTGAATAGTTTGTTGGGGTGGTTCTTGGCTTGGTCTAGTTGAGTACTGAAGAAGTCGGTTTTAGTTCTTCTGATCTTTCTAAAGTAGGAGTTTCTAGTGGTTCTTAGTAATTTGAGGTGGTCAGAGGACGGTGCAGATCTCCATCGACGTTCAATTGCTCTTAGTGATCTCCTGTCTTCATATAGCCTGTCGTCATACCAGGGATATGAGTCTTGTCGTGGTTCTTTTCAGTTGTAAGGGAGATATTTCACCTAATAGCTTGTTCATGGAGTGGAAATAGTGGTGGGTCAGACAATGTACTTCGGCTAGGTCTTCCGGTGGACGAAGGATGTTAGGATTAGAGGTTACAAGTAGGTTGGGATCGACATTTTTAAGGTTCATCTTCCAGATCTTTGTTCTTGGGGGCTGTGTGGAAAGCCGTTTAACTGATTCCATGATATGGAAAGTTATGATGTGATGGTCAGACGGATGTATGACATTACAACGCATGCTTTTACCACGCATGCCTTTACAACGCGGTATTTACAACGAATACCTTTACAACGCATAGTGCTTTGGGGCGCTGGATAGTGAATAGTTTAATTTACTATTCCAACTCCAGTCCCCGTGGATAGTAGGGAAGGTGTTGGTTAGTAAATTAAATCTATTCCCTATCCTAGAGCGCCCCCAGCGCAATGCGTTGTAATGGTTTGCGTTGTAAAAGTTGCGTCGTAAAGGCACTGCGTGGTAAAAGTTGCGTTGTAAAGGATGTTTCCCTGGTCAGACCAATCACACGGGAGGTTTGAGTCAAGCTGAATGGAGTTAGCTTTGGAGATTACTAGGTCGAGGGTTGAGCCTTTATCGTGTGTAGCACTGTTACAAATTTGGTTAAGATTTAGGTCTGAGAGGAAAGCTTTGAGGCTATTGACCCCTGGGTCATTTTGGTCCTCCCAGTGTAAGTTGAAGTCCCCCAAGAATATTTGCATAATTTGTTGGCCGTCATTTGTAGCAAGAGTATCCATAAAGTGTTCTATGAATGTGAGGTTAACTCCTGGAGGGTGGTACAATGTGTGAAGTGAGCATATTTGTTTGTTATTACTAGAAATATTAACACAAAGGTATTCACAGGAGGGCGCTGCCGGGGCATTGGAATTGGTGACTGATAGATTGCTCTGGTGTATGCAGGCAATCCCACTACCCAGTTTATCAATTCTGTCTAGTCTAGTGATTTCATAGTTTGAGGGTACTAGTATGTCCAGGACGGGCGTAGATGATTCATTTAGCCAAATTTCAATTGGGATTAAGATGTCTGGTTCGTTAGTGAGTAAAAGGTCCACTATATTGGTTACATGCCTAGATGCTGATTTGCAGTTAAGGAGTATACATTTTAGCATCGTCTTGTTGGGTGCAGTGGTGGGTTCGTGTGTGAGAGGGCTACGCATAAGGTTGTTCTCAACTATGCCTCTGGGATTGTATCTTGTAACTCTGTGAGAGTTGATAGGAATAGACTGGATTAGGAAATCTGTAGGTAAGTTCTCAGGTTGCCCAGCTGTAGGTGGAGGGTATGATTGCTCGTAATAGCGGAATAAGGAGAGTAGTTCTTTAGGAGATAGAAGGTTTTCCAACCTGATTGGGCAGGATAATGCGTTGGGGTAAGGCACTGTACTCAGACGTGGGGGCTCGTGATTTTGGGAGCTTACTTCTGTTTGTTGGGTGCGCTTTGAATTTTTGATGTATGGGCGTACTCTGGATTCAGCTTTAGTGCACATAAGCTTAGGTTGTTGAAGCATTAGGTTGTTTAGAGTTTCAATGTCAGCCTTGATTTGTTAAAGAGATAGTAATATCTCATCTAGTTTGGGGTCTGGAGTGAGAGTTGTCATCTTTAATGGGTAGACTGTGGGTGAGGGAGGTGTAGTTGTGTCTTGTAAGCAGTTTGAGTGGGGGACGTAATTGGGATCCTTGTGATGGACTCTTTCTGTGTGGTTATCTATGGAGAGGGGGAGTGTAAAGGCCGGGTAAAGGGGGTCTGGATGTGTGTTAAGTAAGGGACTGTGTTGGTGGAAGTGGGGATGGAAGGGATGGTTGGGATGTCGGGAAGAAGTGAAGCAAGGGTTAAGTGTGTGGTAGGGACCTTGTGGCTATTATTGTAGAGGGGGGAGGAATAAGAATAAGGGGGTTGAGTGGTGTCCTGAGGGTGTGACCCCATGGTGCCATGGGGGTGTGCGATGGCTTGACTATGAGGTGTGAATGGGACGTTGGGAGTCTTGGTGCGGGGAGATGGTAGGGGTGGTAGGGCGGGGCGATGGGAAATAGGGGAGTGGGGAGCACGTGTAGCAGTGTGAGTAGTGGTTGTGTTAAGGTGCGAATCAGGCTCAGCAAGATACATGTTGACAACCCTTGTGTCAATTGTGTCTGAGCTTGGTGTATGAGTAGGTGTAGGGAGGGACATATTGGTATTGTGATTTAATTTGCCCCAATGCAGCATGGTAAATGCAGTGCATGATAACACTTATTTCAGTAGAAGTCTTTCATTTTTCACCCTTGTTGCTGCAGCCTGTGCTGTGTAACTCTAGACACGTGTTTCTGGATTAATTCCTTCATCAATAGAGAGTAGCAAGTCATTGTGGGGGTGCTGGAAATGCTGGCCAGAGTCTTCTACGGTCTCTCTGCCACTCACTGGGTGCAAGTGCATCAACACAAGCTTGTTAGCTCAGTAGCTGGAAGGAGCCTTTTCAAACAGGAGTGCTGGTATGTGAGGTAGTGTGTTCCCACCCTCCTTCACACTGATTTTAGCTCACTGGAAAGCCAGGTGTGTTTTTTATAAATGTGGGAGGGCAGGTCGGATATATAAACGAGGAGGCTTGATGTACTGTCTGACAAAGGCTGTTTTATTGTCAGTAAGAACAAGGGGGCAAGGTGATGGGGTAAAGCAAGTGTCCTCTTCTTCCGATTCCTCGGGTGCTGTCACAGGAGCATTGATGTCTTCTAGTATGGGGCCACTGGCCGTGGCTTGTGACTCCTCCCTCTCCGTGATGGTATCCGATTCCGGAGGTTTTCAGGAGAAAAAGAAAGAATGAGGGTCGTCAGTGGTACTGTAATATAGGTTAGGTTACCGTCACCAAAACCCGGTGGTTTGTAAACACTATTTCTGACTCGTGGCGGGAAAATAGAGGTGTTTCAGGACTACAGGTTTACTTGAAGTTTAGGAGCAGAAGGGTTTCATGGCTGTGAGGGACTTAATGGTAATGTGGCGGTTTGGGGGTTAAGTGCAGAAAGGTTCAAGAGACAAGGTGTCAAAACCGGAAAAACCAACACCCTCCTTTACAACCCCTCCCTACCTCCACCCTCGGTCTCCCCCCCCCCTTCCCTTGACTGCCCGTGAAGCAGTGTGACTCACCGACCCTGCCGTAACTCTCCAGAGTTACGGCCGCTCCCCAGCCTCCTCCGGTGGATGCCACCAATCTTCTGTCCAGTGGTCGTCTTCTCCTTCTTCGCTTGCGGCGTCCTCCTCGCGTTCCCGTTCCTCCGACTCGCCAGGCACTTCCGCGTTCGGCTCCTCCTCTCGGGTTTCGTTTCCGCAGGATAACGCGCCCTCCTCTTGCCGAGTCCTATCTTTCAAGGAAGGTGCATTATTGGTTCCGGGGTTAGCTCCGCCCTTCCTGGCTTCCTCACGGCTCTGCAGAAAAAGACGAGAGGTAGGTGGACTTTCTTCCTGGATACTGAGCGATCGGTCACTTCCCCGTTTAAGCAGTGTCCCGGGGAATTCTGGTTCTTGTAGGAGCCTTGTGGTATCGGAACTCTCACTCTCACATCCCCTTTCCCTTGCTGTCTTATTACTGGGGGGAATGTCTTGGGGATATCTGGATAGGAAGTCCACATTTCCTTGTTCTGTTCCTTTTCTATGACGGGTGTTGAACCTATACGATTGTAATGTTAGGAACCATCTCAATACCCTCTTGTTATTCCCCTTGTTACGTGCTAACCACTCTAAAGGGGCATGGTCCGTGAAAAGAGTGAACTCCCTCCCTTCCAAATAATATTTTAAGGTTTCTACGGCCCATTTGATAGCTAGGACCTCTTTTTCAATGACTGCATAGTTGCGTTCTCTTGGAAATAGCTTCCTACTGATGTATAGTATGGGCTTCTCTTTTCCTTGTTTAGTGACCTGTGAAAGGACGACTCCTAACCCTTGATCAGACGCATCGGTCTGGAGGACAAAAGGAAGGGTGAAATCAGGACTGATCAATACGGTATCTGATGTTAAGTACTGTTTTAGTGACTGAAAGGCTTGTAGGACCTCCAGGGAAGGATGTTTTAATTGGCCTTCAGTATTCACTTTTTTCTGTAGCAAGTTAGTAAGAGGGGCCGCCAACTGGGAAAAGTTGGGGATGAATCTTCGGTAATAACCGAGTAGGCCCAAAAATGCACAGAGGTCTTTCTTGGTTTTGGGCAAGGGTAACAGGGAGATGGCTGCTAGTTTCGAATCTTGAGGTCGGATTACTCCCTCTCCTAATAAGTAACCTAAGTATTTTACTGTCTGTGCTGCTAGGCGACTTTTAGCGGGGTTAATTTTAAGTCCCTGTTGTCCTAGGGCTGTAACAACCGTAGTCAGATGTTCCATATGTTGGGACCAATCATCACTGTAAATGATGATGTCATCGATATAGGCACCAGCATATTTCTCGTGAGGACGTAGGATGTGATTCATGGCTCTCTAAAATGTAGCTGGGGCTCCATGTAACCCAAAGGGTAACACTTTAAACTGATATAATCCGTCTGGGGAGGAAAAAGCAGTCTTTTCTTTGTCTTGTTCCCTCTGGGGTATTTGCCAGTAACCTTTACAGAGATCTATGGTACTGATGTATTTGGCTTTCCCTATTCTCTCCACCATCTCATCCACTCTAGGGAGGGGATATGTATTGATTTAGAATATCTTGTTTACTTCACGAAAATCGATACAAAAACGTACCGAACCATCCGGTTTCGGGACGAGTAATATTGGAGAATTCCACTCACTAAAGGAGGGTTCTATAATGTTCATGTGTAACATTTTGTTCACTTCTTCCTTGATGACTTGTCTACGGGCTTCAGGTATTCTATATGGTTTTAGTCGTACCTTTTTTCCAGGGATGGTCTTAATGAAGTGTTCAATCATGGATGTGAGGCCTGGGGTGGTGGAAAAGATGTCCCTAAGGGGCGTAAGGGCATGACACAAACTTTGTTTTAGTGACATGGGCAAGGCCGGATCGATACACTGTGCAAATAATGGTTCTGTTGACTCTACCTCAGTGACCAACGCAGGTATTGGTCCTTCCCACTTTTTAAGTAGGTTAATATGGTATATTTGGGAAAGGCCTCGGTTCTGATCAGTCATAATCCTATAGGTAACTGGAGTTACTTTTTCAGTTACAATATAAGGGCCCTGCCATTGTCCTATTAATTTGTGATCTGATGAGGCCATCATGAGAAGGACCGGATCACCTACTGCCAATGTCCTCTTTTTAGCCTTCCGGTCATATGGGGCTTTTTGGGCTGTTTGGGCGCTCTCAAGATTGGCCCGGACGGTAGCACGGATTTGACCTAAGTGTGTTTTGAGGTTAGAAACATACTCAACTATAGGTCTGGTATTATCAGGTTCATTTTCCCATTTTTCCTGAGCCATCTCTAGCAATGTTCGGGGTTGATGACCGAATAACAGCTCGAATGGGGAATACCCCGTGCTCTTCTGTACTTTACATCGTATGGCGAACAAAGCTAGAGGCAGCATATCCTCCCACTTCCTGGCTTCTAGGTCGAGGAGCTTCTTTAGGGTGATTTTTATGGTGGCGTTATACCGTTCTACCAACCCATCTGTTTGTGGGTGATAGGCGGCTGTTCTGATTTGATGTATGTCTAGCTGTGCACATACCTGTTTCATTACTTTGGAGATAAAAGGGGTCCTCTGGTCGGTTAGGATTTCTTTTGGAAATCCTACCCTCAAAAACACTGTGATCATTGCCTTAGCTATGTTTGTAGTATCAGGGCGTCGTAGTGCTACCGCCTCTGGATATCTAGTGGCGTAGTCAACTATGACCAATACATATCTACAACCACTACGTGAGGGCAGCAAGGGGCCGATGATGTCCATTCCTACTCTGCTGAACGGTTCCTCTATAATGGGAAGGGGACGAAGAGGTACCGGTGGGGGTCTATATGTACTGTTTTTTTGGAAAACAGGACATTCCTGACAATATTTTTTTACCTGTTGGTAAATTCCAGGCCAGTAAAACCTTTCCGTTATTTGTTTCTCAGTCTTCTCCGTGCCAAAATGTCCTCCCAGCAGGTGGCTATGAGCTAAAAACAATACCTTCTCTCTGAAAGGGGTGGGTATTAACAACTGGGGTGTCTGAGTGGGGTTCCCTTTTTGGTACAACAACCCATTCTTGATAAAAAAATAAGGACCTACATGTAGGAGATCTTCCTGGTCTAGAGCCACCCTCCAAGCCTCTTGTAGGACAGGGTCTTCCTGTTGAGACGCGCTAAAGTTCCTGTCGGTCTCCCATGGGTTTTCTTCCGGTACAATTGGCATTACCGTGGGTATTCTTCCTTTTTCTGCTCTTCTCTGTTTCTTGCTTTTCCTGGGTTTAGATTTTATCCATTCTGGATTTTCTTCTCCTGAATACGGGGCTGAGGTCCACCAATCTTCTTCTTCTGTGGGTTCTGGTTTTATCATTTGTGTTAGTTTTGGGTAGTCACTCACGAGAATGACTTGTTCTGGCAGATTGGGTATGAGACCTACTTTTAGAGAGGTACCGGGATCGTGAGGATGTTGTATTTGAACGTTGGTAGTGGGATATTCTTTGGTGTCCCCATGAACACATCGAATGGCTACAACTCCATCCACAGGACCAATCCAGGGTTGTAAGTCCTGGGGTCTAATAACGCTTTGTCTACACCCTGTATCAGCCAGAGCCATAGTAGGTTGTCCATTAACCAAGACCTTCCAGTGATACGGAGGAAGAGTCTGTTCGTTGGTGGAGCAGTAGTAATTCCTTGCCAACCCGATTTCCATAGGCTCTTCATTCTGGGGGCAGAAGCGTGCAATATGTCCTATCCACCACAATGAAAACACTGGGGTCCTGGGGATGGTGTTCTTATCACTTATGGCGGGGGCGTGGGAGTTATTTTTAAAGCGTCTTGTTGCATCAAGGCCCTTACTCTTGACGCTACTTTGGGCTTAGAGATGTTAGGACTGTCAATCCAGATTCCCTCTGGGAGTACGATCACAGGGTTAATCTGCTATCGCCCTCCAGGTCCGTTTAGCCTTCTGCAGCAAAAGGCGTTATTCACCACACTGTCTAACATCGCTCTATCACACCAGAAGCTACTCATACTTGGTGATTTTAATCTCTGGGAAAATGGCACCCTTGACACAGCTCTTAAGAACCTTATTTTAACTTGTGACAGTTTTGGTCTCTCTCAACTATCTTCTGAGGCTACCCATATAGCTGGTCACCGACTTGATCTGGTCTTTGCGGCTCGAGATTCGGTGGTAATGGGAGAGTCCCTGCCAATGGACTGGACTGATCACTCACTAGTTAAATTCTTTCTTCATAAAATGAGTGGTCCCTTTAAAGCTCCGGTGCGGACCAAAGTAATTAAGGGCAGAGACTGGAGGGCCCTTTCACGCTCACCCCCTTTGGGTGAAGTGTTCCAACTGAATCAGCTCTACGATGGTCACAAAAGCACAGGCGAAAATTACAACTCTTTTATCACCAGTATCTCAACAGTGGTCGACACCCTCGCTCCCCTTAAAAATTTAACCTGCAAGGGCAAAGAGTCTGCCCCATGGTTTAAGGATGATCTAAAAATATTAAAGCTTGAATGTAAACAAGCAGAGAGAAAATGGAGACGCGACTACAATGAAATTGCTAAAGATACGTGGAAAGCCAAGGTTCAGGCCTACAAAACCCTCATTAAAGAATCGAAAGCCGATCACTATTCTTCCCTGATCTGTAGTACTACCAACAATTCCAGGAGCATCTTTAACATCCTAAACAGTGTCACTAATCCGGAGTCGTGCAAAAATGCTATCGTCCCGTCGCAAGATCTCTGCGACAACCTGGCCACCTTTTTCAAGGAGAAAATTTATCTTATTCTCAAGGAGTTGTCCACTCCACCTGACACTGAAGCTCCCCTTTACGCAAACCCTGTCATTCCGGAAATTCGACCACCTGATTCCGCCATAGCCTCAGTAGAATCACTCTCCAGGTTTCCACCGCTCACATATGAAATCTTCACTAAGATAGCGAGAGGGATTGCTTCTGGGTCTCCACTGGACCCGGTGCCTCCTAAAATTTGGAAGGAATTTGAAGAGGAACTCTTTCCCCCTCTCCACTTAATCTGCCAGCAATCTCTGCTGACTGGCTCTGTCCCTGACCAGTGGAAACGAGCTCTGGTCTCCCCCTTGCTGAAAAAGCCCTCCCTTGACCCTGATTGTTCCAAACATTTCAGGCCTATCTCATTACTGCCGTTCCCTGCCAAGATAGTAGAACGGGTGGTCAGTAAAACCCTCTCCACCCATCTGGAACAACATCTACTACTTGACGGGGACCAATTTGGTTTTCGCCCTGCCCACGGAACTGAAACAGCCCTCATCACCGCCATGGACGAACTTCAAAGGCGAGCAGACAGAAGACAGGCGTCTTTTCTGATACTGCTCGATATGTCTGTCGCCTTTGATACGGTGAACCACAAGATCTTACTGAGGCGGCTGTTGGAGGCAGGCGTGAGGGACACGGCTCTACAATGGTTTCACTCTTTCCTGCAGGATAGGCAGCAGGCAGTCTCTCTGCCTCCTTATCAATCAGCCTTTTCCCCAGTAACGCACGGAGTCCCACAGGGCTCCGCCATCAGCCCGATACTTTTTAATGTCTATCTTAGACCACTGATTCTCCTCATTAAAAGTTTCGGGATTAAAACAATCAACTACGCCGACGACACGCAGTTGATCCTCTCCCTGGAAGGGGAGGACTCTATCTCAGTAGAGGCCTTACACAACTGCTTGCGGGTTACATCTAGATGGCTGAAGGACAACTCACTTCAGTTTAATTCTGGTAAAACTGAAGTGCTTTTCAACACTGGCTCGAGGATTCCCCGACCGTTTCCGAACAATTTCTGGCCCCCGGAAACAGTGTCCGCTGCACAACCTGTAGACTCTGTCCGCAATCTAGGGGTCATGCTTGACCACAAGCTTAGCATGGAGACCCACGTTCAAAAAACCTCAGCCTGTTGTTATGCCATCCTTCGCTCGCTTAGGAAAGTCCTGCCCCTCCTACCCACACAGGCCCGCATTGAAGTGGTTAGGTGTACCGTTCTGAGCAGGTTGGACTACTGCAATGCCCTCCTGCTTGGGTCCCCCGAGTTTTTGTTGGATAGGCTCCAAAGGGTTCAATCTGGGGCCGCAAAAGTAGCTTTGGGGCTGCCAAGAAGATCTCACGGTTCCGCTGCCTTAGCACAATTGCACTGGCTCCCTCTTAGACAGAGGATCCAATTTAAGGCCCTCTGTATTGTTTTTAGGGCCCTCCATGGCTCCGGTCCGACCCCTCTTCAATCCAAGTTTGTGTGGTATGCTCCTCCAAGACAACTACGCTCCTCTGATGCGAAACTGGTGATCATCCCCAGATTTAGGAAAGTCAGAGCAGGAGGTAGATCCTTTGAGGTGGCGGCGGCCAGACTCTGGAATTCCCTCCCTGTCGAGATCAGACACATTACTGAACTCCTACCATTCAGGAAAAAGGTCAAAACTTGGCTTTTCCCCAACTAACTCACTCCCTTCTGCCCCTCTTCCCGTTTCACTCTCAGACTCTGTCAGCGCCAGGATGCCTGCAATGGTGACAGTTCGCGCTTTACAAATTCCGAAATAAATAAATAAATAAATAAATCAGAGGTATCCCTGGGGGTCCTGGTACGATCGTGATAGGCTCTGTTTTTTTAACAATGGGTGGTCTTTGGGGTCTATGGGCTCCCGAGCCAGCAGCCTTCCATGTGCTATCTTCTTTCGTTTTCTGTATTTCACGAGCTCGGTTATATGCACTTGCAATTTCTATAGCTGTCTCCAATGTGAGATTGGCTTGTTGTCTTACCCATCGTTGTATGGGGGGGGGGGGTGAAGGGAAGCTAGGTATTGTTTCAGGTATATTTTAGACATGATTCCGTCTTTGTCAGAGGTAGCCTGCTTCAACCATCTATCGGTCATGTCTTTCACCCTAAAAAACAGGGGCCGAGGGGTTTCTTGTGGACCCTCCTTTATTTGGCGTAGTTTTATCTGATAGGATTCATCATCGATTCCTAGTCTTTCCATTATACAACGTTTGATATCCACGTACGGAACTACACTTTAAACAGTTGCAGCCTGGTCCCCCGATAGGAGGGGCCCCAAGTACTGTCCCCATTTATCAGCAGGCCAGGAGGCAGCATTAGCTATCCGTTCAAAGTTATTAAAGAAAAAATCTGGGTCTTCACCAATAACATATTTCTGCAAAACCATGGAGGTAAGAGAGGTGGGACCACGTTGTTGGTCCAATACTTCTGTGAGTTTATCTATTGCAGTCCCTTGTGCTTGCCCTTGTCCTTCCAATACTTTCTGGATTTTGCTTCTATCCTCTTCTACTACGCTCAGAAATCTCTCCATGACCTTGGGGGGGCTAGGTGGCGCCAGAGCAAGATGGCTGCCCTGGCGTAGAGCTCCCGCCGGGCAATAAAATCATCATAACCCTCATCCTGCCTCAAATTTGCTGATTTTTACCATGCTGATGATGCCGTATGGGGACTATGCGGCTCCGGTAAAAGTCTGAGCCCGGTTCATGGATTGGGACGCCAGTGGCGGAAATAACTGAGGCGGCGCGACGGCCTGCCTCTGCTGGAGGACGGAGGCGGGCGAGATTACTACGCGAGGCCCGGGCTTTTGGGCCTGCACTCTCCCAGTTTGGGCTCCCTTCGCCGGAGGGGGCAGGAGATAAAAGAAAGACCCGCGCTTGCCACCTACGTGGACAACCCTGCCTGGCCCAAGGGACTGTCTACCTGCGGGAATGTCCGATCCTATATAGCGGCGGCCTGAGCACGGACTGGGGACGAGAGGAGATCTCTGGCCACCATTTCGGCCGCTGCTGGTGAGGAGGGGGAGCGGCGGAGCGACGCTCCCGGGGTGGCGATAGAGGGGCTACGGTCCGCGCGCTGATTGTGTGCGGCCGCCTGCGGGTAAGGGGATCTGTTGCCCCCCACCGCCGCGACGAGCAACGCGATACGCCATTTTGAGGGCTTGTGGCCATGCTGGCACCCCGGGCGATCACACACCGCAGCAGCAGCTAGGGAGAGGAGTGTCACAACACGATTGCCCTGCATCTCCCCACCCTAAGGACACACACTGGCAGAAGGCAGCAACCATCATTATACTGATGCATGAGGAGGGCTCATTGTGGGTATAACGACCCTGGCGCAGAACTACAGTCCACCCCTTCCCTGTTGGCACCACTTAGAGGGGCTCGTTGGGGCCGGATACTGAGGCCTACACCGCCTGCAGCACAGGAGGTCTTAGACAGACATGCGTGAGCGGCCTGTCTTCTCCAGACGTGGGGGAGGGAACCTTCCCTTCAGCTCACTGCCATTGTGGTGGTGTATGAAGAGACTCTTTTGCCGCACCCCTATTAAACCTGTTATTCCATTGCGGCTCTACGAATTGCGCCTGTCCGCTTTTGAGCTCTGTTTACTTTGGGACTGGCCCACTGAGCGCTGTTGCTGGTCAGGACGTGGCTCCTGTTGTCACCCGGGCACCTATCAATTCATCATCTGGGGTGACAACGCTGACACCTCTATTCCCCATATTGGCTGGAGGTGCTTACGCTAGGAACGATCGGTAACCATGGGCAAGACGGAGCCCAGGCAATCTAGGCTGCCTTTTGACACCCGCAAAACTCCCAGTTCTACACCTAGGGACCAGGGAGGAAGCTATCCTCCAGAAATGAGAGACCCTGGTTGGAAGGAGCTACTGGTGAGCATGCAACAGAGCTTAACCTCTATTGACTCAAAAATAGACACAATGACCCTCCGCCTAGACAATGTTGTATCGAAACTTGACGGCCATGAAGAAAGACTAAAAGAGGCTGAACAGCGCGTGTCAGACTTGGAGGATGGCGCAAGCGCGAGCAGGCAGCATGCATCCCAAATGGCCAAGCTTCTGAAAATTATATCTGACAAAAATGAGGAGTTGGAATCCCGCTCTCGGCGGAACAATGTCTGCATGCTAGGACTGCCGAGACGACCAACACGGGGCGGCTGGAGGACTTCATGGAGAGGCTACTGGTGGATCTGTTTGGCAGGGACTCCTTTTCCTTGCATCTGATCATTGAGAGAGCGCATCGATCCTTGGCCGCTAGACCTCCGCCGGGGACCCTGCCTCGCCCTATAATAAAGAGGTTCCTCAACTATCGAGATCGGGGGACACTGCTGAGGCTGGCGAGGGAAAAGGGAGAGGTGAAGTACGAGAACACCACCCTCTCCTTTTACCCGATTTCACGCGGGCTGCGCAAGACGCGCGACGAAAATTCCTGGCGGTAAAGAAGCAACATATCAGAAAATGAGAGGAACCCCTTAAAAGTATCAAGGGAATAGAGGTAGAATACCTGAAGAGATAGTGGTTTCCCCTTGGCTATGTTTCAAAGTACCAATACAGATATTTGTGAACAAACAACTGAGCTGTTAAAAAACATTTCTTTAATTCAATAATTTAAAAAGAAAACAATTAAAAAACACAATAAAATACAAAAATGCAAGAAATTATCCCTCCAGTAATATAAAAACCAATTACAATTCTAGTACATAAGCAACAATTATGACCCGCATAATTCAAACATGGACAGACACATGTAAGACATTAAGATTTGTGCAATACAGTTTGTACACTGTAGGTCCTTATTAACACCTTAATACATTACACTATACAATTTGTACTTGTATTAAGGTTATGGAGTTTTCAGTTGTACACAAAAAAAGGTTGCGTCGACGCGTTTCGATGGTAAGAAATGATTAATCCATCTTTGTCAAGACTATCTTTGTCTCTGTCCTAAAAGCAGGGTCATGTACAATAATTCACCCTACAATAAAATACATAATATTAGTTACACCAGAAATAATAATTTTTTTTAACAACAACATATGGATAATATGCATAATACTATATACAGAGCCTTTGAGTAGTTGTTCACCCGAAAGCCTTATAGTTTGTTATAGAGGGCTAATGGATTAGTGGATTAACTCTCTAGGTCCTAATCATTATCTAAAGTATTATTGTTAAGGATCCATGCGTGACCTTCGTCTCTCTCTGTCACGGCTCTAGTGTTCTAACTTCTGGGTCATGTGAGGACTATAGAATCCCTCACACCATGTTATCTATCTTATTATTATTGACGGTATTGAGTTCATATATTATTTCCTAGTACCATATAATATCAAATGGTATCATACATGAGGGATACATGGATCATATCATATCTCCTTACCCTGTTAATTGTCAAACGACGTCAAAAGTACGGCGTTGCCAACACGATATGATACTCATCAGATATGGCCCTGTGTTCTACCTCTAGATCTTCTTGAGGGCACATTTTTACAAGATTTATGATCCTTGTGCAAAGATAAAGAAGTCCAACAACAGTATAGAAAGTCACAGGGAGTCCTTCTTGCCACTGTACCAAGGTACGCCACATGAATTTTTCAATTTAGACTTTATGATGTACCATAAGTGATAACCATGCGATATGAGAGAATTTATTAGACTCACTATATGTTTTTAAATTCTATTATTCCTTAGTCTCCCATGAGGAGGACTTTCTTGTGATGCTCTTATCGGATGAGAATCATATCGAGACAAAGATAGTATTGACAAAGATGGATTAATCATTTCTTACCATCGAAACGCATCGACGCAACCTTTTTTTGTGTACAACTGAAAACTCCATAACCTTAGTACAAGTACAAATTGTATAGTGTAATGTATTAAGGTGTTAATAAGGACCTACAGTGTACAAACTGTATTGCACAAATCTGAATGTCTTACATGTGTCTGTCCATGTTTTAATTATGCGGGTCATAATTGTTGCTTATGTACTAGAATTGTAATTGTTTTTTATATTACTGGAGGGATAATTTTTAGCATTTTTGTATTTTATTGTGTTTTTTAATTGTTTTCTTTTTAAATTATTGAATTAAATAAATGTATTTTAACAGCTCAGTTGTTTGTTCACAAATATCTGTATTGGTACTTTGAAACATAGTCAAGGGGAAACCACTATCTCTTCAGGTAAAGAAGCA
Organism: Lissotriton helveticus; assembly: GCF_964261635.1. Taxonomy (NCBI): domain Eukaryota; kingdom Metazoa; phylum Chordata; class Amphibia; order Caudata; family Salamandridae; genus Lissotriton; species Lissotriton helveticus. The sequence continues at coordinate 636,049,112 of NC_136068.1, read as the reverse complement.
ACTCCAGTCCCGCAGCATCCAATATGCCATGCTGTACCCCGCGAGGTTGCGGATTCATCATAGAGGCCGGCAACACATCTTCACCCCACCGCAACAGGCGGAGGATTTCCTCAAGCGCGACCGATGCTCCGCTTCCAGGGAAGCCGCTGCAAGACACAGATCGAGATCTCATTCGCCGCTGTCGGAGCCCTCCTGAACGGCATGGGTTTGTTACCGCACTGGGACCACACCGGAGTAGCTGCTGAACACCCAAGAGACCCTCTCCAGATTTGTGAAGTAAGACTGTTCTTGTTGATTTGTTGGCACAGATTGTCACCCGGCCACCTGCCCTCGTCCCGTCAGATCGACCCCCCATGCCACGGGAGGTTGTGGATGGGTGAAACAAGAGTGGCGGAGAGGTTATGGCGGGGGCCCCACCGAGCGGCTCCCCTATTGAGGGCATTACCCCTAGTTCATTGACTTTTCTGTTGTTTCGCTCCTTACGAGCGTCGACCCTAGGTCATATGGGGCTTCCTTGGGGGGGGTGGGAAGTTTTTTCCTGGCGAATTGGGACAGCCGGTGTGGGAGGGAAAGGGCGGGCTGGGCTGTATAGTGACAACTTCTTGGTGAGTGTTATGTCAAAGCAGTGTACCTGTAAGCAACAACGCATGTATAATGAGACTCTCCGCGACTATGGGTGACCAAGTAGGCAGCAACGCAGATCTTAACATTCTGTCGTGGAATGTGCGAGGGCTTAATGAGCCTCGAAAAAGACGGCAAATACTGGGATACCATGATCGGCACCAGGTACTTATCACTCTCCTACAGGAGAGGCATTTTGCGAGGAGCAGCACACCCAGATTCGCGTCCAGATGGGCTTCACATAGCTGCTTTACCTCCTACTCATCGAATGCCAGGGGAGTTACAATCCTTATTAAACGCGGAGTCAGATTTGTGGAGGGAGGCCAGGACTCTGATCCAGAGGGCAGATATTGCTTACTGTGGGGATGGCTTCAAGCGCATGAAATTGCATTAGTGAACTTCTACGGGCCAAATGTTGATGATCCCCACTTCATGTTATCGCTTAGAGGTAAGATAACCACGCTAGGATGCCGATATGTTGTCTGGGGGAGAGATTTTAATACGGTAGTTGACCCCACCTGGGATAGATCTAACAGCAGCACATTACACCTCCTCCCAGCGCACCATACAGGACGTCTTGAATAAGGACTGTTTCCTGGACGCATGGCGCTTCTTACACCCATCAAAGAGGGAAGGCACACACCACTCCTCCATGCATAACACATGGGCAAGGTTGGATTATGTGCTCCTTGCGAAGGGCATGTCTAATTAGGTGACTGGGGCATTACACATGGCTAGGACCTTTTCAGATCACTCCCCCGTGAAAATTTCCTTACACCCCCCTGTGGACCTGACACCCTACCTTAGCTGGAGGCTTAACCCCCTCCACTTGCAAGACGCCGTCTTCAAAGCGGAATTAGAGCAGGAGATCATAGAGTTCTTCCCCAGGAACACTGACTCAGTGGCAAGCCTCACGACTGTCTGGAAAGCCTTTAAAGTGACCGTGCGGGGGTGGTGCATTTCCAAGGGGGGAGGAATCCTACGAGACCTTAGCCGGACCTTGGCCACATTAGAGACTGAACTGAAGACCCTGGAGTGGGAGGTGCTAGAACGGGAAGACTCAAGTTCACTGAAGGCCACACTACGGGAGAAACTATCAGAATATATAGACACGGCAGACAGAGAGAGTAGGTTCAGGGGAAAACACGCAACCGCTAGAAGATACGGGGAAGGAGATAGGCCGGGTAGTTCCCTGGCGGGGGCAATACGATCCCCACGCTTTCGCAACTATATCACTGAACTACAGGACGAACAGGGCACGACTCACAGATCCCTACCGGACTAAATGGCTACCTTGACCGCTTATTATAAGGCATTATATACCTCACATAGGCAAACAGAGCTTAACCTGGGTGAATATTTTGAAGATGTGGCCCTTGCTTGGCTGGGGCCAATGCAACAAAAATTCCTGGCGCATGACCTGGAGGTGGACGAAATTAAAGTGGCCATTATGGGTATGAAATCGAGCAAATGCCCCGGGTCAGACGGTATACCCATAGATTTTTAGAAAGCGTTTATCCATATACTGGCTCCCATACTCAAGGCTGTCTTTTAGGAAGCACTGGAGGAGGAGAGACTCCCTGACACCATGAGAGAGGCACACATACTGTCTGTACTAAAGCCTGGCAAACCCCCTGAACAGTGCGGTTCCTATCGCCCATTGTCACTCCTCAACAGCGATACAAAAATCCTTGCTAAAGTACTGGCTATTAGGCTAAATCTGCTTCTTGAAAAAAATTGTGCTACCGGACCAGGCGGGATTCCTTTCCTAACCGGGCCACATCCCACAACCTCCGAACCCTGCTGGCTATACTGCAGGATATAAACCCCAAATGCGCGGTGGTGGCTGTCTTCTTAGACGCCACCAAAGCGTTCGATTCAGTAGAATGGGACTACCTGATTGGGACTTTGGAGTACATGGGATTCCCGAACCAATTCCTACAGTGGGTGAAACTCCTCTACAACGCACCCCGGGCTAGAGTCCTACTTAACGGGTCCCGTTCTGACCATTTCATTATTACCAGGGGCACTAGGCAGGGCTGCCCCCTGTCCCCAGTCCTCTTCGCTATTGCTTTCGAACCATTAGTGGCCAAGCTACGACAACATCATAACCACAGGGGTCTAATTTATCCCTCCAGACAGGTCTTAGTATCCCTATATGCGGACGATATTACCTTGTATGTCTGCGATCCACACGAACACTTAAATCCCATACTGAGGGAGGTTACTAAGTTTGGAGCGATTGCAGGGGTACGGATAAATTGGGGAAAATCGGCGGTGTTTCCGCCGACCGAGCGCACTCAGCCCCACGCTTTAGATTTCCCATTGCAATGGGAAGAATCCGACTTTAAGTACTTGGGGATTTATATTTCCAGGGATAAGGAAACGTTACTGAGGACTAATTATGGGCGGGCCATGACTAAAGTAACTGATAATGTCTCAAACTGGCTTAAGCTTCCTCTTTCAATGGCAGTGAGAATTTCGCTAATTAAGATGGTAGTGGGCCTAAATTTTTATACTCATTTATTAACATCCCCTATCACCCCGGTGCACACTTTTTTGCAGCCCTAAAATCGCAGCTGATCCGCCTGATCTGGGGTGGGAAACAAGCCCGGCTGACACTGGACACACTCACATTACCTTACCGATTTGGGGGTTTTGATGTACCAGACTTTGAGCAATACTATTACAGTGCACAGGCGCATTTCGTGGTGTACTGGTTTCACCCCCCACCCTACATGCCCCATCTTGCGGTTGAGGATGGTCACATGGCGCCGGTGCCACCAGCAGGATACCTGTTTGCCCCCTGCAGTGACAGAGGCAAGGACCCCACTACTGTGGATTGCACCGTTAGGGCTATCCGTTGGTTGGCGAAAACAGAAGGTACTACGCAACTATACTCGCCTAGACTACCACTTAGTAACTGCCCCGCCCTCCAGGTGACGATGGAAAAAATCTGTCAGAACCTGTTGATTAAATTGCAATATACCACATGGGGGGACCTCTTCCTGGATGGGAATTTCCGGTCCAAAGACCAATTCTTTGGTGATACTACTTACACGTTTATGGATATGTTTCTCTACACTAGGCTCCGACAGAGTGTACGGGCCATATGTCCTACTTTCCCGGCGGAGCCAGAGGTATTCACTTCCCTTCACCTTTTATTGCAAGACGACACACCCGCACACGTCACTTCTCTATTATATGCAAGAGTAAGATCTGTGGCGCCCACTTCACATGCTAGGGCCAGGGCTGCTTGGGATAAAGATTTGCCTGTACCCCTCATGGATGATCAATGGGAACTAGCATGTAAACAGACGGAACTGGTCTCTGGTAGCAGCAGGCTCCGCTTGCTCCATTACAAATACAACAGGCGTCAAGATCAAAGAGAAGACAGTCAAACTAGCGGCGTACGCAGATGACATCCTAATCACAACAGTAAACCCCTCTCCGTCAATAAAAGCGCTCATGGTCACAATAGGAGAGTACGCGGGAGCCTCAGGCTACAAACTCAACAAGGAGAAATCGGAGTGCAAGCCAATGAACGTCCACACCACAAGAGAGGTCCTAGGCGACTCCGGACTGGCATGGCAGACGAAACCACTAAAATACCTAGGACTGCACTTTGGAAGAGACCTCACATCAACGCTCCAACACAACGAGGACCTCACACTGAAAAAAATAAAAGAAAGGCTGGAACTATGGTCGCCAAAATACATAAGCTGGTGGGGAAGAATAGAAACCATAAAAATGATGATAACCCCAGCGATAAACTACACGCTAACAATGCTACCACTCCCAATGACAGAAGCCTTCACAAAAAATTAGACCAACTCATAAACATCTTCCTATGGAAAAACAAAAAACCCAGGATAAGCCTACAAAAACTAAGACTGACAAGGGACCTTGGAGGCCTCAATCTGGCAAACTTCAAAACATACCAAACGGCATGCCTGGCGAGACAGAGTATTGCCTGGATAGACGATACACAGACATACAAACCAGTATGGCTAGAGGTTGAACAAGACATCCTGGGAGGGCTCAAGCCAATAGCCCTTCTAACAGCAAACAGACACCCACAAAAGACTAACGCCATACTGAAACACACGAGGGAAGCACTGATGAAAGTAGACAGACGCATGGCGCAGAAGCTGAAAGGCACAGCATGGGAGTCTCTCTGGTTCAACACAAAAGTAACCTATCATGGAGCGACAATGCACAACGACATATGGATCGAGAAAGGTATCAGCCTTCCCAACCAGACGGAAACCAAGCAAGGACCGCTGACGTTCCAGAACCTACAGCAGCTACACGACCTCCCAAACCAAGAGCTCTACAACTTCCTCAAGATCAAGACAGCCATAACGAAAGCGAACTTACACAGAGGGGAGCCAAGCATCATCAAGTACCTGCAAATCCTCAACTCAGCAGGTCACCAAACTGCAAAGATCTACAAGCTCCTGAGCCCCTCCACGCTGGCGCAGAACAAGAAAGCCACCAACGCATGGGAGACGCTCCTGGGCAGGCAACTGAATGAAATAGAACGGGCAAAAATGTGGAGCTCAGCGACAACAAACAAAGTCACCCCACAACTAGCGCAAACAAAGTATTGGCTACTCCACAGGGCCTACTGGACACCATCCAAGCTCCACAAGGTCGGCATCGCAGAATCGGGCAACTGCTGGAACTGCCAGAAAGAAGAAGGCACCCTCGAACACCTCATCTTCACCTGTGTGAAAGTCAAGAGGTTCTGGACACAGATCAACACCTTCATAAATGATATGCTCAAAGCCGACCTAACAATCAGCTTCGTAAGCCTGGCGACAGAACACCTGACCGCGAACCTAAAAAGTAGAGAAGAGAGAGAACTACTTGACCTACTCCTCACAGCAGCCCTTAAAATAATCCTGACTAACTGGAAGAACACAGCCAAAGCAAACTTTAAAACATGGATTAATTGGGTCACCTTCCTGAGAGGGGCAGACAACATCACAGGCAACTTCTCGAAAGAACACAACGCCAAACTACACATGTGGGGCCCACTCGACGACCACCTGAAGAAACCCCAGTAAAGGACAACGACCCCCCCCCCCCTTCCTCTCTCTCTCCCCTCTTTCTCTTCCTTTTCTCTCCCTCCTCGTAACTGAGGGAAAACAAACGAAAAGAGCGCGCATCCACAAATGGACTGTAGATATAAAGAACCGCTAATGTACACTCCACCTATATATATATATTTTTGTATGCTTCTGTTTATTCGTGCTGATGCCAATAAAAGCCTTTTAAATAAAAAATAAATAAAAAAATAACAAATTCCTGCACAGACTATACCATACACCTGCTCGCTTACACAGGATAGGATTGACAGCAGATGATAGATGCAGTAGATGCCGACAGGCCCCCGCAGATTTTATACATCTAGCCTGGAACTGCCTCAGAGTGGCCGAATACTGGGTTGAGGTATTTGCGGGGCTCACTGACATGTTAGGGGTCGCCATCGCACCACTTCCCACAACAGCGCTCCTGGGCCTGGTAACTGATATCGCCACACCGCATGGAAAATTTCTCTTGATGGGTGTGTTACTGGCACGGCGCCAGGTGGCGTGCCGCTGGGGCAGGGGGAGGGCGCCTAAATTCAAGGGGTGGATCCATGACATGACTACATGGCAAGACAACTTGACAGCCTATGCAGAACAACTACCCATGAAGTCGAGGCCGAAAGACATCTGGGGCCCGTTGCTGGCCTATCTCACAGAGAGGCAGTAGGGGGGTGACACGGTTCAGCTGGAGGAGGCGGGAGCACAGGGGACTGTTTAGAATTTGTGGGGAGGCGTGGGAGGAGGGACGATTCGGGGGAAGGTCCTACTGGAGACGCTGTGTATTGATGCTCCCGACACTATGTAAAGGATTATCATTCTTTGCCTCGGCTCTTATTTGAGACTCGCACCCTACGAACTGCAACGAACTCTGTTGACTGTGCTGTAATGTATTCTAGGTACGACATAGACATACACTCGAACCACTGAGAAACCATGTTATGTTGTTATGGTTGGGGACCACTGGGGACACGGGGAGGGTGGTGAGGACTTGTTTGGGAGGCAAAGTTCAACTGTTGGCGAATGTACCATGTTTTCACGCATCAGATGCAACCTTTCAAATGATATGTATACTGTTTGACAAATGCAAATAAATAAATTATTTTTTAAAAAAAATCTCTCCATGACCTTGCCTAAGTGTTCCTGATTTTCGGCCATTTTCGCCAAGGCAGCCTCCATCTTTCCTTCAGATCTCACTTGTGGGAGGGCAGGTCGGATATATAAACGAGGAGGCTTGATGTACTGTCTGACAAAGGCTGTTTTATTGTCAGTAAGAACAGGGGGGCAAGGTGATAGGGTAAAGCAAGTGTCCTCTTCTTCCGATTCCTCAGGTGCTGTCACAGGGGCCTTGATGTCTTCTAGTATGGGGCCACTGGCCGTGGCTTGTGACTCCTCCCTCTCCGTGATGGTATCCGATTCCAGAGGTTTTCAGGAGAAAAAGAGAGAATGAGGGTCGTCAGTGGTACTGTAATATAGGTTAGGTTACCGTCGCCAACACCCGGTGGTTTGTAAACACTATTTCTGACTCGTGGTGGGAAAATAGAGGTGTTTCAGGACTACAGGTTTACTTGAAGTTTAGGAGCAGAAGGGTTTCATGGCTGTGAGGGACTTAATGGTAATGCGGCGGTTTGGGGGTTATTTATTAATTTATTTATTTTGAAAGTTTTATAGAGCGCGAACAAGATCTTTGGGGATATCAGAGCGCTTTAAAATTAGTGAGGTTAATTATACAAAAGATAAATGCAGGTAAATTACGTATACATAACATCTTGTGCAACGTAAAGCAATAGGGTAGAAAACAGGAAAGACCCGTTGATTCATGACAATGGCAAATCTAATGACTAGGTTGTCTAGCTGGTCCCTGGTCATAATAAGGAATACTGGTAAAGGTACGAATGTTAAGTGCAGAAAGGTTCAAAAGGCAAAAAACAACACCCTCCTTTACAACCCCTCCCTACCTCCACCCTCGATCTCCCACCCCCCCTCTTCCCTTGACTGCCCGTGAAGCGGTGTGACTCACCGACCCTGCCGTAACTCTCCAGAGTTACGGCCGCTCCCCAGCCTCCTCCGGTGGACGCCACCAATCTTCAGTCCAGTGGTCGTCTTCTCCTTCTTCGCTTGCGGCGTCCTCCTCGCGTTCCCGTTCCTCCGACTCGCCAGGTACTTCCGCATTCGGCTCCTCCTCTCGGGTTTCTCTTCCGCAGGATAACGCGCCCTCCTCTTGCCGAGTCCTATCTTTCAAGGAAGGTGCATTATTGGTTCCGGGGTTAGCTCCGCCCTTCCTGGCTTCCTCACGGCTCTGCAGAAAAAGACGAGAGGTAGGTGGACTTTCTTCCTGGATCCTGAGCGATCGGTCACTTCCCCGTTTAAGCAGTGTCCCGGGGAATTCTGGTTCTTGTAGGAGTCTTGCGGTATCGGAACCCTCACTCTCACAATAAAGTAAAAAATTGATAGACTAAAAACCTTTACATTTACAGATGATCAATTTGAAAAACGAGTGAATGGTAATTCCAGGGGAACCAATAAGATGGTACCAAATAACAATTAACAGCAGGAGAAAATATACAATTTAAAAAAGCAAACAGTAAGAACAGATCTACATGCTGATTTTATGGCTGAGTATTGTAACAAAAAAAGGCATTATTCCCAGAGGTTTACAGATTAAGAAAGAGACAGGCTTGTTTGTTAATGATAAAAAGTTTTTACACACGTGGACTCTGATAGCAAATTGTTGTAGCAGGGACTGGATGTTGCTCATTTTTGAGACAGCAAATGAGTTGATCATCTTAGAGAAACAATATATGGAAGCACTAAGGATGGAACTAAGACAGTGGTTCCCAAACTTTTTTGACCCACGGCTCCCTTGACCCAATGGCTGTTGGCCGCTGCTCCCCATTATGTTACCTTTTTGATTAGGGTGGGGGGGATGTAAGCCCAGCCTCGGCTCAGTACCTAGAAGCAGTTAGCAACGATGCTGGCTTCAAGCAGGAGTATAAAACACTGGCACAATGAAGTGAGTTATGTGCACCTGGCAGTTATTAGCCTTCCTGTAACAATGATTAGAGACAGACAAAAGGGCAAGCCCTGTCTAGAAACTTCTTCAACTTGAACAACATAAACTGCAGTCCCACCTTCGCCCCTACCATCCAGAAGGACTTATGAGCATCACTTTACTAACAGGGCTTTCATTCAATTTCTAAAAGGGGGCCCGGTCTCCATTTTCCTTCACATCAATGTCTGTGTCTCAGCATTCCAGCCACAATTAATACATCCCACTGTCCGCAAAAGCTTTATAAGCCCTCTATCTTGTTCTGTGTTGAACAAGATGCCATCCAACAAAGCTCTTACTGGTCCCAGTACAGAATTCTCACCATACACACACTAACAAACACACACACACACACACTGTATGCAAGCATGTGATATCACAACAAGAATCTAGGGTTCACAGAAAAGCAGAAATTTGCATGAGGTGTTGGTAGACTACATACCCTCTCCCTGGCACCGATAAAAATGTCTGGTCATTCAACCGATTTACAAAAGCCAGGGACGCTGGCACCACCTCTCTGTGTAACTTACCCAGAACATGGAAAGCTGTTCTACACCTGCTATGAGGACAATCATTGTTCACCCCTCAAAGTCACAACATAGGTTCTGCACTCTGCATTACATGTTTTCTATGTGGGCAACATTCCCATTCCAACAATCCCCATGCTAATAATTTCAAGCTGCTGAACAACAAGTTGAGAGGTGTTGGAGGTCTCTGTGTTTAGAAAAGGACAGTGCCAAAATGTGGCACTGAAAATGTGTTGTAGGGCACATGGCACTGAAATCTAACACTACACTAGAATGTCATGGAGAATAATTTAAATTAGAAGAGATGCAGGGGGAAAGGTAAGGTTGAAATTTGTGGCGACAGAAGACCGTGCTAAGTAAGAAGGCCTGTGCTGTGCTGGGTACAGCTGTGATATCATAGAGTTGTTGTGAAAGGAAAGAGACCAGTAAGGTAAGGGTGGTGTGTGGGGGGGAAGGCTTGGTACAGTGGAGCCCTGGGGTAGGAGTTTTTATTTATTCATGTCGTTTTTTAGACCTCAAACGTGACCAAAATATTGAAAGTGCTTTACACAAGCAATTGAAAAGTTAGAAGATAAAATAAGTAAATAAAAATGTCGGAATTTGTAAAGCGCACAGCTACCTCCACCGGAGGTGTCCCGGCGCTGTCCGTATACCGCTTAGGAACCCTTCCTGGCTTCCTGGGAAATGTCCACTCCTGGGCACCCCCCAGGTGCAGCCAGGCATCCCAGCGCTTTTGGGGCCGTTGTGGAGACTAAGCAAGCTATTGCCCAGAGTTGCAGCGTGGGACATATGATCAGAACAGGCACTGAGGCGAGAATATCCAGTCAGGGGAATTAATGAGCCGGAGACCCACCGAGGCGGGAATCGAACCCTGGTCCCTGGCCAGAGCTCTGCATCAAGGTCTGCCTGCTCTAACCATTGAGCCACACTTCTCCACTTCTAAATCACTTTTCTTAACCCCAGAAAGATGTGTATATAACTTAATTGGGGACATAAAGTAAGAATTGGGTTACATACAATAAATAATATATATTAACAGAAGAACCTGGAGGGAAAGATCTGTAAGTAAAAGCATTTTATGAGAAAAGGAACTAAAAACTCTTACCCTGTCCAGATGTGCGTTAAAGGGGTGAACACGGGTCAGAGCGTTTCTCTCTCATAGTACAGGTTGGGTGCAATCACAAGTCGAGGGAGGCTCTGGGACCCTCAGACATAGAGTTATGGTTGGCACAGGCAGGGTTATTCATCTGTAGAAGGGCGCCTCTTGGATGTACGCACCCGAGGGGTGTCTTTCTCTCACGTCCTCGCAATCAGACAAGTTTCTAGCTTTCGGGTCTTCTTCACACATCTTAATAGGGCATAACTTGTGGATTTTGATGCTCTGTGCCAGAAATTCCATATTTACTGGTATTTGCCTTTCATTTACCCCCTGTAAAATTTGACAGTGGTCACTTGCTGAAATTTACATGGTGAATATTGCGATGGATGTGATAATTACCAAAACAGTAGTTTGCACAGGGATCTGAAAAGAACAGCCCACTTGTACGAGGCCCGTTATTCTGACACACACCAGAAACGTATTTGTCTCTTGTGAATAGGGTTTATCATTGAGCTATGTGGACCTTCAGGCATAACAGAGGTTAGGTGAGAATATGTTTTTAGAATGATTACTAACGTCATCAAGGAGATGGCCAATGAAGTCGTTTGGCGCGAGCACAGTTTTCCCCTTTCCTCTACTAACTATGGGGCATATTTACAAGCCCCTTGCGCCTCTTTTACGCCGCCGTTGCATCAGTTTTGTGACACAGCGGTGGCGCAAAAGATGCGCCATGGTGCGCGTTATTCTAAATCCGCCCCTTATACTTTCCCTTAGCTGCGCCAGTCTCCACTATCTGCGAATTTATAGCTAAAGTTAATGCATCAAGGTGCCTCATGTTTGTGCAGTATTACTTTTTGTGGATCATTCATTAAAAAATGCATTTGGAGAAATGGGTAAAGTGTTCAGGACTTCAGGACATCAGGACATCTGAGTGAGGGCTCTCACCTGGTCGGTAGGTCACTGGCTCGAGGGGGATTCACACTTCAGGGGTGCCAGTGCGCAACGCCCATTGGAATCAAAGGGCTTCAGCCATTGCTCCCCCCCCCCGCCCCCTTGTGTGTGTCAGGCCGGGATGAGACAGCTTCCTGGGCACACACACAGCTGCACCTGAGCACTTCCCAGGTCTTTAAAAGACCTTTTGTTTGTTAATGAGGCTTTGATGTCCCCCCTGCTTAGAGCCCCTGCAGCTCCACTCTGCCTTTTGCTTGAATAATCCGTTCTCTGCCGCCAATCCTAAATCCTGCAAAGATAAGGCAATCAGCGCTGGGACAGTTTTGAAGTCCCAGTCCGAGCACGTTCTTGCCGCAGCGCCTAAAGAAAGCTGTGGTCCCGCACTGGTTCTCGGGGCTGCAGAGAGTCAATGTACACACTTCACACATTAAATCTCCTTCAGAGCATACTTTCTTTTCCACGTTCCCAAGACGTGCGCGGCGCCCCTGGCAAGATCTAACGGCGCGCCCTGGCACACAGTTTGGAGCCCAACGGGAGAGTGGGGGGGGGACACAGACCAACCGGAGACACAATGTAAGGTGTGACAAAGGCCCCTTTATTGGAAGCAGGTGCACCCTACCAAAACAAAAACCCTTGGCCTGTGCCGTACAAAACTAGGCCTAACTAAATATGCACTACCTAACAACCCCCACCCCTAACATGGTTCCCCCCGAAGAACAACATACCCATACATGCAAACTGCACAATGCCTGACCAACTGGTTAAATACTTATCATATGTACACTCCCCCCCCTATCCAGGAAACACTTCAGTCCTCATATCCTGACCACCCCCCCCCTGTACTAGGAAAAAGCGCCTTTAAGCAACCATCAAACCAGCACCTGTTCCAGCAACACGAAACCAACCCTACCACCTATCCTTGGACACACCTGCTCCCAAGAAAACACCCAGCAAAAACCTTTTACCCCAGACACCTAGAACCTGGCCATAGAAAACCTAGCAGAGCCGTGGCCCACAACCCCCCAGAACCTCTTTATAGGGAGGCTGGGAGGGACAAAAAACGCCCCTGCCTAACCACCAGCTGCCGTGTCACTGTCCCTAAAATGGTGGACAGTGACCTGACATGGCCGGCTATAAACCCCCACAAACCCAAGGAGCCCACAACTAGCCCAAGGGAAGCCCAATATCAGCCCAACCAGCCCAAAACAATCTCGCTCCAGTCTCCTCCTGTCAACCACCCCCCGCCTCCCTCCCGGGGCCCCAAAACACCCCGGGGGGGCAAGCCTCCCTCCGGTCGGCCGCCCCCCGCAAAGCCCCATTGGGGCCCATTGGGAGAGGGGGGGGGACACAGACCAACCGGAGACACAATGTAAGGTGTGACAAAGGCCGCTTTATTGGAAACAGGTGCACCCTACCAATACCAAAAACCCTTGGCCTGTGCCGTACACAACTAGGCCTAACTAAATATGCACTACCTAACAACCCCCACCCCTAACATGGTTCCCCCCGAAGAACAACATACCCATACATGCAAACTGCACAATGCCTGACCAACTGGTTAAATACTTATCATATGTACACCCCCCCGTCCAGGAAACACCTCAGTCCTCATATCCTGCCCCCCCCTATACTAGGAAAAAGCGCCACTCGAAAGCCCCACTATGGCTTTCGACCCCCCCCCCTTAGGACACCTAGACCCTCGGATACCTACACACCCCAAGAGCCCGGTCCACTGCCTCCTTCAGCTGCACAATATATAACTCCATCCCATACCGGGACAAATGTACACCGTCCTCCCTAAAGAAATAGACTGCGCCATACCTCAGCTCCGGGTGCTCCATCCTACCCAAACCTTCTTTGTCACAAAACCCCAGCATCTCCCTGTTAATCTTCCTCCTTGTCCTGTCGATAGCCTCCGGCCTCTCCGCTCCCCTCCAGCAACGCCTAGGCACAAACTCTGACCAAATGACATGACACCCCGCCCACTGCTTCCGTATCTCCAACAAGTCCCTTTTCATCTGCTTCACCAGCGCTAATCTTCTACACTGCATCAAATCATTCTCCCCCAAATGAATGACCACCACATCTGGACAAGCTCCCCCCCGCACAACATTGTTCAATGCTGGTACCAACTCGTGCCAGCGCATGCCCCCTTTTCCCCGCCAATGACAACGAAACAACTGGTCATCGTGCTCCAAATTGAGGTTCCTGTGCATGGCCCACAATGTAAATGCTCATCCCCGCCGCCGTCGGCACCGCAACCGCACCTGTAAAGACACACATGCAAGCGACCGGCAAAACCAGTCCATCCTCACTCTATGCCTACCCCCCCGCATCCTGACATAAGTCCTGTAATAATCTGACTTCCACCGCCCCAACCGTTTGATCTCCTCTTTACCCCAACCCCGCAGTGCCGCCTCCGCCCCAATGCGAAAGGAATGCGTCCCAAACTCCTTCGGGTCCTCACCATAGACCGTAGGGCGTGCCGCAGGACCCACAACACCTGAGCCGCCGTCACTCTACCGGCCCCTCCCCGTCCAAAAACTTCGACATCTCCCTGCGTCTTCCCCCCCCCCCCCGCCAATCGCCTCCCCCATCCTGCTGGGCACACCGCCGCCGACCCCCCCTGGCCCCAGCACCACCCAAGTACCCTCTCCACGCTGATCAGTTTTCGAGCGCCGCAAGCACACCGCCACTTCCCGGCCCGCACGTCCACGTCCCCCCACAGCACCCCCTGACCCCCCTTCAACCCCACCAGCTCAGACACCCGGAACGCCCCAAAAAACATCCACGACATCAGTGTGGAGAACAGCACCGTTTCAACCTGATCCCTACAAACCGACGGCAAGTGCTGCACCAGCTCTCCCAGCATCCCTTCTGTAATCGGCCGCCGCACCCTCGCCCCCTTCTCCCTCTCCCATCCTTCCAAGAGACGCGCCCCTAATTCCCCCACCAACGGCGCATAACCCCACCACAGCTTCCCCATGAACGCCACCGCCAACAGTTTCCCCGCGACAGTCCACTGTCCATCAAACCGAGCATGAACTGCACCACCTGTTCCTCCCGCTGCCACCTGTCCCCTTGCCTTACCGCTCCGAAGCGCCGAAACTCCTGCCATGCCTGCTCGTACACCTTCCAGGTGGCCGCTGCCACCGACGCCTTCACCAATTGAATGACCCGCGGTCTCCCACCGACCAAAGCTCCGCTTGCACCGGCGTCTTGACCCATCTGCCACTGTGAACGAGACAAAGCATCCGCAATGTCATTGTCCACCCCCGGCACGTGCCGGGCTTGAAAAAGAATGTCATGTTCCAAGCATTGCAACACGAAAACGCGTATCAACTTCAACACCTGCGGGTCCCTAGCGGACTGCCTGTTCACCACCTGCACCACCGACATATTGTCCACCCAGAACAGAACCCGCTTATGCGCCAAGTCCTGCGCCCACACCGTAACGGCCACCACACAAAGGGAACAATTCGAGGAAGGCAATACTCCTCCCCCCCGCCTGCCAGTGAGCCGGCCACTGCTCTGCGCACCATCGCCCTGACCAGTAGAGCCCGAAGCCGCCGACTCCCGCTGTATCCGATGACATCGTGATGTCCCATTCCCAGTCCTCCGGCGGCGCCATGAGCACCCCATTGAAGCGCCCCAGGAAAGCCAGCCACATGCGCAGGTCCTCCTTAGCTCCCGCGGACAGGCGCACATAATGATGCGGTAGCGTCAAACCGGACAGCGCCAGCCCCAATCGACGGCAGAACGTCGCCCCGCTCGCACCACGCGGCAAGCGAAATTCAAGTGGCCCAGTAAAACCTGCACCTCCCTCATCATCACCTTCCGTTTCGCCAGCATGTCTCCCACCCGTGCCACCATCACCGCCTGCTTGTCGCCCGGTAGGCGTGCTTCCATGGTCGCTGAGTCGAGCTCTCTACCGAGAAAGGACTGCACCGTGCTGGGACCCTGTGTCTTCTCTGTCGCCAAGGGCACCCCCATGTAGCTCATAAGGTCCGTAAAACTGTCCAGCTGCCTCTGGCAGTCCGTCGAACAGGGCCGCCCCACCAGGAAGAAGTCATCCAGGTAGTGCGTCACTGCCTCTGAGCCTGTGCACCAGGAAAAAGCCCACTGCAAGAAGGAACTGAATCTCGAGAACAATGCGCAGGAAACCGAGCACCCCATGGAAAGCGCTTTGTCCACAAAGATGAGACCGTCGAACTGGATCCCCAACAACTGGTGATCCGCCGGATGGACCGGCAGCAACCGAAACGCCGATTTGATGTCGCATTTCGCCATAAGGGCACCCTGTCCTGCGTCTGTCACCAACCTCCTTGCCACGTCCACGGACGAGTATGACACCGACGCTAAGTGCGCCGATATATAGTCATTCACCGACATGCCCTCCGGCCACGACAAGTGCTGAATCAGTCGAAATTGTCCCGGTTCTTTTTTGGGAACAACCCCAATCGGGGAAATGATCACATCGGGCAGGGGCGGCTCCTGAAAGGGGCCGACCATCCTTCCCTCCTTTACCTCCTTAAACAGCTTCTCCCGGACGATCCCTTTGTGAGCGTTCACGGACTTCAGGTTGTCAGCCCACCAAGCGATCCGCGGACCCTCGTACCCCAATCGAAAACCATCCCTGAAACCCTGGTGCAGTACATCGTCCGCCCGCGGATAGGCCGCCAACAGAGGCTCGATTCGATCCAGCCTAACCGGTCTATGAGCCTTTGCCCATGCTACCGGCCCCCCCTCTGCCGCCCCCCCCTTCAGGAGCCGTCGCTTGCTGCTGCCCCTGTGCGGGTCCGCCCCTGACCCCCCAGCAGCGCACCACTGGGTGTCTTCTCCCGCACTTGGAACATTCGTGCCGAAAACGACACACCTTCCTGGTGCAGGCGCCCTTATTAAAATCCCCGATGGTGGCTTGACCAGCGGTGTTCCCAGACCCATACCCCCTCACCCCCCCCACGGGGGGTCGGGCCGAAAAGGGGGTCGGCGCAAGCTGTAGCCCGCTGGCCGTGTAGATGGTGCGTCCAAACTTCGCACCACTCATTGTTTGCTGGTACAGATCCGCATCCAGCTCCCCCCACTTAGCCTCCGGATCAGACGCCATGCGGGCCCGGAACTCCTCATCGTAATGAGACCACGCATACCCGCCGTAGGTTACCTGGGCCCGCCGCACCACATCCATATATTTGAATAAAGCGATCGACCGATCTGATTACTTCTCACAATATACGCTGGCGTATATCAGAAAAGCTGCCGACCAATTTTCGATGGTCAAGGGCACCTTGGGTCGCCTGGCCAGCTCCTGCTCTTCCTCCTTCGAACCCTCCTTGGCCATCAGCTCCCTGTGGAGCAATTTCAAGATTTCCACGTACTCTCCCTTCCAAATCTTTTGCCTGGTTGCTAAGGACAAATGTGCCCCCAGCGGCTTCGCCACCCCCATTTACGGGAGCTTCCAGACCGGCACGTCGCAACTCTCCTTTGTCCCCGCGCCACTCGCTGCAACCCCCCAAGGCTTTGCCGCGTCTGCCGTCGCTACACCAACACCCCCTGTCCCGTCGCTCGCCGACACTGCCTCCACCACCGCCTCCTTGTCCGTACCCACCCCGGCATCCGTCACGTACCTGCCCTTCACCAGCCTCACCAAGTCCTCCCCCCTTGCATCCGTACCCACTGACACCTGGCCTTCATGAGGCGTGCCCAAGCCACTTCCCCTTCTGCCACCATCCTTACCTGGCGTCAAGGCTGGCCTCCGCACGGGATCCCGCCGCCTAACCAGTTCCGCTGGGGGGGCCGTCACTCTCAGCGCTGCCTGCTGGGGGCGTACCTGTAGGACACTTTCAACAGCATTACTCCTCCCCCACCCCCTCCCGAATCTCCCCCTCCTCCTCTGACTTTAAGCCCCTACTTTCCAAACCGTCCCCCCACTGTCTCGCCTGTCCACATCAAAACCCCCAAGTCCACACTCTCTCTCCGCCCGCACTCATCCTGGAAATCCGCATGGTCTGGCACATGAACACTCCATCCCCGTCCCCCGGCGGCCGTCTCGACCCTTCGGGGTGAGGCTGGCGGGGAACTACCCCCCCCCCCCCCGCCATCCGACGCGCTCTCGTGAGGGGTCCCTCGGTGGAGCGCGACCGCCCGTACAAGGCTGAGCCGGCCCATCCTCTCGGTGGGTCAGAGCCGCATGCTGCTCACCCGAGCACCCAGCCAACTGCTCCTGCCAAGAAAAAAGGGGGGAAGTCCAGCATGCCGGGGAAAACTCGCCACCCATGAACCCCCACCCCCGGGGCGTGCCTCTCCACCATGCCGCGGAATGCCCCCCCGGCCTTGCTGGCTGCCCCCCTCCAACCTCCCCCCGTCACCCCCATTCCTCCCCGTCCCCCACCGCACTCCCCCAAACTCCCCCCGTGCTCGCCCCCCCGCAGGCCCCACACCTCCTCGCATCCCCTCCCCAGCTTCTGGAAGCCCCAACCTCCCCGAAGCCCTACCTCCAAACCCCCCCGCCACCCTCACCCCGCTCCCCACGACCCCCGCCACTTCCCAACCCCCACCCCCGTCCGCCTGCACCCCCCGCGGTGACGGCCGTTTGCTGGGCCCCACCACGCCTCCCTCCCCACCTGACGACGACCCCCAATCCAAATCGCTCTCCCTCCCACCCGCCCCCCCTCCACGTCCGACTCCTCAATTAATAATGGCGACCCCTCCCCCCCAGCTGTCCCCCACCACCAACCCTCCCATCTCCTCCCTGGGCCCCCCCTCCAGAAACCCGTCCCTCCCCTCCCCTGAACCAACGGCCTCGGCCACCCCGCCCTCCACCCCTCCTGCACCCTCCCCCCTCCAGCATTCACACCAGGCAGCCCCTCTGGCCCCCTCCCCCCACCCCCCTGCCACCCCCTCAGAATGCGCTCCCTGTCCCACCACCCCCACGATCCCTTCACCCCCAGCCCCACTGGATGTATCCCCGTGGCCCCACGCCCTACCCACGAACACCAGCGCCGCCTTCTTGGAGCCTCCGCGTCTATTTCCCTTCGCCTTCCTCCCCCCCGCCACCACTGCCGCACCCCTCCGCTGGCCGCCGCCTCTCACTCTCCCGCCCCGCCCCGCCTCCCCGCACCTGCCTCACGCCTCGGGCGCGACCTCGGCAGTTTGCAGTATGCGAGGACTGCCGCCGCGGCGCCATTGGCAGCGTGCTGTGGGGGCCTTACCCTGACGTCGTCCCGCACTAAATCCAGGCGGCCGGCTTCATCAAGGAGGTGCAAGGCCTCCCTCACTCGAGGATCCGCCATCGCGTCGGCCGCCATGCTGCACCACTACGCCTCCGGTGACTTCCAAGACACACCGCGATCCGCCCCGCACCGCTGATGCTCCACAAGATCACCGCTACAGACCGACATCCACCGAGCCCCTAACACCCCCACAACGCTCACTACAGCTGCTAAACAAAAAACGCCCCTGCCTAACCACCGGCTGCCGTGTCACTGTCCCTAAAATGGTGGACAGTGACCTGACATGGCCGGCTATAAACCCCCACAAGCCCAAGGAGCCAAAAACTACCCCAAGGGAAGCCCAATATCAGCCCAACCAGCCCAAAACAATCTTGCTCCAGTCTCCTCTTGTCAAACGACCCTCCCCTCCCGGGGCCCCAAAACACCCCGGGGGGGGGCAATCCTCTCTCCAGTCGGCCCCCCCGCAAAGCCCCATTGGGAACCACTGAACTAAGAGATAAAACAGCTCTGGAAGAAGCGAGGAAGGAAGTTGGAAGAAATGCATTTAGATGTCGGAGGATATAAAGAATATCTGGCCAACAAAAAGATTAATAACGTATTTCAAAAAGCAAGGGTTGAGGCAAAACAAATCAGCACCTGCTTACACCTGTGGCTTGAAAGTTGCGGCGATGGTGCTTGTGAATCCAAGGAACACAACCTCATCTGTTCTTTCAAGGGCAAAGCCCAAAAAATGCAGTAGACAATATGGAATCAGCACCCATCTAAGAAATGTTCTTTGGCAGTCTCTATTATTCTCAATATGTATAAAAGTGCAAGATCTTGTAATAAATAGGTCCGGACTGTTTCAAAGTTTCTGATTCAAATTCTTTATTGTGGTAATCCAAGACAGGCAAAAATCCAAGAACATAAGTGGATTTCCCTTCTTAGCCGACACGTTTCGTCTCAAACACTGAGACTTCTTCAGGGCTCCAGCATCAGTATTAATCAAAAATCAATACAGCAAGGTGAAAATTCCTTGGAAATGGCAGATTATAGTGATTTCTCTAGGTCTTGGAAGACCATATTTGGATAGCTTACACACGTTAAGGAATAGCTGTGTGTATCGTGCTTATTCTGGTTCGACTGTTTACACCGGGCGAACAGCATCTGTGCTGTTCGACCGGTGATACGTGATTCTCCTTTGGCCACCATGCCTATCTCTGGTGTCTCATTTACAGCATAACAAGACAAAGTACGATGTATTTTGAAAAGAGACACGCTATTTTCATGCGCTACGGGATTTCTCCCTTCGGGGTACCTTGCAAGAGCCTGGGCCCTCTGCTCACTTTCCCTAACAAGACTATCGGTTGTAATCTGTGATTTTTTGCGGAATACTTTCTTTCCCGATTCTGAGGCCCTCTCCAGCTGGAGAGATTTTCGGGAGCTTGAGCCTGAATCCATACATCGCAGATCGAATCATCGTTGTGACTTTCCTCCCTTGATTTAGAACTACCATCTTTTGAGCCGAAATTCAGCCCTTCAGTGAAGCACCTTTTTGTCATCGTGTATCGCCTATGTCTTTCCCTTTCTGAAGATAGGGATATGATCGAATAATGTGATGTGAAGCTGCAGCCCGGATTTCATTTTTCAACGCAAACTTTACAAAAAGCATTGTATTTAATTATAGTTTTGAACTTCTTGGTATTCTTCTGGTGTTCTGATAAATTACAGAAGAAATTACATGCATCCATTTGCGCCCTGACGAAGGATTGGTGGATATCGGTCCTGTTCCGAAACGCGCGTCGGCGCTTGTTGTTTTGTTGCTTCTTTTATGTATGTTGTTTTTAAATGGTGTATATATATGAATGTCAAATTTTTTGTAATTTGTTTGTGATTTTTGTATATATTGTTGAGTGGTATGATTGATGATGGTTTGGATGAGTGTGATTGGTGATTGCATTGAAGTTGTGAGTGGGCATGCTTCACATTTGTCTTTGGAATGTAAATAGAGTATGTATATACACGTATGTCCTTATTGCTTTTGGATTTACAAATGAACATTTTCAGAAAATAACAATAAATGGACATATGTTTTTCAAATCAATATTCCTTGTGTGGGACAATGATGATGTTTTGAATTAAAGATTAGAGCGTTTGCCTTTCTGTATATTTTGCTCTAGGGGAGGTTTTCTTGTTCTTGACTACAGTGTTTTCCCTGCTTCCTCCCCCTAGCATTCATATTCAGGGACCCTCGTGTGTTTTTGAACATTCTCAAATACTTCCTATACTTCCTTGGAGTTGAAAGAAGACCATGGTTTAATGGAAGTAATACCAACTGCAATAATAGGGCTCCCCAAGGTGGAAAAAGGGAAGGATTTCCGGCTGCATCCTCCTCATCGGGGCATATTTTAGTGCATCAACATCAAAAAGAGTTCAACAAATTTCAGGGCAGAGGGAGAAGTCAGTATTACCATTCTAATGGGGGACAACAGAAACAAATATACTTGAAAACCGGGAGTCAAAAAGATTGGTAGTAGGAAATGATAGAATTCCAGTAATTAATCTCTCAAATAGGGCATTGTCAAATGGAGAGATTACAGTTTTAAACAGGAGTCTTAGTTTTGATCCCTCAGCTAGCTCAGCTAGGATCAATACATTTGAAATAAAGAAGGATTTACAATTTTTTTTGATTTGATTAAATACATTTTTTGAGGGTGAGGATTTTATTCAGCCATTTAATAGATCAGGACTAAAACCACCCTCACAGTTTACTCCTAATAGTTACATGGTGGGAAAGGAGGTTAGGGCTTTGAAAGAGCAGTAGAGAGAGGCCTTGATGACCTTTTGAAGAAATAACTTTTAGGCCATAACAACTTAGGCTAAAATAGGACAGCCTTTAAGAAATTAAATAAGTGTGAGAGCATCACTATCAAGCTGGTTGATTATGGCTGTTGTATCATAGTAACTTATACTAAAAAATAAGAAGTATGTGGAATGCTTACTCTGGTATCCAGTGTTTCCAATGTGATATTCTCACCCAGCTCTACTCCCACCAGGCAATCCATCTGGTTCTGGCAGACTATTGTGAAGTCTGCTGCACCATCCAGCATTATCATTGCCCACTGCCCGTTCAGAAGAAGAGTCATCAAATTCGGGTTATGGCTGGCCTTAAGTCCAGCTACCTTCTTTTTTTTAAAATTTAGGTTTTGATGTTTTAGGCATTTCTTCCTGTTAAAATTATGTAGTCAGACGAGCGCTGTGACTCCTTCCTAGGTTGTATACAATAAGGAGGGACGTTGGGGGCCCTTTTTCCACTCACACAGGAGTGGGAGGTCCAGCATAAGCAAAGGCCCAAATGAAAGTTATCAAAATTCGAGCGATGCCGTTCCTCTAGATTCAGAGAGTGCAGAGTCAGGAAAGACTGGAATCCCCTGTGCCCGAACAGGGGGCAGTGATGGGAATCCTTATGTTGGATAGTAATGCCCTCACACACCCTTGAGGTGTCATGCTTCATCATCTGGGCTGCTCCTCGTTGGGTCGGCGGGGCAATACCCAACGGCTCCCTATGACAGGGGCTCTTTATCGTAGATCTTTTATCCTCAGCCGTGTGGTGAAGTGCGGGTATGGGGCCAGAATTGTGTAGATGTAGTAAGGTGAGTTAAAATAGGGTTGGGAGTATCAAGGAGAACATACTTTTATTCTAGGGGTCTCCTACCCTAAGTAACAACAAAAAACAAGGCACTAGACCGAGTTTAATGTCTCATGTAGTGATGTCCTTGTTTGGAAGTGTGGGTCAACATGTTTCTCGCTTCTGGATCAATATCCTCGCGATTCTTCAGGACCTAATTGATTAACTATCTACACCTAAAGTTAGTGGTATATCTTCTTACTCACAGTAATGGTGTCTATTACTCAATCAGACCCTCCAGCTTATCGCGATTTGCAAAAAAATCGCGAAATCGGCCGATCCGTGCAAATGCGGCGATATTTGCACAAACGCCCGCGAAATCCGCCATTTTGCCGTGAGCCAATGGAAAGGAGGGTGTGTCTGTCTCCGCCGTGACTGGGGGCGAGTGGCTGAAAAGCTTCAGTGCTCCGTACATCTCTTTGTGTTTGCCTAATTACCGTAATCACCCCAGTTGGTGGCAGTAGCCCGTCTGCCCTCTGCTCGTGCACCCGAATGGGGTCTGACAATTACTTTAGTTTGCTCTTGCTTGCAAGGAATTTGGTCTTCAGAATTGTTCTAGAAGTGTGCGTGGAGCTTTGGGTGGCGTGGAGCTCCAGCTGACTTCAGGTGGGTTCCTTGTGTGCAGTTGCACTCCGCACCTTCGTCAGCTCATACAATTCTTCCTTCTGTTTTGCTGTGCTAATTACAATGTGGATGCCCAATCGAGAGGTTAGCTAAATTTTGTTTTTGGCCCTGTGGATGCGGATTAAAAATGTCAGATTTTGAAACTGCTACATCTGCTATGCTAGAGGAACTATAATTATATTTAACTGAGTATCGGACCATGACAATTTTCACAACTGTTCTGTAAGTCTTTTGGTGAATAGCAGATTTCATAGATCATATTACTGGTTTCAATTAGGCACGTTGTGCTATCAGAACGCTAGCTACTACAGTTACAGGATACATTAGTACTGCAATGCAAATCAAATTTGTAAAAGAGGTTAAGGGAGGGGAAAGATATTCTGACTACATACACCGGTCACCAAAGCTACTCAACAAACTACTAAGTCAAACAAAGATAGCTGTTGCACAGAAGTGTGAAAGTGCCCCTGCTCAGCTGTTCCAGTTGTATATGTGCTTCTTCCACCTGGCAGCTTTACAAACCCACTTGGGAGGACAGCGCTTGAACTATGACCTTGTGACTCTGGCGCCAGTGCAGCTCTGTTAACCTGGTTCTCTGGCTCCACAGCGGATGGATGGATGATGAGGGGGTGGGTGAAAGGATGGATGGATGATGAGGGAATGGATGGATGATGAGGGGGTGGGTGAAAGGATGGATAGATGGATGGATGATGAGGGGAAGGATGGATGGATGAAGAGTGGGTGGGTAGAAGGATGGATGGATGATGAGGGAAAAGGATGGATGGATGATGAGGGAAAAGGATGGATGGGTGATGAGGGGAAGGATGGATGATGAGGGGAAGGACAGATGGATGGATGGATGATGGGTGGGTGAAAGGATGGATGGAAGGAAGGATGGCTAAGTGAAAGGGTCGATGGAGAGAGAAAGGGAGGATGGATGGATGACTAAAATAGTGGATGGGTGGAAGGATTAGTAAGTGAAAGGATGGCTGGATTGGTGAAAGGGTAAATGGCTGAATGGATGAGTGAATGGATGGATGGGATGAAGAGTGGATGGATAAGTGTACAGATGGATAGGGTAAAAGGGTGGATGGATAATGGAGATGAGTGAAAGGATGAATGAGGGGATGGATGAAGGGATGGATGAGTGAAATGATAGATGGAAGGATACATGATGGATAGGTTTGCAAACGGTTGAATATGTTTGGAAATGGCTGGGCTTACTTATATACTATTGCGCGACCTCTGATGTGTCTGTAAAACTTACCTATTGTCCTGAAGTTTTGTCCTGAATTTTGACCTCCTGTTCTGATTTTGTGTCCTGAATTTTGACCCTTTGTCCTGAATTTTTACACTCACCGTCCTGAATTTGCACCAATGCCAGTTGGTCACCCTATTCGCAGGCTTGGAGACGGAGCGCCGTGCAGAGATGTCTGTCCCTCAAGATAAACAGACTGAACCACTCAGCCGAGAGAGCTGAGGCGCACACGGGACGGGGTATCTGCAGAGGCGCGCTGGACAAGGGATGAAGTCAGAGGGTTGAGCTCACCTATTGCAGACCATTTCCCCCTGGGAGTGAGCCATGGGAAAAATCCTAGAGGCGAGAAATTTAACACGAGCGTCAAGTAGCCCCATGTCATGGGTGTCAACTTCAACCAGTCCCCGCTTTTAAATCGGAGACAATTTGCAGGCTGACATTTTGCAACGAAACTACAAGTACCAACATGCAGTTCGCTACTGTTTAACAAGTGACCACTTGGCGGTTTTGACTGCTCTTTCTCTAGTGTTTAGGTCTGTCGAACGGGCATCCGGTGGGATATCAGGTCGTGTTCAAAATACACTGTAAAGGGGCGATAGGTATAGCCATCATTAGTGCAGCAGGTACAGTGGCACCAAGCTCTAAGGCTATTACAAGACACAAACTGACCTGCAAAGGTACGCCTCTTCTGGCGCAGGGCTTTGCAACGTGACGCATCTGGGAGATGCGTCACGTTGTAAATACCCCGCACCATGGTGCATCTTTTGCGCCGCTGCTGCGTCACAAAAGTGACGCAACGGCGGCGTAAAAGCAGCCCAAGGGGCTTATAAATCTGCCCCAAAGTGTCTACATTGTAAAGAAACCAAATATACATAGCTTCATGTTGTTAAATAACTAAAAAAACGAAGATATCTGTGTTTGTTGTAGGACAAATGGCCACATAAAATGCCGCAAAATTGCCGCTAAATTTCCATATTTGTGCCGCTAAATTTCCATTTTTGTGCCGCTAAATTTGCTAATCCATGCCGCTATATCCTGGGGGGTCTGCTCAATGTACCTGGTGCAACCTTGACTATTTTAATACCCCCACCATTCACTAGTTTACATTGCACTCAACACGCCCTAAACTCACCATTCAGCTCCGCAGTTGATTGATTGATTGATGCTTTATTTCGATATGCACATATCATAAAAGCAGTACAAAAAGATAAAAACAGCATGTCGAAATAAGTAAGACTGTACAAATGGAATGATAATTAAAACACGTTATGTCAGCATAAATTAGATTAAAAAAAAATTAAATTGTTATGGTCAGTCTTCTAAGTCTAATCAACCAAGCCCATTTTAAAAATTTGGCAACAGCACAAACAATAGGAGGGGCTGTATTAGTTAAAAGAATCCGAAGGGCAACAGAGTACTGACGAGTCCCCAGTTCTCTGCAAATGGGACCAAGCCAACGTGATCTGGGGCGACCATAGTCCGGGCATTCGAAAAGGAAGTGTGGCACCGTCTCTGGTTTGTCCTGACAAAAGGCACAAAAGCGTGATGTGGGCTGGGCTTTATTCCACCTTGAACAGAGGCCGGCCAAGGGCAAGGTTCCTAGCCGAAATTTAATGTACAAGGACCTATCCATAGCAACTGATATAATATCCATATATGGCTCATACAAGACAACGTCTTTGAACAGCAGGAAAGCTGCGGTGGTTTTGCAATGCTGCTGGCTTCTAGAGCGCTTCACACCAACCCACTCCCAGAAAAGTTTTTTTAGAATCTTCTTTGGAGGAGCGGAGTGACTATGCCAGCAAGAGGCCAAACCAAGTTCCCCTAAAAGATGTTTTATGTCCTTCAGCCATTTGATGCTACTCCAACCATCAGCATGCATCACTTCTGCAAGCCCATTGGCATAAGATTGTAGCTCCGGGACCCTCCACAAGCGTGCCCAGAGCAGGAGGGGACGAAGCCGAGCCTGGTCCCTTATGGCTTTACAGCCAGTGTCCAAGAGCACTGGGATGGTCGGGCTGCTCGATGGAATAGCAAGAAGATCCTTGATAAATTTATTTTCGGCCTTACTCAATGAGTCGACTTTGCCCAAGCCCCACAGTTCCGATCCATAGAGTGAAGCTGGGACCGCACGAGCTTTGTAGATCTCAAGTATAGGAGCAACACAATGTTTTGTGGAGTTATTGTACTCCTTAAGAAGGGCGCCCCCCACCCTTTTGTGAGCCAGAGTCATTTTATCAATGTGGGCAGTCCAGCTCATTGCATCATTCAGTCGGATCCCCAGATAATCAAATTCCGCCACTCTTTCTAGGGGTATAGAGTTCAGAATTGGAGGGCGGCCAAGTTTGCGAGGTGGGTGCATGACTAGGTACTTGGTCTTGTCTATGTTAATGACGAGGCCTTTAGTGGTACAGAAGTCCTGGAAGCGGTTCAGCAATGTCTGTAGACCTTGGGGGGTTTTGGAAATGAGGAGGGTGTCGTCGGCGAACAACAGAGTTGGAATTTTTACTCCACCCAGGCTGGGAGCGTCTGATGGTTCGCCCAGTAGATGATCTACCACCCCGTTAATATAGAGGGAGAATAAGGTAGGGGCCAAAACACAGCCCTGTCTTACTCCCCTCTCGACCCTGATCTTATCGGTCTTTTCCCCATTCAGCCCCCATCTAACCTGGGCATAGGTGTTGATGTGCAGGTTAATAAGGAGGTTCAATAGGTACGGGGGCATCCCTAAACCATGAAGCACCCTCCAAAGTTCCTCCCTCGGTACCAGGTCAAAGGCAGTCTTAAGGTCAATAAAGGCCAGGTAAAGACTGCCTTTGCCCAGCACCACCACCTTCCAGTGTTACAACAAAAGCCTAAAGGCCTGTTCAATAGTTCCTGTACCCGAACGGAACCCAGCCTGCATGTCGGACAGAATGTGATTGTCGTCCACCCATTGAGTGATTCTCCCCAAGATGGTTTTCCCGGCCAATTTCTGGCTGGAGTCTATTAGGCTTATAGGCCTATAGTTCCCGGGTAAGTCCCGACTGCCCTTTTTAAAAATGGGGACCACCTCCGCACCTCTCCAGGAGTCAGGCACAGGCCCTCCCCCCATGATTGCATTGAGGAGTGCAGAGATTAGTACCCCCCATTCTTCCGGGTAAGCACGGAGGATGTCCCCCGGTAGGCCATCCGGGCCAGCTGCTTTCAAGGGGACCAAGGTTTTGATCTGCTTTGTTACATCCAGGGGGGAAAACAGTTCCAGGTCACGAACTAGAGTAAAGGGTGGGATTTTAAAGGGATCATTAAGTGGGCCTTCAACAGCAGAATAAAGATTTTGGAAATGGGAGAACCAAGTCTGGGCATTAATGGCACAAGTCCTCCGGGAATCGTTGGGACGATTCCTTTTGCCCACCATGTCCCAAAAACCTTTGGCATCTTTCCCACGACTGGCAGCCAGGAGGTCCTGCCAGAAATTAACCTCCCACTCCATCCTTGCATTTTTCTGGCAGAGTGCGTAGTGTCTCCTGGCCTCCCTAGTCCTAGACGGTAATTTGGACTTGACTGCCTCGATAAGAAGTGATTTCGCCTCCCTACACTTTTGGTTGTACCAGCCCTGACCCGATCGTAGGCTTGGTTTCCTTCCGCTCGGGTGAGCTGGGACTACAAAGAGGTCGCCAATGGCCTGAATTATGACACAAAACCTGGGTGCCACCTCCATCAGCCCTTCCTCTTGGCAGTCAAGATTGGCTAGGGCTGAGACCAGAAGCTGCCTAATCGCAGAGGTTTTCTCCTCCGAAAGAGCTAGCTTCGCCCACTTTAGCCTTCGTCCACAGTTCGTGACCACTGACAGGTCCGGAGCGGGGTTACAAGGAGAACTACTCACGGTGCTATTGACGCACCTGTGGGACAGGGTGAGGGACAGGAGATTGTGGTCACTCTCCACAGAAGGTAGAACTACCATGTCCTCCACCAGGCTCCACAGGTGTATGTCAAGGAGAAAATAATCAATCCGTGACGTGTGTCCTGGCCTGTTGTAGGTGTGCGCCCCTACTTTGTCGGACCTGGTCCTGCCATTGGCAGCTCTAAGACCAAACTCCATAACTAGTGAGTTAATCTGGAGGGCCACTTCTGTCCACTTTTTAACAGGGCCAAGCTCGAGGGGCGGAATCCCCCACCCATTATCAAGTTCCTCTTGATCTGCTAGGATGTCCAGGTCCAGGGGCTCGAAAGTGCAGTTCAGATCACCTGCCAACAATGTACAGGACCTGTATGGAGATGAGCGGAGTTGCGCTTCCAAGCAAGCTATAACTGGGGATTCTCTTCCCCCCTTAGTGCCACGGGCATAGATGTTAAAAATATTTAAAATGACTCTGCCCTGGGAATTTCTAAGCAAAATATTTAGGAGGTCAGGGCAATTAGTGTCCCTCTCCTCCACCCTACAGTTGAGTTCGGTGGCTACCCAGATTAACAGGCCACCAGAGGGGCGGCCCCTGCCAGTTGCGCTTTCTACTGCCGGCAAAAAGTGGGTGGAATAGCCCGCCTTGTGTAGGGGCACCCGACTCCAGGTTTCCTGGAACAGGCATATGGAGTATTGCTCCACACGCTCGCTCCAGTCCGGCAACGCCAGCTTCCTTTCGAGGCCCGCAACATTCCAGCTGAAAACCCTAATCTGGGGGTCCGTTACAGCTGCAATGCTACAATCCTCGACAGGGGGTGACAAGACCACAGAACCCACATCAGGGGGACCAGCCAGAAAATTATAGGATGCCCCAGTCTCCCCCTTCCCCTCTACAGACTCGGCCGTAGCCTGAGTCTGCGGTGGGGAGGAGGAGCCATTGGATTTGGGGTATGGTGTTGACTCAGCGACAAAGCCTGGGGCCACAGCGTCCTCCCCCGGATCATAACTGAGTCAACAGCTCCCAGGTCCCCAATTTGGTATCACTGGAGCTGGGCATAGCTGCTGGGAAAGAACTCCCGGGGTCGAAAGGCCGTGGGCAGTGTTCTCCACAAAAAATTGGCCCCCAGGGCTGCTAATAAAGGTGGGTTGTCCAAGGTGGATGGTGGGGGTGGTCATAATAGACCGTGGGTAGAAAAATGTCAAATCGACTATGTCGATACCCGATCCAACCGTGGGTTGACCTTGAGAGCATATTAAATGGGCAACCCTAGCATCTTGGAAATTTACAACCACACAATCCCCTTCGAGCGATTTTTTCCCGTGTCCAATCCAACCCACCCTGCGTACACCAAGAATAATTCCATCCACTCCCGCAGGCAGGGGCCTGTTGGCTTTCAGCCAGTGGATGACCTTATTCTTTAGTGCCTGATGGTTTTCCCGCTGGGTACTCCCAATAGGAGGGACTTTCGTAAGGATGACAACATACGGGTGGCACTCAGGGGGGAGGTTAACTGGGGGGCACTTGCGTCTACTGTTCTGAGGAGGACCCAAAGGGGGACGATTTGTAGGTGGGACGGGAATAAATGCAACCTTAGAAGTTGATGCAACACCACCAGTTGCATCAGATATAACAGCCCCAGGATGCGTAGTAGGGCCCGTCCCTCCCTTCTGGTGTTGCCTTAGGTCCTGGGTAGCCACCGGGGTTATTGCTACTGGGGGAAGGGTAGCATGCACGTGAACAGCATGAGTGGGAGCCTTCGGCTTTATCTGTCTAGGACCAGCCTTAGGAGCAGCCAAGATAGTATTCCCAGGGGCTGGATGCTTGGGCGGCTGCATCAGCTGATCTCCCAGGGGGGGTCTCACTGGAACCTCTATCCTATTGGACTTGTCTAACCTATCTGTCCTATCCTCACTGGGCTTTGGCTGGTGCTTGAGAAGGGTCTTTAGGGCAAAAAAATTGTCCCTGGTAGCCTGCTCAAAGCAGTCAAGCCTGTCCCCCAACCTCTTGACCTGGTCTATAAGTGGCAACACAAGAGACTTGACCAGCTTCTCAATCGCCTCCATGGAGTGACCCACGTTGGCCTGGTCAGGCGTTGGTGGGGCCGACAAGGAAGGTGGTACTGTATCAATAACAGCTGGAGCGCAAATAGGTGTCCCTGAGGATACAGGTCCTGCGGCGCTCAGGGGGGAAGGACCCCTCAGGGGCGGGTACCTGGGATGGTTAGTAATCTTAGATGGGCAGCCCTTTCGAGTGTAAATTGCCCTTTTCCCCTTCCTTTTGATAGGCTCCTGGTTAGATCGCTTTTTAGTCGGAGCTTGTGGGACGGGAGCAGGAACCTCAGGGCAGTGTTGGGACTGAATGCCAGGTGAGCCTGCTAAGGAGAGCTCATTGCATGGATCTATAAGCACGGCACAAGGACTAGTACCGTGGTTACCGATCAGTGAGCTTTCTAACCCTTCTATACCACCCATTGATGGTGCAATAAAGGAATCCCCAGGTAGATCCCCAAGCAAGAGTGCAGGGGAAGTAGGATTTAGAGGGGACAACACTATTGCTGGCGATGGACTTTTAGCAGGAGGGAAGTCAAGAGAAAGGCACCGTTCAGATATGGCAAGTTCATTGTCGATGACAGCCGCCACCCTTGTCAGGAATTTGTCCATAGAGCCGAACATAGCACCCCCGGGGGCACTCTCCCCGCAACCCCTCAAGGCCTTACCGGAGCGAGTTGACATGCTGAGATGCGGCACCACACGTTGAAACCGGTACGGTAGATGGAAATGGGGTGGCCCTGCCCTGCCTCCTCCTGCCCCGGACGGCCACAGACGGCCCGCCCTCTGCCCGGGCTCCGCCCGGCGCTGCCCGCGCGCGTCCCGCGACGCGGAGGGAGTGCCTGGACTTTGTAGCGCCTCCGGGCGCGAAGACAGCGGGAAACCGGAAGAGCGCGCTGAGCCCGCTGGGAGCTGTAGTCTCCAGCCGCGCTGATGGAGTGATGGCGGCGAGACCTACAGCGTTCCCCACCCAGGGACTGGCGCTGCGTGCAGGCGTGCTGTCAGGTAAGGTCCTCCTGGCTTGTCCCCCGCTCCACCGAGGGAGTGCCTGGACTTTGTAGCGCCTCCGGGGCGCGAAGACAGCGGGAAACCGGAAGTGCGCGCTGAGCCCGCTGGGAGCTGTAGTCTCCAGCCGCGCTGATGGAGTGATGGCGGCGAGACCTACAGCGTTCCCCACCCAGGGACTGGCGCTGCGTGCAGGCGTGCTGTCAGGTAAGGTCCTCCTGGCTTGTCCCCCGCTCCACCGAGGGAGTGCCTGGACTTTGTAGCGCCTCCGGGCGCGAAGACAGCGGGAAACCGGAAGAGCGCGCTGAGCCCGCTGGGAGCTGTAGTCTCCAGCCGCGCTGATGGAGTGATGGCGGCGAGACCTACAGCGTTCCCCACCAAGGGACTGGCGCTGCGTGCAGGCGTGCTGTCAGGTAAGGTCCTCCTGGCTCCGCAGTAATCCTGGCGTTGCAGCACACGAAAGAGACACTCGGTCTCTTTGGTGGGGCCCGATGATGAAGCATGTCATCACTAGGTAGTGAGTGAGGGCTTTCTTCAACATCCCAGTGTGGTTGGTTTTTGTGCTCCCTAGAACGGCTTAGCGTTCTCCATAGACACTCTTCTTTTGATTATTGATTACTGACCGGGGAACAAGAGTGTCAGTGTACTCTCCCTACCTCTCTCCTTGTTATTCACACTTAGCAGCGCAGAGCTGTGAGAGCTTTTCTTATTGAGCGCACTTCTGGCTCTTTTAGGAATTTTTATCTACCCATTTTTGTCTCTAACAAACATCCAGGGTCTACCATGGCAAACTTAGGACTAACATTCTCTGAGTCAGAAATAGCTAACATCCTGTCTGACTCTGATCTGTTCGCTGATCCAGCTATTTCACAGGTAATAGCATATACTTCAGAGTGGGATAAACTCACTGAAATCAAACGAGACAGGATACGTACTATCCTCCATGGCACAATATTAAAACAATATCTCCTTAAAAACATAGCACCACGAGGACTACTCGTCACGAATGCCCCTCGAATCTTTCTAAATGACGCCACATTTAGAAAAGAATGGGCCATGATCGCGTGGCATTGTACCCGCGACTGGCTTGTCCTGATCATTAAGACAGCCCTAAGACTCTCTGATGTCCTACAGATTGAAATACAAGAAACTGAGTCTAAATTTAAAACAACAATAACAGGTTACAAGAAAAAACTTGATGAGATAAATAAGGAGTTAAATGAGTATAAAGACAATTTGACGCAAGCCAAAGTCAATAAATTTCAGAAAGATCTGAAAAAATTTGAATATGAGAAAGTATATCCATACTCAACTGCAGCATATACTCCACCCTCCCACAATCCTACTAATGATGATCTGTCAGATGACAATACATCCAACAGCAGTGGATCTAGCACATGGTCATTTAAACAAGGAAGAAGACGAGGGAATAGGGGTAACCGAAACAATCGCGGCCAACAGAGCTTCCACAACCAGCCCCCAAGATGGCCAGTGCCACCCCAGATGCCAACAATGGGTCATCAATTCCCATTTCACCAACCACCATATCCGATGATGGGCTGGAATCCAGGATTTTTTCCACCTCCCAACTACCAACCCCATTATCGCCAGCCTTTTTTAGACCAGGGCAGGAGAGGAAGGGGAAAGAGAAGAGGCACAGGTCAATCAATGAACCATGTGTCATGGGAGGCCGACGATGCAGTGAGCAACCACACCCGCAACAGGGAACAACAACCAGGAACGAGCGGAATATGAGTCTTATAAACAATCTGTCTGACAAAGTCCTGTCCCCAACAGAAACCGCAGTCCTAGAAAGAGGTCTGGGCTTTGTACCAACCGCTCGCCCTGATAAATTTAAGCTACATTGTGAGCTCTCGGCGTTCTTCAGAAAACTTAAACTCAAAGCTTTTTTCGAGGGAAAGGAAGACCCGAATGAAGCACTACGAAAAGGTGACACTGGATTAAGACTGAACTCTACTTTTAATCCACCGATTCAGACAGTGCCAGCAGCTATCACTGCTTTTGAGCAGGCAGTATTCCTGGACCTAGAAACCTACCAGGACACTCCATCCTACAGCAACTTCAGCACAGAGGAATACCAAGCATTAAGATCCTTGCAAAGTGACCCAAAGATCACTATAAAACCAGCAGACAAGGGCGGTGGATTGGTAATTCAAAATACAATTGATTATGAGAAGGCATGTGAAGTGCTCCTGGCAGACAGGAAGAACTACACCCCCCTAACACAAGACCCCACCCACGACCTAAGAGCTCGGATCACTAATCTGGTCAAAAGAGCTGAGGAGAACGGGGAAATCTCCAAAAATGAGGCGGATTTTTTGAGCACGAGTGAAAGTGTAACACCCTACTTTTACACTCTTCCAAAGACACACAAAAACCGGCTACCACCACCAGGGAGGCCGATCGTTTCTGGCATCGGCTCTCTGTTAGAGCCGCTTTCACGGTTTTGTGATCACTATCTCAAACCCGTAGTGCAAAATACTCCGACCTACTTAAAGGACACAAAAAGTTTACTTCAACTGCTTCAAAACCTTGATTTCCCTGGAGACACAGTTACACTGGTGACATTAGACATTGAGAGTCTGTATACCAGCATCCCCCAGGACGATACCATCAAGGTCCTGGGGACGGCTTTAGACTCCATAAACTGGGATTACCAGGCATCCAAGACCTTTATACTAGACTGTGCTACCATAGCATTAAAGGAGGATTTCTTTGCCTACAAAAACAACCTTTACCTGCAAACAACGGGGACATCTATGGGCAGTACATTTGCCCCCAGCGTGGCAGGCCTGTACGTCGCGGATTTTGAGGCGAGGCATATCACACAACCCAATGGCCCCTATACGACTTCCATCAAAATATGGAGACGTTACATTGATGATGTCCTGGTAATATGGACAGGCAATGAGGCCTTTCTAGGTTGGATTAATACACTAGACACCAACCTGAAATTCACCTCTGAACTGAGTAAAACAGAGGTCACCTTTTTGGATGTGAGGATCCAGGTCTCTGGGACCAAACTGACAACAAAAACTTACCAAAAACCCACTGCTCGCAATAACCTACTCGAATTCACAAGTTTCCACCCTAGGCCCCTCAAAGAAAACCTCCCATACGGACAATATTTGCGAATAAGACGCAATTGCTCTGATCTCCAAGATTTCAAGATCCAGTCTGCTGATTTAACTGATAAACTCAAATCTCGAGGTTACCCTACCCAGATATTGAATAAAGGTTACAAGAGGGCTCGTAACCAACCACGAGAATCTCTCCTTGAAGACAGGGTTACCGATAACAAGACCATACCACTGACCTGTGTAACCACGTACAGCACAATGTCTAACCACATGAAAAAATCAATCAATAAAAATTGGCGCATTGTGTCCAGTATAAAAACAGATTGGGAGAAACCTTTGTTCTCTTTTAAGAAAGGACGCAGCCTGAGGGACACGCTCATGCATACCCGACCCAGAATTGAGGCATCTACCATGGAAAGATCGATCACAGAAATTTGGGGTTTTCCGAAAATTATTGGACATTTTCCTTGTGCCAACTGTAGTGTGTGTCACCTCACGACACACACCAAAACCCTTGAGCTTGAGCCAGGGAAAGTATGGACACAGAAAGGTCATACAAATTGTAATACCCAAAATGTCATTTACCTGATCACCTGTTCCTGCGACCTACGTTATGTAGGAATGACGACCCGCAAAGTTAAGCAGAGGATAGGTGAACACCGCTCCAATATCAGGTGTAAGAAACTGACCACCAAAATGAGCCGTCATTACTTGGAACAAAACCACACTCCCAATGACATGCGATGGACTGTCATCGAGCATGTGATTGGTGGCATGAACATTTCTAACCTTCTTTTTGAAAAAGAACAAAGGTGGGTATACAGGCTGGGTACCCACCTTTTAGGTCTTAACGACGATATTCCCTGGAATACTGTGATAAAGTGAACCGGAATGGAGTCAAACGATTTCCTACTCTATGAATCAGTATGATTATTTTAACTACAGGCTCTTTACAATGTAAGCCCCTTACAGAAGACTGGCGGTATCCGGGTTTTTTACCCATGGCTATTTACCCCTTACTACCATAACCGTATGGCAACCTCCCTCCCTTTTTTTTGGAGTCTTCTATTTACCATCTGTCAATAGATATCCATAAAAAGCACTATCAATTGAGATCCCACATCTGCTGCTTTTGCTTCCTAAACACTGCCGTGTTAATACTGTATACCTTAGTCACTAAGCAACTAACATCTCTTGTGACCAATCGTCATTGCCCCCAATGCTCCAATCTGTAACGCGCGTTTGCCGCTCTAGTCCTAACCAACACTTCCGCGTTCAGTGCGCAGATTGTTTATCCAGGTCACTAAGCAACCAACACCCCTTGTGACTGATCGTCATTGCCTCTAGAGCGCTCCGATTGGTAGCGCTAGTCTGACGACGTGCCTGGTCACGAAACCACGCCCACCCGGAAGCAATCACCGCCTCGCTACTTTGCTTTTAAACAGTGAACCGAGCCCGCTTCATCATCGTCGGGGTCCGGTTCGAGGGCGACGTAGGTAGACTGCGGGTGCTGAGCGTCAAGGGCGTAAGTGGAAACCATCTACCAGTACTGAGCTAAGTACAGAGCTCGATCCGTTGTACTAAGGGGCATTACATTGTTTTTATGCCTTTCTCCTTTTTCCTATGATTTGCCATTCTACAGGGTGTGCCGAATACGCTTCCACCCCCCTCCTGAGACCCATGGTGTTCATTCCCAACACCTATAAAGTGAGACATTTTTAACTTGATTGCGATCTTTTTATAACATTTATATTGATCGCGGAGTTGACGATCTTCTGTGAAGATTTTCACCTTTTTATTCCTTAGTCACTACTAGTCTGTACCACGAATAGTACACCGCACCTCTCCTAGCTCATCTGAACCCGGGGCTAATAGGTGGTGTTAACCATAGCGCTATTCAACCACAGCTAGAATGATTTTCACCTTCGGAGCACGATATTTACAATAACAACCAGTAACAACCAGGAGAAGTTCTAAGTGTTTGTTCTGTTCTACTCGTATGTCTCTGTCCTTTTATCTTCCAGGTGCAGAAACGATAAGTAGAAGCCTCCTAAACCAGGAGTAATTAGGAATAGTTCAATCATTCCTAATTTTTTTGCACTTTTTTCACCTTTATTTAATTTTTACACTCACGTCCCTAGGTAAGGGTGGGCCTTAGTGTGCCCATACCGCCAGGGTTTACCACACACAGTCCTGATGAATTGCCGGGTAAATTAACACCGTTTCGATGGCAAGAAACATGTCGACTACCCTTTAGGAACCCACCACTCAATTAAAGTGGACTGTTTCCTCACATATTTTAATATCTTTTGTCTTTAGTGATCATTTAATAAAATTATTACTTCAGATACACTACTGACTATTTTAATACCCCCACCATTCACTAGTTTACATTGCACTCAACACGCCCTAAACTCACCATCCCGCTCCGCAGTAATCCTGGCGTTGCAGCACACCAAAGAGACACTCGGTCTCTTTGGTGGGGCCCGATGATGAAGCATGTCATCACTAGGTGGTGAGTGAGGGCTTTCTTCAACATCCCAGTGTGGTTGGTTTTTGTGCTCCCTAGAACAGCTTAGCCTTCTCCATAGACACTCTTCTTTTGATTATTGATTACTGACCGGGGAACAAGAGTGTCAGTGTACTCTCCCTACCTCTCTCCTTGTTATTCGCAACCTTGATCTACCCTATTCAGTATAATCCCCAGGCATCAACAGTACCAGGTGGGTTACGCATAAGGCTTGGCTCCTATGTGTATTGGAAGTTTCTGCACATTATGCTGAGTCCTCGCCCTGCCCTCTCCACCGGGCCCTTCTTAGGTTTCTCGTGCTCTTCTGATCTCCGCTCTCACCGTCCTCCTCTCTTTGAATGTTTGTTGAATGAATCCTGGAAGGATCGAGAGGATCAAGTATCAGTATCCAAATACATACCAGGCAGTTAAACATTATCATGGTTACATAAATTGTAAAGTTTTTCTGTAGACTCCTGTGTAGGAGACCCACCCCGTGCTCTTGTTAAATCCTTATTTTTCTTATTGTCCCACTTCTTCTCTGTTGAAGTATCGGGTGCTTGCTTAGAGTTATCCTTTTCAGAATTACTCTTAAATTGTGGCTTCCCCGGCCTGGCTCCCAAATTATCTCAACCCAGCATAGCATAGGTTTCTTCGATAATTTTAGGTAATTGACGCTCCTGCTGTGCAGGTGGCAACTCACTTAAGCGTTGGCATATAGCTAACCCTGCTGCTTCACCATTAATGTTACTCAACATTATGACAGATACTTCAGCAAAATTGCCCACCAGTTTCATTACTGCGTCCAGGTCAGGTGCTGCCCTGTGCTCATTCTGGACCTGTTTTAATATTTCAGGTAGAACCACCAAAGAAGAGGTACCATGTGTTCTGGTATTTACTGCAACAAAGACCGTGCCACAAGTGGCATAGTCTCTACGGGGAAGCCATCCCTGTTGTCAAGCAAATTGTTAGTATCCTCTGTTTGTTCTTATGGGGAAATACTACTTCAAGCTGGTTTGTTTTCGGTGCGATCCTAAACGGAATTTCTTCCTGTTTGGTGGGAACTTTTCCCATTGCTACATTCAATGTTTGTGGGCTAATGCATGGTGTGGCTAACTGTAGTGCTACTGCTTGAACAGTCTGCGCAGCTGTCAGAGTTAACGTTCGCATCACAAAATGTATGAGGCTTCTGTAGATTCTAACTGAATTATTATATAATCCCACAGTTGCTATGCGGTCAAGTTGTTGATACTGGGCTGTGGTGTGTAACCAGCTAGGACTGACCATGTTGCCCCCTCAATGCTGAGTGGCCTTAGTCTCACGTTTTTTATACTATGGGGAAGGGCGCCTTTAAACCAATTTGCATGTTCTTGGTAAGTGAGAGGACCGTCTATTTCCTCATATGGAATGTATGAATTTGGTCTTTCACCTACGTCATATTTGTGAAATACCTGTGTAGGATCATCTGCAACAGTGTGTGCTTCTGCCACTAAGGTAACCTCCCCACCATTTAGTGTGAGGCATTGTTGTAGAAATTTTTGAGTAACTACAAGTCTGCAGTTCTCCGAAATGTTTTGTGCCATTATTTGACAGAAACGAATCACAGAATTCGGGTAGTGCTGTGGGAATTAGATCCTTTCAAGCTTGAATCTACCAACAGCCAATTCATAGGGTATACCTACTCAGCGGAGGATGATTTTCCCTACCATCACAGATGTATCTGGTTTTAAAGATGTGTAAGGATCTCTGAGGAAGCGCAATTGAACTGCTCAATTGCTCCATACAAAATAAGAAACCAGCCAACGTTGGCGGCACCATGTCCTGTAGTTTCCACTAATCAGTAGGAACTGGGGGGGGGGGGGGGGGGGGGGGGTTACGCGGATCTCCGTGATGGCCGCGTTTTAGGAGAGCTCTGAGCCGCTTAGCCCCTCAACCCCCTCATCCGCCTTACATATCTGCGTCCCGGAGTTGGGACTGACTGCCCCCCGGTGCCGCAACATCCCCTGCCTGTCTGGATGCCGTGGGAGGTCGCAGGAAGACCGTTTGAGGACCGTGGCAGGTTTCAGCCTGCAGGCGGAGAAGAGCCGCTGCCTGAGGTGATCGCTGGGGCCGCCCTGAAAGTGCAGTGAGGCAGGAGCGCGCGGACTACAGGTCGCGGTTTGTGGACTAGTCCCCGAGTTGTGCCGGTGCGGGGCACCCCCCCGAAGCTCTCGATTGGACGACGATCCGGAGCAAGGAAGCACAAATACTAAGGGTACTGGAGTGGGGGGTTGCCCTGAGAAGCCCACTTCACGCGACTGGAGCCAGCAGGAGAGTGATTGAGGTAGGCCCTGTATGCCATCGGGGGGGCCGGAGCACCGGTGCTGCAAAGCCGGCAGTGGTTGTGCTCTGGGGCTGGTAATCACCCGAAATGCTCCTTCCCTCAAACATATGAAACCCTGGAGGTACAGGCAGGGTTTAAAAGACTTGGGGCCCCCAGTTGATAGAAGCCTCCTGAACATGGTTGTGGCTGGGGACACCACAAACTACTCCTTCGAGCACGGAAGGTGGAGCAGTATTGATGCAGTACTGTAGTGTTTGCCACCAAAAGCCCACCCCTCCAGACCTGAGACAGCTGGTGTGTGACTGAGGTAAGCCCTGCGTGCTGTCAGTGGGGGCCAGAGAAGACGTGTTACACTATTGGCGGCCCAGTGTGATCGGCGCCGGTGAACTGGTTGCCAGGTGCCGAGCGAAGACAGCCTCTCCTTCGGACATAAACACCCCAGGATCCACCCAGGGGGCACAGCTGCTGTGCGTACTACACCCCCTTGGATTATGGTCATTATAATAGAATGAAAAAACGTACCAAGACTCTACTCGAACGCCGTGAGGGGAACAGCTCCACAGACCTGGTTGCTCGCCACAACAGAGGCGGAAGTCTTCTCGCCCGCTTTCCTGGCCCTCAGCAGTCCAACCGCACTGCGCCGCCGTGAGGTAATCGGCACGGCAGTCGCGGACTACACCTCCCAGTGTGTCCACGTGATCAGAGGGCGCAAGAGGAGGCCCTCTTATTCAGCGCGGTTCGTCCGCAGTGCGGGACGTACAAAGACTCTGCTCGAACGCCGTGAGGGGAACGGATCCACTGACCTGGTCACTTGCCACAGCAGTCCATCCGCACCGCGCTGCTGTGAGGGAGGTACGTTGGATGCTTTTCTATCCACGGCTGAATCTGTGCTCCAGCACGAAATTCAGCTTACTGAAAAAAGATTGTCTTTGGGGTTGTATGTAGAACAAGAAAGATCATCCTTGGGGGCAATAAGAATGGCTAAATCACCCGTGGCAGTTACACAATCCATGAGTCACATAAGTATAGAGTCCACAGAAGCACCTAGAGTTAGTATGGTTGATACGGACCCCATCCTTGATCTAGGGGTGGGAGAGGTGGTTGACTCTACTGCTACGGAACGTACTAATTCCCCAAGATTAAGTGCCCACGGTGTTACAGTGGGCTCTCCCCATTTGCAGAACCCTGATTTCTCTGTTGCCCAAGTTCCACCCCAAGTCCAAACCCACTTCCCTAGTATACCTCAGGCTGCTCAAGGCGATCGAGCCACTAGATCTAAAAGACTAGTAAAGGATGGTGGCCAGTGTATCCTCACTGGGGTTGGACTCTTAACAGAGAGGGAGGATCTGGGGAACCACCGGCAAAGCGCACTAGGGGCTGTTTAGCAATGAGGGGCAAAATTTAAGAAAAAGAAAAATTTAAACATCTAAAAGGGAAGTCGCCTCCAAGATCTGACAATGGCTTGCCCTAATACTAACGTGAGCAAGCCGGGGGACCCCGGAGATAATCCGGATTATTGGAAACGCATGGAGACCCTAATTACCACTCTCCTCGCACCCTTTTGGAATAAATTGGGGGCAATTGAAGAAAAAATCACCCTCCTTTCAAAAGGTGCTGAAGTGAGGGCAAATACTGACGTAGCAAGGGCTGTTGGGTGTGGCTGGAACACGGGTTGCTGGTATGGCCCAGGAGTAGTGGTCCTGTTGGAGATCAAAGTAAGGACTTGACTTATGGGGCTGAAAATAACTATAATGGAGAAATGTGTATAGTAAGTTCGCAAGCCCAGCGTGTAAGGTCAAACCCCGGTGGGCCTTTTCCGCAATCGAGCACAGCACCTCAAGGCATGGCTCGGCAGGTAACTATGTCTTGTTCGGGTGTTCAGAATCTGCACATGTCGAAGGGTTCACCTAGGGTATTAACTGTTGCTCCGGACTGTTCTAGTGATGGACCTAGTACTACAAACCATGCGACCATCAAGCCTGTGTGAGACACTTTAGATCTGCCGCCGCCGGCTTGTCCCCTTGTCGTGGTCTTGGCTGGTGTTCCCCCGTTGAGACATGATCAACCAGAATCCTGGACTCAACTAAAAAATAAAACTGTGGACTGGTTATCCAGACAATGGTTTCTGGGTGGCCTTGAGTAATAATATTTTGATGGTGCGCAGAGTTGCATGGGTGGGGTGGTCGCAAAAGAATATAGGGGGGGTTGTGTTATTGTTAATTTTCGAAGCCCCGTAGTTGCCCAAATGATCCTTAAAGCCTACGATCATCACCCGCTCTCTGCCACTTCTATTGTGGCCCTCCCACTTGACTATTTTTATAGGCCCCCATTGAGACTCCAGAAGGAGACTGCCTCTTATATCCCAGTCTCAAACAGATTCGAGGCCTTATCCAGCTTAGATGATCAAGGCTGACTACCAGTAAACAAATTAGCTATAGTGGACCCATTCATTATGGGGGACACGGCAGAGGAAGAAATTTTCTTCTCTATGATTAATCTGCTACCTCTTACAACTCCTTCTATTGAAGAGCCCGGTCCCATTACCATTGGATCCGCCAAATCTAATTCTACTTGGCAGTCATCTAGTGTACCTGAATTAAAAATGTTATCATGGAATATAGCAGGACTTCGGTCTAAAAGGGGGGACATCAATTGGGAACTTTCCCTTGCTAGCCATCACATTATTGCCCTGCAGGAAACATGGGACTCAAAGAACCCTATTTTCTGCATGGGTACTTGTCTTTTTGTAAATATGCTGTACCATCTAGAAAGGGGTGAGCTTGTGGGGGGCGTTTGCTGTTATTTAGTCTCAAACTACTGTATAAAGCCAAGTTAATAGACATGTGCTCGCCCCATATCCTAATAGTTGAAATAACAGGGAAAAACCTACCGATCTTTTTAGTGGTCAATTTTTACAATTCTTTTATGAGTAATGACGATCTGGAGCATTTAAGACTTCTCGCTGCCTTTTTGGATGACTATGAGGCCAAGGTCGATATGCCCTACCATCTATTAATCCTTGGTGATTTTAACATTCATGTTTGTCCTACTAAGTAATTGTCTATCAAGACTAGAAGAGGAGTATGGCCTGCAGGGGGCTAACACATATTGAACACACAATTTCTGGGACCTTTCTAGAGAGTTATTTATCGGCCCATAATTTGATCTGCCCTGCGCAGTCGGATATTTTATCTCCCATTCCTACATATTGTGGCCAAGGCCACCCAATTACCATTGATTTTATTCTAGTCTCAGGTTTTCTGATGGACTTATTAGGTACTTTTTGTGTAACCCATAGTTGCCAGAGTGACCATAACCCACTGACACTGGTCATCAACATTTGTGTTACTGAGAAAGTTAAACCCCTGGTTCACATAACTAATTCCAATATTGCTACAAAAGACCAAGCACGTAGACTAAAATAGGAGGTAATTACTCTAGATAGTTTTCTTGAAAACCTATACAATGACTGTGTAGAGGAATTTGTATGGACCAGGACTCTGGTCCATCAATAATCTTAGGTGCATTTGACCGCATTACGAGGCAGGTAGCGGTCAACTTGACGGTCCCATGCAAAGCAAGCCCCAAGAAGTTTAAAAAATGGTTTGACCAAGCCTGTATTAGTATGAACAGGGCGCTCTTGGAGGAGCTTAATGAGAAACCAAGGGATACTGATTAGGAGGGCTTATAAAGCTGCAATACAAAAAAGAAAGAAGCAGTTAAGAGAGATGGCATGGGACGAACTTAGCCAAGTGAGTGTTTTGGCTAATGGCACTAGGTTTTGGAGCGTGGTGAATAATCCCACTTTTGATGAATCCTCTAACTCTGTCAAAGATTGTCTTATTTCTTCTGAGAGGGGAGTTCATCACTTTAGGGGCGTATACAGTGACATGAGTCAGGGATCTACTAGTTGGCCAGGGGACATAGGTTGTGCTTCACACGCCCTGTCCTTTTCACTGGACGAAGTCACAGAGGCAATTATGTCAACATAAAGGGGGATGGCACCAGGCCCCGATGGTGTGCCGGCCGATCTTTACATGGCAGATCCTATTTTTTGGGCAAAAATTGTAACTTTTGTTTTTAATGCTGCAAGCCTGGTCGGCTTTCCCCCGTCTTGCGCCAAGGCGGTAATTATTCCGATTATTAAAAAGGGTTCAAGAGATGGCCCGGCCTGTTATAGACAGATTTCACTCTTGGATTCCGCAGATAAAATAATGGAGAAAGTCGTCCTTGCCCGCTTAACAGATTGGCTAGATAAAAATAGCATCATCTCTGATCTAAATATGGATTTGGAAAGGGCACATTGGGGCAATGTCTTAATCTTCATTTAGTAATAGGGAAGTGCACAGTCGCAAAGCGTGGGGATCTCCATTTTTGCATTTATGAACATAACCACAGCTTTCGATCTCGTGAATAGATCAAAACTCTGGGCGTCCCTCCATAGTATCGGTCTGGAGGCAGATCTGATTTCTTTTCTGGCGGCCATTCATGAAAACACTACAGCCGCTGTCCGCTTTAATGAGGACAGCAGCTTAACTGATGCATGGGCTGTCAAAAGAGGGGTTTGACAGGGGTGCATTTTAGCTCCCCTGTTGTTCACACTCTATATCAACAAACTTGGGGACACCCTGACTTCCTCTCGCAAAGACGTCCCAAA
Organism: Lissotriton helveticus; assembly: GCF_964261635.1. Lineage (NCBI taxonomy): Eukaryota > Metazoa > Chordata > Amphibia > Caudata > Salamandridae > Lissotriton > Lissotriton helveticus. The sequence continues at coordinate 636,005,470 of NC_136068.1, read as the reverse complement.
AGCCGGCTCAAAAATTATCCCTGCATTACTCTATGCCGAATGATGCGGTTTTGGTGGCAAGGACGTCGCGAGGGCTGCAATCTCTTTTAGACTGTTTTATTGATTTTATGGACTCTCTAGATTTAGTTACAAATCTTAAGAAGTCACACTCAGTCAATTGGTACAGGTAGAGCAAGGAAGGCTAACTTTTATTGTAAGGGGATGGAACTCACAAAAGTCCCCGCCTTCCCATAGTTAGGTGTCCTTTTTGATGAGACGCTCGTGGCTCATGCAGCGCGCACACAAAAAGAACAACCTCGCCAGAGCCTCCGGGCCATTTTAGAGTTTGCTAGAAGAATTGGCTCCAAACCACTCCCGGCCCTCATGAAGATTTATAATGCTAAGTGCCTCCCTATGGTGACCTATGGGAGTGATGTATGGAGATACATAGAGACTGGTGAAATCCAGGCAGCTGGGGGGGAAAAAATCCGTAGGTTGCTGTCGGTCCCGGCCTCTACTCCAATTTTTAATATTCATGAGGACCTTGGAACCGGGTTGATCTCGGATCAGATTGTGGTTGCTCCTTTATTATGCTGGCTGAGAATTTGGGCACAACCGCCCCCCAATCTGAACCAATTGATCATCTAAGATTGCATTTCCTTGGACAAAGGGTTAGACATACCTTGGGTCCGCTATATTAAGACCCAAATGGAATCTCTTGGTTGTCCTGATTTATTCTTAAGCCCTAGAGTTCTTTGTAAATCGGCCATTAGAGGATTAAAGCAGCAGTTCTTGGAAAGATCTATGTCAATAAGTGAGGAAAGGGAATTAGTTAAACCTACCCTGAGAAGCTTTGTCATGTTGAGTTTAGGTAGGCAGCTGCAACCATATTTAACATACATAAATAAACCTTATCTATTTGCTTTAACTAGATTTAAGCATAATATGGTGACCTGGCTACTAGCTTAAGGGTCGTTGGGCCCCTGTCCATGTGACGACTTCACAACAGAATATCCTACATGTGATATTTTTCTGCTTATATTATGTTTCAATACGCATGAAATTTATCATTCCACTCTTAAGACGGCGTAATTTTGAGCACGTCAGGCCAGCACTGGCTTATCTGCAAATGTTGGCATCCCCAGTAGTCTGTTTTGGGGTTGCCAGTGATATTATAGGAGCAATCAGGCTTAGGAACAGACTCACTGTACCATAGTATGGACTTTGTTAACTGTTGTGTCCTTGGAAATTTTATTTTTGTAAATGGTGGACATTTAACTAGGCCAAACTTTTTATATATTTATTTAAATACAGAGGAATGTCCTGATTGGTAGGAATGTTTAATACATGATGGCTCGTGGTGAATCTGTTAAAGGCGTAAGAACCGGAATGCATTTTTGTATTAATGTGATATGCTCTGTGATTTGCACTTTGGTGGTTTTAAACTTTAAAGAATAAAGTAACTTTTTGACTTTTTTTTACATAGATTGATTAATAACATTATGGTCATTATAAAAGAATGGAAAAAAAAAACGTACATTCCTACAGCTTCTTATCCTGTTGTGATAGAAAACACTGTTCGTACTATTATGGGTGAAGGACAATAAAAGCAAGGCACCTTTAATATATGTGATAACATCCTGGAGAATAGTAATGGGCAAGAACACTGTTATGACAAGTTAAAATATAAAGGAAGGAATTTAAGGATGTCCCTTAGGACTTTGATATTCATGGTGACAACATACACCAAGCATAGACATTAAATGTGAATAAAATTAGACATGGCAAAGATTATTATATGTACTAAATAATTTCTATTGAGGCGTTATATATAAAAATACACCATTGTGATAATTATGGCTTTTTGGTTTAATATGCGATATGTATTAAACAATTATAGTAAGAACCATATTGTATGCCCAACCATATGTGTTTAGGTTATCTGTTTAACTGTCTTTATCAATATTTATATGTAATGTTTTCTCCTAGTGTTAATTAAGTTAATTGTCCTGAAGAAGGTGAGATAAAGGTCAAGGAGGCACTGACACGTTGTGTCGGCACAATAACTTTGTCAGTACTTTGATTGCATGCAGTTTTTATATTATTCTTGGACCAAATGTTTTTGATGATGTATCTGGTCTGATAAACTAATGTTACTAGTATTTTATGTATATTTATTAAATATTTCTGAGATTCTAAATATTGTGGTTGGGAGCATAATACGTTATTTTTTTTACATCAAACCAGGTCAAAAACATTTATATTGATGAGATTAATTTAAGCATTCCATCGATCACTTTTTTGTATACTTCAACAAACACTCATTCAAAAATAAGGGAGTGAAGACAAAACTATGGACGATTCCCATAGAAATTAGTCATGTTCAACAAACACCAACAACTTAACTCTTTAATTGACATGGAATGTTGATTAAGATCACAGCGCCTGAGGCTTGCACATGCACACATAAGGGAGGTGGAATGGAATGATTTAAGGAATAATAAGTCATGCATCAGTAGGATGCAGAATAGCTTGTCACAATACATCTATATCCATATAAGAATGCATTTGACCCTCCTTGGTACATTGCCCTGTTTGGGGGGGGGGGGGGGGGGGTGGCACTATGTTCAGAGGGCCCCCTCCTACTAACAGGTGCTTCAGACCACAGGACGAGTGACGCATGGATTCAATCTGCGCTTGAGGACCCAAGCGCCATGTGTGCTGGATGAGGTTTTAGCCAAGGCGCTTCCCACCAGGTTTAATTGGTGGTGCCAGCTACACTGAAAAGCAGAGCAGTGTTTGCCAAACATCTTCGAACATGTGTGCGTCTTAAGTGTCCTAAGACTTTTTCAAGTCACCAACCACTGTTTCCCCCTCACTCCTCTTTTAACGCCCACCCTCCCAAAAAAGTAACATTTTCTCTTTGTTTTGCTCCGCCTCCTCTACATGCATCTCAATATTCCTCCCCTCAGTTTAAGCTTTTTTTGCACCATATATATATATATATATATATCTACAATCACTGTTTGCATCCATCGGATCTTACTTTTAATGCTGCGTTTCTCCTTTCACCCCTTTACGTTTTACCCCCGATTTGATCACTGGATTTTTCATTTTTTTCTCTGCACGCAGGTACGATACTCGTATGTAAAGTGCTTGAGGCCACCTGGCCCGGTCTAGGCACTATATTACAATAGCTCAAAAACATTTATATAAAAAAAAAATTACGACAGAAGAGTCAATTTGGTTTAACACTCCAACCTACATCTGACGTAAATGTCATTTGCGCCAGTTTTTTGCACGTGACCGTACCATGCATGTCTGAATTACACAGTTTAAAACAAAACTGCATCACGTCAAAAACAATGGTATCGTTGGAGCTCAATTGCAACTCTACGAGTGAAAAACAAAACATCCAAACAAACATGCAACGGGAAGGTAAAGAAAAGGAACAATGGAAACTCAAGCCAGAGGCATTGAACACAAGGCTGCGCCTTCGAATACAGGCAGTAATTATATTTTTACAAGCAAACGAACATTATCCAATGAAAATATGAAAGTTTTAAAAGTTAAGGGTTCAAGAGGAGACTGACGGAAAGCAATTATTAACAACAAGTGCGCCCACGCTGATGAAAAACAGATTGCCACTGCTGGCTCCAGAGAGCAAAACGCTCTTGGAGTAAACCTTTTAAAAAGCAGCTAGGACATCCACACGTCTTTGGCCAATTGCGCAATAAAAGCCAGATGCAAAGGCCAATGGCGCATGCACGAGCTTTTACGAAGGCTGAAGTGATTGCAAGAGGCCGTTTCCTAAAATACCTAAAAAAAATAGGCATGTAGAGGTTAATTAGAGGCAATGGGTGTAATTACTCAAACATGTAAGGAGCCAAGTAAACTACTCTAGCAAGTGCTCCACACAGCTCGAGCTTTCTCCCTAGAACCATGCCAAAAATTTGGTAGACTCATCCGTCTCTACCCAGTTACCTTCGCCCAACTCATCACTGAAAAGAATTGACAGGCAGATACATATGGTAAGTTACTCCAAAGGTAAATGGTAATCCCGGGGCAACGCAAATGTGTCCTAGTAGCTAATGTAGCCTTTCATTTGTCTCTAGTTAATAAAATAATCCCACTATCCTGGTTAAGGGTGGCTCCTGATGACCTTGCTATTGAACGACAATACTACGCCAAAGTGGACATGTGAGGAGTCTTGCAAAGGGATGCGCTACTTTCATGTGGGTGGAGCTTAAGATAGTGTCTTGGCAGTATGCAGCATATTTTCTCTCCCCCTCCCCTTTTCACAAAAGTTAATCTTAAAACCCGAGCTGAAGTTTGCTCCTTTTGGCTCTGCATAAAGACCGGTCCAAAACGAACTCGCAGAGCAGCGAGGGAGCCATCGTGAAGAGGGAGAGGGTTGATGGCGTAAGCTACAATGGGGAGGGGCACTCCAGACATGCAACAATGCAGGAGGAAGGGGTGCAAGTAGAAGAAAATAAAACACTTCTGAAAGCGTTAGACAGTAGAAGGGCACAGGGCTAGCAAAGCGTGAATGACCCATGATCCAAGGGAGGGGTAAACTCATGGAGTTGAAGTGAAGCAGGCGCTTGCTGAATGAATAGAAGCAAGGAAGTGAGTGAAGCCAACCAATGGTACACAGTGAGTGGGGTCTGAGCCCCCCAGCAAACAAAACAAGCAACAGCACCTGTGCCATCTTGAATGATCTGTGGTGGGGCACTGCAAATGGTAAAAGAGGCAAAACGTACTCAAACATACATTGAATTGCATACATACACTTGCAGTGCCCTCAAAGCCCTTATGTTCTATGTGAAAGGAGAGGGGGCGATCCGATAGTCTACGGCAGGGCCTGTCATTTAGAGCCACGAACAGTTGTTGAATAAAAGCATCACCCTGTAGAGTGAAGCTGTGGAAAAGAGAGACTTGGTGGGCCCGGAACAAGAAGCAAAACAAGCATTTGCAATGCAACAGGTCTCATTTTACTGCTAGTTTGAAGTATTGGTGTTGCAAATAATGCACCGTCAATAGCTCATACTTTCAGTAATGCTAGACCTAGTCCATTGCGAATGCTTGTGTAGTGAGCCAGGAACCAACATTGTATGTCTCGGTGCAGTACCGCAAACTGCTCCTAGAGTTCCCTAGTAAGCAAGGCACCAGCACGCATGGCTGGGTGCATTACTGCAAGCTGTTCCTATAGCCCCCCTAGTGAGCAAGGCATCAGCAGTGCATGTTTACAAATTAGGAGTTATTGGCAATTATGTTTTTACTTACCCATGGTGCAGTACCATAGGTGGCCAAAAAGGGACCTCTTTTGGTCACGTTTCTGCACCCTGCTGAAGATTATGGTGAATCCACCCTACCCATAATGCACTGCATGCCAGAGTACATCCACATAGCTATACATCCTTGAAATGTGAACAGATTGTTAAATTTATTTCTGATTAGGTTGTACTCTTTGTGGAGCTGATGAAGGGAAATGTATAGACAGTCTCATATACATGAGATATTCTGGTGAGTGAAGTAACCACCGCCCACCTAGCTTAGGACCAAATGTGTGTCCTGCCTGAATCCTTTAAAAATAGTGCATTGGGGCTGTAATTAAAACCCAGGAAGTAGCATCACATGCTAGAGGGAGTGTCCTCATGGGAGGTTACAAGAGACATTGGAGGGACTACAAAGCCTAAAGACCGATTAAAAAAAAACACCATTTATAAAGTACAGGAGACAACTGAAAAGATGGGGAGAAACTGTGTGGAGCTTTTTGCCCACTCCTGTCCGGTCTCGAAGAGACAGACACTGCTGGATAGGTTAGACCTAAAAACAGATAGACACCCACACAAGATGGAGCGGCGTAGGATCATTTAAAACAGAAACAAATACTAAAGAACCACAATTAAAGCGCTATTCAAGTGCTGTAGAAAATTCACACATTGATCAGTACTTAGTCGATGCTACTCTAAAAGAAATAGGTAACCCCTTGACAAGTGGTGTGCGAGAAACCGCAGGCCCGCCCAGGTGTTAAGTCCTTTCGAAGTCCCTAAAGAAGTCGACGGAAGTAAGTTACAGAACTGAAGCTCATCTGCTCCAAAGACTGGCACAGCATTATTAAGGCGGATTTAAAGGATGTAAGTTATGGCATAATTGCCAGATAAGTATATGGAATTACAGATTACATGTGCGTATAAGTCATTGAATAAGTCAAGTCAAGTCATAAAATTTATATAGCGCACTACATACCCAGAGGGTTTCAAGGCGCTTGGGGAGGGGAGGGGGGTTAATGTATGTTATAACGCACGGAACCGTCATACAAATCCAGACAATTAGCTGGTAAGCGTCCATTTTATTAGTCAGTTTTTTATTTTTTTTAAAAAGCAGATACAGAAACAAAGTACTTAACAGAGTCCGAATATTTACGGTATAAAATAAACACAAACGCTGCGGCAAATAGTGACAATTATCTACAAACTCTCTCCCCTCGTAATAAAAAGTCTGTTGCAGACTAGAGAGTACCAAGTCCGTGCGCGGAAGTCATTTACAGTGCTCGTGCTCCTACACGTAGTTCTTGCTGGGGTAGTCACTCCTGGGCTGTGAAGCTGCCGCGTTGTATCTCGCAGAGTAATTGTCGTCCTTTTTGGGGCAGGAGCAGCACAGCAGGCCACCCCCGAGCAGTAACAAGGCGGCAGAGGCAAAGCCGATGTACAAGGCCGCCCCCAGCTCCCGCTTCTGGGATTCGACCACCAGTGGGTTGTAGAAGTCACGAATGACTGAGTTGGTGGACCAGCAGACCGGGATGAGCATCAGGACGCCAGAAATGATGAAGATGATGCCAGACACGACGGAGATCTTGGCCTTCGTATTCTCTTCCTCCACGCAGTTTGTGCACTTGGCGCCAATGATGCTGGCGAGCAGGGCCAAGATGGCGACGAGGATGGCAATAACGGTGAGGGCTCGCGCCGCCTGCAGGTCCTGCGGCAAGGCCAGCAGGGAGTCGTAGATCTTGCACTGCATCTGGCCGGTGCTCTGCACGATGCAGTTCATCCACAGGCCCTCCCAGATGATCTGCGCCACCACAATGCTGTTACCGATGAAGGCAGTCACTCTCCACATGGGCAGAGCACAGGTGATGATTGTGCCGATCCAACCAATCAGGGCCAAGGCCATGCCGAGGATCTGGATGCCAGTGGAAGCCATCTTGTCTTGCAGATGATGGTGTATTAAACCTGCAAGAAAGAAAACGTTAGAAAGATATCAATGCACCGCTCACAAAGCATCCTCAAGACAAAACGTACTAATATGTTTCATAGAAATGTTAGCATTGGAGAATACAGCCCTCTAGCAACGCCCTGGGGGGTGGGATTACTCACTGGGCGCCACAGATGACCCTTTATCCACTTTGGCGTCACTTTTAACTTGGGACAAGTGACGCAAAAGTAGCCCGCTTGGTCTTTATGCCAGACATCCCCAGAGAACACACAGGACCCATCGACGCACCCGCTACACACGATCACAATCAAAATTACACGTTGTAAATGATCACCTCGGCGCTTACCTGATAACGGGGGCGTAAATAGAAGTGGCGCAGCGAGCGGCATAAATTGTTGGGTAAGGGGGGCTGGCGAGTATATGGCGCCCCCCCCCCCCCCGTTACGCCTCTGGGCGCAACGTGTACAGTGGCGCCAGAAGGACTCGCCCAGAGACATTGATGTATTTTATTACCTGAAGCTCGGTAAGGGGCCACAATACAGCTTTGAACATATATTTTATTAGACATTGGTCACAGCCTCCTTTGGCAACAGAGGGGGGGTTCAACGTGCCTGCCTTGGGGTGGGCAGTCTAACACTAGTGACGTGGTTTGATAAATTAGTAGACAAATCGCCCACCGGTGCGGAACCCCTACGGCAAAGCGCAGCGGTGGAAAAGCCGGGCTAGAATCAGACACGGGCCGCTGGAAGTACCGTGGGAAAGCGGGACCCAGGCGGTGGGACGGCGCCATGGTTACCCCCACACCGCGCCCCTCAGCTCCTGAAGCACTTCAGGCGCCTTTCCTACGAGAGCGGCGGCCTGTCTCTTATCCACGGGGTGAAGATAGTGATTAGCGCATGAGAAACAACGAGATGGGATCGACAGCGCGAAGCGCCGACACTTACTGTACCTGAACCGGCTCAGACTCCGAGCAGGAGACAAACATGGGGTGGTGCGAACACCCGTGACATTAGCAAAATGAGGAGAAAGAAACTGCAAGAGCGCAGGGGGGGGGGGGGGGGGGGCAGAGGAAGAACGAGCGGAATAAAGTGTTGTCGGGCTTCTGGGCCCAGTACTTTCTTCTGCAAATTAGGTACTGGACACCGCTCTATTGGAATACTAGCGCCTAGAAAAAAAAAATCTCTTCGTTCCAACTTGGTCCACGGAACCTCTCGCTCACCTGCTACCCCCACCCCTTAGTTTTCACTTAACTCCTCAGGTGTTAAGTTACCATCGCCGACAGTTGGGCGGCCACTCCTACAAACACGCCTCGCCATCTGACTGAGCCCGGGCACTAGGCGCTGCTTAGGTTGTTCCAATCCGCACCCACCCCATCATCTGCACTAAACTGTTCACGGGCCCTCCAGCGGTAGGCAGCGACGCCCATGTCGTAGGGATGCTCGGTCCAGGTAGCGGCGCACTACCCGGGGCACTTAGGACCCGACCACCCTCCGCGTTACTGAGAGGCGCCTCCTACCCGACAGAAAATGCCTTCTGAAGACACCTGCCTGCGGAGCAGCTGGGCCCGCGCTTGCCTGGCTACAGGGCAAATTTACAAGCCCCTTGCGCCACTCCCCATGTTAAAGTGGCGCATGGGGCTTGTCAATCTGCCCCTATAGTTTTGATTGCACTACGCGTTGAACGCCGAGGATAGCGCTTCAGCAGAGCATTATTAAAGGCACCGCTCGCGAAACAAGACGCTTCCCTAGAGGAACGCAAGGTACAAACAACTGGGTAAGCGTTGGCGGGAGAAACCGAGCCAGCAGCACAGTGCCCATGGGTGAAGACAAAATAGTGCGCCCCTCACACAAGAACACGGGTGAAAAAAACCTCCAAATTAGACCTGTCTTGAATGTAAGCAGCCAGGATACAATAACCTATTAGTAGCTCCTGAAAATTCCAGTCAGAGAGTAAACAAATAGCGGTGCCTGGGACCAAAAACACGCACTCGCACTTACCTGCACTAGAAGAACCTCCGCCTGCAGCCCGGCCACGAAGAAGAGTCTCCGTTTCGCTCCCCCTCCGGGGCTTATATGGGCGGCCGCCCCGCCCCCATCACTGCACTCACCAGCGCCTCATCACAGGCGTCGAGCCGCCCTGGCTAAACCCACCGAGGCCTTCCGGGTCTGGGCATGATGAAACCGGAGGAGGGGCAACCTCCCAAGGGAGGCGTCCGCCCCCAAACTCGCAGAAACTGACCTGGCAGCACCCCCTACTCCCAACCTGGGTGCCTGTCTGGTTGGGCGCACACTTGTCCTCTGGCCTCTAATAATTCACTTATTTCAACAGTAAACACCGCAGTCCTTTTCTCAGACGTAAACACGCGTTGCAACAGGTGCTTGCTTCCCTGTGTGATCCCCGGCCACACCCAGTGCGTTACTTTACATCAGGCCTGGTTTGTAACACAATATTCCTGCTTGGACAGTTTAGTCGATTCCACTACAAAAATAGGTTATATTTCAATTCAGGTCACCTGACACCGTAATGTTACCGAGGAGGCATAGCCCCGTGTCTGGGTTTTTAACAAGCTTATGCGTTCAGGGAGTTAAAGTACAGATTCGCGCAAGCACTTCTTTGCATAAGGACAAAGTCGAGGGTGTTGTAGTCAGCCCTTTGTGACATGGGGTCACCTGATAACAGTAACCACAACCCCAGCATGCGAAGGCCTCTTGGGCAGAAGGCCGTACTGGTGCCCGATTTCGCAAGGCCCTCTCTGCCCGGGGGAGATATTGTTGCCATATATGGCTGTGGTCCATCGGCTAGGCTGCCGACTTTGGTGCTGGAAACCAGGTTTCGAGCCTCGGGGTTTCATCCACGTCTTGTGATTCTGGGCAAATCACTTGATCTCCCCGTTCCTGGATGTCTAATGTAATACGGTGCTCGTGAAAAGCTCTCCAATACCATGGATATGCAGAAAAAAACACGACCGTTTATTGTTTTAAGTTCCCAGACAGGATACTAAACAAAATCCCATGCGTTCAATTCTGCCTTTTTTTACTTTAATTATTAGTCAGAGATCGTTAACGTGCCTCTATAACATATTTAAACGTGTTTTCTATTAATTTTTGCTGTTTCAAGTATGTAGAGATAAGACCTAAATATATCGGCTTTGGGTGGTTTTACTTATTTTTGTACCGGCGTTGACATTAAAGTACCGGCGGTGGAGTCGGTAGAAACTCGGTCAGGTCACCTGGGCCTACGAGGGAGCTGTGAGGTACAATTGAGCGCCTGCATAAGTTGACGAGAACTATGCTGAAACGCGTGTCCCTCCATTGTTATACATGCTCCTGTCCATGAAACGCAGGGTCGAGTCCTAGAGCTTTCATGATGTCAAATGTCCAAGTTGAATAGCTTACCCCTCGTGTGCGTTTTGGTTGCATTGTGGGACTTGTGGTCTTTTCTATTGTACAAACGCAGTTCAACAAATCAGTGTGTAAAATAAGACAGGATAAAGTATTACCTGCTGCGGGGCTGGTCTTAAGAGCTCTGTATAGTTCCGTGAGTGTGGCGGTCGGACCTCAGTGAGGTGTACCACATATATTTTTGCGTGAGTTAGTTTGAGAGAGACAACCTGTCATACCTCAGATGCGCGCAATGGAGGGCTTACATACCTCAGTGAGGTACACTGTCATGTTTGCTTGTACTGAAGAGATGCAGTGTGATGTTCCTTAAAGTGAGACACACACTTATGTTTTTTTCCGGTGTCTTATTGCTCACTTTAAAGCCCACGTGTTTTGGCTGGTGCTGTCCTCGGCAGGGGAGGGGAGCTGCCCGAAGCGATCGAAACCTGTGCAGGGAGGGTGGTCGAGTTGCGGTGGGGGAGGGGCAGTTTCGGTTTGTTGGGTATCTGCTCTCCCCCACACATCTTTGTTCCCTAGACCCCTCCCCGCTGTGCAGGGCCCCCAGCTCCTCCCACAAGCCCCTTTGTGTAAGCAGGGGGAGCTTCTCACCTTGTTCGTAAAACCTGTTCTATTGATATGTGTAAATCAATACCCCTCCCTTCGGCCCAACTATCCCTCCCGCCTGGAGGGCTGGGAGCCTTCCTTCATTCATTAACTCAAAAGTGGCCTCTTACTGCGTTTCTCTTCCAGTGCCCCTTGTGTAACAAAAGAAAACCCCGCTCCCTCCGCTTCCGGCATTCTTGAGGACAAGGAAGATTCAAAGTTCTTCTGATGTGTATTTAAAGTTAAGTACCATAAATAAATGCCACCAAAAGAGCCTTTATTATTATGGGTTCTGCAAAATAGCCGTGGCACATCTAACAAAAAAAGTACCGGAATACAAAACAAAAAGGCTTACACGTATGACACGTTCAGAAATTGTCAGGGACGAGAGGAGCTCTCCAGGGCTGCATTGTCTCAGAATGCACCTGGCCTCGCTCGGAGCGAAGGGCCGCACAGGCCTGCGCATCGCGTGACGCAGGTGGGCTGCACCGAGTGACATACATGATCGAGGGTGCTAACAGCCCCCGTTTGGTTTGGCGGCGGGGGTGGGGCTCGGGGCACACAGAACCTACTGGGTCCCAGCCGTGGGGGCTGGGGTTGTTTGTCTCTACTGTCCCTGGTTCCGTTGCTCTGGAAACTTGGCCAGGTTCAAGCCCTTCAAAGCTTGGCTGTCAGGGGGAGCGACGGCGAGCAGTCCCCGGCATCTGAGGGAGGTTAGTGCGGAGGGTGCAATGCGCCCAGACCTCAGCAGACACCGATCCATGCGTCAGCATGCTTGTCCAGAGCAGCGCTTCTTTCAGCAGAAAGAAAAGTACTTTATTATTACTCTAAAGACGCATTTATACAAATAGCATCAAATAACTGTGGCTGAGAGGCTAACATATCCAGGGGCGTAACAAAAGACCCTTGCAGCCCAGCGGTGCTAGGGAGGGGGGCATATTCATCCCCGCAGCCCAGTATTATGGCCACAGACTTCTGACTGAGTTGGGGACTTCATCTAGTTTGCAGGGGGTCTTCCTCAAGTTTCATACGCTAGTTTTGTCACACTAGTGAACATATCTAAGAAGGCTGCACCTCCCCACTCCACCCCTTCTGCCCCCTTGCATACTAGGGTATTTTAGCTGTTGAAAACAGTGCAGGTGCATCGCTTCCATTTTTAGCTCGAAGCCTGCCAACAACTTCTTGTGGGGATTTTGAATGGTAAACAACCTTTACAACGCAACTTTTACATCGCAGAGCCTTTGCAACGCAACCATTACAACGCAAACTATTACAACGCATTGCTTTGGGCGCGCTCTAGGATAGGGAATAGGTTAATTTACTATCCAATAACCTTCCCTAGTGTCCACGGGGACTGGAGTTGGAATAGTAAATTAAACTATTCACTATCCAGCACCCCAAAGCACTATGCGTTGTAATGGACTGCGTTGTAATACTTGCGTTGTAAAGGCATGCGATGTAAAAGCATGCGTTGTAATGTCATACATCCTTTTGAATGCTTATGTGGAACTGTATCCCACCCATTGCTGACCATGGGCTTTGTGGTTTGTAACCCTCAGTTACTTGCTTCCTATTTGCTGACTTTATTTGTTTGAGGCTGTCCAGCTTGAGTTCACCCCTCTGTGGAGGAATGCCTGTTTACTGTATCCTTCCGAATGTTCACTTTCTGTAAACAGGCTTATACATCTTGTTCTTTTCTTGTCACATTTGCTGCGCATTCAAAGACGGAGGTCAAATGTCAGGCTCTGTTTTCTGAGGGAGGTTGGTGTTTGCTTTTCTTTCTCTGATAATGTGACAATCCCCATTTCAAGAGCTCAACAACCACTACAAAACCCCACAAACCACACCTGTACGCCATTCTACCTCAACTGCCACTCAATGGCACCTTCACTATCACACAAAACACCACTCTGTCCTATACCACTATCAAATGCACTCATCACCAACACAACACAAACCCCCATTATACATAACCTTAATCCTTTAAAACACACACTCCCTATTCATACGAAACACCAGCTCTACCCTTTGTTTGTTCCTAATAGACCCTTTTCCCTCACCAGCAAACCTATACTAAACCCTCCCGTATATCATCCACCAACAACCCCTCCTCCTCTTTTTGCGAAAAACACAGAACCAAACAATCCTTACACTCCACTCCACCACACATCTTACCTCTTCCAGCTATCAAATCTAACACAAACACTCATAACTCCAGCGGATGTGCCTCCATAAGGACGGAGGAGCGTCGCCCACCCGACTTCCAGTGCAACACAAATGAAAACTAAAACAGTAATACAATTATTTCATTACCGATTTATTTTTCAGTGCAGCCGGCCATTCTGAGCCAAGTGTTGGGGCGGGGCCATCACTGCTGACTGGCTGCAGGGGTGGAGAAATGGTGCACACCTAAAGTTTAAAGTGTGCATGTCACTTTTGCCGGCTGTCTTGTGATGGCCAGCCTAACATGCTCACCTTAAACTTCTCCAACGCAAGCTCTCTTAGACAGCTGGGTGTAGCGCAAGCACAGGCCTACAGTGCCTATAGAAGCGCTCAGCCATCCTTTTCCAAACAATCCTGGCTCTTTTCTCATGCTAGTTAACAGCATGAGAGCAGCATCTGGATTGGTTAGAGGAGTTGGCTCAGAGATCCCTTACTGCCTTTTTACAACTGACTGCAGGAGTACTGTTTTACTTAGTTTTATACACTGCGAGACAGTGTGAGAAACTCTCACTGCCTTTAGCCTCAACTCCAGAGCTCTTAATCATAGTCCGTTATAAACACTGTTTATAGCGGACTACGATTCAGAGCTTTGGGGTTGCGCCTAAGGGAATTCCTGAAGTACCCGCCTCATCGCCGCATCACTTTCTAAAGAAGTCAACCGCCACTGAATAACTCTTTTCCATCCCCTCTCACGCACTACATACACTTTTCTCCAGCGCACATCAACATCCCCTTTACCATTAAACTTTCAATCACCAACAGTACTTTACATCTAAATTCTTCACAAAAATCCACTACATAAATATCTCATCTCACTAATCTACAAAAACAAAACATAACACACACACACACACCAGCACATCAAAATCTCACACAGATACAATTTCCTACTACATTCTGTTATGACTATACAAATACAGATCCTAAACCATCTTTACGTAGGCTTCCCACGCCATCCTGGCGTCCTCTTTGGCGCCGGACACGCCGTCTCCCACCCTACCGCTTAACCCGGAGTGGGGGTGGCAGGCAAGATACATGGAATGTTGTAATGTTTTCTTTTTCGTTGCAGGCGAAGTTAAGAGTGATATGGAAGCAAATGGCTACAGAAGGGTACCTCTGCAGGGCACAATAGGGGTGCCAGAGCCAAATCCCAGGAGCCTCATGGGAGGTTCCTGGAAAGCCTCGTCGGGGTCCCAGTAGTCCTACGGGCAGTTGTGGGCCTGAACAACCGGGGGCTTGGCTTGCTACGCTCCGCCCTGAAAGGGGCGTGAGTAATAAGGGACCAATGTGTCACATGATCCGGAAAGAGAATCACCCAATAAGGTGTAGCACTGATTGGGTTCTCCTCAGTGCTGCTTGGCTCATCAGACGGGCAGGCAGCACAGTTGGTTACAGCTGCCTGCCCTTGGATCGCCCATAAGATAACCCACCATATTGCATACTTTTGTATGGAATAAACCTGTAGCAATATTTACCCAAACAAAAGTTGTGTTGTGTATTTATTTACTTAGCATGCGTGCTATGTGTTTGTGGGGGTGGGGTGTTTTGCCAATGTTGGCACTATGTCCGGTCCTTGAGAGACGAGAGGGGTTTCACTTACAGCTGGTAGGGGAGGGGTCCTGGGGTCGCCGGTCGCTCGATGCAGGGCAGGGGGAGCCGGAATATACCCAGGTGTGTCCGTGGCTTCGTAGACAGGTGGAGAAGGAGGGGAAGATATGATAATGAGCCGGGGACAGGGGGGGGTGTAGGGGTTGTCCCGCCACCCACATAGCAGCCTAGGAGCCCACCAGCTCACTTTGAGAGGCTCCCTTCCTGTCACAGAGTGTGGTGCAGGGAAGTGAGGGCTGGGACTGGACCAGGGGGCGATTAAGGCTCAAACTGAAAAGAGGCAGTGAGGGGCTGGGTATGGAGAGGGGCAGTGAGGGGATGAGAATGAAGAGGGACAGTGTGAGGGCTAAGTATTGAGAGGGGCAGTGAGGGGATGAGAATCGAGAGGAGCAGGGAGGAGTTGAGTATGGAGAGGGGCAGTGAGAGGGCTGACATTGGAGCAGGGCAGGAGGGGTTGATTCTGGACCAGGGGAGCGAGGAGGGCTCAGAATGGGGCGGGGGGGGGCAGTGAGGGATTGAGTGTGGAGTGAAGCAGTGAGGGTGTTGAATATTGAGCAGGGTAGTGGGGGGGTGAGTTTGGAACTGGGCATTGATAGAGCTGAGTATGGTGCATGGATGTGAGGGGGCAGAGTATGAAGAAGGGCAGTGTGAGTGCTGAGATCAGGGCAGGAGGGGCTGAGACTGGATCAGGGGGTGAGGGAGGCTCATATTGAGGAGGGACAGTGAAGAGTTAAGTGTGGAGCTGTGAGGGGCTGAGTATGGAGCCGGTCAGTGAGAAGGCAGTGAGGGCTCTGAGGCTGGACCGGGCGCGAGGAATACTCAGACTGAAGAGCAGGACAGTGGGGGGCTGCTGAAAATGGTACAGGGCAGTGACTGGGCTGAGTAGGGGGCAGGGAAGTGGGAAGCAGAGCATGGACCAGGGGAGCAAGGAGGGCTTAGACTCAAGAGGGGTAGTAGTGAGGTTGTGAGTGTAGCGTTGAGTTGTAAGGGGTGAGTGTGCAGCAGGGCAATGAGGGGCACATTCACGAATATGGTAGTGAGGGGTCAGAGTATGAAACAAGCCTGTGATGGGTGAGCATGGAGCAGGGTATTAGTTTCGAAGCGGCTTGGAAGGTAGGGGGAAAAACTGCAGTTTGTCATTGAGGGACCCTCGGGTTGTATCGGTACAGTGATGGTGAACACAGACCAGGACAGTGAATAGGCACTTGCATAGTCAATGGGGGTGGTGAGAACGGTAGCTGGGCCTGATGTAGATGTGCTAAAACCAGTTAAATCATTCAGCACAGTGTGTAAAGAGGGCTTGGAGCGCAAGAACGAGGGGGGCCTGAAGCAGGGCAGTGAGAGAGTGGAGTGTAGAACAGGGCAGTGAGGGGAGTTGGGTCAGTAGCGGTACAGTGAGGGGAGCTGGGTCAGTAGAGGGACAGTGAAGGGAGCTGGGTCAGTAGCGGGCTGTGAGGAGAGCTGGGTCAGTAGCGGGGCAGTAAGAGGAGCTGGGTCAGTAGCTGGACAGTGCTGGGAGCTGAGTCAATAGTGGGACAGTGAGAGAAGCTGAGTCAGTAGCGGGGCAATGTGGGGAGCTGAGTCAGTAGCGGGACAGTGAGGGGAGCTGAGTCAGTAACGGGGTAGTGCAGGGAGCTGAGTCCGTAGCGGGACAGTGAGGGGAGCTGAGTCAGTAACGGGGCAGTGCGGGGAGCTGAGTCAGTAGCGGGGCAATGCGGGGAGCTGGGTCTCCTGCGAGTCAATAAGTGAGGCTGTGTCAGGACAGCAAGGCTGAGAGGGGACTGAGTCTAGAGTAGGGCAGTGAGGAGGTACAGATAGAACTGCTAGATACTGAGCCGGAAGGACGCTGGGAGTGTGAGGTGTGCTGTAGATGGCAGGCCAGTGATACCTGAAGCGGGCAGAGGCAGAAAAGGCTGCAACGCCTATCCGGAGCTCTATGAAACTCTGCCCCTCCTCTGCCGGCCATGGCCAAGCCCCCCAACACACTCCACATCCTCATATAATACCAAACCAAGTGTGTTTGCTGCTCTCCCCTCCAAGCACTGCACCCCACATGCCCCCCTCACGCCTGCTTTGCTAAAGCCAATTTTCCATGGCACACCTTACTTTTTCTTTGGGGGGTTATTAGTGTAAACGCCCCTTTCTCCTCCCTCCACTCTCAGGCCCTCTCCACTCCCACTGTTGTTTCTTCTCAGAGGTCATTAGCAGCTGATGTTAAAAAGGTGAATACACCCCCCCCCCCAGCTTGTCTAACAAACCCCTCTTAATTAGGCGCCGACCCCGGCCTTTTTTCTGACGGCTGGGGGAAGGCTAATGATTTAAGCAAAAACAAAACTTCTAAGAAACACTCCTTTCTAGACCACTCTCTGTGGCTTGACTGCAAAGTGGGGGAGGTGTGTCCTGGCCATTGTGGGCATTGCAGGGAGCAGGTAGGCCCCAAAATGTACATTTACGTGGGGGTGGTGCGCAGAGTAAGTCTCCCTCCCATCACACTTTTATTTTACTTCCCACTGCTGTTTATGAGGTGCATTGTGTCCTGTGATTGTTTTGCAGATGTGTGTTTGTGTTCCTACCTCCCTGTCCTTCCGATACCTCAGGGCCCCTCAGACAGACCTACAACTCCCCCCACAAGTTTGCAAGAAATGTCATCAGAGATGTCATTTGAGATGTCATCAGCGATGTCATCAGTGATGACACTGACCATGTCATGAATGATGTAATATGTGATGTCATCAGCAGTGCATTGCGGGGAGGGTGAGTTATAGTTAGCTCAGATAACTATAACGGCTGAATTTCTCTGGTTTTGTACGAGTGAAATGTCCAACTAACTATAACGTCCTTGAAACCTATGGATTTTTCAGTGAATTTCAAAGGTTTATGAAATGCTAATTTCTAACTATAACGTCCTTTGAAACCTATGTTTTTTTCAGTGAATATATATATATATATAAATGTATATATATTACCTACTGGCGATCGGCAGTAGGTAGTTATAGTTAGGACATAGTTACCATAGGAAAATCGCAACATTCTATTCCCAAAAACGTTGGCGCCAATTAACGAATCTTCGCGAAATTTTCTAAACTTATGGTCCGCTCCGGTCCGCGCCTATCCTGAAAGTTTCAGGGTGATTCGGCAAGTGGGGGCAGAGAAAAAAGGGGGTCCCAAAACGTGTTTTCCCCATAGGAAACTTTAGCCGCGGCTACAGCCTGAACTGCTGAACGGAATTACACCAAATTTGGCAAAAAGGTAGCCCTTGGTTCAGAAAGAACTCTTTTTGTTAAATGGTGTAAATCCGTTCAGTAGTTGCTGAGAAAATCAAAATTAAAAAAATATCGATATCTAGAGGCACGCAGGATCCGCGCACCCTCCCGATCATGAGCTTCATGCTAATTGGCTGTCAACACTACAAACCAGGAAGTGTTGGCAGCCGTCTTGTGCCTCAGTAGAACCAAGCACAACATGGCCTGCTTAGGGGGCCCCACAAGGACCCCAGGGCCAAAAAAAACCCATGTTTTTTTTAAATGGCTAAATGCTCAACGGATCCGGACGCGAAAATAAAAAAATTGAATTACGCGCTTTGTTATTCGGGTTGGCCCGGCCCGGGCTCGGCTGGTGCAGAGTGGGCTGGTCCAGAGCTACCTGGTGGGCACCAGGTGGGTTGTTGCAGCAGAGCCTCTGCTGATGGGAGTCCCAATCGTCGAAGGGGTCAAGGCAGGCAGGTCCTCTGGGTGTCCCAAGGTTGCTGTCCTCGGAGGTCACCGGGTTTAGGCAGGAGCAGGTTCCAGGATCAACAGGCCGGTAGGGCTGTCATATAGTTACTGCTTACCTATATACCGTGTTAAGTTAGCATGAGCTTATTAAATGTTTAAACGCCATTTTTCCTTTTTGCTGCTTCTGCACACGGCACATAATTGTTGTTTTAGCTTTCAGCCTAGAAGAGCGTTGTGATTTACATGAGAATAATATGGTATTGCTCCGATATCAGCTTTGCTTGGTAAACTATGTCTGTACAGTGAGTGCTGAAGCTTCAAGGATAACTCGACACAGTATTGTTGTGAGGTCTGATCTTCGCACCTTCATAGACATAACATAAGTGCAGCTCCTGCCAAATTCTGGCTTTAGGCGCGTTTTATATTGCTTTGCTTAGGGCACACGACACACACTTGATGCGGTTCGCATGCAGAGAGCTGGTGGAAGATGATGTGATCCCTTCACACTAGGATCTTGAGGTATGGGGCCGCCCTGCTAAAACCCAAAGAGACCTTCTTAGATATTAATATGATATGCTAGTTAGGGAGGGTGAGAATTAGGTGTTGTTAACCCTTATTCATTACAGCATTTTAGCATGCTGTCACCTTTTGCTTTCTATGGACTAGTAACTATGCTGATAACTTTGCTTCTGATAATATGTTTCCTTGTATTATCTAAGATACTGCGTTTGAGAAAACGGCATTAGAAAATAAATATTTCAAATATGCACATGTCCTCATTTACTCCACGTTCTGGTTTGAAATGATTGTATAACGAAAGAGTGCTCATGTGTTCCACGTGACCTGAGGTATTGTAAGTTCATGTTCTGGTTTGTCTAAACATTGGGAGTTTGTTATGACCAATGAGACACTGTAGCTAGCTCGGTAAGGGGATTTTGGGTACTGAGGTGAGTTTTGGGCCACCCTAATTCACTGAGGTTCCAAATCTCTATGCACAGTTCTGTAGGAGAACGGAATCCCTGCTACATGGCGCCCATACGTTGGTGGTCTTATATCATGACACTCGAGTAGTATATCATTCACTCCTTAACCCCTTCACTGTTGTTTCCGGAAAACAGTGGTGTCGGACAAAACCGACCTATTTTTGAAATAGGTCTTTTCAAGCTTGAATCTTTCTAAAACGGTTTCCTTGATTTACTACCCAGTTGTGCTACCAAGTTTACTTTGTCTTTCTACGTTCCTGTGCAGTCATGGCCCAACCAGTGGACATTCCGCAGCATAGTCGCATTGCGGTGCGCAATCATTTGCTGACTTACAATGTAACCGCGGAAGGCTTGGCTGTGATATTGGTGGTGAGTGCGGAAGCTGCTTACCCGTACAAACTCTTTTATTCGTGGGTGACATTTCCGGCTGTGGACGCTAATTCTGGTGTGTTCCACACTTACACTCCCTCACCTGTGCCGGCTGAATATACTCCGTACAGGGCACAGGAAGTACCTATTGATACTTGGCAGCATCGCGTTTGGTTTGGTGGCGCCCTCCCCCATTCTTTAACAGCTCCGAGGATAGGTCCTTTGTCCATTCCAGGCGCTAATTGGCCTGTTTTGGCATGATTTACTCCTCACCCTCAACACGGCAATTGTACCCTTGCTGAAATCCGTAGACTACATGTAGTCTCTATTGCCGTGATTTGAGCTTTAGTGCAATACATAGCCCGTAATCTTCCGGGTGGGCCCCCGGGGGGTGCGGCGCTTCCGGCCGGACAGGGCGGTTTGAAGCTCAGTCCCGTAATGGTCAATGCAGTGATGGGCAAGCATCCCCAGGATAAGGATGACTTTCCTTTCTGGCTTGCGGAAAAATTTGACGAGCTGGAAGCTGTATTTCCTAACACGACTCCTGGTGAAAAACACAGGATTCTGACACTTAGTTTGCCAAAAGATTTGGCCCCTAAACTCGGTGACTGTGAGACCTGGGGTAGAACATTTGCGGTGGTCTATGCGAGGTGTTACGGCACCCCGTCTATGGCTGTCCTGCCTATGGTCCTTAAACGTGTTCAGGATGATCACGGACCAGAGGCTGCGGTTGAATTGGGTATGCGCCTGTGTGGCACCTTTGATGTGGTTTGCGATCTCATTCTTGCTAATGTCAAGGGGGATGCAGTGAACTTTCAGGTAGCTAATGCTTTGGCGGCAATTCCCGATGCCGAGAAACCCAGACAGTTAGCGAGGATTATTGTGGCGGCTTATAAAACCGTGGGTCGCAATAGTAGGGGTCTCAAGCCTTTTTCTGTTAAGGAGAAAAAGCAACCCCAAGGGCAGGCTTCAGAAACGGAAGTTCAGCCCAAGTCCAAAAAACAAAATTGGCAAACAGCAACAACAACAAACACAGGAATCTCGTCCTGCGTCTCCGTTACCTGCGCAAACAGAACGCGTTTATGACTTGCGCGGTCGCGCGAAGATTAAAACACCTGATCGATTTCAGGTTTCTGATCAACGCTCTCCTCGTTCCTTTCAGGACTCATCGGCCTCGACGACCGGTGGTGGAGGAGGCGGAAGAGGTCGGGGTGGTCAGCAAGGACGTGACCAGCCCCGCCCGAAAGACGGTGCAGGAAAGCAGGACGGCTCAACGCCAAAGAGACCGCAGTTTGCCAAGAAGAAAGTCGCGGCTTTAAAAGCGCATCGATATGCCGCAGATAGTGAGAACGCGGCTTCGGAATCTGACACGGGCTCTGAACTTGCTGGACAGCGCGGCGGAGATTACCATTGTGAGAGAGGCCCTGCGTCCACTACTGAAGGTGACAGCGACTGATATTTATGTTGTGATAGAAACAGCTGACACGAGAGTTGCTCCCCCTGATAGACTTTATGAAATTGTCCTGTTAATCGAAGATGACATACAACGTACCATAAGAGGGGTATTTTGGGAGAATCTTTCGTCTATGTATGACATTTTACTTTCGGAGGCTGACTGGCCCCCACCTTTTGTTCTCGCAGCACCGCGAGGGGAAGAGGTAATCCTCCCCAGCTTCGCGCACACAGTCTCGAAAGAGGATGCGCTGCACTTTGCAGAAGAGTGGGCTAGGGCTCTAACGCCGGCTCTGTACCGTAACCAATGTGGTTGGGACAAATTGTCCCCATGTCACGAAATTCCTTTGCGGTCCGAGCCACAGCCTCAACCACAATATCCCATTAAACGTGAAGCTAAGGCTTCCGTTGCGGCGATCCTTGAACAATTGGAATATCAAGGAGTGATTGAAACTTGTGTGTCACCGATGAATAACCCTCTTTTTACTGTAACCAAGCCTGACGGCTCATATCGTTTGGTATTGGATTACCGGCATTTAAACTCGCATTGCCGTAACTGTGCAGTACAGAATACTCACGGCTCTGCCCTAGTGGATAGTCTTGTGCGTAAGCGTTTTAAGACCACGCTTGGCATTTCCAACGGTTTTTATGCCCATCGATTGGATGGTCTAAGTTCCCAATGGACCTCCTTTACTTGCGGTGGTGTCCAAAACCATTTCGGCGTTTGCCTATGGGCTATAAGAATAGCCCTGGGATTTTTACCGCCCGCATTGTCTCTCTTTTGGAGAGAATCGACCCAGATGCATGCTCGTATGTGGATGACATATTTCTCACAGACGACGAAATTTGGGAGCATCTGTGTCGAGTAAACAGCATAATTTGTACCTTTGCAGATATGGGTTACAAATTTAACTTTGCGAAATCGCACATTGCAGAGTATACAGTGTTGTTCCTGGGCTATGAGCTCAACAACGAAGGTAGAGGTTTGGCTCCTCACTTCCTGGAGAAATGCGCACAGCTGCGCGCTCCTACGACACTGACAAAATTACAGTCTTTGCTGGGTTTTTTAAATTTCGGGGGAACTTACATTCCGGAATATGCCCAGCGTATCAAGCCTTTGTATGCTTTGATACAACCAACTTTTTCCAAATCATGCTGGCTGCCTGAGCACTCAGCCATTTTGCAATCCTTGCAGGCTGATCTGCTCGCTTCTAAATTCTTACTGACTCGTGATAACCACACTAACCTGGTGATAAGAATCATTCCTGGGACGGTGGGTTTCACGTACCTAACTTTTAATGAAGGAGACACAGTACCTATTGCTTACAAGTCACACTTGTACACTTCGGCTGAAATGCGGTTTTCCACTGTGGAGAAAGTTTTAACGGCTGTACAGATGGCGATTCTTAAGGAACGTGCTCTGTCACAGGGAAAACGCATGTTGGTTGTTACACCCTGTCCTCATTTGGAGGCAGTTACAAAAGCCAGTGTACCAAATTCTAAAGCTTTGCACCCTCGGTGGATTCAATGGGCTTCTTCCTTGACGTCCACGGATGTCACGTTTATTTTTGACGCCTCATTACGGTTGCAAGAGTACTTGCAGTATGAATTTGTTCCTCCTGCTCCTCTAGCTATGCGACCTATGGAGGACTTCAATTGCATCATTTACACTGATGGTTCGGCGCAGGTTGCGCATGGCTCTAAACACGCCTGCGTTTCCGCATGCGCCATTGTGGTCTGTGCCATGGTGAACGATGAGTTCAAGTCCAGAGTAGTGCACACTCAGACTCTAGGGGACTGCACCGCACAATTGGCGGAGCTTCGTGCTCTTTTACTCGAGTTGGAGTACGCTGATCCTAGTGTGACAACTCTAATTGTAAGTGATTCGTTTTACTGTGTCCAGTCTTACAATGAAAACTTGCTCTTTTGGATTCAGAATGACTTTCGTGATTCCAAGGGTAGCACAATAAAACACAAGATGATCTGGGTTGGAGTGGCAGAGCTCAAAGAGCAGTTGCCACTCGTGTTTGTGATTCATACTCTCGGCCATCAGCATGTTGGAGTACACGCTGTCGGTAACTCGCTTGCTGATGAAGCGGCAAAATCAGCGGTATCTACATATTTAGTTGCAGCTGTTACACGATCCAAAAGTAAGATTGATGATGATATCTTGGCGACTGTTGCTGCCACTGAGAAGGGAGGTAAACATCCTACGGGGTTCCCTTCGAAGTACACATACCACTTAAGTCCCGATAAGGTTCCTTTTGTGAAAATACCTGAAGTTGGAGAACATTTGATTTCCTCCAGTCCTTGGAGTGAAGGGCACAAGAACAGTCATTTTACCACCGCTTCCAGGTCGTAAAACAGGTATATCTCAATTGACAATGTCAAGATACACAGAGTGGCCGATTCTTCTTAGTATGACACCGGCTGTCTCCTGTCCTTCCATGGTGAGAAATTCTGTTTTGGCCACTGCTTCTAATCCTGAACCAGAAGTGGCCATCGAGTTGCCTGCAATTTCCAATCCTTTATTAAGTACTTTGCCTGGTACAGACCATGATGAAATTGATTACACTTACCCCACTGACTTATCTATGCCTGATCTGCAAACACGTTTGGCCACAGAGTCCAGATTTTCTTTTGACACTGTTTCGAATGCCTCAAAGAAGCCCTCACGGTTTGCAGTGTATGCCAGTTTATTTAAAAAACATTTTTTGATTCCCCCTTGGACATATAGTCAGTCAGTCAGTCAGTCAGTCAAATAACTTTATTATTTGACTGGCCCTTGGACATATATTTGGCTGGTGCTTTTTTCAATTTACCTTTTTATGTCAATTGGTTTTGTGTTTTATTTTTTTCGAATCGTCAATGGACACTATGTCGAGGAAAGAACATGCATTCGGCATCTGAATGGAACTTTGGCCCCCCTTTCCTCATCGCATTCAGCACACAGACTGAAAAGAGACTTTTTTTGTTAACATCACTGCTTGGCCTGTCCTTGATGGGATTGTGTGGGATGCCGTTAAATTTCAAATCCTTGGCCCTGCTGAGGCTGTTAATGTCCCTAATGTGCTTAGAGTTAACATGGGGGATGTAGTGAAACAAAACATACGTTCTGATGATTGGGATGTTCAGGCCGTAGAGGCTTTGTTTTCTGATTTGAAATAGTATGCTGCCTTTGATGCTGAGGATTTGTACTTGGAATCTGCTAATTATGGTGATTTGTTTTGCTTTCAACATTTTGGCAATCACTTCTTACATAAAACTATTTCCAGAAGGAATACTGTAAATTATACGCAATGGGAGCATTGCCCAGCTCCTATAAAAGGCAGTTTTTGAAAAAGTACACTTATTTTACCGACTTCAATCAGTCCAATCCCGAGTCCTTTTATTTTAAAATGACACAGAAGCCAATGTCCAAGGTTAGACTTACCGATACTAAATTATTGTACTCGAAGTCCTTTCTTGATCAGCTGGCTGTTGGCGGCTACGAATTGTGGAAGGAAACTATTGACCTTAAATCTGTTTGGGGTTCTAAAAGCTGGCAGGTACAAGTCACTGAGGCTTTGCACCGAGCATGTCTCATCCCAAATCATATGTTGTTTTTGAATTCTTCTATTTCGCAAACAACCTGCTTTGGATTGGCTACTTCTAAAAAATTAAATACACCTACCATCCCTGAGTTAGAAGAATATTCTGGCTGGAGTAATTGTACTCAGTTTTCCATTAGGGAATTGCAGACCCTATTGCAAAATTCTTCCTTTAACATATCCAGTGTGGATCCAAAAGGTTGGCTGATGTGGCACAGGAGTGCTGATTCATGCCAGCATCGTTTTCTGGGTTTATCTGATAGCTTTACACAGGCAGACCTGATCCACGTTTTGAAACTGACCATTCTGTCACGACTTATTCGGTAGGCAAATTATGTCAAAATTGGCTGAAACATTCTACCTTGGCTGCGGTTAAACTGCATCGTTCCAAGCTGAATGATGATGTAGACTTAAATGATTTCATAAAAGGCCCGGCTAGTGGTAGATCAAAAAGATGTATGTATGCGATTTACAATGAAATCTGGAAGACATCACAGATTGAGGCGGCGACACGCCTTAGAGCTATTGATCAAGCTAATCTAGAAAAAGTGCTTGCAGTGGTAGATAATAGTATGAACATGCTTTCTTCCCGCATTTACACGTTAGATAATATTGTGTCCTCTGTGGTGGATATTGTACAGGCTGAAGTGTCTGTGTTGTACCATGGTCAAAATCAGTTGTGTTCTTTTATGCAATTTGCGTGGACCCTGCAGACGCTGAAGGCTGGCAAGGTGCCATGGACCTACATGAATGTGTCCTCCCTCTTTGCCCCTTTTAATTTGACTGACAAGCAGTGCTTGCTTTCCATGCGAGATGCGTCTTTTTCCATGTTACATATTGAAAGGTTGGAATCCTTGCCTTTCTCTGTGGCAGAGGTCACTGCTGCAACGTGGCTTATCCACGGTTTAATAACATTACCATTTGCTTTATATAAATTTACAAATTGTATGCGATATGTTGCTATAGGTCGATATGAACCATTGGGTAATGCATTTCTCCATGAAGTCTGGTCCCTCCCATTTACTTACAGATGTTTAAAAGACGGACAAGAAGTGTATCTGAATGGGGAGGAGTGTACAGAGACACCAGATCACTCTTTAATGTGTAGACACATTCAATTGCACGGTTCTTGCAACCAGGACCGGCCTAATTTAGCCTGTGTTTTGAAAGGAACACCAGATCCCGCAATCATCCCCACGTTTACATTACTGGCAAACGGCAGTTATTTACTTTTAAATAATGAAGATTGTTGTGGGTTAATTAAAGGTGTTGCTTATGGGGTGACTGTATCTGAACGTGTGGTTTGCTGCAAAAATGTTCTGTACCCACCCCCGCATGGGATAGGGGATGTTTCCATCTGGCCGCGCATCCCAACCTTGACGGCAGAGTTCAATGGCATGAGTAGAATAAGAGCTCTTTTGTCCCAAAAAGAAGTGGACTTGAGTTCGGCTCGAGAAACATTTGTGCTTCATATAGTCCACATTTGTAAAGCGCACAATCACCCGTAAGGGTCTCTAGGCGCTGGGGGCCGTCGGGAAGATTAAGCGAGCTATTGCCCAGAGTCACATGGTGCTGGGCTAACCTGCCGCCGGAGCCGGGGATCGAACCATGGTCCCCAGATTCCAGCGTCAGTCGCCCTGGCCGCGGCGCCACACCTCTCCCATAGCTAACACCTGCACAGAAGTACAGGCCCTTTTAAGTACTGATTTGCCGTTGCATTTCAGCGAGCTGATTCATTCAATCTTTAACGCGTCCTCCACGACTGGCCTCGTGTACTTTTTTAAGATACTTAGCAGTGGTCTCGTGACTTCATTTGAAAAAATATTTGGGGTCATTCCTGCTTTCTTCCATTCTATATTTTCAAGTTTGTTTGGTGGATTCCCGGTTTTGCTGGCACTGGCGGCAGGCGTTCTGGTGATATTTTGCTTTATTAAAAATGGATGCCCTTCCTGTGCTAGACGCCGCGCAGCCCCTCCTGGCACTGTTTCGCAACAGGATGCTTGAATACTATGGCACACTGCCGCTTGCAACTTTAAGCACGGCATATGTATTATCGTTTCGATTTTCCTATTTTACATGTGTCCAACCTGTGTTTCATTGCCTGAGCTGCGATTTCGACTGGGCCCTTGATTTGTGTCTCTGCAAGACGGTGTCTCCTGACGTCGATTTTAATCAGCTGATGAGTCCCATCGTTACTCACGAGTTGGTTTGTTCTGGCGAAAGGATTATGGCCTTGGCAGCGATGCATGGACTAATGGGTCATTGGAACATACTCGCAGCAGCGCAAGATTTCTTGGCACGCACAGAGCTTTCTTGAGAACCCACCGAGTTGTCCTCTGATGGTGATAGAGGCTCCGGTACTAGAAGAACACGTAGGTTCTTTCCCACTATTAAATTGGATGGCTGAACTATTTTCGGATGAAGATGGTGACTTCATGTTGGAGGCTGTTGCTGCATATTTTGCATAGTCGGTCTTGCCCTAAAAGCTTTCCAGGTTTCTGATCACACCCCTTTTCTACGTACATAACTTTTTGCGAATTATGCTTAAATTTTTCAACACCCACACCTATTGGCTTGAGTGACAATGAACATTATATTGACTTATGAAGAATTTTTCCATTGTTTTAAAATTTTGACATTACTCGTCGTTCTTGAACTCTGCTTTCATGAATTACCCCTTGCCTTGTCTTATCTTATCTTATCCGTGCTCGGATCATGGGGGGGGGGGGTCATATAGTTACTGCTTACCTATATACCGTGTTAAGTTAACATGAGCTTATTAAATGTTTAAACGCCATTTTTCCTTTTTGCTGCTTCTGCACACGGCACATAATTGTTGTTTTAGCTTTCAGCCTAGAAGAGCGTTGTGATTTACATGAGAATAATGTGTTATTGCTCTGATATCAGCTTTGCTTGGTAAACTATGTCTGTACAGTGAGTGCTGAAGCTTCAAGGATAACTCGACACAGTATTGTTGTGAGGTCTGATCTTCGCACCTTCATAGACATAACATAAGTGCAGCTCCTGCCAAATTCTGGCTTTAGGCGCATTTTATATTGCTTTGCTTAGGGCACACGACACACACTTGATGCGGTTCGCATGCAGAGAGCTGGTGGAAGATGATGTGATCCCTTCACACTAGGATCTTGAGGTATGGGGCCGCCCTGCTAAAACCCAAAGAGACCTTCTTAGATATTAATATAATATGCTAGTTAGGGAGGGTGAGAATTAGGTGTTGTTAACCCTTATTCATTACAGCATTTTAGCATGCTGTCACCTTTTGCTTTCTATGGACTAGTAACTATGCTGATAACTTTGCTTCTGATAATATGTTTCCTTGTATTATCTAAGATACTGCGTTTGAGAAAACGGCATTAGAAAATAAATATTTCAAATATGCACGTGTCCTCATTTACTCCACGTTTTGGTTTGAAATGATTGTATAACGAAAGAGTGCTCTTGTGTTCCACGTGACCTGAGGTATTGTAAGTTCATGTTCTGGTTTGTCTAAACATTGGGAGTTTGTTATGACCAATGAGACACTGTAGCTAGCTCGGTAAGGGGATTTTGGGTACTGAGGTGAGTTTTGGGCCACCCTAATTCACTGAGGTTCCAAATCTCTATGCACAGTTCTGTAGGAGAACGGAATCCCTGCTACAGGGCTTGGGCCAAGTCAGTTGTTTTTGTCCTGTTAGCAGCTGCACCGCGAGACTTCTTCTTCTTGATCTTCTTTCTTCTTTTTGGTTTTGGGATCTAAGGAAGGAAGGTTCAGGGAGCCCCTAAACACTGAATTTAGGGGCGTTACAGGTAGGGCAAGGGCAGGGACTAATGGGTCCCTGTCCTGGGGTGAGTACACCCCCTAGCCTGCTCCTCTTCTGTGGGAGGGGGCAGGAGCCTAGCTGGGATTGGGCAGGACTCCCCATCTACAAGATGGCCGGGATCCGGGGTCCTGCTTCACCACACCTCCTCCACCTGAGGGGTGGGTTGGCACAGGTTGGCACACCCCCCTTCCTGACATAGTTTTTCCCGCCAGTCTTCCCGCCAGGGTGGGGGTAGGCCTGGTGGGGGGCTGGTTGCTGGGTACAGCAAATGGCCTGGAGAAGCTCTCAGAGGCGGTATGCCATTGAAGCTTTCCCCTGTCACTCCTGGGGTAGGAGACATATCACCTCGCCCAGGATGTGCATTGTTGCAGGCCCAGGAGAGCGGGGGGCTCTCCACCCAGGGGTCCAGCAACATGTCAGCTGGGTGGCAGCCTCTGCAGCCACTCAGCCCAGACGTGGATTGTAGGTACGGGTTTTGGAGGGAATCTCTAAGAAGCCCTCTCATGCATTTTACATTAAATCCCACACTGACATCAGTGCGGGTTTAATGTGCAGAGAAGTTTGGTACCAAACTTGTCAGTCTTCAGTGTAGCCATTATGGTGCTGTGGAGTTCGTAATGACGACCTCCCAGCACCATATACTCTTAAATGGCATCACTACACTTACAGTGCCCAGGAATGGCCCTGGGTACTGTAGGGGCACAGGGCTCATGCCCCGGTACCCTCACCTCTGGCATAGGGCACCCAGCTAGAGGGGTGACTGAAGTATGCCAGGACAGTGGGTTCTGTGGGCATGGCACACAGGGATGTGTGCCATGTCGACTCTTGCTTTAGTTCTGTACTTAGGCACTCAGCCTGCAAAGGCAGTGTGTGGGTGTCAGGGTACAGGGTCCCTGAGGGTGGCACCATAAGTGCTGCAGCCCTCAGAGGTCTTCTCTGGTCACCATGCCCTGGGTGCCTAGGGTACCATTTACTAGGGGCTGACAGGTGGCCAGAGATGCCAATCGGGTGTTTTGTTTCAGCATAGCTTTTCTTTGTAGGGAAGGAACACAGGCCTTGGGTTCCTGGTTGGCAGGGACCCAGGGCACACTCAGTAAAAGCACATCAGCAGTTCAGAAAAAAGTGGGGGCATACCAAGGCAAGAAAGATGGCACTTTCTCACATACATTCACACAACACCCTTCGGCAACGTATGAAGTAGCACACTGAATGGAAGGAGCTTGGTCCTTTTATACCCACACAGGGGCTCAAAAGAAGGCGGTACAAGTACAAGAGAAGGTTTCAGGTACATATAAGGTCATACAGTAAATGCACAGTCAACAAGTGGGAGGAGCTAACAGTTGCTAACTCTGGTGAACAAATCCTGACAATTACAGACTAGGGACAGCTGCAAGGACAGCTGCAAGCTCAACTGAGCATGTGCAAAGCAGAAGAGGCTAAATATGACCTGTGTCTAGACAGATTTCAAGAGCAGACAACAGCAAGGTAAGACAGAGCACATGGCACGCACGTGGTAGCACATGGCAAACAAGATGGCTGCCAGAAATACAAAATGGATTCCACAAAACGGACAAGATAACTTCTAAATACAGGATGGCTTCTGCTAATGCTAACCCAATCGCTACAAAATTACAACAGACGACCCTTTTAGCATTAGCAGAAGACATTCGCTCATCTGGGGTAATCCAGATATGCATCCTGTACATCGATGCTCATCAATCACTGACACTTATAGAGCGCGCTACCTACCCATAGGGTCTCAAGGCGCTTAGGGGAAGGGGGGGGGGGGTGCCGCTACTGCTCGAACAGCCAGGTCTTCAGCTTCTTCCTGAAGGAGAGGTGGTCTTGGGTCAGGCGCAGGTCGGTCGGGAGGGAGTTCCAGGTCTTGGCGGCCAGGTAGGAGAAGGACCTTCCTCCTGTGGTTGCTCTTCGGATGCGGGGGACGGCGGCGAGGGCGTGGTTGGCTGAGCGGAGGTGGCGTTTGGGAGCGTAGAAGTTGATCCGGCTGTTGAGGTAGTCCGGGCCTTGGTCGTGTAGGGCTTTGTGTGCGTGGGTGAGGAGGCGGAAGGTGATTCTTTTGTTGACGGGGAGCCAGTGAAGGTCTCTCAGATGTCCGGAGATGTGGCTGTGTCGTGGGATGTCGAGGATGAGTCTGGCTGAGGCGTTCTGGATCCGCTGGAGTCTCTTCTGAAGCTTGGCGGTGGTACCGGCGTAGAGGGCGTTGCCGTAGTCCAGTCGGCTAGTGACGAGGGCCTGGGTGACGGTCTTCCTGGTCTCGGTGGGGATCCACCAGAAGATCTTCCGTAGCATGCGTAGGATGTTGAAGCACGCTGAGGAGACGGCGTTGACTTGCCTGGTCATGGAGAGGGAGGAGTCCAGGATGAAGCCCAGGTTGCGTGCATGGTCTGTCGGTTTGGGTGCGGTGCCCAGGGCGGGAGGCCACCAGGAGTCGTTCCAGGCGGAGGGTGAAGAGCCCAGGATGAGGACCTCCGTCTTGTCCGAGTTCAGTTTCAGGCGGCTGGTCGTCATCCGCTCGGCTACCTCTTTCATCCCTTCGTGTAGGTTGGCTCTGGCGGTGGCGGGGTCGTTGGTCAGGGAGAGGATCAGCTGGGTGTCGTCGGCGTAGGAGATTATGCTGAGGTTGTGTTGGCGTGCGATGGCCGCGAGGGGGCTCATGTAGACGTTGAAGAGGGTGGGGCTCAGAGAGGATCCTTGAGGGACGCCGCAGATGACTTCGGAGGCCTCTGACTTGTACGGTGGTAGGCGGACTCTCTGTGTTCTTCCGTCGAGGAAGGAGATGATCCATTCCAGCGCCTTGTCCCGGATTCCGACGTTGCTGAGGCGCTGTACTAGGGTGCGGTGGCAGACCGTGTCGAATGCCGCGGAGAGGTCTAGGAGGATGAGGGCCGCTGTTTCTCCGTTGTCCATCAGGGCTCGGATGTCATCGGTGGCGGCGATGAGGGCGGTCTCGGTGCTGTGATTGGCTCGGAAGCCGGACTGTGAGGGGTCGAGGGATCCATTCGTCTCGAGGAAGGCGGCCAGCTGTTTGTTGACGGTCTTCTCGATGACTTTGGCTGGGAACGGGAGGAGCGAGATGGGGCGGTAGTTCTTGAGTTCGGTGGGGTCCGCTGTTGGTTTCTTGAGTAGAGCGCTGAGTTCGGCGTGCTTCCAGCTCTCAGGGAAGGTGGCGGTGTTGAAGGATGTGTTGATGATGTCTCGCAGGTGGGGTGCGATGACAGCGTCGGCCTTGTTGAAGACGTGGTGAGGGCAGGGGTCGGTCGGTGATCCGGAGTGGATGGAGTTCATCGTGCGGATGGTGTCTTCGGTGCTGATCGGGGTCCAGGCGTGGGGGTTGGTGGTGGGGGGAGGTTGTTCGGTCATGGTGTGCGTTGGTTGTTTGTTGAAGCTGTTGTGTATGTCCGCGATCTTGTTGTGGAAGTAGGAAGCGAGGGAGTCGCAGAGGTCTTGCGATGGGGTGATGTCGTTGGTTCCTGACCTCTTTATTTAGCATTTGTTGGGCTTTCATTTCTGCAATATTCCTCTTGGCAGGTGTACAAGCAGTGATGCAAGTGGAGCACAGCATGGGACCACATTGTATACATATACAGCATGTAAATAGTATCACTAGTAGTATACATAGAACAGTCAGTAGCTTCCAGCCCCAAGTAATAAAGTGTCCACATCCAGTTAGAAAAAGTCCATGTACCAGTCTCTGGGTGAATCTCTGCAGCAATCTTATGCAGTTTAGAGATTGCATCATATACTGAAGGCAAGTGATCCGGTCTAAAGACACAACAACTTCTACCGATGAAGCGACATGCACCACCTCGATCAGCCAAAATCACATCAAGCACCATACGATTCTGGAGTGCTACAATCCTCGCAACTTGCAGCTCTTCGTAATGTTCCCAAGTGTCATTGCTGTCTGATTGGTAACAGCTTCCACAACACGAGTCAATCTCCTTATTTTTCTACTGTTCAATGCAGCACCCACGAAAAAGAATAAGCCTAAGTTAAAGTCGACATATTGTTGCAAAGCAGTGTCAGTTTGGTCAACTTCATCCATACTTATTGTCCTCTTATTTCTGTTCTTGGAAATGTCATTGTGCAGTCTGTAGTCCTTATGATACGATGTAGGTGCCAGAAACACAGGGGGCAACAGAAAGGACACGTAGCAGACCCCATACCACCCCACAGGTAGTTGGTAGTATCCCTTATTACCGCAAACAAAGTATGTATTATGCGATGAAATGAAGCTGCTATTATTGGTACCTTCAATTGGTAGAATGCCCGCAGGGTTACAGTGCGCTCTACAAATGGTAAAAATAATAAATAAATGACAGTACATTCACTTCTCCCCACTGGAATTCTCCCAACACTACTAATAC
Organism: Lissotriton helveticus; assembly: GCF_964261635.1. Taxonomy (NCBI): domain Eukaryota; kingdom Metazoa; phylum Chordata; class Amphibia; order Caudata; family Salamandridae; genus Lissotriton; species Lissotriton helveticus. The sequence goes on along the minus strand of NC_136068.1, from coordinate 635,972,143 downwards.
ATAAGTCTGCTTTAGCTCTTGTCACTGAAATTACAAAAGGTCCATTGTTCTTCATAGTCCTTGTATTTGTGAACACATGTGGCATAGAAATATTGTCAGGTTGGTACACCTCCCATTCCCATTTTGTTCCTCTAGCTTGAGGGTACCCATTCTCATCAGGATAACATTCTTTATTAAGGTGATAATTAATCTGTCCTACTGTCATTGCTTTAATGTTGGCCCTTTCAGAGGCAAAGAAGAGGGCAAACCATGCTTGACAAGAACCATTATGAGAGAATGGAAGAGGAATGAAAGGTGTACCTCCTTTCTTTTGGTGCGCAGTCATCATCCCACACACCCAACATTTGGTAGTATTCGTGGCATTATGTGTATGATGCAACATCTGGATGAATGTATTATTCAGGTAGGATTGTTGATGCTTCTGCTCATGGTAGGGAAGCGTAGTGGTGCTCAACTGGTATTGGAGTAGTGGCAATCAAAAGCTCTCGAACAGGAGACACTTTCTCAACATACCAGGTAATTGTTGCCATAACCACCATAGCACCAACAAATCCTACAGCACAAATTATTTTCTTAGTGCAGATCTTAGCAACTTTTGATCTCTCGGCAGACATGATCACTTTGTCGTAAAAAAAAACAAAAAAACATTGGAGCTCTTATCCCTGGGCAGCCGCTGATTTCTTCACTGAGGATGAATACGGGTGTCACTTCGCAGGACTGATCCCCCCTCCCTTGCCACATCGGCACTCCATTTCACCAACCCAGGGCGGTAGCTCAACCAGTCCTTTTCGACAATGCAGGCTCTTTCCGTGGTCTCAATTGGTATCGCGATACTCCAGAAATCGTGTGGTCCGGGAAGACTTCCTCAGATTCGTCAGGTGAGACGGCTTGGTTTTTCTCCATATCCAGGATCTCTCGATGGTCAGTCAGCACAGCAGGTTCCACCAAGGTAGGCGACACATGTTTGCAGTGTGTGCTATGGATCCAATTCTTTCTGTTTGTCATTCAAACTGCTGTCCTCGTAGCCAAAAGCACTTGCTCTGGTCTTCGCCACCTCGGCTCTAAACTGTTCGACCTCTCAAATATTCTGACCATAACCTGGTCTCCAGGCCGGAGATCGTGGGCCTCACCTGTAGATCTGTCAAGAAGAGCTTCTCGAACCTGTTGATGAATAGAGATCAAACTGTCGGTTAACTGTGCCAAATAATCATTCATCAGAACACAAGGTACATCATGTATGGGGCATGGCTTAGGAACTCCCCAAATGTTCATCGGTCTGCCAAACACCACTTCATATGGTGTAAGTCCAGATTGTGAATGTGGCACCGATCTTATCAACAACAATGCCAGAGGTAGGGCATCTGGCCATTTCAGAGACGTGGAAGCCAGTATTTTGGCTAATTTCAGTTTCAAAGTAGCGTTCTACCTCTCCACTAATCCTGCTGATTGTTGGTGGAAGACTGCATTGAATTTCTGCTCGATCCCTAATCCTTTCAGGACATATTCAACAACTTGCCCAATAAAATGAGGTCCGTTGTCACTCCACAAAAGTTTGCAAACACCATATCTAGGGAAAAACTCCTTTAGAAGCACCTTCGCTGTAGTGAGAGCTGTATTATCCTTTGTAGGGTATGCCTCTCCTTTTACTGAAGGCACATACCACCACTAGGACATACTTTAAGTTATTGTAGCGTTCAAGTTGGATGTAATCCATCTGCAAAACTTCAAAAGGTGCAGTCGTGTAGCAAACCCTCCTGTAGGAGTTTGAGTCCCTTTACCAGGATTATACTGCCAACAGATCAATCAGGACTGTACTACTCTCTTAGCTGTGTGGCAATTTCAGGATGCTCCCAAACTTGCATAAGCAATTTCGTTATTGCTAGAGCTCCAACATGTGCCAGCCCATGTGCCATTTGAACCATAGGTTGTAAATAGGCTGTAGGTAGTTTCCATTTATCCATGTCGTTGTTGCGCCAACGACCCTCATCGTCCAATATTCCTTCTTTAGCCCATTGCTCAAGTTCTGCTACAGAAGCAGATCTCTGTACATCTAACACTTCCTATCTAGCGTCATGCCATCGCTCAGCTTGAGACTTCACTACGTACATAGAAGTAGTGCTTTGTTGCATCGCAGTCTCACGAGCTACACGATCTGCAAAGGCATTACCTTGTCCTGTCTTATCAGTTACCTTCTTGCGTGTACTACACTTCACAATAGCTATCTTCTTTGGATATGTTAGTGCAGTCAGAAGATTATGCACTAATTCTCCGTGCATTATCTGCATCTCGTGGGACATAAGAAAGCCTCTTTCCTTCCAAAGCAGGCCAAAATCATGGGCCACTCCAAAAGCATAGCGACTGTCTGTAAAGATGTTCACACATAAATCAGTGCTAAGTTCACACACTCGTGTCAAAGCTATTAGTTCAGCTGCTTGAGCTGACTTTTGTGGTATGCGAGCTGTCTCCACTACTGTCTTAAGTGTCGTAATTGCATATGCAGCTGAGGTCGTGCCATCTGGTAACTTCAAACAGGACCCATCAACCCACAGTTCCCCATCTACATCTGAAAGGGGCATATCTTGCAAATCGACACAACCCTTTGTCTGTTCCTCAGTAAGGAATATACAATCATGAGGCTCTTTTGATTGAGACTGAGTCACAGGATATGGCAACAAAGTAGCTGGGTTTAGAGTCGCACACCTCTTTAGGGTAATGTTAGGGGCCAAAAGTGTCAATTCGTATCCTGTCAGGTGAGCACTAGTTAAGTGCTGCGTTTTAGTCTGATTCAAAAGGGCATCTACTGCATGGGGTACTAGCACCAACAGTTTATATGACAAAACTATCCCTTCACTCTGACGTATGGACACAGCTGTTGCTGCAATTGAACGGAAGCACCCAGGCAATGCACGAGCAACGGGATCAAGAACTGCTGAAAAGTACACACAGGGACACTGCTTGTCACCGTGTATCTGTACTAAAACCGACAATGCACACCCATCTTTCTCTTGTACATAGAGTATAAAGGCCTTTGTGTAATCTGGAGTACCTAACACTGGTGCAGAACAAAGACCTTGACGTAACTGATGAAAAGCATTCTGACATTCATCTGTCCATGGAAGGGGCATTGGAGTATCTTTAGTCAAAAGCTCTAGCAGGGGTTTAACAATGTGTGAAAACCCTAATATCCATTGCCTGCAAAACGAAGTCAACCCAGTGAATGCATGGACATCTTTCTGAGTGGAAGGCACTGGTGTATCTAAAATTGCTTGAATGCGATCTGGTGTAAGTGCACGGCCCTCCTTAGACAGAAGGTGACCTAAGTAGGTTACCTTCGGTCTACAGTATTGCAATTTCTTCCTTGACACTTTATGATGGTGTGTAGCATGAAAAGAAAGCAAAGACAAAGTACATTTTTCACACTGTTCTGGCGTATCGCCTGCCAACAAGATGCCATCGACATATTGTATGAGAGCCACTCCTTTAGACAAAACGAAAGAATCAAGTTGTCTTTTCAATGCTTGACTGTAAATGCTAGGACTCTCAGTGTACCCTTGAGGAGTTCTACAAAATCTATACGATTGATTATTCAAAGTGAAGCTGAACAAATATCGGCTTTCAGGATGAATAGGAATCGAGAAGAAAGCATTCTTCAAATCGATCACAGAAAATGTAGTTGCTGTTGGAGGAACCAGAATAAGAAGTGTCGTAATGTCAGAAACCACAGGTTATTGGGGCACTACAATCTTATTAACTTCTCACAAATCAATGATGAATCTGTAAATCCTAGTGTCAGTGTCTTTTTTCAAAATTGGAAGAATAGGACTGTTGCAAACATTGTAAGGGACCTCTTCAACAACTCCCACTTTAATCAAATCATGGACAATGTGTATAAGTGCTTCTTCCCCTTCTTGAGAAATTTTATATTGCGGCAATCGTGGCAATGAAGCGCCCTCCTTGACACTAATATGCACTGATGGGATAACCATTTGCCCTACATCTGTGTCTGAAGTAGCCCACAAAGTACTAGGGAGTGAAGCTAATGCAATATCCTCTTTAACCAGACAAGATCTCTCATGGGGTAGTTGTCATTCAAAATAACACGTACACCTTCAGGAGAACATCGTATCGTAGCCCTGAAATATTTGAGCATATCAAGACCCATAATATTGTCTGGTGTGTTTGGAGAGAGCAAAAACGGATATGGAGTAGTACATTTATCAACATGGAATGCAAGTGGCTGTGATAGCGGGCTAAGGGAAGGTGTTCCATCGAAACCTATTGATGTAATGGTTAAGCCAGACAGGGGAGCCCTTGGAACCAATTGTTTAGATAAGGCGCTACGAGTAGCTCCTGTATCAACCAGAAACTGATCAGTAGAACCCAAAACATGTGCTGTAACATAGGGACCCTTCTGATCTACTGGAACCTCAACTGATTCCTTACCCCATCCTAGGCAATCCTATGCATAAGCATAATCTTTCAAATCAGATGGCACATAATCAGACATTTGATATTGATTTTGTCTATCAAAACTGTTAAACCCATACTGTCCACGTGTATTAGCATCAAACCTAGCACAATCGTACGTGCATCCTCTAGGCCCTGAATAGCCTAAGCGATTTCTCATTTGTCCCCGACCACGTGGATACTGCTGAGCACGCAATGCTGGACAGTCAGAAGCCCAATGCCCAAATTTCCTGCAGTAAGCACACTGGTCAACAGACAAATTCGAACGAGTATAAGAAGGAAAAGACGAACCATAAGATCCACTTCCACCTCTATCATTACCTCTATAAGGCGGACCATAAACCTGAGCCATCATAACCTTCGTTTTTAACTCCTTAGTCTTCTTATCCTCATTACCCTTCGCTTCTAACTCCTGCCGTTCATAATACTGAGCCATAGTTAAAAGAGAAACCGGAGAAGAGGTAGTGCATGAGCTCTCACTGGCCTTTAGGCGACTAGCTATTCCTGGCAACAGGTTTGTGACATATTTATCGACGAACAGATGTCTGCCTGTGTCATCTGTCAATGACTGACCACTAAAATCGTGGAATGCCTCCTCAAAACGCGTAAAGAAGTCAGAAACCGATTCATCTGCTTTTTGCTTACAAGACGCTAATACAGTCCAATCTATCTTTTTAGGGGGAATAATCATTTTTAACTTAATTAATATGCTGCGGAAAGATCTAAACTTAACTGACATGGTTTCTGTGCGGGTTCCCTCTCTACAACCAGTCGTTCTAAATCTTTCCATAATGCCCCAAAAGTCACATGATCATAAACCTTACGTACAGTTCTCCACATATCAGGGGGTAATATCAATCCGAAAAACAGGTCAATATCAGGTAGAGTCATAGTACAAGAACTAATGGCACCCTCAACTTCCTCATAAAAAGCTGCTGGATTTTTCTGCGGATCGGGCAATGCAGTTTTAAGAGCCATAACATCCGCTCTATTCCAAGGAGTGTAAACTCAATTATACATAAAATAACCCTTTGCATCAGAGGAAGCCTTATCATCACTCGTACCCGCTCCTTTAGGAGGAACATACAAAGGTGCGGCTTCCCGCATAGGTTTCGCATGAACTATCATAGTCTTATCTGTTCCGAAGATAAAAGCTTGTGTCGCGTCGGTCTGAGGTGTTTTTGCAGCTGCGTCTGCTGCCTTTTTCTCCTCTCGCAAACAGACTGTCTCAACACGTAATTTAACCAAAAGCCTGAGTAAGTCAGCCACCTGAGAAAAGACAAAAAGACCATCAGATTTGTCGCCAGTGATTTTGTTGGAATAGATGTTTGTCATGAATTGTTGGGTTAATTTGATTTGACTTCCTTTCATGACTAATTACTGATTTATTTCATGTTTCTGTACTCCCTTTTAATTTTTTGCTATATATAAAAAACATATACTTTCAAACAAATAGGATTTCCCGTGTTTCTGTGTTCAAAATCTGCATTTATTGTTGTTGTCTAATGAAATTTTGGTGTTTGTTCCTGTAGGACTAACCCTCAAAGTAATTCTACACTAATATAAGTTCTTTGTAAACAAAATCCCTGACCAGAGGAAGCAAGATGGCAGCCGTGTGAGGCGGTCGTAGGTGGCTCACGCAGGGGATGACATGACTTCGGCTATTTGTTTTAACCCCCGCTCCCCGCTAACCCAGAATGCAAGCCTCCCAAGCAGGGGAATACGGAGCATCAGTACCTGGCCTGGAGGGGTGGATCACAGCTCTGACAGAGGTTGCGGAGGTGTTGATCGCAGGTTGCAGAGGATTTGAGCGAGAGCTCTCCCGTTCTGCGATCCGTGGCTCGGCATGTGGCGGCGCTCAGATTTTCGTTGCGCTGACGCCCAAATCCGGCACGAGAGGCAGAGGGGCAAATCCGCGAACTGCACCGCAGGACTCACCCCGGAGGGACACAGCTGAGGCTCCAGCGGCACCCCAGGAACGCAGACAGAAGCCCTGCGCCGAGAATCCCCCAGACGGGAAGGGGAGGGGCGCAGGCTCACAGCCCAGCCACCGCGGGCTGCGGTTTCTGTCATCGACTTGCTCCGGGGGCCTGGTGCTGAAGGAGCAGCTCGGGCAGAGGAGCAGTCATGGGGCTGGAACCGGGGGACAAAGAAGGAGAGTAACCCGTAAGCCACCATTGGCGCCAGAGGAGGTGGTGAACGAGGTTGAGACATTTCGTGGGACGCCTCAGGGGGGAATACACGAGACACTGTATGCACAATCCCCGAAGCCAAAGGGGGGTGCGGGAGTCATAGGAGAGATAGGTGCTTCAGGAGGAGAAAACCAGGGGAATTCTCCCTGCACTGAGGAGCCGGCTGTAGGAACAACCAGTGCTTCTGAGCTTAATGCCGGGGCCCCTGGGGGCAGTGAGTCTCAACAGGAGGGGGCAAATCTATCGACCCAAATGGACCCTGCAGCTCTGGCAGTTCTGGGAGATGCCACAAATAAGGGGGAGGCCCTGGGAGACGCGGATGGAGGTGTCAGGAAAACCCTGAAAGAGCAACCAGGGGGGACCGGGCAACACCCTACAGGGCAAGATTCAGGGATAAAGGGAACTGAGAAAGAGCTTTTAGGGTCTGCAAGGGCACACAGACTGCCAGGGGAGAAGGATGTCGACTCAGAAGCGAACGACTTTTATTCCCTTTCAGACGCCACTTGGTCAGGTTTGGGTCAGACACAGGATCCAATATAGATTCAAGTGAGGAGGACAGTGGCTCCGACAAAGGAATTAGTGGCAGACAAAATACCCCAGCTACTCGAAAGATGAACTCCAGAGCCCCCAGAGCTGAAAACTCTAAACCGAATGAGCTACGGTGGGACTATTCCCTCGAGGATCAATTGGTGGGGAACAGTAAACAACCTTCCAAGGAAGCAGAAGCAACTCAGGCATCCCCTACACTAGAATCAATTATGCAGTGCATTGTAGCACACCGTGAGGAAGCCCGAATGGAGAGCAAGCGCACACAAAACGTAGCACTGAAACTTTTAGAGGGCTGTCAGGAAAATTGGAAGAACGTGTAGTAATATATTTGACCGGATGACTGAAGTAGAGTCTAGTACTGCTACACTGGAAGTGGATCTCGCAGGTTCAAGGGGGCAAGCGGAGGCGCATGAGGCACAACTTGTAGACATCCAATGGAAGCTGGAAGAGAGTGATAACCGCCAAAGAAGGAACAATTTACGATTCCTAGGGATACCGGAAGGAAAGGAAGGATCAGAAGCAAGATAATTTATGGTACAGCTGCTTCAGGAATCCTTCCCAGACCTAGAAGGCTGGAGATGGTCCCAGGAAATCCAGAGGTCACACCGAGTCCCATTTAAATTACGTCAGCCAATTCGCCCTGATGCCAAACCTAAGGCAATACTGGTCTACTTTGGGAATTACTTATTGAGGCAAAAAGTGTTCGAGAAGGCTAGACCAGATGCACAGCGGGCATTTGATGGGTATTCTTTGTTTACCAGGTCAGATTTCTGTCACATCACATCGGATCTGGGAGGGGTGGGTGGGAGGGTGGTGGGGAGGAAAGAAATAAAAATCTCAGGAAAGCAATACTGGGTTAAAAGTAAGATTTGGGTCTCACATTATCTGAAGGAATGGTTCAAGAAGCAAAGTAGGTACCAAGGGAAATGCTGGGATGGGTAAGCTAACTTTTTGTACGATAAACATCGGGGGCTGAACAATCGAGTGAAGAGAGGTAGGACTGGAGAAGTATTTCAAACTCTGGGTTTGGATTTTATATGTCAGCAGGAGACTCACATCCCTTGGCAGAAGAGAGGGCTTAACTATATCCCAGGCTATACCCAAGTAATTTGATCATCACAGACCTCGAATACTAGAGGGGTCGCAATTCACATATCTTACCAGCTGCCACCCATTAAACGGACATTATCAGATAAATGGGGTAGGTGGGCAATTGCCCTAATTCCAAGCTTTGGTACACTCTGTACAATTGATGGGTCAAATCTAGACGATGCAGATCTGCTTCTAGAATTAGAAATCGAGCTAGCCTTCTGGCCAGCCCCATTGATTATTTGCAGGGATTTTAATATTCACATTGATGCAAGTGGTGTGGGTAGGGGCGATTACCAAGGCAGGAAGCCACAAGTTTTTCAAGCTCTACAGACATTAGCTGATAGTCATGGGCTGCTAGACATATGGCCAATCAAAAAAGTAGGAGACCCAGGATATACTTATTTCTCATGCCCACATAGAAAATACATAAGGCTAGATTATTTTTATGTCCCCAGTTCTCTAGTAGAAAATGCACAGATTAAGAAGTTACCTAAGGTCCTTTCTGATCTTAACCCTCTAGTATTGGATATAGAAATCCCGGGGTATGTAAAAGCTGCCGCAAAATGGACCTTTTATAGGAAACTATTAGTAACTAATGGTTTTATTGATCATATTAGGGGCTGGACTACGCAGTTTTTTTTATGTCAATAGGTATAGTACTTCAAGGAAAAACGTATGGGATGCTTTTAAAGCACGGCTTAGTGGGGAGGTAATTAGCTTTGTAGGGTTCCACAGGAAAAAACAGCGAGAGGAAATATGTGCACTTATGACGGAGCTGAGTAGGTATGAGACAGAATATATGGCAACCAACGTACAAAAACAGACTCTGCTGCAATCGAATGTCGAATTAAAAGTAATTAGTACTAATGCTAAAATAAACGGGGTGTACAACAAAATAATAGCTGAAAGGTTTCAAACTGGCCGGCAAGATCATAATGAATATGGAGAACTGACAGGGAAACATCTCGCACTTCGGATCAGACAAAGGGTAGCTGCAAGTTGCATTACGAGGCTGAAAAGGAAGGATGGTACAATTTCTACTGAACCTCAAGAGATAGTGGAAATATTTCAAGATTTCTACCAAGATCGCTATAATTCTAGGCTTAGCGCTCCAGTAGCAGGGAGCGGTGGTTCGGAATTACAGCCTCAGATCCAAGAACTAGAAGCAGATATCACGTTGGAGGAGGTCAATGAGGCATTATTGTTGATGGCTTTAGGTAAAGGCGGCAGGCCCGGATGGGTTACTGATAAAAGCTCTGAAGCAAGTAAAGTTGTAGAAGGAGCTTTATTAGTACAACCATCAACAAGGAAAGACAGTAACTGATTCTTCAGGAGGAAACATAACATTCTCATAATGATGTCAAGAAGGCAGAGCTAGTAAAGTTCTATTAAAGGGACAGTAACCAAGGGACAGTAACCACAACACATCCTCCTTCCAATAAATAAAACAAAATTGTAAAAATCTTTATAAGAATAAAAACAGGAAAAGGATTAAATTAAAGTCATTACATAATCATTGTATTTCCGAGGAGGGTGTGAAACCCTCCTTGAAACAGTTCTTTGATAACGAGCAGAAGAAGTAATACTAGGACTGTAGGAAGAACTGGAACTGCTGTTGGAATAGAATTTAACAGCATCACATTTGGCCAATTTAGACATGTTCCAAGTGCAACCATTGTCTAAAGTGACAACATTTTTCTTGATGGAAACAATGGTGACAAGGACCAGTGAAGTTTGAAACACCTTTATGACCACACTTGGATTTTTTCACTAGAACACAATCACCCACATTCCACTTCCTGAGTTTGACATGCATCTTAGTATCATAGCGTTGTTTATATTTCTGTTGATAATTTGTCAACGCTTCCTTCCTTCTCACCTCTCTTTCCACACTGTCATCACGACCCTTCTCTGGAAGCCAGGTAGGATTGAGTTTAGAACAAGCTAACCTACCTCTCAAAGCTTCAAAAGGGGATCTCTGCATGACAGCATTGGGAGTCGTGCGATGCGCCCACCACGTTTCCCTCAAGACACTGTTAAAAGAAACTTTGGATTCCAAAGCCTTCTGTGCACAACTCTTCACAGCTCTATTCATCCTCTCCGTGAGACCATTAGCTTGTGGAGAGTAAACAGCTGTCTTCTGATGAATAATACCAAGGTCTTTCAAGAAATCATCCATCTCTCTGGAGGTGAATTGCACCCCATTGTCAGTGAGCAGAATTTTAGGAATACCCTCTGACCCAAATACCTCGTTCAAAAACTCAATCACCGTTCTAGAATTGACAACACTCATGCATTTGGAAACAACCCATTTAGAAGTAAAATCAACTAACAATACAACATATCTTTCATGCGTAGGCATAAGTTCAAACGGACCTGCAATGTCCAGGCCTAATTTAGTCCACACAGCAACAGGAACTTCAACAGGAGACAAAGGGGATTGACTAGTGGCGCGTGATTTGTCATTGACAGCACATAAATGACAATCCTTGACAACAGTCTCCACCATGCTATCCATCCTGGGCCACCAGTACCTCTCTCTAATACGAGCCTTCGTGAGATTCCTACCTAAATGCCCTTCATGAGCTATGTTAATGACCTTCTCTCTCAAGTCGCCTGGAGGTACAACTCTGTCACCTCTCATCAAATTGTCCTGAATGAAAGTCAATTCATCCCTTACTGACCAAAAAGGCTTCAAAACACCTTCAAGAGCATCAACGTTAGGCCAACCATCTCTAATTACACTTTTAAGCAGTTGAAAACTAACGTCATCTGCCACACTCCGTGACCATTCTTCCTTGGAAATACTGGACTCCAAAACCCAATTCACACAAACACCCTCTGTGACACAATCCCTTACAATAGGAAGACGAGAAAGACAATCAGCAGGTTTATTGTTCGATCCAGGAATGTACTGTACCTTAAAGTTGAACTCTTGCAATCCTTCACTCCATCTTTTCAACCTAGGCGTCATATGATCACTTTGATGACATGAAAAGATTTGTACTAGGGGACGATGATCAGATTTTACAACAAAAGGAATCCCCCATAAATAAAATTTAAAGTGGAGCATTGACCAAAATACTGCCAACGCTTCTCTCTCGATACAAGAATAATTAATCTCGGCTTCCCTTAAGGCCCTTGAAGCGAAAGCAACAACAACTTCTTCACCATTCACCACTTGTGAAAGTACAGCACCCAAACCCTTAAGGCTGGCGTCAGTTGTGAGAATCGTTTTGAGTTTCGAGTCAAAATGACCCAAAGTAGGCATTTTGCCAATTTCCTTTTTTACCAACTCGAACGCCCTTTCACAGTCAGTAGACCAAAAAAATTGTACACCCTTCTTTAAAAGAGATCTAATGGGTTCGACAAGACTGGCAAAACCTTTGACAAACTTAGAATAAAATTCCGCCATCCCTAAAAATGACTTAACCTGATCTTTGTCCACAGGAGTCGGTGCTCCTACAATACTCTCAGCTAATTCCAGTTTGGGCTGAATTCCATTTCCAGAAATGACATGTCCCAAATATGTAACTGATTTTAAACCAATGTGACTCTTTTCCTTCTTTACAGTAAGTCCACTCTCATCTAATTTGTTCAAAACAGACCTTAGTACTTTGTCATGTTCACCCTCATCCACTCCATATATCAAAATGTCGTCCTGAAAGAACATGACATTTGAAAGACAACCCAAGACCATCTTCATTATTCTTTGAAAACACGCAGCAGCTGAAGCTAAGCCAAATGGCATTCGTAAAAACTGATAAGCACCCAATGGTGTGATAAAGGATGTTAAATGTCTGCAGTCTTTATGTAATACAACTTGATGGTAAGCTGAAGAGAGATCGAGTACACTAAATACCTTCGCACCTTTCAAGGTACTAATGCTTTCAGTTATATTGGGTAATGGTTGCCGATCTACCCAGATCCATTCATTCAATCCGCGTAAGTCCACACACATTCTAATTGACTTTCCACCATCCTTGGGTGCTAAAACCACTGGACTCAACCATTCAGATGATTCTATTTCTTCGATCACCCCTAATTTCAACAATCTTTCAATTTCACACTTAAGTGGCTCAAGCATCATGTTGGGTACCTTTCTCACCTTGTGCACACATGGTTTGGCAGATTTTTTTAGGATAATTCTATGCTCAAAACCTTTTAGACATCCCAAGGTATCTGCGAAGACTTTTGGATAACTAGCAAAATATGTCTCAGAACTAGACACATAATCTACTTGAGGAGAAGTAGAAACATGAAAGTGCGCAGTAAGAAAATCTTCCTTTAACATAACTTGATTCTTTGGATCTTTTGCTCCTCGATCAAGGATAATCCCCAAATCATGCTGATGTCGCCATCCAAGAAGATTATCACCTCTGACAGCAACATAAACCTTACCAGAGATACATTTTCCTCTGAAAGAAATGTTAGCTACAGTATAACCCAGTACTTCTATCTTCGACTTGTTATAACTCAAAGGAGAGATATCAGAAGGCAAGAGTTTAACATTCTCTAGACCAACCACCTCATCCCAAATTTTGTTCCCAATTAAGGTAAAAGGAGATCCAGAGTCAGCCATAAGTTTGAATACAAACTTGTCAATCGCTATATCACAAAATGGCATAAATATGTGTTCAACATCAACCATACCTTCGCTAACACTAGAAACCACAACTGTACGTTTAATATCAGAAACAGGTCCTTTGGCTTCTTTCTTTTTTTAGACCTGCACACACGTGCATAATGCCCTTTGATACCACAATTATTACAAATGCTGTCCTTAGCAAAGCATTGAGGAAAATTGGAAGTGTGAAAGAAACTTCCACACCTAAAACAACGCATTTTTTGATTGGTGAAAGAACGTTGTTGACGAGAATCATGTTCTTTAGAAATAGTGGATTCCCTAAAGGAAGAAGGACGAGTTTCAGAAGAACCTTTCTGAAAAGATGGATTCTTTTGAGAAGGTTTACCCTTAGGTCCAGCACTAACTTTAGCAACATCTTGATGACATTCAGTGAATTCATCTTCTTCTAACATGTGTACAGAGTCAGGAGTTTTCTTTTTATGATCGCTAACAGTTTGACTCTCATCTTCTTTATTTTTTCTTATTTCTTTGACCCATGTAGAGGTGTTCTCCATACCCTCTACAATAGCTACTGCCTCTTTCAATGAAGGATTTTTTGCTAATAATTTTTCTTGCACCCTAGAACTGTTCATGCATCGAACAAGTTGATCTCTGATAAGAGATTCAGAAAGATCACCAAAATCACAAGTGCGTGAAAGGGTTTTTAAAGCAGCAATATACGTTCCAATACGTTCACGAGATCCCTGAACTCGAGTAAAAAATCTATGTCACTCTAAAACAGCATTTATTCTTGGACCAAAATACTGTTCCAACATGGTCATAGACATTTCAAAAACATCTGCAGGTTCACCATCAGTTCCACCCATAGGTATAGTGTCCATACTATCATATGTATGTCTACCTTCAGTACCCAAATTGTGTAATAAAATAGCTTGTTTTCTAAAAGCTGAAAATGTATCTCCCCCGATAGCAACCAAATACGAGTCAAACAAGTTCCTCCATCTCTTCCAAGGGAGAATGGGTTCACCTTCCTCTGAAAGGAATGGAGGTGGCTGTGACATGCTAGATGTAGTAGCCATTATGAAAACAAACCAAACAATGAAAAAATGTAAGTAGAACAAAGTATGACAACAGGTGAGGAAAAAATATGCAAGTTTTCAAAGTTTCCTGTAAAATACTGATGATTGATATATTAATAAACTAATGTAAAAATTGGTAATAACAGTCCAAACCTTGGGTAAAAACAGTCAAAATGATCAAATATTAGAGATTGTTGTGCACATCAATGAAGAAAAGAAAAAAAATGTTGTTCTTCTTCTTTAAATATTGTGTTGGAGTTGTTGTGCGCATCAACATGGTAATCTGAAAATCACAAATGTGCTGCCGTGCACATCGGCGTTGTTGTTAAGATAATCCAAGTAAATAAAATGCGCTGCCGTGCGCATCGGCGTGGTTGCTAAGGAAAACTAAAATGGCTGCTGCGTGATGATGTCACGCGTAGGACGTCAGTCGTCAGACGTCAGGAAGTCAAAGTTCAAATGAAGCTGTCGGAGCGTAGAAGAAAGGCGGCACACGCACAATGGCATACGTTCTCTTCAGGTGCTGGAGCGAGGAAAAGAATGAGGCACACGCTCACCTGAAGCTGCTGGAGTGGGGAAGAGAACGAGGCACTCGCGCAATGACCGGCGCGAAGATGTCACACGCAATGGCAATTCAAACAACAACAGGTAACGGTAAGCTTCAAGGCATTACCAGTGACTGTACCTGTCTTGTGAAATTCAGCAAGTTTTCCATTGAGGTCAAAATCAGGAAGAAAGCATTGCAAGGTCTGCTAATGTAGAATAAAAGCAGTATGACTTCAAGTGTAGTCCAAAAAAGGAAGAGATAGACAGTCAGCCAATTCAGTGCACAGGGTCTCAGAAAATGAAAATTGCAAATCCAATCCAAGGGAGGTAATAAAGTCTGTAGATTAATGATCCAGACGATAGAAACCAAGTCCAAAACAAATATACTGTATCCAATGTAATCCAAAGGCAGAAAAACGAAATTTTGAAAAAAAATTCAAATCCAAGTTTATAACGAAATTCCAAAGGTAGGGGAGTTGATGGTTGTAGTTGCTTGTCCCCAATCAAGGCTTGACCCTCGTCGCCAGTGATAAAAGCTCTGAAGCAAGTAAAGTTGTAGAAGGAGCTTTATTAGTACAACCATCAACAAGGAAAGACAGTAACTGATTCTTCAGGAGGAAACATAACATTCTCATAATGATGTCAAGAAGGCAGAGCTAGTAAAGTTCTATTAAAGGGACAGTAACCAAGGGACAGTAACCACAACAGTTACCAATGTAGATCTATAAAGTCTTGCACAGAGAACTAGCCCCTCTTTTGTTAGACTTGTTTTTAGCTGTACAGCAGAAAGGGACACCACCTAAATCTTGGCAGGAGACTAGTATAGTCATATTCTTGAAGAAAGGGAAGGCAGCGGAAGATCCAACCTCCTATAGACCAATCGCACTGATAAATTCTGACAAAAAGCTTTACTCTAAAATCCTAGTGCGTGGGCTATCTAAGATAATTGATTCCTCAGTAAGCCTACGGCAACACGGTTTTATCCCGGGTAGAGGCACGACAGACCATATTCATAGGGTGATGTCATTATTTAGTATTGCAGAGATCTCAGGGCAACAGATGTCATTAATACTATTGGACGCACAAAAAGCGTTCGACTAAGTGGAGTGGGTATATCTTTGGGAGAACTTGAGGTCAAATGGCTTTGGACCACGCATTTTAACAACCCTTAGAGCCATGTATGTTCAATCACATGCGAAAATACAACTGATGGGGCGGGAGTCGGGGAAGGTCAAGATCGCTAGGGGTACAAGGCAGGGCTGCCCTTGCTCCCCTATCCTCCGCACTATATAGACCCGCTTAATAGAGCAATATTAAACGATCAGGTAATCAAGCCGGTAGTGGGCAGGGGTTATAGCACTAAGGTTTTAGCTTACGCTGATGACATCATGGTTGTCACCCTGACCCTCAGGCGGCAATGGGAAGGATTGAAAATCTGGCCCGTGAGTTTGGGAAGCAATCAGGGTATGGGCTAAATGCCGATAAAACTAAAATTGTTTGCTCTAAGTCGGCTATCTGGCAGGATTCTAGGAGGACGGAGGTAGCCACGTACTTAGGGATTTCTGTTGCAGCAGACGTCGGGACAATCTCGAATATTAATGCAGGTCCTCTCATCAGGAAAATAGGGGCTGATTTAAAGAGAATGGATAACCTGCATTTATCTATTATCAGAAGGGCGAATGTCATAAAATGACATTGTTCCCTAAAATGTTATATCTGCTACGCTGTATACCATTGGAACCACCGAATCTTTTCTTTAAAAAATTTAGGGGATCTACTTGCAGTTTATATGGGGATACAAGAAAGTGAAGAGATCTCTGAAACTAATGACCCTACCCCAAAACCGAGGGGAGATGGCTGTCTCAAATATTTTATGCTACTACTGGGCTATCATGCTTCAGCAGATGACCATTTTATTTAGACCTAAGCTAATAACAACAGCTCAGGATATGGAGATGCCACCCTCCATCTTCGAATTAGCTCTGGGTGACTTAGCACCAGGACTATTGCTCAGGTAATTGGAGGGAAGCTACTACAAGAAAACTTGCTTTAAACCCCTCAAAGCTGCTTGGAATGTTTGGCAGAAATCTAGCAAATCGTTAAAAATCCCGAAAATCCAACGCTACCTGCTATTATGGCATTCATCATTCTTTTCAGCTTCCTTGTACGACAAAATTGGTAGCAAGTGGGAGCAGGCGGGAATTAACTATGTCGGAGACATTGTTAATTCAAACGGAATCATGTCATTTGTAGAGATTCAGGAACGATTCGGGATAGACCCCCAATGCTTTTTTAAGTACATACTGATTAGGGAGGCAATTAAATCAGCTGCCACACAACTTATTAACCAGTCCCGTTTTCCACTTTTAGATACCTTAGTTCATAAACAGCCCCAAGTGAAGGAAATATATGCAATGATGATGGAAGCTAGTGTTGACGACATAGTTAAAATGGAAAGCGGGTGTGCAGTCAAACTGGGAAATCAAGATGTGGATTTATGTAGATCCTTAGAGCTGTCTCAGAAAGTTATTTTATCTGCCAACCTCAAGGGTCAGCATTTCAAAACAATTTTTAGATTATACTTTACACTAGCTAAACTTTGGGCATGGGGAAAAAGGGAGAACACTAAATGCCCAAGATGTGGGCAAGGTCCGGCCGATATGGCCCACATGTTTGCCGAGTGTTGTAAACTGGGCGTGGTAAAACAGGGGATAGAAACATTCTTGTACAAGGATATGGGGCGAGTGGCCCCATTAACTCCAACACTAATCCTTTTCGGTTGTGACGAGTCTTACAGCTAGAAACATCCCAAGTTTATTTCTGCTTTATGGCGACAGCAACCCTACGCATATTGATTGCTTCAAAGTGGAAGGATGAAGATCCCCCGACAGCCAGACTTTTCCATATATTTAATTTGGAGATGGCACTATATAAGTGTAAGGGAAGCAGAGCCAGGAAAAAAGGGGTACACCATTTTGGGGGCCCTTGGTGGAGCAGTAAGGATAGGGGAAATTTATGCCTTCAGAGTTTAATGAAAGTATATGTATTATTAGCTATTTTTTGATCTTATGAATTGCTGTCTCCATTGGTCTCCCCTGGTTCTTTCTTTGTTTTTTTTCTCTTGTCCTGTTTCCTGCTTCTCTCTTTGCCATTATGTTCTGTTCTCTTTATTTGCTGTAGTATGTTGTTTGACTACCTTTTGGAATCAGTGTAACTTTCCTGAGAACAATAAAAAAAAGTAAACAAAATCCCTTGTAGGCACCTTTTACCTTTTATTAGGCTGCCACGCAGCAGACATGTTGCTGGACCCCTGGGTGGAGAGCCCCCGCTCTCCTGGGCCTGCAACAATGCACATCCTGGGACGAGGTGCCAAGCCTCCTCCCCCAGGATGGGCAGGGGAAGCTTCGAAGGCATTCCGCCTTTGTGAGCTTCCCCAGGCCACTCGCTGTACTCAGCAACTGGCCCCCACCAGCTCTGACCCCCACTCTGTGTAGCGATTCTGGATATCAGGCATAGGGCGGGGCTTCAAGGTCACAACAACACTACAACTCCCAGAACACCCTGGGATCAGGCAGTCCGGAATCGGCAATTGAGAAAGGGTATTTAAGCGCCTCCCAGGAAGTGTGAGGCGCTTGTCAATCGTTCCTGATTCCTGGCCTGAACCCGCCCATAGTTTTCTCCTACGCCGCAGCTGAGACCGCGGACGCTTTCCTTCCCGCTCTGGACGCCGCAGCTGAGACCGCAGACGCTTTCCTTCCTGCTGTGGACGCCGCAGCTGAGACCGCGGACGCTTTCCTTCCTGCTGTGGACGCCACAGCTGAGACCGCGGACGCTTTCCTTCCCGCTGCATATTGGAGGTAAGAACTAGTCTAGCACGGCCGTGCTTTACCAAACAGTTCCCTTGTTTATTTTCCCTGACTTTGCTCATGTAACTTACCCAGAAATACATTATCGGTCCACATGAAACTAAGCCTGCATTGTGGGGCGTACATAGCTCACAGACACACCTTAACCAACGACTACGTCTAGGTCCTGTGCTGTAACAGCCTGAGGATTATTATAGGTGTACTACACGTCGGATACATTTTCTCGTTGAGGTCCCGGCATCTAGCGCAGTGGGGCAATCTGTGAGTAACCCCTATCTCACCCTTTTGTACCTGTCTTGCTCCTCCTTCAAACCGAGTAACGGATTCCTTTATTTTCCTAGCTGTGCTGAACTCTGATGACTCTCTCCTCGAGACCAGACCTAGAAGGGTGCCCCATCAACAACTTTTTCCTTTATTCTATCCCTTCCCTTTTCCCCGGATTGCGATCCTTCTCAAGTGTGTTCGACGCACTGAGAGGGTTGGCGTTTACGGGAATTGGGAGGTCTCTCTTCAAGCTGTGGTCCCTGCGGGCAAGAAGAAGACAGGTTAGTGGCATAGCATTACCTGTTTGGGGTACTAACTGTCTGTTCCCGTGACAGATTGACAAGCCCACGATAGCTGCCCAGCCCGGACCATGGATACCGGAGCTGTACTAGCCTCCTTACTGGAAAGCTTTAATGCACTGCAGCAAGAGGTGCATGCCTCTAGGGTAGAAAACCAAGAGATGAAAAGAGACATGAATACTATGCGCAGAGAATTCGCAGGTCTAACGCGCAAAAGCCCTGGAGCAGGGTCCTACATTAGGGAGGCCACTCTTCCTCCACCAGGGCACCCTAGATAAGGAACTGCTCACACTGCGTCAAGGATCACAGGACCTGTTATCCTACATCACTTCTTTCAATCGACTCGGGGTTGAAACCGACTGGCCACAGGAAAAGAGGACCTCTTTGTTCTACCAGGGCTTAAGAGGAGAGCTGAAGGACGTGCTATCCCAGGTAGTCCAGCTTCCCGCAACCTGCGAGGAGTTGATCGACCTGACGGTACAGTTGGATCATCGCCTGCTGGAAAGAAGAGGGGATCGGAATAAAGGTGAGATACGAGGATGGTATCCTAGACCAAAACCCCTTGCGGAAGAAACACCCAAACCTACCGACGGGGCCGAGCCTATAAATAGGGGGGCCCCCTTAAAACAGAAGAACGTGAACGGAGGAGGAAGATGAAGCTCTGTTTATATTGCGGCAAGAGCGGTCACTTTATAAGAGAATGTAAAGCCAGAGCCCAACAACGAGACAGAAATCCGGCTCCAAGAAGAAACGATGCTCTGGGGACGAAAGAGGCGTCGGAAAACTAAAGAGTCCGAACCAGAACGAGATCACTGGGTTGGACGTAAGACACACACCGATCTCCTCATCGCTTGCGAATACGTTGATGCCAGCTGTAGCCCACATCAACCTGACCGTTACGTTGTGGGTTACTGCAGATGATGCCACCCAAGTGGATGCCCTGTTGGATTCAGGGGTTACCGGTAACTACATGGATATCAATTATGCACACTCCTTGGGGATCGCATGGGAAAAGAAGGGGGAACCTGAGTATGTGAAGGCGGTGGACGGCTCCGCGTTATCCTCTGGACCCGTAGTAAGGCATACTCTGCCTCTTCGAATGCAAATCAAAACAGAACACTCCGAGTACATCCAGTTCGATTTAATAGCTGCTCCACAATTCCGCCTCATCCTCGGCATGCCATGGCTGACCTTACATAACCCCACGGTGAGCAGGACAGCTCGCACCGTGTCCCTGGACTCTGTCTATTGTATGGAACATTGCAGTCAACCTCTCTCCTCAGAGGCAAAGGAGGAAGAAACCAACCGTGCACACTTCCTGGCCGCAGCGTGTGCAACAGAACTGACGTGTAGCGCCACCACCCTGCCGGACAAATACGCGGAGTTCCAACCTCTTTTCAATAAACAGAAAGCCACTCGTTTACCACCTCATCGGGTCTATGATTGCTGCATAGAACTGCTTCCTGGTGCGGCCATTCCCTGCAGTAGGGTCTATGCCCTCACGAAAAAACCTATATCTGAAGAACTATATAGATGAAAATCTGGCCTCTGGTTTCATTCGCCACTCCACGTCACCCGCTTCCTCGCCTTTGTTTTTTATTCCGAAGAAGGATTGTGCCGAGTTAAGAACGTGTATTGACTACAGGGCCCTAAATAACATCACGGTAAACAAGCATTGAAAATGCAATAGGTCTCGCAATAGAAGAGTTTGACATTTTTCGTTTTGCAAATGGATGAGTGGCGTTGCGTGGATGAGTGGCGTTGCGTGGATGAGTGGCGTTGCGTGGATGAGTGGCGTTGCGTGGATGAGTGGCGTTGCGTGGATGAGTGGCGTTGCGTGGATGAGTGGCGTGTGTGAGTGGCGTTGCGTGTGTGAGTGGCGTTGCGTGTGTGAGTGGCGTTGCGTGTGTGAGTGGCGTTGCGTGTGTGAGTGGCGTTGCGTGTGTGAGTGGCGTTGCGTGGATGAGTGGGGTTGGAATGCAATAGGTCTCGCATTAGAAAAGTTGTAGTTATTGGTCTTGTAAATGACATAATTTATTTATTTTTTCGTTGTTAAAATTGCTAAATTGATGGCTTTGTCATTTACAATGCCAATAGTTATAACTTTCGCGAATGTGACACCTATAGCATTTGGAATGCAACATGTTTTGTATTTACGTGACTTATATGGCAGCTCTGGTCGTTATGCTACATCTCTAGATAGTTTTATCTTTCGCAAATGTGACACCTATTGTAACACAATATGTGTTGTGAGGGTGAGTGAGGGTGAGGGGTTGAGGGTGAGGGGTTGAGGGTGAGTGAGGGTGAGGGTGAGTGAGGGTGAGGGGTTGAGGGTGAGGGGTTGAGGGTGAGTGAGGGTGAGGTGTTGAGGGTGAGTGAGGGTGAGGGGTTGAGGGTGAGTGAGGGTGAGGGTGAGTGTGGGTGAGGGTGAGTGAGGGTGAGGGGTTGAGGGTGAGTGAGGGTGAGGGTGAGTGAGGGTGAGGGGTTGAGGGTGAGTGAGGGTGAGGGGTTGAGGGTGAGTGAGGGTGAGGGGTTGAGGGTGAGTGAGGGTGAGGGTGAGGGGTTGAGGGTGAGTGAGGGTGAGGGTGGGTGAGGGTGGGTGAGGGTGGGTGAGGGTGAGGGGTTGAGGGTGAGTGAGGGTGAGGGTGAGTGAGGGTGAGTGAGGGTGAGTGAGGGGTTGAGGGTGAGTGAGAGTGAGGGTGAGGGGTTGAGGGTGAGTGAGGGTGAGGGGTTGAGGGTGAGTGAGGGTGAGGGTGAGTGAGGGTGAGTGAGGGTGAGGGGTTGAGGGTGAGTGAGGGTGAGTGAGGATGAGTGAGGGTGAGGGGTTGAGGGTGAGTGAGGGTGAGGGGTTGAGGGTGAGTGAGGGTGAGGGTGAGGGGTTGAGGGTGGGTGGGGGTGGGTGAGGGTGGGTGAGGGTGGGTGAGGGTGAGGGGTTGAGGGTGAGTGAGGGTGAGGGTGGGTGAGGGTGGGTGAGGGTGAGGAGTTGAGGGTGAGTGAGGGTGAGGGTGAGGGGTTGAGGGTGAGTGAGGGTGAGGGTGAGTGAGTGTGAGGGGTTGAGGGTGAGGGTGAGGGGTTGAGGGTGAGTGAGGGTGAGGGTGAGGCTGAGGGGTTGAGGGTGAGTGAGGGTGAGTGAGAGTGAGGGTGAATGAGGGGTTGAGGGTGAAGGGTTGAGGGTGGGTGAGGGTGAGGGGTTGAGGGTGAGTGAGGGTGAGGGGTTGAGGGTGAGTGAGGGTGAGGCGTTGAGGGTGAGTGAGGGTGAGTGTGGGTGAGGGTGAGTGAGGGTGAGGGTGAGTGAGGGTGAGTGAGGGTGAGGGTGAGTGAGGGTGAGGGTGAGTGAGGGTGAGTGAGGGTGGAGATTGTGGCCTTTAAACTGTGGTGGCTACGCTTCATTTAAATAGGCCTCGGAAGAACCCTTAAACACAAAATGCAAACATCAAATAAGAAACATTTTCATAATTGGGTTCAAATTAAACTACAGCGATACTAGTTATTTCAGAAAAAAAAACTTCGCTTTCCTGTAGCATCAATCATGAATCAAATGTATTATTGTCAAGCTCCAGTTTTGTTTTAACTTCTAAGGGTGAAGTAAGGATTTTTCAACAATAGGCCACCATGGAAATGGAAAATAATTTTTCTACATGGGTTACGATGTACCTTCGACACCTCGAGATGCTATGAAATGTAGCAAGAGACACACGGCATGCAAAAACAGAATGTAATTAACATTCGCTCCAAGCCATACAATCTTTCCTCTTGGAGAATGCCTGCACATGCAGCCCTTGCGTGCGTCCTATGCCTGAATTGGGAGTACCCTAGCAAAGCATCCTCTGGTACTGCCTTCCCCGACCTGTTTTTTTCTACCGAAGCAAAACAACAGCACGATGTCATCGCACTGCTGCCAAATGTAACAGAAACATTCCTACTGCAACCTTGAGCCAGATACGTCGGGGGATTCATGGCCGCATTCCAGAGACAGCTTGTAACTGTTTAACTGAAACCGGAGAACCCACGATTATGGAAAATAGCGCATTGGACAAATCGCATGCGCCCATCAAGCATCATCGTCAACGTGGACAAGGCGGCAGCCCTCCTTCACAACGTGCATGGAAGCTGGCATTGCAAATGCAAAATGTCCACATCAAAACACAAGCATATGACTTATGCTATCAAAAAAGGAAAGTGTTTGCATAACCACAACGCCAAATCTTTTTTATTCTAGGACACAGCAGACTCGATGTTGTCAATACCGTGATAAAACACTGGGCAAAAATGACAAAAATATACTAGGCAACGTAAATTTTTAAAATATATTTGACACGTGTCAGTAAGAAATGAAGAAAGAAGGGGCCGAGCACCTTGGTAAAGTTCAGAACAGATAGCGTTATTTTTTTAATTAACAAAATGCAAATAATGTGGAGAGATTTCAAGTGATTCAGGAATGGGCGCCCGTGTAAAGAGAAAGTACGGCCGGCCTGGGCAGTGATAGGGGAGGAGGGAGGAGAAATGCGAGTCACGGCAGCAGCAGCCTTTGATGTGCCTGCCGACCGGCCGTGAATAATTAGGGGGTGAGAAATGCGCTCGGAGGGCTGCCTTTGATGTGGTAACGCGAGGCAGGCAGGCAGGCGGCTGGTGGCATTGTGCACGCGCTTTTTAGGGCTTGCGCAAGCGCAATGACCTAAAAAGCACATGCACTACATGCAATCGCCAGTGAAATCGCCAGTGGTGGTTAACCTCTGTTTAAGCCGCAATAGAGCTTCGCCAGCTATGCGCTGAAGCGCATCAGCAGGCGAGCCCTAAAAAACGGTATCCCCTTCCTTTAATCTCGGTCTTGATGGATCAGCTACACGGGGCACGCTACTTTACGAAGTTGGATTTACAGGGGGCCTACCGTTTGGTCAGAGTCAAACAAGGGGACGAATGGAAGACGGCCTTCCGAAAAAAGTTTGGCCTTTTTGAGTACAGGGTAATGCCATTCGGGCTTTGTAGCCCTCCGGCAGCCTTCCAGTATTTTATGGATGAAGTGTTGAGAGGATTGCTGGATACCATCTGCATGGTTTATATTGATGATATCCTCGTCTACTCTCGTACTCTACGGGAACACGTAGAACACGTCAGAGAAGTACTTGGTCGACTCCAGCAACACGACTTATATGCCAAATTAGAGAAATGCCTCTTTCATATGCAAGAAGTGTCCTTTCTGGGATTCGTGATTAACGCCAACGGTTTTCAGATGGAGAACGGTAAGGTGGAAGCCATCAAAGGATGGAAAACCCCTCAGTGCGTCAAATCCCTACAGAGCTTTCTCGGTTTTGCGAATTATTACCGGCGTTTCATCCAAGACTTCTCTAAAATCATCCAGCCCTTGTCCAGACTGTTGAGGAAGAACGCTCCCTTTATCTGGGGAGAGGAAGCTGAACTTTTGTTCCAATTCTTGAAGGAGAGGTTCACCCAAGCCCCGATCCTGCGGCATCCTGATGCAAGACTCCCCTACATTCTGGAAACCGATGCGTCCCAACACGCCTTGGGAGGAGTCCTGTCCCAAAGGCATCCCTCTACAGGACAAATCCACCCTGTGGCCTACTACTCGAAAAAACTAAGCCCTAGCGAAATCAACTACTCAATCACAGACAAGGAGCTTTTGACTATCAAGAGAGGGTGTGAAGAATGGAGACACTACTTGTTGGGAGCCCGTTACCCCTTTGAAATCTACACGGATCATCGGAACCTACTGTTCCTAAAGACAGCCAAGGCGCTGACACTAGGGTGACCAACTGGCATTGGTGCAAATTCAGGACGGTGAGTGTAAAAATTCAGGACAAAGGGTCAAAATTCAGGACACAAATTCAGGACAGGAGGTTAAAATTCAGGACAAAACTTCAGGACAATAGGTAAGTTTTACAGACACATCAGAGGTCGCGCAATAGTATATAAGTAAGCCCAGCCATTTCCAAACATATTCAACCATTTGCAAACCTATCCATCATGTATCCTTCCATTTATCATTTCACTCATCCATCCCTTCATCCATCCATCCACCCTTTCACCCTATCCATCTGTACACTTATCCATCCACTCTTCATCCCATCCACCCATTCACTCATCCATCCAGCCATTTACCCTTTCACCAATCCAGCCATCCTTTCACTTACTAATCCTTCCACCATCCACTCTTTTAGTCATCCATCCTCCCTTTCTCTCTCCATCGACCTTTTCACTTAGCCAACCTTCCTTCCATCATCCATCCACCCACCCATCCATCCATCTACTCATCCACTCATGAATCCATCCATTGGCCCTATCACTCATCCATCTATCATTTCACTCCTTCACACATCTATTCATCTTTTTGTCCATCTACCCTCCCTTTCACTGACACATCCATCCTTACATCCACCCTTTCACTCATACGTCCATTCATTCACCCTTGCACTTATCAATCCATCAATCCATCCATAATTTCACTTATCCACCCACCCACCCATCATCCACCCAACCATCCACCCATCCACCCACCCATCCACTCATCCATCCTTTCACCCACCCACCATCCACCCACCCACCCATCCATCCATCCTTCCCTGCATCATCCATCCTTCCCTTCATCATCCATCCATCCTTCCCCTCATCATCCATCCTTCCATCCATCCATCCATCCATCCTTCCACCCACCCACTCATCATCCATCCATCCTTCCCCTCATCATCCATCCATCCTTTCACCCATCCCCTCATCATCCATCCATCCATCCTACCCCTCATCATCCATCCATCCTCCCCCTCATCATCCATCCATCCTTCCCCTCACCATCCATCCATACATCCATCCCCTCATCATCCATCCATCCATCCTTCCCCTCATCATCCATCCATCCATCCATCCTTCCCCTCATCATCCATCCATCCTTTCACCCACCCACTCATCATCCATCCATCCATCCTTCCCCTCATCATCCATCCTTCCCCTCGTCATCCATCCATCCTTCCACCCACCCACTCATCATCCATCCTTCCCTTCATCATCCATCCATCCATCCGTCCATCCTTCCACCCACCCACTCATCATCCATCCATCCATCCTTCCCCTCATCATCCATCCATCCTTTCACCCACCCCCTCATCATCCATCCATCCATCCTTCCCTTCATCATCCATCCATCCATCCATCCGTCCATCCTTCCACCCACCCCCTCATCATCCATCCATCCATCCTTCCCTTCATCATCCATCCATCCATCCATCCATCCGTCCATCCTTCCACCCACCCACTCATCATCCATCCATCCATCCTTCCCCTCATCTTCCATCCATCCTTTCACCCACCCCCTCATCATCCATCCATCCTTCCCCTCATCATCCATCCTTTCACCCACCCCCTCATCATCCATCCATCCATCCATCCCCTCATCATCCATCCATCCATCCCCCCCTCATCATCCATCCTCCCCCTCATCATCCATCCATCCTTCCCCTCATCATCCATCCTTCCCCTCATCATCCATCCATCCATCCTTCCCCTCATCATCCATCCAACCTTCCCCTCATCATCCATCCATCCATCCATCCTTCCCCTCATCATCCATCCATCCATCCTTCCCCTCATCATCCATCCATCCATCCTTCCCCTCATCATCCATCCATCCATCCTTCCCCTCATCATCCATCCATCCTTTCACCCACCCATCCATCAATCCATCCCTCCATCCATCCACCCTTCCCTCCATCCATCCATCCTTCCCCTCATCCATCCATCCTTCCCCTCATCTATCCATCCTTCCCCTCATCCATCTTTCCCCTCATCCATCATCCAGCTACCCTTCCACCCATACATCCAGCTATTTACATTTTCTCTCATCCATCTTTCCCCTCACTCATCAATCCATCCATCCTCTCTCATTATCCATTTATTCACTCTTTCATTCATCCATTTACCCTTTCACTAATTCATCCAGCCATCCACCCATCCCTTCACTTACTCACTCGCCCACCTTTCCATATTAATTTTGAGCTGAGCCCTTTTGAGAAGAGGCCCATCAAGAACTCCACCTTTGCTGCAGGAGCCATTCCAGGACTAAGACAGAATCCACCCAGGGCAGAGACATGATCCACCACAGGGGGGACAGGAGCCATCACAGGCGGGGACAGGATCCACCAGGGTGGGCACAGGGGTGGGAATGCAGTATTCTAGTATCATCTTGGGCTCCTCGCCCCCTCCTACAAAAGACAAGGAAGACAGGCTCTCTGTCCAAGATGCCATCCCCCACTGTGATGTATAGTACTTACAGGAGATACTCTAAGAGAACTGATTGAACTGATTGTCCTCCATACTTTGTTAATCAGTGTGGGTGCGATTGTGCCTTTTCTTTATTTTATTACATTATAACCTGCATGTTTGAAGAACCGAGGTTTGCTTACAATTTAGTGACAGTAATTAAGCTCTGTGAAGAGAACCACGTGCTGCTTCGGTGTAATCTGGCAGAGTCTAGGATGTTTGGGGCCCTGGGCTGAGGGGAATGTGTGAGGCCCCCTCTAAATTGCAGACGTGACCATTCAGGGCTGTTTGCATCTGAATAGATGTCCCTGCTCCTGAACCTGCAGCCCCAGGCCCTCCCTCTCAGTCACCATCAAGCACCTCTTAACAGCTCATCAAGGGCTGGAGGTGTGAGGGGTGCCATACCGCTGTGCCTCTCCAGTGCTGCGGGGTATCTGAGCTTTGATGCAGCATCGGAGTCAAGAAGGGAAGTGGGTGCAAGCTGTGCCGGCGTTAGGGTGGGTGGGGCGACCAGTGCCAGGCTAAAATGACGGACAAATGGTATCCGTTAAAGAATCCTTCACGGACAACGGACAGACGGCCAAAATTACGGACTGTCCGTGAAATTTACGGACGGTTGGTCACCCTAGCTGACACCGCGACAACTCCGTTAGACTCTCTTTTTCTCGGACTATGATTTTGTCATCCGGTATCGCCCTGGTCCACAAAACGGAAAAGCCGATGCTCTCTCCCGGAACCAGGACACCCAACCACAACAGACAGCTGAAGAAGCCGAGCCGCCATCCATCTTGCCGGAAAATGCCTTTCTGGGGCACACGATAGCACTGCTCACGAGCCCAAATTTCCTCGAGGATCTCAAGGTGTCAGTGGCGGAGATAGACGACAAGGCCTGGCTCCAAGAAGAACCCCAGTGGCGGTCTTTGAACAACGACCTCCTGTACTATCGTCACGCCATGTACGTACCTGATCCAGGGCTACAGATGCAAGTGCTGAACTGGGCACATGACTCCGTGTTGGGAGGCCATTGGGGTGTGTACAAAACCCTTGCCCCTATAGAACGCTCCTTCTGGTGGCCATCAGTAAGAGACGACACAAGGAAATACATCAGGAACTGTTCAGTGTGTGCGCAGGGTAAAGCGCGACACAACAAGCCGATGGGGCTCCTCCGTCCCATACCCATTCCACCCAAACCATGGCATACAGTCTCCATGGACTTCATAGTGGAAATGCCCTTGTGTCAAGGAAAAACAGTGATTCTAGTCTTAGTAGACCACTTGACCAAAATGAGGCACTTTGTACCGCTAGAGAAATTACCAACATCAGCAGAACTAGCACTGATTATATTACAACATCTCGTCAGGGCTCACCGTGTTCCGAGCGTCTTCATTACTGATAGGGGGTCGCAATTCACTTCCCGTTTCTGGAAGGCCCTATGTGAGACTATGAATATCGATGCCAGGCTCTCAACAAGTTATCATCCCCAAACGGATGGCAAAACAGAACGCCTCAATCAGACTATAGAACAATACCTGCGTTGTTATTCCTTACAAAACTCCACGGATTGGGTCACTCTCTTATGGTTGGCTGAGTTCACGTATAACAATTCCGATCATTCGACCCTGGGTTGCTCACCGTTCTTCTGCCTTTTGGGTTACCATCCGAACATCCTTCCTATCGAATGGCCTGTTACCTCCAATCTACCCAGCGTTCAGGAACATCATGCACATCTACAAGCGGTCAGACTCGATGCACAACACCATTTATCGGCTGCTCAAGAGAGACAGAAACGTTTCGCTGACATGAAACGCAGTCCGGAACCGGACTACCAAGTGGGAGACAAGGTGTGGCTTTCCACCAAGAACATACACCTCAAAGGTATTAACAAGCTGAAGCCTAAATACATAGGCCCTTATAGCGTGGAAGAAGTCATCAATCCCGTGGCGCTGAGATTGGCTATCCCCCACTCTTGGCACGTACACCCTGTTTTCCATGTATCATTGCTCCAACCATGCCCCTTAGACACTAGGCTACCCGTCCATCCACCCCCTGTGCTAGTGGAGGGATTAGAAGAGTACGAAGTACAGGAATTGTTGGATTCTAGAATGCATCAGGGAAGGGTCCAGTACCTAGTGAGTTGGAAGGGATACGGGGTCGAGGACAGGTCCTGGGAGCCTGAGCAGAACCTCCATTGCCCTGACCTATTGGCACAGTTCCATCAGGCCCATCCGGGTAAACCCGGTCGACCGCCGAGTCGGCAGTCCTTGAGAGGGGGTTCTGTAGCGATTCTGGATATCAGGCATAGGGCGGGGCTTCAAGGTCGCAACAACACTACAACTCTCAGAACACCCTGGGATCAGGCAGTCCGGAATCGGCAATTGAGAAAGGGTATTTAAGCGCCTCCCAGGAAGTGCGAGGCGCTTGTCAATCGTTCCTGATTCCTGGCCTGAACCCGCCCATAGTTTTCTCCTACGCCGCAGCTGAGACCGCGGACGCTTTCCTTCCCGCTCTGGACGCCGCAGCTGAGACCGCGGACGCTTTCCTTCCCGCTGTGGACGCCGCAGCTGAGACCGCGGCCGCTTTCCTTCCCACTGTGGACGTCGCAGCTGAGACCGCGGACGCTTTCCTTCCCGCTGCATATTGGAGGTAAGAACTAGTCTAGCACGGCCGTGCTTTACCAAACAGTTCCCTTGTTTATTTTCCCTGACTTTGCTCATGTAACTTACCCAGAAATACATTATCGGTCCACATGAAACTAAGCCTGCATTGTGAGTGTACATAGCTCACAGACACACCTTAACCAACGACTACCTCTAGGTCCTGTGCTGTAACAGCCTGAGGATTATTATAGGTGTACTACACGTCGGATACATTTTCTCGTTGAGGTCCCGGCATCCAGCGCAGTGGGGCAATCAGTGAGTAACCCCTATCTCACCCCTTTGTACCTGTCTTGCTCCTCCTTCAAACCGAGTAACGGATTCCTTTATTTTCCTAGCTGCGCTGAACTCTGATGACTCTCTCCTCGAGACCAGACCTAGAAGGGTGCCCCATCAACAACTTTTTTCTTTATTCTATCCCTTCCCTTTTCCCCGGATTG
Source organism: Lissotriton helveticus (assembly GCF_964261635.1). NCBI lineage: Eukaryota > Metazoa > Chordata > Amphibia > Caudata > Salamandridae > Lissotriton > Lissotriton helveticus. Next base: position 635,941,839 of record NC_136068.1, on the reverse strand, counting down.
CGATCCTTCTCAAGTGTGTTCGACGCACTGAGAGGGTTGGCGTTTACGGGAATTGGGAGGTCTCTCTTCAAGCTGTGGTCCCTGCGGGCAAGAAGAAGACAGGTTAGTGGCATAGCATTACCTGTTTGGGTTACTAACTGTCTGTTCCCGTGACACTCTGGCAGGAAGACTGGCGAGAAACCCTACGTCAGGAAAGGGGGTGTGCCAACCTGTGCCAACTCCACCCCTCAGGTGGGAGAGGCGAGGTGAAGCATGACTCCGGGCTACCGCCATCTTGAGGATGGAGAGCCCTACCCACTCACAGTTAGGCTCCTGCCCCCTTCCCACAGGAGAGGAGCAGGTTACGGGGTGTACCCACCCCAGGACAGGGACCTATTGGCCCCTGCCCTCAGCCTACCTGTAACACCCCTAAATTTAGTATTTAGGGGCACCCTGAACCTTCCTTCCTCAGATCCCGATTGCAACAAGAAGAAGAGCAAGAAACAAGCTGCTAACAAAAGGACGACGGCAACTGACTTGGCCCCAGAACCTTACAGGCCTGTTGATCCTTGAACATGGTCCTGCGAAACTTCGGCGTCTCCTGCGGACATCAACCTTGACAACACCGGAGGACCTGCCTGCCTTGAACCTTCCAAAAGACTGGGACTCCCACGAGCAATGGTTCTGCTCAAACAGCAATACCCCTGGTGCCGGCCAGGAACCGCGAATCTAGCACACTCTGCACCCGCCAAGCCCGGCCTGTGCCTGAGTGACCCAAGACCACGAGGACATCCCCCCGGCGACTGTGACCCGAAGTTCAGTGCCCAAAGACCCTCCTCGACGAACCAAACGACGCCTGCAGCCTCAGAACCAGGGACCCCTCCAACTGCGACCAGCTGAGGGAAAGATTTCCCGACACCAAAAGACACCCCTGCATCTGGCACCCTGCGGCTCCCTGTGCCTTCCTTTGGGGTACCTACCTCTTCTCCAAGATCCCAACTTACCTGTCGAAGTGGTTGTCCCACCTGAAGAATCTCCGTCCCTGAGTCTGCAGCCTTTGTTCACTGTTTAAGTTTCCCACTGGATAACATCGAGCACCCGATGGGTCAAAAGCACCCTGCACCCAGCCGCCTGAGTGCCGCTGGAAGTGCAACGCATACCCTACTCTACTTCCCCACTTGCCCTGAGTAAGTGACCAGGAGCCCCACTCCCACAGCCGCGTGGCCTGCTTGCTTGCAGCCACCAACCAAAGGCCCCCTACCCTCCATTGGATTGCATTGGGCCTACTCTCTCTGCACACGGCTGCCCCTGTGCCGCTGAGGGTGTGACTACTGTACCTTTCCGACTCTGGGAGACCCCTGAGTCTATGCCCAGAACCTTAACTCCACCAGTCGAGTACTTACCTAAAAGCCGATAACTCACTTTCCTTCCATAGGTTAACATTGACTGTTTTTCACTTGAAATTTCTTTTAAGTGTGGCGTTTTGAAACTTTAAAATATTCATCTAAAATCAGCCGAATAACAAATTCCGAATTACTCACCTGTGATCAGGAGAGAAGCCAGTACTGTACCCTTTAGCCCAGTACTGAACCGCAAAAGTAATCGTAACTGTACTTACCAGTTACCTGCATTTTCTTCCATAGGAAACCATTGACTGTTTTTCTGTGAAATTTCTTCTACGTGTTGATTTTTGCAAACTACAAATATTCTTTAAAAATCGTACCAAATACCAAAACGTAATTACTTACCTGTCTTAGGTAGAGGTCCCAGTGCTGAACTTAGGAGTCCAGTACTGGATTACAAAAGTAACGAGAACCTACTGTACCTGTGACTTGAATTTCCACCCATAGGATAACATTGCTTGGTTTTCACTGAAAAGTGTCTAAGTGTCAACTTTGAAAATACAGTTATATTCTTTAAAAATCAAAACTGTAACCAAAACGCTTTTACTTAACTGTTTACAGCTTATGTCCCGGGACTGAATCCAGGATCCAGTCCTGTGGTTAGAAAAGTAATCCTTAAAGTAATCAACTACATTTATGTAGAAAAACCCATTGAGCTCAATGTTCAATTGTGTTTGAAATTGTATTGCTTATTGTAACCACTGTAGCTATTGTACTTACAAAGTATATTTTGATACCTGTTGGTTCTAAAATAAAACAATATCTTTTGATATAAAACAATTGGCCTAGAGTTCAGTTCTTGAGTGTGTGAAACCTTTTCTTGACTGAGTGTGTACAACAAATGCATACACTGTCCTCTGGTACTGTCTTACTGTTCGACCAAGCTACCACTTTGGAGAGTAAGGTTATATCTAACTTTAACCTCTGCCATACCTCTGGAGACTGGGGTCTCTATACACACTGTACCTTACTTTGGTCCAGTATATATAGAGCCACTTTCTTACAGAAAGCCACTCTGTTCCACTTCTAGCAAGCAAGAGCATTTTTTATGCTCTTACTTGCTAGAAGCAGGGCGTTTACTGTGGCTTGGCAGGAGCGGTAAAGCACCCGCCAAGCCATAGCAAACAGCTATGTCCTGGGGTGAGCACACCGGGACATAGCAGGAGCCGGCCCCTGGGGGTGGCGATCCCCAGGGCCATCCATGCCTCCCTTCTTTATTAGCAAACTGCCCCCCAAGACCTGACCCAACTGGCGTCCATTAACTAACAAAGCACAAGACTCTGCTACATTAAAAAAAAATCGCCTGATCCAGGCTTTTTTGGCCCTGTGGGATCCCTGGGAGACCACCCTAAAGGCCTAGTGGTTCAGGGTATTTCTACCCTGCCCCCGTTTATCTTTTTAAAAATGTTTGATGGCTGCCAGCACTTGCTGGTTTGAAGTGTTGGCAGCCAATCAGATCCCAGCACGAGATCGGGAGGGGTCATGGATCATCCCCGTCCCTATGTATACAATTGGAATTTTTTTTAATAACTCAACAACTACTGAACGTATTTATAGCAAATCACAAAAAGGCACTTCCCTGGACCAATATCTACCATTCGTCCAAATTTGGTGTTGCTCCATTAAGTAGTTTGAGCTGTAGCCGCTTCTAAAATTCCTACAGAAATTAACATGGGGAAAACGTGTTTTCGGACCCGCCCTTTTGATGAGACAAGTGACACAGAAGCCTACCTTAGATTCTGTTGACAATGGGGTGGCTAAAGAATTTGGTCAAGTGGTAGCAGGACACGAAGAACCTGGACGATGGGGTTCAAGAAGCAAACAGAAGTTGGAACCGAACAAAGGAAGGTTTACTTTTCGCCGATTTATCGTCGTTTCCCGCAACCAGAGCTTGGAGGTTTTCCGGCCACAGTTGCTTCGGGGGAAATGCACATTGTCATTGGGACAGCTGGAATCTTGTAGGGACTCACTCTGACAGCTGCTTCTGCCTCTTACGCCATAGATGCGGGGGAACCATTCTGGCGGAGGTGACAGGACTTGGATGGTCTTCCATACAAGGACCTGCCAACATCTAATTTGAGCGGGCAGACTGCCTAGCCAGCGGGAAGACAGCCAAAAAAGTGATAGTGGGAGGAGTTCCACCAACATCTAAATCAGGCCCTATGTCTGTGCAAATGTAAGGGTTATTTCAATAAAAAAAATGTGTTGTCTGTAATGGCAGTGCGCTACCACACTATGAACTCCACACTAAGCCACTCTTTTCTGCATCACTCCACTCTACAACACTCCACTCTGCCACTCCACTCTACACCACGCCACTCCATTCTAAGACACTGCACTCCATTCTACAACATGCCACTTTATTCCACGACACACCACTCCACTCTACCACATGCCACTCCACTATAAGACACTCTATGACATGCCACGCCAGTATATGCAATGTCACTCTACTCCATGACACAAAACTCTACACCGTTCTTCCGTATGTCCCTCCACTCTTCATCCCCACCCCACTCAACTCCAGTCTACCACAATCTACCTCACCCCACTACACTCCAGTCTTCCCCAATCCACTCAAGTCTACCCCATTCTGCTCCACTCCATTCTAATCTACACCACTCCACCTCACTCCAATCTACCCCAATCTTTCCTACTCCATTCCAGAGTACCCCACTACACTTCAGTCTACCCCATTCTGCTCGACTTCATTCTAATCTGCATCACTCCAATCTACCCTACATTATTCCAATCTACCCCACTACACTTCAGTCTACCCAATCTACCCCACTCCACGCTACCCCAGTCTACCACACTCTACCCTACTCCACTCCAATTTACCCAATCTATCTCACTACAATCTACTCTACTCCACTCCAATGCAATCTACATCACTAGAATCCACCCCACTCTGCTCCAATCCATCCCGATCTACCACAATGTACCCCACTTCAATCTGCCCCACTGCACTCCATTCTACCTCAGCACACCCCTCTTTAATCTGCCCCAATCCACCCACTCCACCCCAATATAATCCACTCCAATATACTGAAGTCTACCACACTCCACTTCTATCCATCTCTACCCCACATGCCAATTTACCCCAATTCACCAATTCCACTGCAGTCTAACCCACTCTAACCCAATTTACCCCATTCAACTCTAATCTACCCCACTCCACACAATTTCAATACCCCACTCCAACCACAATTTACCCCACTCCACTCCAATCTACCGTACTGCAATCGATTCCAATCTAATTCCAATCTTCCCCACTCCACTCTACCCCACACCCCTCCAATCACTCTAATCTAACCCACTGAACCCAAATATACCCCAATCCAATCCAACCTACTCCAGTCTACCTCACCCACACAATCTATAATACCCCACGTCATTCTACCCCACTCCACTCTACCCAAATCTACCCCACTTCACCCCAATCTACTCCACTTCAATCTACCCAATGTAACCCAATCCACCCCGCTCCACTCCAACCTACACTACTCCACTCTACAACAATATACCTCAATCCACTCCAATCTACCCCACTCCACTCCAATCTACCCCAATCTACTCCAACTACTCTAATCTACCCTACTCCACTCCATTCCAATCTAATCCACCCCCTCTCAATTACCCAAATCCACCACACTCCGATTTATACCAGCCCACCCCAATCTATCTGACTCCACTCCAACCTACCCCACTCCTCTCCAGTCTACCCCATCTCATTCCACTCCACCCCAATCTACCCCACTCCACTCCAATCTACTCCACTCCATTTGGAGTTACCCCACTACATCCCAATTTACCTCCTCAACTCCAGTCTACCCCACTCCAATCTACCCCAAACTAATCAACTACAATGTACCCCACTCCACTCCAATATATCCCAATGCACTCCAATGTCCTCTCCACCTCAATTAACCCCACTCCACTCCTCTCCAATTTACCCCACTCCACTCCAAGCTACCTTAATATATCCCACTCCCATCTACTACACAATCTACCCCGCTCCACTCCACCACAATCAGTTCCACCCCACTTAAAGCTACCCCACTAAACTCCAGTCTACCCCACTCCAGTGTACTCTACCCCAACCTACCTCGCTCCACTCCACTCTACCCCACAACACTCCAATCTACCCGACTCCAATCTACTGCAATATACCCCACTCCACTCAAATCTACCCCACTGCACTCCAGTCTAACCCAATTTACATCAATCTACTCCATTCCACCCCACTCTACCCCAATCTAACCCACTCCAATCTACTGCAGTCTACCCCACTCCACTCCAACCTATCCCACTCCAATCTAAGCCATTCCCTAGCACTCTATCCTAATATACCCCACTCCAATCTACCCCACTTCAACTGTCTGTAATGGCAGTGCGCTACTACACCATGCATACTCCACGCTATTGTACAACACTCTGCTCCACTCTATGTACCTGTACTCTACACCATGCCACTCCACAACATGCCACTCCATTCTACGAAATGCCACTCCACTCCACTCTACCCTCCTCCACTCTAAGACACCCAACGCCCCTCCACACTATTGACATTGCACTCCAGGCCACGTCACTGTACTCGATGGCCCTCCACTTCACGAACCTCACCCCACTCCACTCCAGTCTACTCCACCCCAATCTATTCCACACCACTTCACTAAAATCTACCCCACTACACTTCAGTTTATAACAATCTGCTCCACTCCACCCCAAATCAACCCCACTCCCCTCTACTCCACTCCAATCTACCCCACTCCACCCCAATATGCTCCACTTCAATTTACCCCACTCCACTCTAATCTGCCCACGCCAAACTACACTCTCAATCTACTCCACTCCACTCCAATCTACCCCACTCAAATCTACCACAATCAACCCCCTGTACTCCATTCTACTCCAGCCCTATCTACCCCACTGCAAGTCACACAGTTTACTCTTCTCCACGCTTCCCCATTCTGCCTACTCCACTCTGCCCCGCTCTACTACACTCTCCCCAATCTACCCAAATCCAATGTCAAACAATGTACTCCATTACACTCCAATCTAACCCACTACCCCACTTCATTCCACTCCAATCTATCCACTTCATTCCACTCCAATCTACCTCACCCGACTCAATCTACCCGATCTCCCCATATATATCCCACTCCACTCCAATCTACTCCACTCCAATCTACCCCAATCTACTCCCGTCTACCACACTACACTCCAAAGTATCCCAATCCACCACACTCTAATCTACACCAATCCACCCCACTCCACCCTAGTCGACCTGACCCCACTCCAGTCTACCTCAATTAACACACTCCACTTTAATCTACCCCATTCCATTCCAATCTCCTCCCCAATATATCCCGCTCCACTCCAATATTCTCCAATATATGCCACTCCAATTTACCATAATCTACCCCACTCCAATCCACCCAATCTACCCCACTCCACTCTATCCTATCCTAGTCAACCCCACTCCATTCCACTCTACTCCAATCTACCCCACACCAATCTACGTAATCTACTCCACTCCATTCAAATCGACCCCATTCCAGTCTAACTCAATTGACACCAATCTACCCGATTACATCCCAGTCTACCCCACTCCACTCCCATCTACCCCACTCCACTCCAATCTACCACAATCTGTCCTACTCCATCCCAGTCTCCTCGCCACTCCAATTAACTGTTCAACCCCACTCCAATGTACCCCAATCCACTCCAATCTATTCCACTCCACTCCAATCTATCCTAATATACCCCACTCCAAAATATCCCATTCTATTCCTCTACCCCATGCCATTAAAATCTACCTCACCCCACTCCAATATAACCCAGTTGACCCCAATCCACCTCACTCCTACCCAATCGACCCCCCTCCAGTCTGCCCCACTCCATTCCAATCTACCGCAATCCACTCCACTCCACCCCACTCTATCCCATCCTAGTTTACCCCTCTTCAATATAACCCACTCAAATCTACCCAATGTACCCCACCACTCCAATCTGCCCCAATCCACTCACTCCACTCTATTCTACTCCACTCAAATCTATTCCACTCCAATCCACACAATCCACCCCTTTCCACTCCAATCTACCCCACTCACTCCTCTCCAGTCGACCCACTCCACTCCACGCCAATCTACCACACTTGACTCCAACTCAATCTAGCCCACTCCAATCTAACCTAATCTACCCTACTACACTACAATCTACCCCACTCTGCTCCAATCTATGCTACTCTCTTCCACTCAACCCCAATCTACCCCACTCCACTCTACCCCAATCTGCCCTTCCTCACTCCACTCTAGTCTACGCCATGGAACTCAAATCTATCCCACTCCACATCAATCTACCCCAATCTACTCCACTACTATCTAACCCACTCTACACCAGTCTACCCTACTCCATTCAATTTCACGCCACTCCAATCTTCCCCAATCTATGCCACTCGACTCCAATCTAACTCAATTGACCCCTATCCACCTTACTAATTTACCCCTCCTTACTCCACCTCAATCCATTCTACCCCATCCCACTCCAATGTATCCCACTCCAATCAACCCCAATCTACCCCATTCGACTCAATCTACTCCACTCCATTCTAATCATCCCCAATCCACCCAACTCTGCCCCATCCCAATATACCCCACTCCCATATATCACACTCCAATATACCCAATCTACCCCTCTACAATATATCCCAATCCACTCTACTCCAATCTAATCTACTCCAGTCAAAGCTATCCAAATCTACCGCACTCCATTCCAATTTACCCCACTCAAATCCATTCAACATACTCCACTCCAATCTACCCTAATCTGCCCTACACCACTCCAATCTACCCCATTCCTCTGCAATTTAACGCAGGCCACTCCGTTCTACCCCACTCCACTCCAATCTGCCCCACTCTACTCCAATCTACCCTACTCCACCCCACTCTACCCCAATCTAATCTATATCACTCTAATCTTCTCCAATCCAGTCCAATCCCCCCAATCTACCCTAGTCTCCCCACTTCACTCCAATCTACCCCACTCCACCCGAATATACACCAATCTAATCTTCTCCACTCCAATCTACCATACTCCAATCTACCACTCTAATTTACCCCACCCTCCTCTCCAATCTGCCCAACTCCACTCAACTCCAATTTACTCCACACACCTCCAATCTATCCAGTAGTCTCTGTCACTATCAGGAGCTTGTTTGGTGCATCCCTTCATGTGTATGACAAGCACAGGACCAGATTCTAATGAAAGGCAGGCTTAAGCCTTTGTGCACAGACTAGATTAGCACGAGGCTAGGGCCAAAACCCAAAAACTGAGAAAGCCGATATTCACAGTTGGGCATGCAGTGCATCGGACATGACTGCACACTGTGGAGGGGACATTCCCATCCCAATATTCCCCCATTCACATGGCTACGCTCCTAAGCACGTTTCTTTATTGAGTGCAGGGGGCCATTGTGGCTGCTGTTTGCAACACTTAGTACAGATGAGGCCTGAAGAACTAAAATCTTCATTCTCAGGGGTCTCACTAATACAAAAGAACTTGGCACAGAAGCTGAAATATTAAAAGACATCTTTATTAAACTTAATAAGTGAGACTACGTCACACAGGAGCCTTTAGCACCTGAATGAGGCAGTCTAAAGAATACAGAACACAGAGGTATTTTATATGCTTAGGATTTACAAACTCAGCATAAAAGAAAGGGGCAGTCCTAGCTTCTGCAAGCATACAAAATACCTAATATGGACATACAAGATCTGCAAAATATTAGCCAATAGAAAAACATCATGTAACCAGAATGTCCCCCTTACGTCGTGTTTCTGCCCAACCCATAAGTCAATGCACTACAGCACTTATAGGTCAATCAGTAATGGCAGAACATGTCTGTATGCAGTTAGGCCAGCTACTGTCTGAGATTGCTTTCAAAGCAAGGACAGAGGGGGGTTTTCTACACGTTGCAGTCCAAAGGGCAGAAACACTTCATGAATAGAGCAGTCTGTAAAGGCAACACAAATTGAAGACAAATGTAAGATGGAGTCAAAATTAAAGAACCTCAGGCCTCCACCTAAACATATCATGGAAATACAATACCCTCACGTCAGCAGCATGTCCCAAATGCACTCTTCTACATTCGCTAAAGACACACACAAGGCCACATGCCACATGGCTCACTCTTCCTCGCTGAGGTAGGTTGCACTACATGACTGCTTGTCCCAAAATGCTGCCTGTCATTCCCAAATATAGAGGCCTCCACAGGACAACAAGTCACAGAATGCATTATTTATACTCAGTCCAGTGGACCCTCTGCCCTTCCGCCGCCCCATCCCCCCCTGACTGTACTTGTTCCGCACCCGACATCATGAAATGTAGGTGATTCACTTGGAGAGCTACATATCCAAATTCTGAAGGCCATATTAAGAACTCTCATTACTCACCTCCACGCATGAATGCTCACCCATCCCAGATTTATTCTTTTCATTCCTGGACATTTAGTCCTGATTAACTAATTGTGCAAACAGGGCTATAAATCTCAAGATATAAAGCAAGAAAAATGCCCTAGGTGAGCTCCTCACAAATAGAACTGGGAAACTTACGACGACTCTAGAGGCCTTACCTGAGTAGGATTGTGCAGCTTGAAAGGCAACCTCTTGAATTTTTAATCCAATTCTGGGGTAAAATCTAGAGAGCTGCCCAGTTTTTGAGACATCTGGAGTATCATGGTTATTTCAGGTAGTAAGTCCTAAAGTTCACCGGGCGACATCAAGAGAAATGTTTCCAGTTCTGTATAGACTAGATGTCTCCATGTCACCAGGGCACCCTTTCCACTCCTGGACTTTGCTTATATGTCCGAGTGTATTTTGGGAGTTGTAGTATTGGTTCATTGTAATTGAATAATTATACAGGAGAGGGTTAACCTTTCAAATCATGATTTCTTAGAGTTTAAGAGGTCAGTTGCCTGGTCCCAATATACCTCAAGATGGTGGCAGATCCCAAACCAGCTGAATTAGTGTAATCCTGGTATCTCTTGGATATATTAGTAGGACCCTAACCCACAGATACTTCCAGTGACATGCTTCATGATTGGATCCTAACCCACTAACTACACCTAATGTGAGAGGGTGGGTATAACGCAGTTTGTAAGTGGAGCTCTTTTGCTGAGGGATGACAAGTGCAAGGTAAAATCGCCTTCAAGATCCTAAATCCTGTTTACGATCAAGGTCCTTTGAAGAGGATAAAAACAATGGGTATGATGACCCCTAACATCAATGGGCCGACATGTTTCTAGGGCCATTAAGTAAAATCAGACTTTCTTCAGGCCCATAGGATTCCACAGAACGCCTACGATATGTGGTTGGCAATGGCAACGTAGAAAATTAGGTCACACAGACATCATGAAGCATGCAAACATGCAGCCCATAGAGGATCTTTTACTCTTTTAGGTCTCTGAAGCAAACAAAAAACACTGTTGGATTTCTGTTAAGAGGTATTTCTGGCATCTCTGTATGATATTGTCTCATGCTTAGGCACACCTTGGTTGATGTGTGCATGCAGACACGTAAGTTACCCCTCCAACACGTCAGACATGATATATATACATGTAAAAACATATAAAAGCATACACCGAAGAGTAAAAAAACTGCGAGATAAATTTGCAGATAGTGTCCAGCATGCACACACAGGTGTAAATAAAGAGGGGATTATCCCTATGACCTACAGCTCTATATTTTAGTAAAGTTTCATAAGCCAGTGGGGGTCTGTGAGGAGATTAATGAGAATGTGAGCTTTTGTCTCGTTGTATAAAGGGCATTTTGCCTCCTGTTGCCGCTTTATCTGAAGAGCCCCCTGCATTTACTTTGTCTAGGGACATCGTCCTCCCATTCACCTATTTGACTTCCAGCACTCCTCTGATGGAAGCCGCTTTCGGGCGAGCCATATTTTGAGCAAAGTACAGAAGTGGTTGTAGGGTGTCAAGTGACATGCGAGTGTCACAAGATTGGTTGTCGGACTCCATAGTGTCTAGCTGGGGCGCATTGGTGTAGAGGTGCTCATGGCCATAAGGGCTTCTCTGTTGGATTTCAGTGTGTCAGAATGGGCGAGGATGTTGGGAATGGTAGTCCTGCCTCTCACTCATATTGTGATCGTATTAGTGAAGAGGCGCTCATATGCCTCCGGGCTTCTCTATTGATTTGAATAGAGTCACATGGGACGGGCAGGTCGGGAACTGTAGTCCTGCCTCCCGCTCATGTAGTGACTGATTGTATAGTAGTAAGGCTGCAATTGATTGTACTTCTAGACAATGTGGTTCCTATGTGGAGGATCCATTAGAAGGAAAACTCGCTATTAATGCATAACCTAGGGTCCTAGAGTGCACTCGTGGTGTACCCATATGAGCTAGTGGTGCTTCAGTAAAACTCTTTGTGAGTCAAAGGTTGTTGCGCAGTGAAGATTTCTGTACAGACACAGTGGGGAGTTCTTATAAAATACTTTTGTGCAATTATACATAGTGGCTCCCTTAAGAAACAAGGATACAATTAAAAAGTGCTTGCATGACTCACAAAGCCTTACATTACACCACCCCACTATACCTTGCACAAAAATGTGTACTATCTGGTGGCTCCAGATCCTCCAAAAGTGCCAGCACAATTCTGCTGAAAGCGCAGAAATCCAGTAAAGCGAAAGCGTATGATTGAGCTTTCTCAGGTATCGCCCCGAGAATTTGGAACTCCCTACCTCCGGAAATCAGGACGATCCCTTCAACTGTTAATGTCAAAAAGGAAGTTAAAGCGCTTCTGATGAACAATTCTTGCCCTAGAATCCCCTTGCCTTATACGCACTCAAAGACTCGTCCCCTCTCTGTTTTTACCTGTTTTTTTTATTGTATTTGATTGGTTTTTTTTCTCTTCTCCAGAGTGGTATCTCTGGATGCACTTTTTGTACTCACTTTATTCTCAGATTCCCTCCAACTCCTCCTTTATGACTTTGTAACATGCTTCATTTATTCCTGTTCCTTTATTCTCCATGCCTGCTCTGACCTATTTGTTTGCTTAGATTGTTTATAATTATGTATGGCATTCCTTCATAGAGATTCCCCACAGGCACTTCTGACTTACCTGTTGTTTGATTTTTAGGTCTCTTCTCTTTTTCGCTCATCTGTAAAGCGCTCTGATACCGTCATGGGTCTTGTTCCCACTATATAAAACCTTTTAAATAAATAAAATGAAATAAATAAATACACACATTGATCATAAATAGTAGTAAATGAGAGTATATACATGCACACTCCAATGCCTTCGGTGATGGAGGATGTTTTGTTTATGATGATTACTGAATGGAACCTGGGTTTGTGTCAGTTATAGTATGTCCACCAGGGAATGTCATTATTAAGTCCATTTTAGTGCATGGATAGTTTGTAATTTCAGTGCTGCTTTTTCTCAAAAAATATCTTCCCCAGATTTCTGCTTTCTGCAATTACATGTTCTAGTATAACCTATTTAAGATCTTAAGCGCCTAGTGTTTATGTAATGTTCTGCCATTTTGGTAGTATTGCACATGCAAAGGATATTTCTTCTACGCTTACATATACTTGTGCTTATTTTTCTGGTTGCTTTGCCTATGTATTTTGAGATTGCATGGGCATGTTATCATGTATATCACCTGCTTTGTGTTGCAGCCGTGTGTTTCCTCAGTTTCCAGGGACAGCGTAGACCTAAATCAATTTCTTTAGTGGGGGCCATCAAAAGGCATTACACTGACCACAATGGTAGTGATCTACTACTCCTGGAAGACCTAAAGAATTATGTATGGTGTTATTTGGTTTTATTTTGAGTTTGGGTCTGGCGTGTACCAGTGTGTCTCTCAGGTTTCTTGCTCTTTTATGTGAGAATAGAGGTGTAGTTCCAATGTCTAAGTCCTGTATTGAGAATACGCCTGGTGCGTTTGATGATCTTCTTTATGCTGTCTAAGGCAAGGTGTTCTCTCTTACTTGTGTCTCAAGTAGTACATCTTGATTTTGGTTTCTGGACCTGTTTTGTTTGTTTTCTGAATGATCTATTCGGGGTTTTCCATTCCCTCAGTGTTTCTGCTAGGTACTAAGTTTATTGTTTAAAATCGTTGGTACGACTACAATTCTGCCGTAAACAGAGAAATTTCCCATAGGGTGGGTTTTCCAGTAGTGTTCGGGGGTAAAAGCTGTTGAAGCATAACAATCAGTTTTTTGCAGTTGGCTTCTGGTGGTCAGTAGCGGCCCGTCCCCATGGAAAGTGGCAGGGCGGGCCGGCGGAGGGAGGTGGGGATGGGTGGGAGGGTTTACAGGACAAAAATAAATAAATAAACTTACCTGAACACCGCAGCATTGCGCTTACCCTGCTTCTAGGCACAGGCTCCCAGACTGCATTGCGGCCAATCCTGACACTGCATGAAACAGCATTGGGATTGGTCTGAGAGCAGGCAACTTGCACTCCCAGGCAGGCTGGGAGTCTGTGCCTGCTCTCTCCAGCCCCAGCAACGCTGCTGGGGCTTGCTTGGGCTGGAGAGAGCTTCATTGCGCATGAGGGTTTGGCTGGCCTGGGAAGGCCAGCCAAACCCTCATGCGCAGTAAAGGGAGTGCCCACCATTCTCTCACCAGCAGTAACAACCCCTGGACCCTCCCCCAAGACTCGTCTGCGTCCTGGAGACAGATCAAGGGGATTAAAATAAAACGATATCAAAACAGGTTTAAAACCCGTTTTGTATTGTTTTATTTGCTGTTGGTGGCAGGGGGGCGGCACTCGTCAACTCTAATGGAGCAGCCGCCACTGCTACTGGTATCAGTCTGTAGAGTTCCCGTTTCGGGAAAGATTTCCATATCTAAAAAAGTCAATGATTTTTTCTGATGTGTGGGTAAATCTCGAATTTTTGCCTTGGTTATTCAACATAGTAATGAAGTAAAGAGCTGTGAGGGTATCACCCCTCCATATCACAAAAATGTCATCAATATAACACTTCCATGTGGAGATATTTCCCTGGTAAGGGTTTTAGTCATGTAGAAAGTGTTTCCTCCCCATGTTGTGGACGTACAACCCGGCCACACTAGGGGCAAAAGTACTCCCCATAGATTATTATTATTATTAGGGAGTTTTATAAAGCGCCTGGTTTACGCCCAGAGGCGTGTCCCCGCGCTATGGTAAGTAGGGTAACAGTATAACAGCCTAAACAGTAGTTAGCGTCTGAAGAGATGGGTCTTAAGTTTCCGCCTAAACAAGGATTCCGAAAACTCCATGCGTAGTTCTATCGGCAGGTCATTCCACCGCTTAGCGGCCAGGTATCTGAATGATCTGCCCCCCATACGTGTTTTCTTTATTTTGGGGATTTTCAGAAGTCCTGTGCAGGACGAGCGCAAGCTCCTGGTGGGCTCATACCAGGTAACCAGACTTTGTAACGGGGCGGGGGCTTTTCCTCTCAGAATACGGTGGCATGTGGCAAGAGCCTTGAATTCCACCCTGCTTCTAACCGGAAGCCAGTGCAACTCCTGGAGCGCTGCCCTGGAGGAAGATCTTCTAGGAAGCCTCAAAACAAGGCGAGCGGCAGCATTTTGCAACACCTGGAGGCGGTTTAGAACCTTTTCCGTTGCCCCCAGATACAGCAAATTGCTGTAATCCAGGCGTGATGTAACTAACGCATGCACCAGCGTCCGGCGAGCAGTAATGGGTAGGAAATCCAAGATCTTCCTCAAAGAAGTGCCGTGGATTTGGAGAAATTGAGTTCCTTCAAATGCAAAGCAATTTCTTGTCAGAGCTAAGTAGGCAGAGTCCATTACAAAGGTTTTGGGAGTGGAGTATGACCACTCCCCATTCTCAAGTATCTCCTTAATGACCTCTAAAGTTTCCTCTTGGGAAAGGCTGGTATATAGACTGTCCATGTCTAAGCTCATTAGAAGATCCTGGTCATCAAACATGGTGTCTTTGATATAGACCAACAGATCTTTCATATCCCTAATGTAGGTTTTTGTTTTCTGTAGTAAGAAAGAAGTCACAGAACTGTGACCGGGGTTCCGAAAGTGAACCTATCTCTGACACAATTGGCCTGCCTGGAGGGGTGGCACGATTTTTGTGGATCTTGGGGAGGATGTAGATGTATGGGGTTATTGGTTTGGGGTTCCTTAGAAAATCCCCATCATATTTACTGATCCACCCTTTGCACACAGCTTCCTCCCCCATGGAGTTGATCTCTACTCTGAGTGTGGGCGTAAGGTCAGGTGGACGAGCATAACTATAAAATGCTAGATGCTGACCCTACACCCACACTCAGAGTAGAGATTAACTCGATGGTGGAGGAAGCGGAGTGCGAATGGTGGATCAGTAAACATGAAGGGGATTTTCTAAGGAATACCAACCAAATAACTCCATATTTCTACACCCTCCCCAAGAGCCACAAAATTATGACCCCTGCCCCCTCTCCAGGCAAGACGATTGTGTCAGGGATAGTCTCCCTTTTGGAACCCCTGTCACAGTTCTGACTTCTTTTTTAACCCCATAGTACAGAAAACAGAAACTTACATTGGGCATATGAAAGATCTGTTGGTCCATATCAAAGACATCGAGCTTGATGACCAACAAGACCTTGTAAGAAGATTAGACATGGAAAGTCTATATACCAGCCTTCCCCAAGATGAGACTTTAAAGGTCATTAAGGAGATACTTAAGAAAGTGGAGTGGTCAGACTCCACTCCCAAAAACTTTGTAATGGACTGTGCGCACTTGGCCCTGACAAGAAATTACATTGAGTTCCAAAGAACTCTCTTTCTCAAAACCCATGGCACATCTGTCGGGAGCGTATTTGCCCCTAATGAGGCAGGGTTGTAAGTCCACAGCCTGTATAAGAAACACATCCTACATAATGAAAATGCATACCGGGAAACAACTCCACATGGAATCTTTATACTGACAACATCTTCGTGATATTAGGAGGGTACCCTATCGCCCTTGCCTTCATTACTTGGTTGAATAACCAAGATAGAAATTTGAGATTTACCCACACTATTAGCAACATTTCATTGACTTTTTTGGATGCAGAAATCTTTTCCTAAAGGGGAACTCTGCAGAATGATACCCACCAGAAGCCAATTGCAAAAATAGCTTGTTATGCTTCAACAACTCTCACTCCGACCATTACAAGAAAACCTACCCTGTGGGCAATTCCTCGGTTTACGGCGAAATTGTAGGAATAAATAGACATGCAACATGAAAAATAAGCACAACGATACGTGAGCATAGAAGTAACATCTGTTGCAGAAACAATACTACCAAAATGGCAGAATATTACATAAAGACCAGACACTTCATGAAAGATATTATATGGGTCATCTTGGAACATGTAGTTGCAGAAAGTAGAAATCTGGAGAAATCCTTTTTGAGAAAGAGCAGCACAGGATTTACAAACTATCCACATACTAAAAAGGACTGAATGATGACATCTCCTGGTGGAACATCCTACAACTGACACAAACCAAGGTTCCATCCAGTACTCATCATAAATAAAACATCCTCCATCACAGATGGTGGCATCGGATGGTGCATGTATATACTCTCATTTACTATTATTTTTAATCATTGTGTGTATAATTGCATTAAAATATTTTATAAGAATCCCCCACTGCGTCTGTACAAAAATCTTCAATGCTCCACAACCTCTAATTCATGAAGAGGTTCCACTGAAGCACCACTATTCTTCTAGCACACATGGGTACCCCAGGAGTGCACTCTAGGACCCTAGGTTATGCATTAATAATCAGTTTCCCTTCTAATGGATCTTCATCATAGGAACCACATTGTCCAGAAGTACACTTGATTGTAGCCATACTGCTATACAATCAGTCTCAACATGAGCGGGAGGCAGGACTCGAGCCCCTGCACAGCGGATCCAGCGCTGCAGAGGGCGAGGCTGGGCTTGATTGAACCGCCGCCTTCCTCGCGGTGCACAGGCCACGCCCACTTATTTAGGCCACGCCCCCCCGCTCGCCAGCATACTTAAAGCGCTGATAACAAGCGCTGCTGGACTCCACTAATCTCCTGAGGCACAGCCGGGAGCCACGCTCTTACTGTTCTTTTTAAAAATTGAATTGTGTTCTATTCTTTTTAAATCCTTGTTATTTACCTGACACTCGAGCCCCTGCACAGCGGATCCAGCGCTGCAGAGGGCGAGGCTGGGCTTGATTGAACCGCCGCCTTCCTCGCGGTGCACAGGCCACGCCCACTTATTTAGGCCACGCCCCCCGCTCGCCAGCATACTTAAAGCGCTGATAACAAGCGCTGCTGGACTCCACTAATCTCCTGAGGCACAGCCGGGAGCCACGCTCTTACTGTTCTTTTTAAAAATTGAATTGTGTTCTATTCTTTTTAAATCCTTGTTATTTACCTGACACTCGAGCCCCTGCACAGCGGATCCAGCGCTGCAGAGGGCGAGGCTGGGCTTGATTGAACCGCCGCCTTCCTCGCGGTGCACAGGCCACGCCCACTTATTTAGGCCACGCCCCCCCGCTCGCCAGCATACTTAAAGCGCTGATAACAAGCGCTGCTGGACTCCACTAATCTCCTGAGGCACAGCCGGGAGCCACGCTCTTACCAGGCGCGCAACACCCATTGGGCTCACCGGGCTTCAGCCCCCCCCGTCGTCTACTTCAGCCCGGGCTAATTTGACACGCACTGAAATAACTGCGCATCGGAGCCGAGAAAATCATTTTTATGATGCTTTTTGAGAGGCCCAGCAGCCCGAGCCAGCCAGCCTCTTAGTTTCAGGGAACCCCCAGCCCCCACCTCTTGTTTTCCTTTACTGGCACTGAGGTGATATCCATGCCTGAAGGCAGGGATTTCACCTAATCACTTGATGTGTTCAGCATGGGGTGGGAGTGGGAAGATGCACACAGCAGGGGGAAAGGGACGGCCAGTGCAGGTGATGCTTTTCCTTTGTTAATTAATTTCTGCTGGTGTCATAGCCCAGGGTTTGCTGTCTGTGCACTTGTATGGATGTGTATTCCATACAAGTGCACAGACATCACACCATGGGCTATGACGCCAGCAGGAATTAATTTACAAAGGAAAAGCTTCACCTGCACTGGACATCCCTTTCCCCCTGCTGTCTGTGCACTTGTAGGGAATTCACATCCAGGGCGCTAAAACACACGCAGAAGCAGAGGAGGCCCTGGTAAGGAGAAACCAGGAAACATTTGGCCCGCACCTGTCCACACTGTGAGATTTTCGGGAGGGGCTGGATGCCAGGACACAGTGCTGCTGATCAGCCCAACGTCAAAGAGGAGAGTTCCCTCCGAATATGCAAATGTAGTGTAAGGTTGCAGAGTTCATTTTTTGGGGTGCTAGTGGGTAACTTTAGGGTTCAGGGTGGGTGTGGGTTTTAGGGTGCCAGGGAGTAATTTTAGGGTTCAGGGTGGGTTACGGATTGGGGTGCCTGGGGGTAATTTTAGGGTTCTGAGTGGGTATGGGTTTTAGGGTGCAGGGTAGTAATTTTAGGGTTCAGGGTAGTAATGGGTTTTGGTGTGCCAGGGGGTAATTTTAGGGTTCAGGATCGGTATGGGTTTTGGGGGCCAGGGGGTAATTTTAGGGTTCAGGATCGGTATGAGTTTTGGGGGCCAGGAGGGCAATTTAGGGGTTCAGGGTGGGTGTGGGTTTTGGGGTGCCAGGGGTAATTTTACGCTTCAGGGTGAATATGGGTTTTGGGGAACCTGGGGTAATTTTAGGGTTCAGGGTGGGTATGGGTTGTGGGGTGCTAGGGGGGTAATTTGGGGGTTCAGGGTGGTAATAGATTTGAGGGGGCAAGGGTGTAATTTTAGGGATCAGTGCGGGTATGGGTTTTGGGGTGCCAGAGGTAATTTTAGGGTTCAGGGTGGGTAAGGGTTTTGGGGGGTGAGGGTGTAATTTTAGGGATCAGCGCGAGTATGCGGTTTGGGGTTCTAGGGGGATGATTTCAGGGTTCAGGGTGGTAATGGGTTTTGGGGTGCGAGGGGGTAATTTTAGGGTTGCATGTTTTCTCCGCTTGACCTGAGCATTAATCAATCCTGATTATCTGCCATTTTAGCCCCACCCCATTGATTAACATTAGCCACGCCCCTTCATTTGCCATGTTAGCCCCCCCCGAAATTAAGACCTAGTTGCGCCCCTGGCTCTTACTGTTCTTTTTAAAAATTGAATTGTGTTCTATTCTTTTTAAATCCTTGTTATTTACCTGACACTCGAGCCCCTGCACAGCGGATCCAGCGCTGCAGAGGGCGAGGCTGGGCTTGATTGAACCGCCGCCTTCCTCGCGGTGCACAGGCCACGCCCACTTATTTAGGCCACGCCCCCCCGCTCGCCAGCATACTTAAAGCGCTGATAACAAGCGCTGCTGGACTCCACTAATCTCCTGAGGCACAGCCGGGAGCCACGCTCTTACTGTTCTTTTTAAAAATTGAATTGTGTTCTATTCTTTTTAAATCCTTGTTATTTACCTGACACTCGAGCCCCTGCACAGCGGATCCAGCGCTGCAGAGGGCGAGGCTGGGCTTGATTGAACCGCCGCCTTCCTCGCGGTGCACAGGCCACGCCCACTTATTTAGGCCACGCCCCCCCGCTCGCCAGCATACTTAAAGCGCTGATAACAAGCGCTGCTGGACTCCACTAATCTCCTGAGGCACAGCCGGGAGCCACGCTCTTACTGTTCTTTTTAAAAATTGAATTGTGTTCTATTCTTTTTAAATCCTTGTTATTTACCTGACACTCGAGCCCCTGCACAGCGGATCCAGCGCTGCAGAGGGCGAGGCTGGGCTTGATTGAACCGCCGCCTTCCTCGCGGTGCACAGGCCACGCCCACTTATTTAGGCCACGCCCCCCCGCTCGCCAGCATACTTAAAGCGCTGATAACAAGCGCTGCTGGACTCCACTAATCTCCTGAGGCACAGCCGGGAGCCACGCTCTTACTGTTCTTTTTAAAAATTGAATTGTGTTCTATTCTTTTTAAATCCTTGTTATTTACCTGACACTCGAGCCCCTGCACAGCGGATCCAGCGCTGCAGAGGGCGAGGCTGGGCTTGATTGAACCGCCGCCTTCCTCGCGGTGCACAGGCCACGCCCACTTATTTAGGCCACGCCCCCCCGCTCGCCAGCATACTTAAAGCGCTGATAACAAGCGCTGCTGGACTCCACTAATCTCCTGAGGCACAGCCGGGAGCCACGCTCTTACTGTTCTTTTTAAAAATTGAATTGTGTTCTATTCTTTTTAAATCCTTGTTATTTACCTGACACTCGAGCCCCTGCACAGCGGATCCAGCGCTGCAGAGGGCGAGGCTGGGCTTGATTGAACCGCCGCCTTCCTCGCGGTGCACAGGCCACGCCCACTTATTTAGGCCACGCCCCTTCCTTCACCAATCCTCTACCAGCATATAGGATGTGTCCATACCGGAAGCGCAGCGAACGAGCGCAGCGGGCGCGCCGTTTGCGCGCCGAAGGCGCGCCTAAGGCAAGCCCGTCTGCGCCCGTCCGCGACCGGACGGGGCCCGGGCCATGTCACTCTGCCCAATCTACTACCCTCACTCCCAGGGACTTGATTGCCCTACATTCACTGAGGTCACTGGATACCACCAGCTCCACATGCCTGCAACAACTAGGTATTTATCAACCCCGGAGTACCTTTCCTGAGCTACAGTCCCTCCCGTCCCTTCTCACTTCCGAACCCTCAGCTTATCCTTCTCCTCCTAAACCCCCACTTGCTCAGGCACCAGCCAATATGGAATTGGCGGTTATGTACCTTAATACTCGTTCACTTGTCAGACACCAACTTGACATCTTCCACCTCCTAGACTCGGACCGACCCGATATTCTTCTCCTAACCGAGACTTGGCTGACTGAGGACTCCTCCCCTGACATCCTAGCAGCCACCCCTCCAGGGTATTATATACTTCATGCCAATAGGCCTGCGGGCAAACTAGGAGGCGGCGTAGCCGCCATTATCAATCTCTCCCTCAGGTTCACTTCCCTCTCCCTCCTCAACATCCCTCAGGCGGACTGTCTGGGAATCAGACTTGAATCTTCTGTCTCCCCTCTTACCTGCGTTTTGGTTTACCGTCCTCCACAATCTATGCCCAATTTCTATTCGAACTTTGGTGACCTGCTCTCTCAGCTCACCATCAACAATTCTAAACTCCTAGTCCTGGGAGACTTCAATTACTGGCCGGCAGATACCCATGAAAGCCCTCAATCCCTGGCTTTCACCGATCTTTTAACTGGGCTTAACGGTACCCAACACATTCATCTACCCACTCACTCCAAGGGACACACCCTTGACCAGGTGTGGACCTATAACCTTGAAATCAAGTCGCTCACGATCTCACCTTGTCACTGGTCCGACCACCATTTAATTTCTTTTCTCCTCTTGGTTCCTCCCCCGCCCCCGCGCAGCCGAGGCCCTAGCCTCCAAGCTCGCAACTGGAACAAAGCAGACCTTGACCTATTCCTCACCTCTCTATCACCCTCGGCTTTGGTCACTCTAGGCCCCATCGACTCCCAAGAAGCTGCACTAGTCGACTGGCTAGAACAGGCCAGCGACAAGGTTGCTCCCCTTAAACTAATAAAATCCAAGCGCCCCCACGACGCACATCGATGGTTTTCTGATAGTCTTAAAACCTTAAAACTAGGTCTCCGCCAGGCCGAACGCCGCTGGCGCAGAAACTATGACCCTGTAAAGAAACAACTCTTCCTAAAATTATTGGGAGAATACAAACTAGCCATATCAGCTGCAAAAACTGCTTACTTTTCCACCAAAATCTTTAACTCTGCGCAGAAATCAAAAGATATTTTTGCAATCGTTGACGAGCTCTCACACCCGGATAGGGTAACTCTCAAACCCCTTCCGTCTCAAGCACTCTGTGACTCCCTCAACGGTTTCTTTATAGAAAAAATTATCAAAATCAAAAACAGCATTTCCTCCACTCCCCCGGCTGCACCCTCAACTGAGGCTGCACCCTCTGTCAACCCTCAATCCTTGACTCAGTTCCCCCCGATATCAGAAGAAGTCTTCATTAGTCTACTTAAAAAAGTCTCCTCTGGTTCCCCCACAGATTGCTGCCCCCCCGCGATTCTCCGGGCTGCCTTCTCAGCCTGTCCCACCCCTCCACTGGCCCTTTTGAACAACTCCCTCCTGCTCGGCGAGGTTCCCAGTCAGTTTAAGAACGCGGAAGTAGTACCCATCTTGAAGAAACCCAGCGCCGATCCTACAATCATGGCCAACTTCCGTCCCATTTCCCTCCTTCCCTACCTTAGCAAGGTACTTGAGTCATATGTCACCAGCATCCTCAGCTCCTTCGTTGAGGACTCCAACTTCCTGGACCCTCAACAGGCTGGGTTCAGACCAGCCTACTCAACCGAGGCGGTCATTCTCTCTGTAATGGAGGAACTCCGCAGAGGTGCTGACTCTAACGCCAGCCAAGCCTTAATCCTCCTGGACCTGTCGGCAGCCTTTGACACGGTCGACCACTCCATCTTGGTCGACCGTGTCAAGGAGGCTGGTATTGGAGGGACGGCCCTTGACTGGGTTTGTTCCTTTTTGACGAACCGCCACCAATCTGTTCGACTCTCCCAATTCTCGGCGGATAGGATGAAACTCACCTGCGGAGTCCCGCAGGGCTCGTCTTTGTCCCCACTCCTTTTTAATCTATACCTTACCCCCCTGATCCGCTCCCTCCGGGGCAGGAATGTCACTGCATTTAATTATGCAGATGACATCCAGCTCATCTTCAACCTTGACTCGCAGGAAGCGGCCCAGGATTTCCAGTCCACCCTCTGCCATATCAGTGACTGGATGGGCGCTCACCACCTTAAGCTCAACCCCGACAAGACGGAGCTCGTTCTTGTCGGAGGCTCAGCCAACCCATGGAACTCCACCTTTTGGCCCCTTTCCCTCGGCCCCCCTCCTAGTCCCGCCGAAAAAGTAAAAAGCCTAGGGGTCTACATTTCACAAGATCTTTCCATGAACCATCAGATCAGTGCCACAGTATCCTCCTGCTTCCACCAGCTCAGGAAAATCTGGAAAATAGCTCACTTCCTGACCACTGAAGCTCTCACCTTGGCGCTGCTGGCGCTAGTCATCTCCCGGATTGACTACGCCAACGCCCTATACGCTGGCATTCCGCAATACCAAATAAAGAGACTTCAGTTAATCCAGAATCAGGCTGCCCGTCTCATCTACCGTCAGCCAAAACATCACCACGTCCGTCCCCTCCTTAAAGCCCTTCATTGGCTTCCTGTGTCGGAACGCTGCAAGTTCAAACTTGGCTGCCTAACCCATAAATCCCTGGCTGGCATCGGCCCCTCT
Source organism: Lissotriton helveticus (assembly GCF_964261635.1). NCBI lineage: Eukaryota > Metazoa > Chordata > Amphibia > Caudata > Salamandridae > Lissotriton > Lissotriton helveticus. Next base: position 635,918,104 of record NC_136068.1, on the reverse strand, counting down.
TTCATCTCCTCTCTTCTTCATCCGTACGCCCCCCCCAGACACCTCCGCTCCTCCCATCACGCCCTTCTCCAGACACCTAGGTTCAGGCGAAAAAAGCACGGAGGCCTCAGATTCTCCTTCCTGGCCCCCTCACTCTGGAACTCTCTACCTCTAGACCTCAGACTCTCCTCTTCTTACCTTCACTTTCGGTCTCTCCTAAAAACTCACCTTTTCCGTGGTGTCTATACATAATGCTCTCCTTTCTCCCCTCTCTGCCTCTTCATGGGTTAGTGATCAGCGCCAAGAAACCGTCCGGTGAACGCAGCGCTCTACAAATCCTTTTTACATTACATTACATTACATTACATTACATTACACTACAGTTCCCGACCTCCCCACCCCACATGATTCTTTAAACCAGTAGAGAAGCCCATGAGCGCCTCTGCACCAATATGAACACAACACATGCAGGATGCGAGACTACCATACCGGACCTCCTTGCACCTTCTGATTTATCGCAATCCAATTGAGAAGCCTTTATGTCCATGAGCGCCTCTACACCAATGAGCCCCGGCTATTCACTATGACGTCTGACAGCCAATCATGTGACACTCGCTGGTCTCATGATGCCCTACAACCACTTTGTCATGCTTCGCTTAAAAAGCAGCTCGGCCCAAATGTGACCAACACCCAAGGTGTGCAGGGAGCCAAGCATGTGAAAAGGAGGACAATTTCCTTTGACGAAGTGTGGGGGCACTTCAGATTAAGTAGTCACCTGAGGCCAACTGAACTTTATACAAAGAGAAAAAAGCTCACGTTCTCTTTTATCTCCTTAGTGTGTGACTACAAGGATCCCCTGCCCGACTACCTTATGAAGCCTTACTAAAATATAGAATGGGGTCATAGGGATACTCCCCTCTTAATTTACACCTGTGTGTGCATACTGGACACTATCTGCACATTTATCTTGCTTTTATTTACCTTTCTATGTGTGCCTTTGTACGTTTTTATGTATTACATTTTATATGTGATATCTGATGTATTGGAGGGGTAACTCACATGTCTGTATGCCCTGGTGCACCCCAAAAACAAGGTGTGCCTAAGCAGGAGCCAAAACCATAATAAGGGGCCATAAATACCCCTTTTACAGAAATACGGTTTTGTTTTTTGTTTCAGACACGATAAAGAGAAAATAGTCCACTATGATCTGTATGTTTCCATGCTTCATGAATGATGTAGACTGTGTCTTCGTACGAGGGTTGAGCCAACTATAAACTCCCATGAGCCTTGTAGACAATCAAGGCCTTGGCCACTCATCAATTTAACCTGGAAGCTCTATAAATTGCTCTTCCGCATATACGGCAGCGCACATTATTCGCGTATTCCTGTTTGCTCTGTCACAGAAGGCTCCATCCCACTGCTCCGGGTGGTAAGGGTGCTCTGCACCAGCCTCTTTGTTTCCCTCATTGTTAATTGTTCAGCATTTAGGAGAAACCTTTTGTTGGTGACTTTGGCGTTCTCCAACCCGTGGGTTTCCTTGTGAAAATGCATTCAAGAAGTTTGGGGCTATCATTACATCTTCCTGGATGTCCATTTCAATGGTCATATAATTATAGATGGACAATATCTGATGGTTTAAAGGCAAGGAAAACTATTTTTTCAGCCCATTTGATATTTGCTTGGAAAAGATATAACAAGACTTGTATGTGTTATAAACAGCGTGGTACTTTGCTATAAAGCCACTGTATTTGCAAATGACAATCAAATGTGAAAGCGTTATGATAAGGAATATGTGAATCTTTTTTGTTGTGGTGATATTTATTATGTTATTATCTTTTTTCCACTTAACAGGTTGTATAGAGTCCTGGAATAGGGATTATTCCCCTGTGAGGCAAGGCATATCTTTTTTTTGGTAGGTATTTACAGTAGCCATCAAGGTGATATAGATTTCATATAGTTGTAGTACCTGAGTAATACTTTCTTAATTTTTCAGCTACCTTGAAGAAAGGCGTATCATAGAAACTGATTTGAAATTGTTAGTCTTCAACGCTTAAAATTAAAATTTTAAGTTTCAGGTAAAGAATGGTTAAAATGGGCAGATTATTATGTTGTAATTGTTACTTTGGAGTACTTACCTATACTTACTTGTATTCCAGATCTCCTTCCCTGCTGTGCCCTTCTCTTCCTTCCCTTGATTGATCACCTTAAACTTCTGTGGTGTAATAGCAATCAGAATTGAGGCTATCAAGAGGTGGGCTTATTGAGCAACGAGCCAACCGTGAGGGTTTGATCACAATGGTGTTTCAGTTGCAGTAAGAACAGGCTGAAACATGTTAACCCATTGATGTTAGGGGTCATCATACCCTCTAAACATCCCACTGTTTTTATCCTCAACAAAGGTCCTTGATAGTAAAAAGGATTTAGGATCCAGAAGGTGATTTTGACTTGCACTTGTAATCCCTTAGCGAAAGAGCTCTACTTACAAACTGTGTTGAGCCCACCCACTCACATTGGGTGCAGTAGATGAGGATCCGATGATGGAGCACGACACTGGTGGTACCTGTGGGTGAAGATCCATCTAATATATCCAAGTGATGCCAGGATCGCACTAATTCACCAGGGTGCAGATCCTCCACCATCTTGAGGTATATTGAGACCAGGCAATTGACCTTTTGGACTCTAAGAGACCACAATTTGAAAGGTTAGCCCTCTCTTGTGTAATTATTTGGTATATCCATGGAGGCTGAAAGTTGCCCCTATTTAGCTTCTCACTCCCCCTTTGGTTATTTACTAATTGAGCCAATTGGGCCAACACACCTGATAACAATGAGCAAAGCAAAGTCTAGGAATGGAAAAGTGGTTTCCTGGTAATATTAAGCCAGATGATCACATTAGTTCTGTAGCATCATCATAGTTGCAATGTCCAGCTCTCGCGGTGGGACCTTGAATGGTGGGTCGAGCCTGCATATATTTTGGTCTGTCATGAAAATATTCATGGAAGTGTCCATTTCTGGGGCACTGGCAAAAGGGTCAAACACCGGTCCAGAGGAATGCTTCCAATATGGTAGAAGGTAATCATAAGGCGAAGATATGCTATTACTAAATTGTATAGTGTACTTTATTGTGTTGTGACTATTTACAGGGTTTTCATGTTGTCAGCTCCACGTGTGAGTACCTCATCCAGTCCAAGGCTTTCCGTTGGGATTCTAGCATTTGTAGACCTATTATATAAAGCAGGACCATAAATCCGAGAATGCAAACCATAACCTGGACTGTGTGTGCTGCTCTCCTATGGACCTGAGAAACTTGAGAGCTCTGTATATATTGCCTATAGATTTTTTGTCCTGTTAGTGTCAGGCATGCTCATAAGCCGTTGGGGGTGTCTTAGCCATCACCTTCTGATCAGCAGCTTTTTGCCACCGCACAGTTTGCACCAAGTAAGATTGTTAAATTCTGTTCTTGAATAAGCTCTTAAAAGTTATTTTTTATTGTAAATCCTTTAAAGCTGAGTCTCCTTACTGTTCATGCACACTTCCTTAGTTAAACATAACAGTGACTCCTCCCCAACTTTTAATACTTTTAGGCAGACTGTAGTGGACCAAATAATTATTTGTTTAAAAACTATAAAGTCTGGCTCTCCCAATGATCCCTGTCCTCCTGAGGTGCTGCACTCGGTCTCAGATACTTTAGCATTACAGCTTACTCCATTAATAAACAAGGTTTTGTAAACCAGCTGTTTTCCAGTACTCTGGAAAAAGCTTCAATATTACCCCTAATAAAAAAGCCAAGCCTGGATCCTACTGAAGAAAAACGTTACAGACCTTTCTTACGCCTACCACTATCAGCTAAAATTCTAGGAAGAGTAATGCATCAAGAGATTATAATTTTCCTTGAAAGTAACAACTGCCTTGAACTCACTCAACATGGGTATAGGCCCCTGACACAGTGCAGAATCTGCCATTCTGGCAGCCAAGTCTTTTTAATGTTGATATTACTCCCCTAATCCGACTGATTTGCTCATTTGGGTTCTCTGTGTGTTCCTATGCCGATGATACCCAAGGGGTGGTATGTGCCTCATCTGAGTCCTACAAAGTGGGTGCTCAGTTTAAGGCATGCGTGAACAGCATAGCCCAATGGATGAACCTAACCTTTTTTAAATTGTACTCTGGCAAGATAGAGGTTTTGTTATTTGGCAACAATGACACATTCTGGACCTTGACCTGGTAGCCACCCAACCTAGGACCCCTACCAGTACATGTAGATAAAGCTAGAAACCTTGGTGTTGTGTTGATAGATGATTAACATTCGTGGAACACTCTAATCAGGTTGCATCCTCGTGTTTCCTTAGTTGAGGAACTTAAGAAAAATTCTCCCATATCTTCCACTTGATTTGAAAAAAACCTGTTACCCTAGCACTTGTCATCTCCAAAATTGATGACTGCAGTGCATTATTTGTAGCATCTCAATCAAGAGTCATCAATAAACTTCAGACGCTCCAAAATGCAACAACCAGAGTTCTTCTAAATCTTCCAAAATTCTGCTTGGTCACTAAAACTATAAAAGACTTTGATTGGCTCCCTATCCGAGCATGCATTCAGTTTAAAGCACTCTGCTGGGTACACAAAGGATTACACAAAGAAGGTCCATTATTTCTTCAGGACATCTCCAAGTGGTACATGCCCCCTCGATCCCTATGCTCTAGCACAGCCAAGGCGGAGCAAGTGCCCAGAATAAAAAAAGTTAATGGGGGGGGGGGCAGTTCTTTTACTCCGCTTCCAAATGGTGGAACCTGTCTCTAGACCACCTGAGAACCCAAGATAATCCTCCATCTAACTGCCCGTTGATGATCATAAGGCATTGTCTGTTTTTATATGATAGCGATCTTATACCATACTTTCTGTTTATCTAGGTTGATTTGGTTCTCAAAGATGTAAGGATGCTAGCCCCAAGATGCCTTTTTGGTATTAGGTCGCTGTATAAAACCCTTATAACATAATATCGTTTAGAAGATCCACATTGAAAGGCTTACAGAATGTTTTCTCTTGCTTGGAACTCTGTCTGCTTTTACTTTCCTGGCCCTGGTGATTTACTCCCCCTTCCTATATGAACTGTATTGTAGTTGTAATTAAATAGTGTTTTATATCTGTGACAAAGCACTGAAGCTCATTAGCAGATGAGTAGTTCTACTTTATCGAGGACTGTTTGGAAGAAAGAGCTGAATTTTAATATGCTTTTTTTGCAGTGCTATAAATGTGTCAGTGGGCAAGGTACTGAGTAGCTGCTCTTCTTTCATTTGAAAGGGATAATACCTGCTCTTCTGGCATGGACATCATATAGTGGGTCATCGGGGGTCGCTTGCTCCTTGCGAACCCTGGTCACAGAGGTGGCAAAATTTGTGCCAAAAATACAGAGGCGACTCCCCATTTCTTATTTATAGCACATTATTTTCTATACTAATAATGAATAATATCCTATTATTTACTATTAGCATAGAGATAAGAGCATGTGTATGTCTGTGTGTGTGTGTGCTTGTGTGTGTCTGAGCATGGGACTGTATGTGTAAGAATGTGTGTGAATAAAAGTGAGACATTCAGTTACAGTAAGTGAGTGAGATTGTAAGATTGAGGCCCAAATTTACTATTCTTTGACATAAGGCAAAGGTGCTCCAAAGATGCTGCGCTGCCTTGCGTCAAAGGGAGAAAGAACAAATTCAGCATATCTACTAAGATATGGTGTATTGTTTTTCTCCCTTTGTGATGCTGTACTTTTGTTAGCCACAAGCCAATGCACACACCCTTGCACCATAGTGCAAAAGGTTGTGAAGCAACCCATCCAGTACAAAAACTATGCTTTAAGCCTATTCCCACTATGTATGTTTGCTGTACACTGGAGCTCACATGCAAAGTTGGAATAACAAGGAGAACTTAAAACATTTCTCGTTGTTATACCTGCCTCGAGGAATTGTATGATTTTTGGTGCAAATTCCTCTTTACCAATGTTTGTAGGTAGGGATTCCATGGGTGGTTGCATGTAGGCCTGGGCGGAGTTCGCTTATTTTGAACAACAGTGGCCCCTAGAAAGGAAAAAATAGAGAACCGGGGAATGAATATAGACTCAAACGTTGCTAAATTAGTTTGACATGTCCAGCCGGACAGAGGTCTGATATTTACTTGTAAGCAATAGAGACAATTGTACACAACAATACATAAAATGGGACACAAGCCTGTGTCCTACTTAGCCAGTGGAGTACACAACAGGGGAAAAAAATAACAACGGGGGGCTCAGGCAAAGCTTGTTGGTTTGTTACACATAGACAATACACTGTGTCATGAATACAAATCGCAGGAGACACCTTTACAGCGAAGTCAATGAAAGGTTTTGGCATATAAGGTGTATTAAAGTGTAACCGGCGTTTCGCTCCAATGAGGGAATGAGCGGATCATCATCAGGACATTCAATTCATGCCTGTTAGGTAGAGCCTTTTTAACCTGGGGGAGCAAGGTATTGGAGGAAAAATGCACTAGGGAGAAATTAGGAAATGGTACGCCATTGTACCATGAAACAGTGATGACAACGCAGCATGCAACTCAGGTAGGGGAGGTGTGGTAAGTCTGATTGGCAAGCATAACTGTGTGTTTATTGGTTGATCGGTCGGTGGAGATGTCTATGGAGTTGGATATTACAGAGGTAACCGGTAAGCGGCTGTCACTGTCCATGTGGCTAGCCAATATAGCAGTGGGGCCAGAGTCATAATTAAGGTGCGAGAACAGAATATGGTACATTGTTGATGTCAACCCCTTTGGCAACCCGTGCAAGGAGAAGGAGGCGTGGAACCTCCGTAAGACTTGATGTAATAACGTTCTAGTCAGGCGGGGAGGGTGTTCGCGTTTATAACAAAATATGCAAGACCTTCATAATAAAAAAATTGGGAGGCAACCCCAGGATGTCAAGGAAGGGCCAAGGCTTATGGTTAATACAGCATAATTACAAGACTTGGAATATGGCACGGGCAAGGAATCTTCGCAACCGGAGTCAGTAAACTATCACATATACAAACAGTTAACCTTTCGATGCGTGGCAGGACAATCGATTCAGCACGTGAGTTAAATACTTTAATTAAGGACTGCACACAGAGCGTAATTCGATGCAAAACGTGAGTTATATACAGTAATTTAAAACCACATACAGAGCGTAATACAGTTCAAACCTTGGTAGAACGGCATCATAGTGAGAAAATACAGGGGTGAGGGGCAAGGGGACCGCTACGGTGCTTTAAGGAATAAGGTCATGCAAAACGGTGTAATTGCAGCGTTTCTTACCAGCAAGTTCACTTAGGGAGAACTTGGACAGGGAACGGGGGCTGCTGTAATGGCGGCTCCTAAGGAGGTGAAAAGGGGTTGGGAAAGATTAATAATCCATGCGGTGTCAGAAGTGACAGTGTTGTATGCTAGAGTATCGAACTCACTAGAAGGGATAACTCGGAGTTCGAAAACGGGATGAAGGCGAGTCACGTGCGCGTACTCAACCGGCTCAGTCGCCTGAAAAAAGGAGGGAGGGGCAATGTTAGATGCTGCCGGTGCCAGTATTAAAATCTCCAAGTTCTCCTGATGCTAGAGCTTACTGGTATTAAGGTACAATGATCTTGTGACTCTATGTGATTCTGCGATGCGTTCACTTCCAAGTCTAGACCCCAATAAGGATGTCAACCATCTCACTCCCCATTGCCTCTCAATCCTTGCAGTCGAAATCGACAAGGTTTTCTCCACTACAAAGCAAAAGGAAAAGACCCACCCCATCAGCTCCTTGGTTCAATAAAGCTCTCTATGATGAAAGGAAAAACCTTAGAATCTTGGAGAAGCATTGGAGGCAATCTCCATCCACCTCCAATATCTCCCTTTTATGTTTAGCAAGATCCAAATACCACAAGCACATCTTCCAGGAACAAACATCACATTGCAGACTCCTCCTCGACTCAGCTAAAAACAGACCCCCAAAAACTTTTTGACCTCATCAAAAACCCAAATTGTTCTCCCCAAACCATCAAGCCTGAGGACGCTTCAAAGAGAGCAACTGAGTTTGCTATATTCTTTGATCAAAAGGTAAAATCTCGGGTGGAACAAGTCACCCAATCCCACCCCCATTGAGGAGTGAAAATCCTTAGTTACTTGGCAGACTTTGTCGTCTTCTCGGAAGATGATCTCCTCAAATGAATCCTCGAAACCAAACCCTCCAACCATTCTTCTGACCCCGTACCCAGTGGCATCACCATTGAGTTCTATACCAACACTCTCTCCTACTGGACCAGGCTAGTCAATCTCTTCCTCAGTCAAGGATCCCTCCCAGTTGTTCTCGAAACAGGACAGGTTACCCCCCTTCTAAAAAAAACCTCTGCAGATGCAAACGACCTCAATAACTTCCGCCCCACCACCAATCTCCCTGTTCTTTCAAAGATCACAGAAAAATGCATTGCAAAACAACTTTCCCAACACATTATGGACAATAATCTCCTCGACATGTTCCAGTCTGGCTTTATTCAAAATTGCAGCACTGAAACAGCCCTGCTGCGAGTGATCAATGATGCGCTTCATATTCTCGATTCGGGGGAATCGTGCCTTCTGATTCTTCTTGACCTCTCTGCAGCCTTTGATACTGTTAATAACAACACCCTCCTCAACACTCTTCAACAGAGAATGGGCGTGGAAGGCACAGTCCTCAAATGGTTTCCCTCATTCCTCTCGGACAGATCTCAAATGATCAAGATTGCGAACAGTCTCTCTTCTCCATTGGTGGTTGGTCAAGGCGTCCCTCAAGGTTCTATCCTTGCTCCCACTCTGTTTAATCTCTATCTGGAACCATTAGGGAACCTCCTAAGCAAATCTTGAATCCTCTACCATCTCTATGCGGATGACACCCAAATCTACCTCACAGTGTCTTCCTCTCATGATCTCTCACTACTCAACTCTACTCTCAACTCTATTCACAACTGGATGTTAGTTCACCAACTCATTCTCAATCCCTCCAAAACTGAATTCCTCCTCTTATCTAGCTCTCTCCCCGCCTCCTGTTCAATCCTGGATGTATCAGTTGAATTTACTCAACAGTAAACCCGTGATTGTGGACTGCGCTAAACCCTTAGGTGTCATACTTGACAAAAGACTCAACCTAATCCCACACATCAATTCCATTGCCAAGAGCGCACGTTATCAGCTACGCCTTCTATGTGGGATTCGTCGGTTCTTCCCGGAGAATGACCTAAAAACCTTGGTCCAATCGCTAGTTCTCTCTAGACTGGATTATTGTAATTCTCTTCTGACTGGCCTTCCCAAATCTCACCTCTCCCCCTCAAATCCGCCCTCCATTTAGCAGCTCGCTTCATTTCAGGGTCCAAACGAAGTGACCACATCACTCCTATCCTGTTTTCTCTCCGATGGCTTCCCATCAAGGCGAGAGCTATCTACAAAACGGCGTGCATCACCCACAAAGCTTTGTACTCTTCCTCCCCTCGCTATCTGGCAAATAAACTGAAATTGTCTGGAGACTCAAGACCTTCTCGGAACGCGGGAAAGTTCCTGCTTGAGCCTCCCTCCTTCAAAAGGGAAAAACTGATGGCGCAATCGTTCTCAGGTGATGCGGTGAGAATCTGGAACTCACTTCCTCCTTTGCTCCGTGCCATCACCTCCATCCAGTTCTTCAAAGCTTACCTCAAATCTCTTCTATTCCAAAGACACTTTCAGAACTAATTCCCTCCATCTCAGGCCCCGCCAGGGAGTTCCTTAGTCATTGTAAATTTGTCATATATACTCATATATGTTTGTTTGTACATTCTGTGTTCAATAATGTGTACCTTTTGCCTGCGCTGTTTTGACTCTATGGCCTGCTACCGTTGTTTGCTCCATTCCTGTAGCAGTTTTCTCATGTAACGTAACTGGTTCTATTGTACAGTGCTCTGACACCTTCGGGTAAAGTCTGCGCTTTACAAAAATGCATTAAATAAAATAAATAAATAAATGAAGGTGGCAGCGAAGGAGGAAGTTTTGGTGGACGTCCAAACCTCCTTAATGAAACTGAAGCAGAAGTGTACTATTCAACGAGTCATTTATTTATGTCTTATGAAGCGTGAACTCCACCCGAGCGGGATTCAGAAACTTGTGCAGGTACGGTAGAGGTTTACAGTGGTACAGGTGCACCACATAGAGGCCCAGCCAGCTTGCACGGTATAAGAGCAAACAATGCATACAATAGACAGCTTACATGGCATGGAACAAACAGTGCTTACAATAGCCCTAACAGGTCTCAATTGCAGTGCTTCGGAGAATAGACAAAAAAGAGTCAAAATAAGCCTTCTCGGTACAGGTGAAAGCACCTGGATTGTGAAATCATATTTGGACAGTCAGCTGAGAGAGAGGCAGAGTTACAAGGCACAGAGCAGGCTCTGAGCTAAGGGTGGACAGGGACAGGTTATTTTGATTGGGTCTGTGAGAGCCAAACGATACCTTGGGCCAGGTCCCCAGAACTTAGTTAAACCTCCCATGAATCGTGCACCATTCCCTATACCCAGACTTACACCCAAATCAAGCGCTAATGCACAGTACTCACAAAAGCAAACACCAAAGATGTCACACTCATCTCACTCGCTGGGGTATGTGTGCCCCCAATAGTTCAAACACGCTCACTCATACTCATCAACATACTCTCTACAATCATCCATGCACCTGGGATGGCTGACAGCATCACTCAGCTCTATCTAGATGCAGTCTTCATTCAAAAGACTTGGCTGACACCCTCTTCCACATACATCTTAATTGTTCTCATCCCAGCAGGAAACAACATCCAGCGTGTAGACCACATGCACAAGACAGCAGGAGGACTGGCTGTCACCCAGATGTCTACCTGGCTCTGCACTTTAACTGAACTCAAAACACTAAGTCATTCCAGCTCCTTACTTGGGAAGTGCCACTCTCAGCATCCCTGACAGCGTAGTCTGATATTCAGACCAAGACCTAGCAGGTACTTATTTATTTATTTATTTATTTATTTTAGGAATTTGTAAAGCGCAACTGTCACCATAGCAGGCATCCTGGCGCTGACAGAGTCTGAGGAGGCTTGGGGAAGGGAAAGGGAACAGCGGGAGAAAAGGTCTAAGAGGGGAAAAAACAAGGGCTAGCCCGGAAAGAGCCAAGTCTTAGCCCTTTTTCTAAAAGGTAAGAGTTCATCGATATGTCTGATCTCGGAGGGGAGGGTGTTCCAGAGTCTAGCGGCGGTCACCTCAAAAGATCTACCTCCGGATCTGACCTTCTTGAATCTGGGGGTGACTACCAGTCTTGCATCAGAAGAGCGGAGTTGTCTGGTAGGAGCATACCACAGAAACTTAGATTGTAAAGGGGCTGGGCCTGAGCCGTGGAGGGCCCTAAAAACAATACACAGGGCCTTAAATTGCACTCTCTGTCTAAGAGGGAGCCAATGCAATTGTGCCAGGGCGGATGGGCCATGGGATCGCCTCGGGAGCCCCAAGGCCAGTTTTGCAGCCGCAGATTGAACTCTTTGGAGCCTATCTAATAGATACTCCGGGGTCCCGAGCAGGAGGGCATTACAGTAGTCCAGCCTGCTCAGGATGGTGCATCTGACTACTTGGGCGCGGGCCTGGGTAGGTAGGAGGGGCAGAACCTTCTTTAGGGAGCGCAGAATGCCAAAGCAGCAGGCAGTGGTTTTCTGAACATGGGTCTCCATGCTGAGCTTGTGGTCAAGCAAGACCCCTAATTTGCGGACAGAGACTGCAAGCTGTACAATAGACGCTGTTTCCGGGGGCCAGAAGTTGCTGGGGAATGGGCGGGGGATCCTCGAGCCACTGTTAAAAAGCACCTCGGTTTTTCCTGCATTGAACTGGAGTGAGTTATGCTTCAGCAAAGACATCTCTAGCCTCGTCTTCTGTACCATCATCAAGGACACCCAACTCACATCCCTCAGAAATTATAACTTCTGTGCTAGGATGTATGACGTTGCAGCGCAAACTATTACAATGCATAACTTTACAACACAGTTTTTACAATGCAACTTCCATTATAACGCATGCTATTAGAACGCAAGCCATTACAACGCAAATTGCATTACAACAAAACGTACTATTCTAACACCGCCGGGTGTTTACCTCATGGAAGGTGCTGGTCAGTGAGATATGCATTGTAATGGCATTGCTTTGTAATGAAACTTGTGTTGTAATGCCTGCGTTGTAATAGGTGTTCTCCTCTGTGCTGACTACTGCCCTCAGATAGTGAAATAGTCCCTCTACATGCTCCTAAACACACACGACTTCAAACAGTAGCTGACCAAACCTGCCCGCTGTAATGGCAACACTCGACCTCATTATAACAGCGTCACTGTGAAGTCACTGCACGCCCTGATGCTTCTTGACTGGACAAGCCACGTCACCGTCCTACATGTCACATCAACTTACCCAGGTGAATAGAAGAGGCGAAAACAATACACGCCGCTCTGTCAGGGCAGAGTGGCCTAGCTAGGACGAGGATCAAAGGCACGGCTGCCAGCTCTAGCACACTTTGTTGTTCATGTGGCGCCCTTTGCCTGGCACCTACTCTGCTCAGGACAGCTGCATGCGGATGTATGACATTACAACGCATGCTTTTACATCGCATGCCTTTACAACGCGGTATTTACAATGAATACCTTTACAAAGCATAATGCTTTTGGGCACTGGATAGTGAATAGTTTAATTTACTATTCCAACTCCAGTCCCCGTGGATAGTAGGGAAGGTGTTGGATAGTACATTAAACCTATTCCCTATCCTAGAGCGCCCCCCAGCGCAATGCGTTGTAATGGTTTGCGTTGTAAAAGTTGCGTCGTAAAGGCACTGCGTGGTAAAAGTTGCGTTGTAAAGGTTGTTCACCGCTGCATGCATTCCCCAGCTGTAATGCTAGCATATCAGTTGTAAAAGCAGCCATCCAAGTCCTCACCAGCACACCGGGTGTCTGCAATTTTGCTAATTATTTTTTTGTACTTAACTGCAAAGTGCATCACAATTCATTGCTGGCCTTGCAGGTAAGATGCCCAGTCTGGTCTTAATATCCAGTGTGCCAGGGGGCAGGCTGAGAAGACACATGTTGTTCTGAATGTGAAGCATGGCCCTGGAAGCAGACCACCAATCACTGCTGTTGCCAGGCTTTGGCTGCTCTACACTTCAGCAGTAACTGCAGCTGGGCCAGCTTGTTCATGCCAGCCAACAGGGCGCCCAGCAGTGAACCCTAGTGCCTGAGGATGCTGTGTCTGTGAAGGTATATTTATGCAATGGGCTGCTCTGGCAATCAAGGGAACCTGGACCGTGCAAAAGTAAACCAGATATACAGGTTTCTTTGGGATTGTTGTAGGAAATGCTTATAAATTAAAAGGTTAATGTATAACTGGGTGACCCTGTGTATGAATCACCCCTATGCAAAGCAGAGGAAGTATGTTCCGTCATCTTGTTCTGGTCACCATAGCATCCTTGCCGCAAACTGTATACACATCATATGCAATGGAAAAAATGAAAGAACTTATATGGATACACGAGATATTAAAACAAAATGTATGTCTAAAGACCTAACACTTTTACTGTGATACATGTATTCAGTTGCTAAAAATGTGATGTTTGTATTTGGACCGTCTAAAGGAATGACCTTTCTATGCTTTCTGCAAGAGAAATAAAGTTCTCCCTTCATCACTCTGTGCAACTATATTTTTTATCTGTATTTTAGTCCTTTAATATGCACAGTTTGGCTACTTTTAAAACTGTTCTGAGCCACTTACACCGGACAGGGCCAGCTTTAGCGCTGGTGGTGCCTTGTGCGACAATTTAGCCCCACCACATAACCTCCTCCTCAGATTCCCTCACTACCACCCAGCAAAAGTGCACCTCATTTCTCCATAGCCCCTCTCTCACATACATTTAACTTGTTTTGAAGTGCTAGTAAAGGCTGGCTTTACTAATCCACTCAGCTATCCATTAAATATAGATCTGTTGTTTGCAGCAGGCATATTAACCCTCTGCGCTACTTTAAACTGAGTCAAAACTGCCACTTGACAATACTCAGTCTTTCTCTAGCAGGAACGTTAATCACAAGAGTTATCTTGACATTTTTATTGCTGACTGACAGCTGGACTCACAAGGAACACTACAGTGGGTGCTTTTAAATCTTAAGTTATTGCTAAACACAGCTCCCCCACACAGGTCAGTCATCCTTCCAGGTCAGCGCCCAGTGCGACCGCACCAGCCGCACTGCCCTAAAGCCAGCCCTGCCACCAGATTCCCTTCCAAAGGATTAGGTTTTCCTACTATATTGTATTTCACATGCATTTGTATAGCCTTTCATGCCCCAGACGTGCTACAGCACTTTGCTGATTCGAAACAAGCTACTCCTTAGTTGTGCTTTGGTTAAACGTGTGTCGATTTTTTGTGTGGTCTACTCTTGAAGTGTTTTGGTGCTGTGTGCAATGACAAGTTGTGCTCTTGTTGTGTTAGATGCTACTTCATACGATGATGTAGTAGAATGAAGAGGAGTGCAAGATGTGTCGCTTGAGCTTATAAAGTGTTTTGCCTGCGTGGAAGGGTGTAGGAAAGCGGGTGTGGCCAATTGAGACAGTGTGTGTTTTCTGTTGGGTATGATTGTCAGAAGCTTCTTTAGCATGTTGCTACGACCGTGGTCTGCATTTATTCTGGAGTGGAGCAGGGAAAGTGAGAGACAGAGATGCATGTGACAGAGCAGGGATTTCTGTGTCTCAATCTTTGGGTGTAATCATTAAATAACTCCCGCCACTGGTTGTATGGACCTTTGAGGGTTGACAAACAGAAATGAGAAGCAGCCATCTACATAATCAATACATAATTAAAGGTTTAATATTGACAGGGTCACAGGAATTACATGGCAGAATAGTGCCAAATTATGAAGCAGGGTTAAGTAAATTATATGACAAGAAAAGGCCAATTATACGGCATGATGCAGCACATCTGTTATAGTATTACATCATTATTTATTCTTTTTTGAACTTGGCAACACTGTCTGGGTATTAGTTACACCTCATTATACATACTTAACACCCAAATGTAGCAATAAGCAACAGAAAGGTGACCAGTGCAGCTTTGCAGCTTTGGTAAAGGGTCTTCTACTGCACACCAAAACGTGTCACTGCATTTTTAGTAACTTTTGAACTGTTTGAGGTAGAAACAATTTTTGTTGTTGTTAAAATTTGCAGATCATGCAGCAGATGTTGACTTATGTGGAAAATATGACAAATCTATAATTATACAAAAATTGAGGTGGCCGCACAATCTCATAATTCCAGTGGCACTGATTATTAAGTCAATAAAGAGAGTTAATGTGAGTAAAGGGTTTTACTTACTTTCAGATCTTTTAATTTTTCATCTATATATTGATTAGACATCAATCTTTAGATTTCAGCATTAGGTATTAATATAATCTATCAACCGTTATTTGATTATACAATAGAACAGAATGTTCATCAAAATCACAGTCGAAATAGTAATATTACAACAATCATGTTCAATAGAATTTAGATTAAGAGATGAAAGTTATCAGTTTGTAAACCCATAAAAAGTTCTGATAAGATCAATGCAGAAGCATAACGCTTTTGCAAATCATACTGGAAATGTATTCTCAGTCATAATTCAGCAGACATATAGAATTAGGCTAAGTAACCTTTCATGTAGAGAAGTCTAGGAGATAGGAGACATGTCTCTAGTCAGAATGTTGGAGAAAGGAATTCTGTACGGTCTGCTCTGCCTACTCTTGAAACACGCATAAATATAAATACACTAATTCTATAATGCAACGTTTTTTTCTTTTGTCTTCTCCATCCACCAATAGAACATCAGCAGACTTCTGGGAACAAGTTTTCTTCCTATGCTCTCATCAGATATTAATCCTAAAAAAGTTTACAAAGTTGTTTTCTTGTGCTTCTAACTTCTTCTCATGAATCATTCTTCCTATCATTATCGTCTCCTCTCAATGAAACCTCACTATCAGTTGTCTAATACAAAACAAATGTCTATTCACAAGTTAGCAGAAGGCTTCCGAAATTGTAACATCTGCTGTAAGGAGAAGAAAAACATCTTGCACAAACAACTATTCAATGTGAAAAACAGGCCTTTCAGTGTTAATGCATTCTTTTAAATTTAATATGACATCAACAGTTTGGCTAATTTAGTCCAGCACTTTATTTATGTGCAGGCCTATAATAATTAAGTATAGTTACCTAGTACAATGTTTTCATATTTGCATGTATTGTTTTAAATGTAAACTTGTGCACATTATTAATATAAGTGTTTTAAATAGCAGATACAATTGAATGCATCACATATGCTCTTGCCTGCTAGTTTTATCAGAGATTTAGTTCCAGTTCTAGGCTTGGTAGGGTCCTGTGTCCTCCACAATCCATATTTCATACAGCACAGGACTCGGTTTTGCAGTTTGGTATAATCCTTCATCATCTGTTCAGGAAGAGCCTGGGGTTTGCTACTAACCACAATAACAGGTGAACTTAAATGTTCTGTCTGTCTTTGCCAGGAGAGAGTTCCATAACTTTGCGGCCCTTACAGAGAAGGAGGTGTTATTGATACATTCCCTCTTATTGGGAAGGATGGTCAGCCGAGGTTCCGGTCTAGAGAGGAGGGTTCAGTTCTGTGATTAGCTTTGCAGTTTTACTTGGATGAAAGTTGGGCTTTTGTTGGAAACAACCTTGTGAGCACTGCAGAGTGTGTTGAGAGTGGAATGCCTGTGTTTTAGTATCCAGTGAAGTGCTTGGGGGCTGCCGTAGTGGTCACTAGATAAAGGTCTAGGAGGTTCTTCACGCATCACTCTGGATTCTTTGCTGATTTTGGAGTACTTGGATTGGGGATCCGAGATACAGTCCATTTGCAAAGTCTACACAAGACATGATAGAAAGACGACAGCTTGTCGCTTCCGTGTGAATCTAAGACAAATGAAGATGCATGTGTAAGCAGCATTTATTGTCGGTTCATTTACTTGAGAGATTCAAGATCACTCCTAGATTTCTTTTTTATAACACATTTTTTTGAGTTTGCAGCAACAACAGAAGACACAAAGAAAAACAAAAAAAAGCATCAACCCTGTGAACCTCCATCCTACAACTAGACAGTAGTTATGACAATAGTCAACGACCAAACCAGAAAATCAAAGCTTCCATTATTCACTGCTAAGTGTCTAACCTCAGTTGATGTCCCCGAGTCGAGTTTCTCGGGACAGACAATTGTAATCTATTATTTTTTCATTCTGCAGATTTTAGGTAGGTGCTGAAGAGGACAGATTGGATGTTTAAGGCT
Source organism: Lissotriton helveticus (assembly GCF_964261635.1). NCBI lineage: Eukaryota > Metazoa > Chordata > Amphibia > Caudata > Salamandridae > Lissotriton > Lissotriton helveticus. Next base: position 635,900,777 of record NC_136068.1, on the reverse strand, counting down.
TACCATATGCTATAAACAGTGTTGAAAGGAAGTGATCTACATGCGGGATCAAGACGATTCTAGATCTGTCTTGGAGATATAATGAGATTCCATCCAGGGTCATTCCTCTGAGGGAAAGTTCCTCCAGCCTAGTGATGGTGGACTATGTCAAATAGGGCAGAGTGGTCCAGCAATGTAGCTGACATATGTGGTTGAAATATATAATTTGGATCTCTTTCAAACCCTCAGGCGAGCTCCATCCCTCAAACGCTCCTTCACAGGATTGGTCCCCTCTCAACTATTGCCCATGCTTAGCTCACTTATTACGGAGACCGAGGCCCTAATTGTGAAGTAACCTTGCCACTGGGACTGCCGCACACTTGTTTAATGTGCAACTTCCACGGTATTTTCATAGCTTGTTAAAGTGGTGCTGTCACGAACCGCGCTAGCAACGCGCCGGTTACCACGCTAGCTGCGTGAGAATCAACCGGGAAACAGGGGAAAGACTACATTTCCCATGTTCCTCGGGTTCCAGGCATAGGGCGTAGGCGGCCTACCACGTGATGCCGTAATGGCGTACACGGAAGCACAAAAGACGCCAAGCCAGTCGGAACGCTGCCGATAATTCTTAGGTAACACGCAGGTCGCGGTTACGAAGACTCCTGGGTTCAGACCTCCGTATTCGTTCACAAAGACTTCCTTGTGGATTACTCTGCTGTGACTTCTGGCCAGGGGTCGCCGGGACTTCGGATTCTCTCGGACCCACTTCCTTCCGGGCTCCTGGATATCAGGTATTGTGAGGGGCGGCTTTATTCTCCTCTGTTGGCAGAGACGCTACTTTCCTGCGTTCTCGTGCAGAGGAGGAGTGCGCACATAGTGGCGCTTGGGTAGTTCTATCTCTCTGTTGGTTGAGACCGGCTGGTCTCTTGCAGGGTGGTGTATACACCCGCGAAAAGCTGTCCCCTCGCGTCTACAGTTTCTTCGAAACTATTTGTGTTGTTTGCACGTATTCCTAAGAGCGCATTAGGCATATCGTATTTTGCTTTGGAGTTGCTTCTGCTGGGGAAAGAAACATTTGTTTTCAAGTTTGACGGAACTCATGCAATTCAGGTCTTGTGGTTCTCCTGTCTAAAGTAGTGGGACTAAACTAACTGGGAAAGACAGCTACCATCATTCCTGGAACAGACTCTGTTATCCGTTGTGAATCTCCTTTTGAGTTAGGAGAAGTAAAGAGACCAGAACTTATCTGACGTTGCAGTCTCTCTCTTCTCCCCTTGCTGCTCTGTATACTACTTTCCTTATAAGGTATGATCCTAGCCTAGACATACTAAAGAGTGGGAATAGTCAGGACAGGAGTGTGCAGGTTATGATCTTTGTTGTCTGCTTTTGTCGCCCTTGCAGGTCTCCATCCCCCGCAGTCCCCTCCATTCTTTTTCCCCCCCGCTCAATCGCGCCCAAAAGTCTGTGCTTACTGCAAACCGGACTTGGGTCGATTCAGAGGTGGGCCCCCATAAAGCATCACACAACCCTGAGGAACCGGATTCGGACGGCCTTGACAGGTGCAATGTCCAAGTTTGTTCAACAATTTCAGTACTCCGTTCCTTCACAATCTGTGCATGCGCCGTAGCCTTTGACATTCATGGTACCTGCAGGGGTGCAGTCTTGTGGTAATAACATTGCTTTTAACATTCCTCTGATGAACCACGCCTTTAAGCTGAGGTATGTAAAAATTGCAGGACCCTCTTGGTGCCCGTGCTTAGATTTTTCATTGTAATAGCTTATTTACACAGTTCTGGTTGCCTTTATATGTCATGGCTTGTCCATTCTGGCTTAAAATGTATTGCAAATGTGTGTACACTTTAATAAACGGACATGTATTTGTGACAGATTACTACCAATAATGGCCTATACATTTTCCACATACTGGTATGTTAGGAAATTATTTTCAGACAGGTGCACCTGTGCGAAGTCCACAAACCTCCTGTTGGATGCTAGGATGTTTTGTGATGGTGTATTGGGAGTTAGATATATGTCTTTGGAGACTGCCAGATTTCCAGCCACAGTCACACCCACGAGCCGTTTAAAATGCAAAACGGTTTTAAAGATTGGTTTTGAGCGGATGTATGACATTTTTACAACGCATGCTTTTACATTGCATGCCTTTACAACGCGGTTTTTACAACGCAAACCTTTACAACGCATAGCGCTTTGGGGTGCTGGATAGTGAATAGTTTGATTTACTATTCCAACTCCAGTCCCCGTGGACACTAGGGAAGATGTTGGATAGTAAATTAAACTTATTCCCTATCCTAGAGCGCCCCCCCAGCGCAATGCGTTGTAATGGTTTGCGTTGTAAAAGTTGCGTCGTAAAGGCACTGCGTGGTAAAAGTTGCGTTGTAAAGGATGTTTCCCGTTTTGAGCTAACCTCAACAGAAACTACAATGAGATTTACTGCAAAAATAAAAATTCATTTTTTTTGCTCTGGAATCACTGTAGATGACTGATGTGCGTACAAAATCTAATAATAAACTAACAAATATATGATGTTTCATATATATATATATATATATATATATATATATATATATATATATATATATATATACACACACATACATATAACTGCATGGTTTCTGCTGGCTCTGGTAGAGAGAAATTAGATGTCCATGTGCTTCCAACTCATAAGTCAGCACTGAAGTTGTTGAGTAGGTCGAACACAACTTGTTATGACATTGCTCAATCTTGGAATATTCGTTCATGCCCCTGTGAACTATTTTTCCCTTTTCTCTTATGCTTGAGGTGCTTGTTAGCTTGTTGGTTATTGAGGTCCCAATTATTCCTCTTGAGACGAGTCTCCATAGGGCCCTGGAGGTATAGAAGGTAATCTGCACCAGCATACTCCAGTAACAGCAGCATTCTCCCCAGTCAACCGTTGGATTCACACTCACTGCCCTACTGATTCCGTATACCACACTTGTTTGAAGGAAGACAAAGTAATCTGTACGAGGACCCTACAGGAGCTGTAGTCTTCTAACTGGTGGGAAGGGTGGGTTTTACAGGGATCTACCCTTGTTCCTCCTCTACTTTTTTACCCTTCCCCTGTTTCTCTCTGGTGTATTTCCTACTGGCACACAGTACCTTTGCTATTGGCCCTGGAAGAACATTGTGTCCATCTTCAAGCTCTCATTAAAAGGAGACTTCGACTTCCTTTTCTTGTTGGCATTCAGGACGTTTTCACCAAGGCGTTCCCTTTGGTGTTCCATGCAGGTTTCTCTCCCTTGTCATCCCAAGCTCCAGACGTATGTGATGTAAGTGGTGTAGATATTGGGGTTAGTGGACTGGTCCCCTGTCCCACACCAATTCACTGCTGCATCCGCCGCCAAGGAAATCAGTAATGCGGAGACCAACCTCCGTGTCCCAAGGGATCAGGTGCCCCAATACCCTGCATCAGCGAAGACATATCTTTCCTGTTGTGCCATCTGCAGGTAGGAAATCTTTGAAGATGAGAATCCGCAGAAGAGGGAGCTGGTGCCAGGGAAGCTGGCAGAGTTGAAATGCTGTAAACTCCACTCCCTTGTAGCCATCGTAAACAACATCCAAAGTTATCACTAAGTCACAACTTTTATTTGAAAGTAAAGTTAAAACCATAACACCTTCAGAAAACCATCACCATGATAGATTTAAGGTTGAAATGTTAAAAACTAGGGGCCTGATTCACAAAAGTAAACTGGGACATTTACGAGTAGTAAATGCCCTTTGTGAATACCAAGAGTCGGAAAGTTAGACTTTCGTCTTATTTTACCTTTGTGAATCGGGCCAGAGAATCCTTTGTATCAAAGAATCTGCACGACCCATCACCAAAGAAGAACAAGCATTTGCAATGCAATAGGTCTCGCATTATTAAAGTTTGAGCTATTGGCATTGCTAAATATTGCAACACCAATAGCTCAAACTTTAATAATGCAAGACCTATTGCATTACAAATGCTTGTTGAATCAGGAACTAAAACTTGTGGGTCTTGCACCTGCCATGCAATTAATTTAAGGTCATTACTATCCTTTATTACGCATTATAAGTAAGTGTGGATACCGCAGTCAACAGATCATATGTTGCGGTTGCCATGGCGACAGTGGGGGTCGTTTACCTGATTATTTATTTTAGGTGTTTTTTCACATGTAGTCACTATAGTTAAGACTAGCTCACTAAGTTTCCTGCATTTTCCTTTCAGACCCCTGATGAAGGGTCTTTCATACGACCCGAAATGCATTGGGTTTTTTGAGAAGCGATTAATGGAGTAACGCATATGATGATATCAAAATATCAAAGGAATGAATTGAATTTAATTTGAAAACCGATTAATAAAAATTATCTGATTTACAAGATAAATTGTTTCAAACGTTATTAAAAGAATGAGGATGAAAAATTGAAGAAACTTTATTGTTCACGGAAAAATTGTGCACACATCCTTGGTAACAGAATTTTCTGCACGACACATATTGGCATTATATTGAAGTACCTTTTGACTAAGTACCTGGATGGAGGAGCACAACTGATCAAAAGAAAGAATTGATGGAGAAAACAGGATAGAACACGAGTGCACAGAAGAACACTAAATATTTATACAAGGCGCTGTAAAGAGCTCTGAAGCCCAGGTGGTTTGTCTCAACTCGGGGTCAGTGACGCGGTGTACAAAGCTCTGAAGGTTAAGCCCTTCTCAAGGACGGCTGGAAGAGCACGGAGCAGTGTATGGACTGCTGCGCTGTAACGGCGGGGTGCCGCAGGCCAGGATAGAGGTGCACTGGCATAGCAGTGTATGGACTGCTGCGCTGTAACTGCAGGGTGCCACAGGTCAGGCTAGAGGTGCATTTGTTGATCATTGGGGCAGTTCTATTACATGATGGCGGCGGACCACAGATCCTAATGGAGCACATCAGTAGAGGTCTTTGTACGATATTATACTGTATCGGATGCTCTGCCACAGATCAAGCGTGCGGTGTGTGGGGGTCTAGGTACTGTCACAGCAGGAGGCTCAACATGTTATTGTTGAGGTGCATTGGTGGAGCTGAGGTGGTCTTAGTAGGGTAATGGTAGGAAGTACCGCAAGTCGTGAGTGCGGTGCATTTTTCTGTGGCCGGGCATAGTGCTGTGATTGCATAATGCACGGCACGTGCAGACTGATGTGTGCTGATAGAGTTGCGTGAGGTGCTTCAACTCCAATTACAGAAGGTGCTGCCGTACAGGGTTGACATTCTTTGGCAGGGCTCTGCTCCTGAGGGGGTCTCAGTGCCAAGCTGCAGTAGCACCAGCAGTCCTCCTACATCAGATGCAGGAGGCGCTACAGGTCCGAGTATTTGTCTATAAGGAGTCTCTCTATTGAAAGACAGGCGGCAATGCATGTCAAGATTGATGTCCATGATCCGAGCTGTAATGATGTGTAACTGTAAATGCAGGAGGTGCTGCAGGTCAGGATTGGGTGCATTGGCAGAGCTGTCATGTGGTGTCGGCCCCCCAAAATTAAATGCCGGTGGGGCCCATCTGCAACCACCAGCACAAAAAAGGCACTGGTGTGAGGGGAGAGGATGTGGCCTAAGGGCTAGAGCGGAGCTGGGGAATCGAGTTCGAGTCCCGGCAGGGCCACTCAAGAACCTGCGATTTTGGGCAAATCACTTAATCTCCCCGTGCCTAACAAAAAAATGAACAGACAACAACCCCAAGAATGCAACAGGTTGTCAATAAATGTACAAGACTGGTGTTCCACTGATGACCTGGAGTCATCTGGTAAACCTTAATGCCATCACATGGCTCCACATAATACCGAACACTCACAAAATGTCCGTCAGTGCAAGCCTGGTCGAAGGAAGGTCAGGGGTCACGCCGGCTGTCGGGGCACAGTGTTTCCATATTTTTCTGGTGTCCGTGGGGCGGGGCCCCTACACAAGGCACCAAATTTACCTGCACCATGCAGCGCTACTGTGCCACCTTCAGCTGCAGAAATCACGGGGGCCAGGCAGGCCAAGAAGAGCACAGGTACCCGTACACGCCTGTTCAGACTTTGACAAGCGAGCCGAAGCACACGGGACAGCTAATAAATAAATAAAGGCGCACAGGCATGTGAGAGGTGGGAGGGGGCTGCTTTGGAGGGGGAATAAAAGACTTCTGTTTCTGTGCAGGGCGAACTGAGCATACTTAAAAGTTAAGACTCAACGCTTCTTTCCTTCCGTTGCTTCCGAGAGAAATGGATCCAAAAAAATGATAATGAACAATCCCGCGAGTGGTGTGCACGCGCCACAGGAGACGTGCTTTCAATTATCGTGCCTGAAACCACGTGACTGCCTATTGGTGTCTATTACGCGCACCAAGCGCGTAATAGACACCAATAGGCCGTGGGCGGAGTAACGCGCCCGCCTTTGGCCAATTGCGTGCAGTCTTTTATAAAAAGACGCACGCAAAGGCCAATGGGGTAGCACAAAAGGAATCACACATGCATGAGCGTGTGCGATTCCTAGGTCAGTGCTAAAAGCCTGTTTTTCCCTTACAAAATGCCTCGCGCTGCGCTGCACTGCTTCGCAGTGCAACGCAGGTCGCGAGACCTAAAAAAGACTAGCCTAAGAGGTAAAGGATGAAATGATAGGAAAAAAACTTACTTTTAAAACCTTCACCAGTGAACATTCACTATGTGTTTAAATAAAGAGATCCTAAAAGGCAATCCGTCAAGAAAGAAAAAGGCGCAATAAAGGACTGAGATGCAGAGAACAAAATAATTATCTTTAAAAGTTATTTTAACCCAGAAGTATAGCGGTAAGAGCTGTGAAGCAGCCAGTTCCTCTAGACGGCAGATCAAAGTTGTATTTAGAGTAGAACGACCTAAGAAATATAAACAAGAAAACTTGTAATGGATACACACTGATGTCTATACATCACAAAGAGAGGCCACAAGAAGCTCACATTAGTACAAGTCAGCAACTTATCTACTGGCCTGTTATCATAATTTTAAAAACTTAATATAAGTAGGAATGCTAAACGTCATCAAATTCATCATTGAATGTGGTCCAAGGGGGCTGAATGTTCTGTTTTGGCTACCTCGCCCAGAGTCTAGGGTGAACAATTGTATAATAGCATAAAAACAAACTTTTAGCTCCTAAATCCAGACATTGTGTTTCCAATACCCCTTCTCCCTAAAGGAGGATTCAATACAGGAGTAAAGATTGAACCTACCCAAATACGTAAGAGATCTATCCCACCACTTGTAAGGGGGATCACGTCCAAAATTACAAGTGTCCAAATAGTCCATAGCCACTATTTTTGAATACCTGATAATAAGTAAATATTCAGACTCAAATTAGCTCAAATTAGCTCTTCAACATCGTTGACTCTTTAATTACTTTGAAGACTCCCGATCCTGTTTCTAACTCACAGCAGCTATGTGATAACATAGCTGAATTCTTTCAGGATAAAATCGACGATATTGTCGCGACTCTTGAGCTCCAAAGGATTTCTGTATCTCTACCTGTCCCTCTTGTTCCCCAGATCTCCCCTGATATTGAACCAGTTGGACATGCAAGTTCGAGCTCGCTGTCTACTTTTCCTCCACTTTCCTTACAGGAACTGGAAGTGCTGTTGAGCAAGACCAAATCTGGTTCGCCCCTTGATCCCTGTCCTCTTAATATCATTAAACAATGCAAGGAGACCCTCTTGCCCCCGCTACTTCAAATAATGAACAAGGCCTTAAGCGATGGCATTTTCCCTTCCCAATGGAAGAAAGCGGTTGTGAAGCCGCTCTTGAAGAAGCCGTCATTGGACCCAGAAGTGCTGAAAAACTTCCGCCCCATTTCGCTGCTCCCAGCTCCTGCTAAGATGCTGGAAATCCATCTACACCAGCACCTTTCTGCCTTTCTGGAGACCGCCGGTCTTTTGGATCACTCGCAGCATGGCTTCCGGAGGGGTCATAGCACGGAATCCGCCCTTACCGTGGTGCTTGATAACATCCGCACCACCGTTGATAGGGGCGGAAGTACGTTGCTGATCCTTCTGGATCTCACAGCTGCGTTTGACACCCTGTCTCCCCTCGTCTTAACATCTCGTCTGAGGGAGATAGGGGTGGAGGGGCAGGCGTTAAGCTTGTTAGCCTCTTTCCTGGACCGGAGGGAACAGAGAGTGAAGCTGGGAGAGTTCCTATCTCCATCCCTGCCGCTGAATTGGGGGGTCCCACAGGGGTCGGCGTTAAGTCCGACCCTGTTTAATATCTATGTGACCCCCCTGGCCCGGCTCATTAGATCTTTTGGGATGGAGGTAGTATCTTACGCCGATGACACTCAGATCTTACTGTCTCTCGCCGAATCTGTCAGCTCTTCTGCCTCCAAGTTTAGACTCTGTATGGAGGCAGTCGCCCTCTGGATGATCAACAATTCACTGCGGCTAAATGGCGAAAGACAGAGATCCTTGTATTCGGCGAGAAGGAAGACATCTGGTCGGCGGAATGGTGGCCGGAATCTCTGGGGACCTGCCCGGCTCCAACGCGGGCAGCACGAAATCTGGGGGTCATGATTGATCCCTCCCTTGACATGGCTCTTCAAGTACGGCGGACTATCTCCACTTGCTGGGGCATCATCGCAATCTTGCGCAAAATCAAATACTATCTATCGGTGCAAGCTCGAAAACAGACAGTCGTGGCCTTGATAACATCTAGGCTCGACTATTGCAATGCCCTATATGCCGGGGCCAATAAAGGTCTGCTGCGAGGTCTTCAATCGGTGCAAAACGCTGCGGCGAAGTTTGTCCTGGATCTCCCAAAAAGGTCGTCTGCGACCGCTGCCAGGAAATCCCTGCACTGGCTCCCCATTGATGCTAGGATCACATTTAAAGTGCTATGCTTGGCATACGGTGCTTTAAATAAGAAGGAGTCCGGGGACATAAAAAATCTCCTCTCCTTGTACTCACCTGAAAGGAACCTCCGCTCCTCGTCGAAACTGCTCCTCACTGTACCTCGGGTGCGTAGAGCCAAATGGGGAGGCAGAGCATTTTCCAATCTGGCTCCTAGATGGTGGAATATGGCTCCCTTGGAGATTAGGATCCTACCTTCAATGCCCTCTTTTAGAAGGGCTTTAAAAACTTGGCTCTTTGGCAGAGCATATCCATAGCCGTGGGTGTTAGCTTTCTCCTTCTTTTTCTGATTTTCTTTGTAGGCGCCTTGATGCCTTCGGGCAAAGTTGCGCGTTTATAAATTTATTTTCAATTCAATTCAATTCAAGGTAAAGGGACTCGAAATATCTCACCTTATAAGTATATAGAATAAAAAATGTGAAAATAAAAAAGAGAAAATCCCAATGATTAGTATCTGAAACAAAAGACTTGGAAAATATTCTCAAAGTTCCCTCTATGTTACTTAAAGCAAAATTAAAAAAGATTACGAAGCCACCTCCTATGATAAACTAGGATATTTGTGAAGACTCGCTAGTTACTTTGGATCCTGATAAGTCGTAAACCTTTTAAGAAAATAGTAAAAAGGGGGGAATCACCACATGTATTAAAACATTTCTAAAACAATGACCAAAAACATAAGATTAATTTTGTTCCATTATCAATAACCAACTGGGTCCAACACATTTGACGTGCGATTGAAATTAGCAACTATGGAGTGTACAAGAGTCTTCTGTGGCAATGTATCCTGTATAACTTAAATGAGGCTTTTTTGGACTGCCACAATAGGTGTGATGTTTCGTACTCTAAGGACCTGCACCACCATATAGAAAGTGGCACATTAAAAAAACTAAAAACTGCAAAGAAAACAATATGTGGGGATCTACAACTAGAAACTTAACCGAGACGCAAAACGTCAGTGGTGGTCGGTACGGTAAGGTGGTGGCGGGTCGGAGAGGGGGGATGGTGGGGTGGGAGGTTACAGAAAAAAATTTAATTACCTGATTGCTGCGTCTCTCCTCCATCTCTCCCACATTGTCACTTCGCTCCGGCCGGAAGAAGGAACCAACCTGGCTCCCCTGAGCCAATCACAATACTGCAATGCAGTGTTATGATTGGTCTGAATGCCGTGGTTTGGCGCTCAGATGGGAATGGGAGTCTGGGCATACTCTCCACCCAGGACATGGAAAGCAAGCTTGATGGTTTGGCCAGGCAGGACGGCCGGCCAAACCATCATGCTCACTTTAGAGTGCAGCAACCACTCCTCCTCCCTCGTCACAGGATCCCTGCCCCTCCCCAACCTGGCAGATACTAAAAATAAAATGATAATAACTTATGTTATTTTCATTTCATTTTTTCTTTTACACTGCTCCGCGAGAAGTGGGGCGACGCTCCTCCGTCTTAGCGGAGGATCCCCCACTGCAAAACATAACGTTCATCATTCCAGTATTGAGATCTTTTTCTTTAAAGACATGCCATGTTTCATGGCGTCAAGTTTTAAAGCGCCCGGAAGCATAAACCACAAAATTAGGCCACATGTGCACACTTAGGGGCCTATTTACAAGCCCCTTGTGCTGCCGGTGTATCGCTTTTTGTGAGGCCCTGGGGGCGCAACCTGCTGCCCCATATTTACAAGGACATGTAAAGCCCCCCTGCATGGCTTTTCGTGTCCTTGTAAATATGGCCCCTTTACACGCAACACTTTGCGTGAAAGGGGTGTGCCATGGGTGTTCCCATGCAACACCCATGGCTTCTGCTGCATATCTAGATTTACAAGAAATCTTAAACCTGGAAATGTGTCAGAATGCTACACCTCCCCAGGGGAGGCGCAACCAGGAGAAATGTTTTAATTTCTCCTAGTTTTTTCCCTCTTTCTATGCGTTCTGCATTCTGCAGCACACATAGGAAGAGGAAATCACCTTTGTGATAGTTTTAGTGCAGGAAGGTGTCCCATCCTGCACAAAAACAATCATCCCTGTGACGCAGGCACCCTTGCACCGTGGTGCAAGGGTGCCTGCATCAAAGCATGGCAGATAATTGTACGCCAGCGGAGGGGAGAGCAAAGGGATCCTTCATATTGTTGAGGATATATTGATGATGCATCCCTTTGCTTGGAATTAACGCAGCACATCAAAATGGCTTGCGGCACTGTGCCGCATTAATTCCTTGTAAATGAGGCCCTCAGAATTTATAATATCAGTACACCAATTACGAGCGCATCTGATTACACAGGTGTCACCAGTTTATAAATACTATCATGTTAGACGCCGCCATCCCAATGCCACGTATAATAGATGCAAGATAAAAGTGGCACCAATCCGAGGTGAAGTCCTCATTACAGGTAGATTTAACAAGAGCACAAAGGCAACAAGAAGGAGAAAAATGTTCTGGAGGTGAAAAAATCAGTTCCATATCTGTGATATATTTTTCAATGATCATTTATTTTTTCATGAGAAGGAGAGAGCACCATCAATTGGTGAAAATCAATCATTTTTTTTGTTGCAGTTCTATATAGCCCGAACTCGACCTCAAGATATTGGAGCTATCTGAATAAGACCAGTTACGGTACACAAGGACGCATTCATTGTTGGTAGGCATGGGGAGATTACGTGATTCGTCCAGAATCACAGGATGTTGAGCCAACGCCGAGACTCGAACCCGGGGGCATATTATCAAGAACAGCGTTGAAATTATCGCTGGTTTAGCGGCAGAAAACTGCATCTAAAGCGACGATAATGGGCTTGATAATATGCCTTTGAGAATTCCAATAGAAGCCCATGCTCATACCAGAACATGGACTTCTATTGGAATTCTCCAGGGCATATTATCAAGCCCATTATCTCTGCTTTAGCGTCAGTTTTCTGCTGCTAAACCGGCGATCATTTTTAACTCTGTTCTTGATAATATGCCCCCCCGGGTCTCAAAGTCAGCAGCTCTGGCCCTTAGGACAGAAAGTTCAATAAATAGTGCAGGTGAAACTCTGAACTAGAATTTCATGAATCTGTTTTTCTGTGAAATCCCATATATCTGTTAACTGAGTGCATGAGGGCACCGAAGGCTTGGCGTCCAAAGTGTATAGGAAGCTCCACTTGAGATAGCGGTCTCCTCATCCCACACGTCCTTGTGCAGATGTTTCTTTTCCGCCCTTCCTGCACCTCTTTGTGACTAGCTTGGATCATCAAAACCAGCGAGGAAACTCGGAAGGGCCCTTTGAGCTGCCCTCAGCGGATCAAAACAGGTCCAACAGGTCATGTGCGGCCTGCAAAAAAATATCAATACCATAACAAAGGCAGGGTCACGTCTATAAATAAACAAGGGGACGTGCTGAGTGCTAACCTGACCCCAACTGGAGTCAGCACCGGCAGAAGAGTGGCCAAAACTGCTGTCCTTATCTGCCAAGAGGAATGTCTGTCTGGGTTACATTCCCACCCCTGGGGCACCTTGGAATATCTGCCATCAATCATCACGGGATCAGAGACACTGAAACATAATGACGTTTTCTTTACATAAAGGATGAAGTGATAGAGGCTCAGGCCCGGTTCATGAGCCTGTCACACCCAAACATGAGCCTTGGCCCTCGTGGTGAATCTGCCACCGAGGTACAACAACAATAAAAAATGTTCAGATAATTGGTGCAGTACTCTATGGGGTCTTATTCTTAGAGCCCAGGCGCTCTCATGCGCTTATGGTTGTACTAAAGTAAAGTAAAAGCCAAATATCTGACTGCTATGGTATTGACTCGCGTTTTGATGCTTTTCATTCCGTACTTTCACTCTCTCTGACACCTCTTTGTAAGCCTCTGGACCCGAGGTGCAGCATCAGGACTGGGAACCAAAACCGGCCCTGGCAAAGGGCTCGGCCGGCCCCCACTCGGGGTTGGGGGCGTTGGAGGTGCCGCCGAGCTCTTTGCCGGGGCCGGTTTTCGGCCGATTTTGGTACTGGGCCAATTTTGCAGCTATGCTGCAAAAACAGCCCTGTAACAAAAAAGCCCCCCAGGGGCCCAAAACTGGCCCCCACCCGTGAGGCGCACCGGGGGATTGCCCGGTACCCGCTATGGCCAGTCCGGCCCTGATCACGGGCTACTCTCTCTCTCACAGAGATGCGTTAAAGAGTCATTATTGCCCTAGGGTGACGTGCTGGACTTGTCAAATAAACGCATCAGTTTTTGCACCGCTATCAGAGGGTCCCTTCTCCAGGTCCAGGATGCGGATTCTTTTGGGCTTTTTTCAAAATTATTATTATTATGGGTTCTAGAGGACTTCTGCATGCCGGTTGCTCCCTGCTAAGGCAACATGCACGTCAAAGGATAGGGGGTGCATTTAAATTATTTCAGTGTGAAGGCACTCCTGGAATTTTGCCCTAAACTGGGCTCATTTTCAATTACATATAGAGGGTACAATCACGTTTTAACAATTGTGATTTAATGCCGTTTTTGTCTTTTCTTCAGACTGTAATGTAATACAAACTGTGTTTGAATATGTAATAAGCTATTTTGGAAAGCCAACCTTCCCTAACTTGCAGCCCCCCCCTCTCTCTCTCTCTCTCTCTCACACACACACACACACACACACGTATATACACTCATACACAAAAATCTTAGTCACACGCACTGACTCTTCTTTACACACATAAATAAAATGTCTCTTTTTCTTACCTACCACATACATCTGAACTTCTGGCATCGTGTGGTTTCGGCAAGGGCAGCTCTTTCTAACTTTAGATTTACGTGCTCTCCGTCTTCTCCGCAGATGGCACCATCGTCCAAACCAGTTGTAATTCTCAGCACACTGTACTGTTTGTAGTGCGGTTAGCACTCTAGTCTGCCCACACATGCACCCCTACATCCGCAGGCCAGGCGTGGCCTGCGGGGAGGCAATAAAGGGAAGGCGTGCGCTCGGGCACGTCACTTCCGACGGTGACCACAGTGTGAGCCTGATTGCTGTAAGCAGCGCGTCCCCACCCCTGCGCTATCTCATTGTGGCCTGGGGCCCCAAGTTGGCATAAAACTACACTGGCGACGAGCGGAGGGGGCCCAACCCTCGCCCGTGCACCTGCTTCCTGCGTGGAGCGATCCGCTCCCCCCCCCCCGCGGTGGTGACCGCGTGTCCGCTGACTGGCTCGAGCCCTGTGAGCCCACCTCCTCCGGTGCGCCCTGCTGCTGCATTTGCTTTGCCCATTGGGGCACACCATCGACCCCCCTGGATGCCCCGGTGTGGGCGCGAGCCTCCGGCTGCCTCCCGCGGCGTCCCGCTCCGAGGTTTGCAACGCCTTGCCGGACCTCACGCATCTCGCGTGGTCCGCGGTGCCGGCGCCCTACCAAACCTCACGCATCTCGCGTGAGAGCGGGAAACACCTTGCTGAACCTCACGCATCTCGCGTGCAACGCGTTTTGGGTGTGCTGTGCCCCGGGGGGAGTGTGACGTCGCCTGGAAGGCCTGCTGCCATCACCCGAAGGCCGAGGAGGTTCGCCCTGACTGGTCCCTGACCCTCCAACGTCCCGCCAGAAGCGGCACACGTGACGCAGGGAGACGCTGAGACGCATGGTGAGCGGACGGCGCGGATCATTGCTCAGGTACCTGTAGGTGCGACGCAACACCGAAGAGACTGTCCAAACCCAGTAACGCCCCACCCTAGCCGGGAATCGATGTCATGGGGGATGAAGCCGCGGCAGCGCCCGTTATTACCATCCCTTTCCAGCACGCCGCGACCGGGGTTCTCCCGCCATTCAGTGAGGCGAGTGACCCGTCCACTGCATCGCCTCGATGGAAAATCTGGCTGGAAAGTCTTGAGAACTACTTTATAGTCACGCGTGAGACGGATGATGCAGTCAAAAGGTCCTTACTACTCCACTACGCAGGGGACGGGATCTTCAAGCTCTTCAAACATCTCCCCAACTCGGGTGCGGCGGCTAGCTACGCGGACGCAGTCGCCGCCCTCAACGGACACTTTGATCCCCAACTTAATGTGGATTTCGAGGTCTTCAAGCTGGGACAGGCACGTCAACGAGACGGAGAAACCATGGACCAATTCCACACGCGAGTCAGGGAACTGGCCAGTTCCACCGATGAGGATCAACCCAGAGCCATTAGGAGGCAACTGATTCAGGGATGCAGGGATAAGACACTGAGGGGCCAGATTCTCCGAAAACCTGGAATAACCCTGGAGAATATCCTCATCTTGGCCAGATCCCACGAGCTTTCAGATGCCAGAGCGGCGGCCATGGAACAGGCCCTACACAAGACCCTGATCAAAGTGGAAAATATCAAGACAGAACGTGCGGATGCGGTGCGGCCTCGAACACGTGGTCAGGCGCCGAAGGGATTTAGGAAGAAATCACTTCAAGCCCGTTGCGGATACTGCGGCCATGAACCACACGCAGCCAAGGACTGCCCGGCCCAGGGACAGACGTGTGGGAACTGTGGGATCCCGAACCACTTTGCAGCTGTCTGCCGCAGGAAGAACCAGTCCAGGAACCCCAAGAAGTCGTGGACTCCCACCAAAGCGGTCCGCCAACTGTCACTAGACACAGCTGACCCGGGCCCAGAGAGGTCAGGAAAACACCTGCCCACGGTCTGCGACGACTCGGATTCGGAAGACGAGGAGGCGTATGTCATCTCGTTTGCCCGGGAACTCAAGCAGCGACGGCGGCCGCAGCCCACATGTGTGGTGCAAATGGGACAGAACGAGGTGAAGGCGATCATCGACACGGGGGCCACCGTGAATGTGATGGGACTCCAGCAATTCAACAAGTTACGTCCCCGCCCAGAGGTCCTACCGTCCAAAACGAGGATCTTCGCATATGGCGCAGAGACGCCTCTACCCCTCAAGGGGAAGATCGTGATACCGGTTCGGGCAGATGAGGAGGAGATAACAGCAACCATTCACATCATCAACCGGGAGGCTGATACTCTCCTGAGTAGTCACACGGCAGAGGATCTAAAACTGATAGCTTTCGCCAACCGGATCCGAGCCCACCAAGTGGACGAGTTGTTGGAGCGGTTCCCTGAGCTGTTCAGGGGACTAGGATGCATCAAATGCGACCCCATTAAACTCCACATCGATAAATCAGTCCCCCCCACGGCTTTGCATCACCGCCGGATACCATTCCACCTCCGACCCCTAGTGGAGAAAGAACTGGAGAAGTTGGAGAATCTTGGGGTAATTGAGAAAGTGACGGGACCCACCCCCTGGGTGTCGCCCATGGTGATAGTCGAAAAACCCAAGCAGCCGGGCGAAATTCGGCTATGCATCGATATGCGGCTACCCAACACAGCTATCCGAAGGGAGAGGCACCTGACGCCTACCATGGACGACATAGTGGCCGACGTGAATGGATCCAAATGGTTCTCAAAAATTGACCTCAACGCAGGATATCACCAGCTACCCCTTGCGGAGGAGAGCCGATTCATTACCACATTCAGTACCCACCTCGGCCTACGACGATACAAACGCCTCAACTTCGGCATATCATCGGCAGCCGAGGTGTTCCAAAACACCATTAGAGAGCTCCTATCAGGACTGCCAGGAGTCATCAACGTCAGCGATGACATCCTAATACACTCATCCACTGCATCTGATCATTATAAACACCTGCGGAACGTCCTGAAAAGACTGAGTGAACATGGAGCGACACTCCACAAGGACAAATGTAAATTCTTCCAATCATCGATTGAATTCTTTGGCTACATATTCAATCAGGAGGGGATTCAGGTCGACCCGAGAAAATCCAAGTCCATCAAGGACGCACCAGCACCCAGATCGCCAACGGAGGTGAGGAGTTTCCTTGGGATGGCCACGTACTGCGGCCGGTTCATACCGGGCCTAGCCACCAAGAGCGAGCCATTACGAACTCTCACAAAATCAGACGCCGTATGGCAGTGGGGCACCAAAGAAGAGGAAGCATTACGGAGCATCAAGGATGCCTTGTTGGAAAACGCGACATTGTCCTACTTCGATCCCGGGAAGCGCACCGAGGTCATCGTCGACGCCAGCCCGGTAGGCCTGGGAGCAGTCCTGACCCAAGAGCACGAGCCCGGACAATGGACAGCCCTAGCGTTTGCCAGCAAGGCCCTGACCCCCACCGAGACCAGGTACGCCCAAATAGAGCGAGAAGCCCTGGCGATCAAATGGGCCTGCAGCCATTTTCACCTTTATCTCCAAGGCCACCCGTTTACCATGGTTACGGACCACCAACCCCTGGTACATCTTTTCAGGGGCACCGCGCCACACCCACCACCACGCATCGAAAGGTGGGTGATCCAACTACAGTCGTACGGGATGGAGGTGGTCTACCGACCAGGAGCCAAGAACCCGGCGGATTATCTGTCACGCCATCCATCTCCCCAGGAACTGCCCTCCTCCGATGATGACTGTGAGGAGTATGCCCGGTGGGTAGCACTCACATCATGCCCTCTGTGTATGACCATCGACGAGATCAAAGAAGCGGCCGCTGATGACAACCCGTACATGCGATCAATACAGGCCATTCAGGAAGGCACATGGACCAACTACCTACATCCTCCCGACACCTGGACGGCAATGGACAAGGAGACCCTCACGAAATTCTGGCACGTCCGTCATGAACTCAGTGCCACAGATGATGGCGTGCTGATGAGGGGAACACGACTGGTGATACCGCAACGTCTTCGGAATCGAGCCACCCAGCTGGCCCACGGCGGCCACCAAGGCACCACAAAGATGAAAGCACGCATGCGGGAGAAGGTGTGGTTTCCCGAGCTGGAGACCATGGTCGAGGACTACGTGAAAAACTGTCTATCTTGCCAGTTGACCAGTGCTCCAGAGAGGCCGGCCCCAATCATCACGGAGGAGGCCTGCACAACGCCATGGACCAAAATAAGTGTGGATTTTGGAAGTTTCCCAGGAGAGGGACACACGCTGGTGGCTATTGACTCGTACTCAAAGTACCCGTTGGTTGAAAAGATCGACTCCACAGCTTTCTCACACGTAGGACCCGCCTTAGAGAAAATGTTCTCCATGTTTGGCTACCCCCAGGAACTGAAAAGCGACAACGGACCACCGTTCCAGGGAGTGGAATTCGCCACTTTCTTAAAGGCCAGAGGCATCAAGCACCGACGCATTACACCACAATGGCCGCAAGCAAATGGGGAGGCTGAAAGGTTCATGCGAACCCTAAACAAGACATTCCGCATAGCAATGGTAGAACAGGCAGACCCTGAACAGAGACTACATGAGTTCCTACGAGAATATAGAGGGACTCCTCACTGCACTACACAGAGAAGCCCCTGGGCACTCATGTTCCACGGACACCGCAGAGATCTCCTCCCCACTGCCCCGGGGGCAACACCACTCCCGAGTGACACGGAGGGGACCCAGGAGCGGAGACGGCAGAATAATCAGAGAACAAGCCAGCGCTGGAGGGCGACCACGCGACGGCTGCGCCAGGGAGATCACGTGGTCATACGGAACCGGCGTCCTGGAGGCAAGTTCCAGACGCCCTATGAACCGGGGCCGTGGATTGTGACGGCCACAAAGGGAACCATGGTGACCGCACGCAAGGAGGGAGAAGAAGTGTCGAGGAACACCTCGTGGTTTAAAGCTGTAACCCCGGGGATAACCAACAGTTCGGAAGTGCTGGAAAGCGCGGAGATGGTGCCTGAGGCTCTGACCCAAGAGGATGGAAGCAACTCACCGATAGGGACACAAGGAGGTCCGCCAGAATCAGAAGACGGATTTCAAACGTCGCAAACCCCCACCAGGAACACCCTACACCATCGGGAACCTGAGCGAAGTCAGAACCTGCGATACAACCTACGGCCCAATCCACCCCCAAGTCAGAAGCTAAGAGACTATGCCTGTCAGCTAAGCCCCTGAATCCATCAGCAAAGGACACGCAAGTACAGCATTTTGTTTTGCTTGGAGTTATGAGAGACTTGGTTATCTTACTTCGAGAATGTTTGATGCAGATATAAAAGTTTGTAAAGTTGGATAGGGATGTAGTGCGGTTAGCACTCTAGTCTGCCCACACATGCACCCCTACATCCGCAGGCCAGGCGTGGCCTGCGGGGAGGCAATAAAGGGAAGGCGTGCGCTCGGGCACGTCACTTCCGACGGTGACCACAGTGTGAGCCTGATTGCTGTAAGCAGCGCGTCCCCACCCCTGCGCTATCTCATTGTGGCCTGGGGCCCCAAGTTGGCATAAAACTACACTGTTCTATATTTATTTACCAAAAAAGTACTGAGTCGACTGTACCTAGGAGTATTCGCATTTCGGAGCAGCGCTG
This sequence comes from Lissotriton helveticus, assembly GCF_964261635.1. NCBI lineage: Eukaryota > Metazoa > Chordata > Amphibia > Caudata > Salamandridae > Lissotriton > Lissotriton helveticus. Next base: position 635,881,620 of record NC_136068.1, on the reverse strand, counting down.
TGGCATCTATACACTGTGACGATTTATATGACTCGTTGCTTCCAATTTTAAAGCCGACCGTTATTATTTGCTGACACAATGCAGTTGTCTTGTTTTAGCTTTTGCTCAACGTTATAGCGTACATGATTGCTGTCATCCGAAATAATAACTACAATGTTGAACCGACTTTTGGCAATAATGCCACATCAACAATCTAATTCTGGTCAGGCAGGGCATCTTTACTGCTTAAATGGAGTACTTGTTGTTCTAAGCGTCTCATTTTAAAAGTACAAACAAAGCTGCACACAGTTCAGCGTGTGGTTGAATGGAAAGACGGGAGCGTTTTAACTTTATAATTGCTCCAATGTATTTTCTAAATGTATCTGACAAACCATGTGTTCCGTTTTGAGTCATATAATTTCTGTTCCTCCAAAAATGGCTTTGGGACTAATTCGGAGAAAACAAGAAAAAGGCATGCAAGGAACGTGGGCGTCCCTTCTAGCTCCCGAGGCAATACTCCAGGGGAGTGAACTCACGAGTAAAGGTGGGACATGCGGCCACCATTAGCCATTTGGAGGCTACGAGTTTTAAAGGACAACCAGAAAAGCCCACCCAGAGCGTGGTAGGAGTCATCCTCCACAAAGTAAGCATAACAGATCGCCTACAGCTCAAGCGCTGTTTAGGCTCCACCTAAAAATGTTCAGATAACTGGTAATTTATGATCCTGCTAGAGAACAATCATTTGTCTGTTGGTAGTTTTAAAATGCAGATACGCTGAATTCTGTGTGGATAGCTCAGTGGGTTACTGCCTTTGTCACGGAGATCCTTGTGTTACTTGCTGTTCAGAAGTTACTATCCTAACATAGGACAGTGACCTATCAACTGTCATCAAAGAGCTGCATACAATCTTTGCTTTTTTGTGTTGTGATATACGTAGAACTTCCTCAGTCTTTCATTATTCTAATGTTGCTAAAAAGAGTTTGTTTGGGCAGTTATAACAATTTTTCAGTAATGTCAACCCCCAACCACTGGAGTACTCTTTAAATCCTGAGTTTGTGCTTCTCTAGACAAAACCCTCGTAAAATATATTGCCCACCAGTATGGATGACATGTGATTTCTACACCTTGTAATCCTCATTGGCTTATGTGACATTCCCTGTAGACTGATTTATTGTCTCTGTATAATGTGTGCATGATGTAAAGTTCTGTGACACGCTACACTGAAATGAGTAGCGCTATACAACAAATGAAATGCATATGAGACAGGGGCAACAGAGAGATGAGGGGCACTGGTGGAGGGTGGCAGTGAGGGAATCCGAGGAGGAGGTCATGGGGGGGAGTGGCTACAGAGAGATGAAGGGCACTGTTGGAGGGAGTTAGTAAAGGTATCTACGGAGAAAGAGGCCATATTAACAGTAGCATGATTAGGACAACTGTGGAGCATACTTTAAAGTGTATGGTAATTATATTTACTGCTATATTCAATGTTTCAAGTTTGAAGGTGATTTTACAACGCTTTTACCAGGAATAATGAAAGTGGAGCCGGATGGTGGCTGATATGGGGCTTAGGACCAAGGTCAGCTGCGAGACAAGTTGCACTTGAGAGGGGTGGTAGAGAAGTGGATAATCTGGCCTGAAAGAGAGTGTGCTGCAGAGTCCGGGGTCAGGTGGAGGTAGTAATGAGGGATTCTCCCTGAAGTCTCGCACAGAGGGAGCCTTAGTAGTGTAACTTGTCTGATACTCCCACCTCAGAAACCTCCTCTTCCCACAATTACATGGGAAAAAAACAATTTATTGAGAGAGTGATAACATTTAGAAAGAGATTTGGAAAAGAGTGTGTTTTACTGGGCCTTGTAAGACTTAGAAGTAATAAAGGAGGGCCCTGGAGCAGGCTTGGGTAGACATATAAGCGACAAAACCGGCTTCCAGTGACCCACCCGAATGCACCCTTGGCCCACCCAAATAAAGATTCCTGGAGCCGGGACTGTAAGAGGCTTACCTGCCCACAGCCAGCCAAGTAGGTGCCCAATTGCTGCCAAATGACAACTTGTTTAGAAACTTTAGACCCAAGGCTAGACCCAGTCAGACATACGCTTAACATGCATTCAAAGCATTCCTTGCACTCAGTTCAGTGCCATTGGCTCCTGCTGATTTGTGCTCTGCCTTAAATGGTTTGCTGTGCTTTGTGTTTTGCTTTTGAGGTTGCATTCCCTTCTTCCCATCCGCACCGATTCAATCTGAACTATTTGCACTATGTTTTTTGTTGTGGTTGTGGGTTACTCCTGCAGCCCACCTCTCACTTCGTGTCTGCCTCCCTCCCGCCCCTCTTCCAGTCTATTTATCCATGCTCCCCTGGCATCAAGATGAAGGGCGCAGAGATTTAAAGTATCTTTAGGAGGTGTCTTCCTATTTTGAGACTCTTAGGGGATTATTTACAAGCCCAGCCCACCGCCAGATCCTCACTCTATTTGACATTCCGGCGGCGCTTAGTGCAGAGCCATATCTAAGGGAGGCCACGGAAGGCCACCCTGCATGGCTCTTCATGGCCTCGTAGATATGGTGCAAGGCAACACAGTGACTTGCGCTACGTTGCCTCACACTGCATAGGGGTGGTGCGCCATGGGATGGGCGTTGCAGTGGGTGTTCCCACTCAACGGCCATCGCTTTCGATACATTCCCTGATGCATAGCGTGAATCTGGGAATGCGTCAAAACCCTGCACCTCCCCAAGAGCGGCATAACTGTTGTTTTTCTGAAAGGAGGTGTGCCCTCCCGCACAAAAACAACCTGATTTCAATGCAGGCACCCTTGTGCCATGGTGCAAGCGGCACTGCATTGGCGCTAGGCAGCCATTTGTTTACCTGCGCAGTGTAAGAGGACAGGAATGTGCTGTATCTCATAGACTCAGTGAATTCCTGCTGTTTTCTTTTGATGCAGGCAGCGCACCAAAGTGATGTGCAGCGCTGCCCTGCGTCGAATTATTGTAATTGAGGCCCTTAGGGCCTAGGTTAAGCTAGTTTTGTTCGGCTCAGGTGTAGTTGTTGTGTTCACTTTGTTTGTAGGATTTTGCTGGGACATGGTAAGAATGTTACTGGCGTCAATGTTTTGGTCTCCTGTTGAAGGTTATCCTATGTGACCTGCTGCCATGAACGAGAGGAAAGAGCCCAGCTGGTGGTGAAGTACTGTGCTATTCATTTCCACTTTTTTGTCAACCACCAAAAGTTGTGATCCGACTATGACATTGCAGATCTTACCCACTTATCCTGTGGAACTGGCACTGTTTCAGTGTTGTATTGCGCCCTGCGTCCATATATCCTCCTCTTGCTGTTGTTTCTCGTCATCATAGGCCCCAATAGGCAAGGACTCCAGCCACATGTGAACCTCTTTAACTAAAACCCTTCCTTGCCAGCTGCAAATCCACTGATTCCATAATTCCCATCAGCGCCTGCTGAAGAGTGCTGACAGCGTGCGCCCAAATGCAGCACTCACTAAGGTGTTAGTGCATTGTGTCTGCATGAGAACTGTTTAACCTATGTTGCTAATAACTACATTGATTATATATAACTGAACAATTTGAATAGAAGCCTTATAAGAGTTTGTAAGTTATAAGACTGGCTAGGGTCATATTGAGTGTGCCCTGTTCAAGTGTTACCTGTGTCTGACTTTCTACTCACAACACTCTTGAAAAGTAAGACTGGACAGATCTCTCGCAACCTTTCCAAACTGTATCCCTAAGATTTGCTAGATGCAGCAGGGGCTTGGGTAGGAATGTTTGTGCAGAGGTCTTCTTTGGTATTTGCTTCCAACAATACTGAGAGTCTCCTTACACCCTTGCATCTACCATTGGTGCTGCTGACACCCTACATAAGCATCCTTTTTTTTTTTTTTTCCAAGACCTTTATTGTACCTTTCGAATTATACACAGCTTCTGGCCTACAACCCCAGGGGCAGGCCGCAACACGTTCACATGCGTTCGATACTGTCTGGATAACACAGCCCAAGTGCCGACATCCCGTGGGTTCGGCGGCGTTATAGAACAATGTATGTACAAAACTCGCATTGTGACTCCTGATATATATAGGTCTGGTTTTTCTATTTTATAACAATAACCTAACGTAACTAAGGAAGTTACCACATTTAGATCGTAAGGCAAACGAGGAAATGAGAGCACAACCCCTGTCCCATCTTGTACGTGCGGATTGTCCTTTGTGGGTGAGCAGAGCCATTACCGCTGGATCCGCTGTTACCATGTCCCCTTGTAGGTGGGTGTCTCTGTTATAGTGCACTACTAAGTCAGGCTAGCCTGTCTACCAGTCCCTCCCCCTCCCAATCATGAATCTGAGTTGGACTCATGGGTCACTAACCTGCCCCCCCTCCTTCCACTCCTTCTACTCGTCCTCCCCCTCCTCGTCTGATGTCAGTGGGTCGTCCTCCTGCAGGGGTTCACATATCTCCCCCCTGAACCCATACCACGGGGTCCATATCTTGTTCCATTTACATGGGCAGGCCCTACTGGTGTATACTACCCTCTCGGTTATCATCACCCTGTCCATGTTCGTACACCATTGTGGCAACGTGGGGGCCTCTACCGCACCCCACTTCTGTGCTATATCACGTTTTGCTATCATCATACCTAACGTGGACCACTGTTGGCCGTGTCTGGAGAGGTTGTTCGGTTCCCAGATATTTAACAGGCACTTACGTGGTTCAGGGACTAGGGACACTCCCATTGTTTGATATATGGTGTGCATTATTTGTCTCCAATACTCCTGGATGCGTGGGCATTCCCATATAGTGTGGAATAACGTTCCCTCCTCCCCACAGCCGCGAAGACAATAGGGATGTTGTGCCCGCTGTATTAAGTGTAGTGTCTTTCTCGTGTAATAGACCCTGTGTAAAATCTTAAGCTGCACGAGCCGGAATTTTGCCGATATGCCCACCTCCTTAGGCGACGCCAGTGCTTCGTTCCACTCCGAATCGTCCATTTCTCCTAAGTCCCCCACCCATTTGTCTTTCAGTTTTACCATAGGATCTGATAGGTTGTTAATCAATTTGCGGTAAGTGAGGGACGTAGCACGTTCTTGCATGTACACTGTGAGGAGGCGATCTTCAAGTGGAGATGCCTCTGGGACCTCTGCTTCAGGTGGGATGGCTGTAAGCAGGGCGTGCCGGATCTGTACATACCGGAACGATTCCATGGGTCCTAGCTTTTTATAGCTGTCGCAGCTGGGCGAAGGGGATCACGGTACCTTTTTCCAACAGGTCTCCCACTGTGGATATACCGATGTTGTCCCAGTGTGTAAAGCCCTTACTGCGTCTCAGGTTACCCAGGGCCCGGGTGTCCCACAATGGGGTGAGTTGAGTAATTCGCCCCTTCCACCCCAGTTTTGCTTGTGCCGTGTGCCACAGCGCTGTGGTAAGTCTGGTGGGTCCCACCAGTTGGTGCACTAGGCGTTGGTCGTATAGGGGTGCCAGTATGCTGTTGGTGCCCAATTGTGCCCTGTCAGCCCTGTATGCCGGGTCTTCTTGTGGTGCATGCAGCCACTGGTTGATGGGCTTTAATTGAGCGGCCCAGTAATATAATTGCAGGTTCGGCAACGCAATCCCCCCGTCGTACCAACCCCTGTGCATTTTAGCCTGAGCAATGCACGCCGGGCGATTACTCCACATGAGACCGGATACCGACGCTGACACCTGCCTGAAGTACCCTGGTAACACCGGGTATGGTGTATTTTCTAGGATATATAAGAAGCGCGGCAGCGACATCATTTTATAGAGCGCCGCTTTGCCCAGCAGTGTCAAGGGCAGCGTCGCCCAAAACTTGACATCTTGCTTCAGCCGCTCCAACGGTGGTGTCAGATTTTTCCGGACAAATTCCGTTGGGTCCTTGGTGACATGGATGCCCAGGTACTTGAAGGAAGACCCTGCTGTTCTTAAGGGGCAGTCGTCGTCAAGAGTCGGGGCCGGACCCTGCAGGACATACAGTTCCGACTTTGCCCAGTTTAAGGTGTATCCTGATACTTTCCCTTGCTCGTCACACAGAGCCAATAGCGCCGGTATGCTATGTTCCGGTTCCGTTAAGTACACGAGCATGTCGTCCGCGTATAGCGAAAGGCGATCTTCCCACCCCTCTGCCCAGGTGATTCCCTTCAACAGTGGAGTCGTGCGTATCAGAGTCGCCAGCGGTTCCAATGCGATCGCAAAGAGCAGCGGCGACAGGGGGCAACCCTGTCGGGTACCTCGCTCCAGAGGGAACGTACGAGAAATGTGGCCGTTCGCCACTACCTGTGCTACTGGTTTAGTGTACAGTAACCGGACCCAAGCTATGAAGTTAGGACCGAATCCCAGGTGCGCCAGGACCTCGAAAAGGTATTGCCATTCCACCATATCAAAGGCCATTTTTGCATCAAGTGCCAGTATGACCGCCGGCTCCGAAAGCGACTGTGCCCTAGCCAGCACTCCATGCACCCTGCGTAGATTAAGACCGGTGTTTCTATGTGGCATAAAACCTGACTGATCTGGGTGTATTAGATGTGGGAGGTGTGTAATCAGCCGGGTAGCGAGGAGTTTCGCCAAAATTTTAACCTCGGCATTGAGAAGGGATATGGGGCGGTACGATGTACACTCCTCCGGCGGCTTCCAGGGCTTGGGGATCGCAACGATAGTTGCGGTCCTTTGGTCAAGCGGTAGTTCGACCACCGCCAAGCTTTCAGTGTACATAGCTAACAGGGGCCCACAGAGCCTCTCCGACGCGGCCTGATACCATTCTATTGGGATACCGTTTGGTCCCGGTGTCTTCCCGGACTTCACCGCATGTATGGCCTTTTGTATTTCCTCCGCCGTGATGTCTGCCTCCAGTTCCGCAACGGCATCCGACGTCAGTGTCTGAGTAGGTATGTGACCTAGCGATGCTCGGGCCATGTCAGCTGACACCACTCCAGCCGGAGTATAAACTCCTTCGAAGTAGTCGGAAAGGGCCTCCAATATCTCCTCGGGGCTAGTTTTTAATATCCCCTCCCTATCACACACTCGTTGTATTCCCCTGGCACTTCCCCCTTTCTTATCTAACCAGGCCAGCATTTTACCTGCCTTATCTCCTATGTCGTAAATTCTTTGTGTTGTCTCAGCGATCTGATCAGCCGTCCGATGCCGCAAGTGCTCCCTATATTGCTGCTGACGTAGGAGTAGGGTATGGGATGTGTCTGGCATTGGGTCCGCCGCATGCGCCACGGTTGGGACGTGCAGAGCTAATTCAAGCTCGGACAATTCAAGTGTTTTCTCTCGCTTATAGGCTGTTATTAACGTTATAGCCTGTCCCCTTAGAACCGTCTTGTACGCCTCCCACAGAATAGCGGGGGACTGTACTGAGGCGGTATTTTCAGCAAAGTAATGTGTAGTCATTGTCTTGAGCGCCTTTCTAACCTTGGGGACTTTGAGATATGATGCGTGTATGGGAAAGGTTCTTCTACGCGATTTCTCCTGAGTGGACAACGTTAGTGTGACCGGAGAGTGATCTGATATCCCCCTAGGTTGGATGTCAATGGTATCTACGTGTTGCAGGCCATCACCCAGCCCCAGGAAGTAGTCTTTCCGGGATAAACTGTTATGCACTGTGGAGTGGTATGTGTATTGTCTCGCAGTGGGGTGCGCGTGTCTCCATATGTCTACTAAGCCCATGGCATTCAGGAACCTTTGGAAGCGGGAAGGACCACCAGTCTGCGTTACCGCCGGGAACCTGTCCACCAGGGCGTCTACCGTGGCGTTGAAGTCTCCTCCGAGTACTATATCCCCTTCAGGTAGGGTCAGGAGAAAGTCGCCAAGTGCTTGAAGTGTGACTGAATGGAGTGCCCGGGGGATGTACACCGACACTACGTTAAGGAGTCTCCCCTCCCACTGCCCTAGGAGTGCCGCAAAACAACCCTGTTCATCTACCTTGGTGCTCAGTGTTATGAACTGTGAAGACTTCTTAACTAAAATACCCGTGCCCCTGGAGCCCGAGGTAAATTCCGAATGTACCGCCATCGTGTACCCCTTCTGTCAAGAGCCTTGGACGCCCCACCGGTGAGGTGTGTCTCCTGGAGAAGCACCAAGGCCAGTCCCTGCCTCTTCACCACGTTCATTACCAACCCACGCTATATCTTGTCTCCCAGCCCTCGCATATTCCATGTCATAAGCCGGAGAGGTGCGCTCCGCGACCTCAACGTCCCACCCTCAGGTGTATGGGATTGGGAGTCGTGCATGCCCGTTCTTGTACCCAAGGTTGCGCCAACTGGATCTTATGACCGGGGTGTGCCGTTCATCCCAGAAACCTAAGCAGTGCGTGTGCATAGTAACGTGTTGTATCCTTACTTGTGGAACTTTAAAAACATCAAAACAACCCCCCGCCCGCCCCCCTCCCTGCCTCCCTGCTTAACGGACATTCAGCCGCCCGCCCCCCCAACTTAACAGAGTGCTTTACCCATCCCTGTAACAGTGTACTTGCGTGCTGAGGTAAAGTATCCCCCGGAGCAGGCGGCCTCCCTGCCCTCTTCCAAGCTCCCCAGGCCAGTGTCCAAGCGCGCCCATGCGGTAAAGTTCTGTATCAGACCATAGGCATCCTTTTAACCAAATTCTGGTGTGAGTATACAGCTTTTGTTTTTAGGGCTCGCCCCTTTCCTATTCCGCAGGAATAGGAAAAGAGCCCTAATACAGTCAAACCAAACTTCAGGCCAAGGGCTCTCCTCCAGAGGATTTTGGACAGTTCACGTGAATCACAATCACATGACCTGCTCTCATGCACGAGCCTTCCCCCTGGCAGCAGCCTTTCTTCACGGCTGCCAGGCCACTTCAAAGGGTTCCGCTGCCCCGCCCCCTGCTTCACGGCCATCTGTTCCTCTCTCCCCACACACAGCCTTGCTCGGATTTCTCCTCCCCCCTCTCTTTCATCACTTGTCACCCAGGGGCCTCCCATGATTGTGCGACCTCAATCTTAGGAGACAGTTCAACATAAAGTACAACATATTAATTTTCTTTGTGGTCGATCTTTTTACCGTTAAATAATAAGATGCGGTTTTGATATTTCTGGAAGCTCCCTGTAATATGTTTCATTTTCTCATTCATTACCTACAAATACCTGGGGCTTTCGCTGGCACTTAATGATGAATGTGTTCTCATTCCTTCCGTCACAAAACAAACAAAAAAATATGTTTTTGAAATTCTTTGCTGTGCTGCCGCCAGGTATTGCGAGATATAAAATAAATCTGTGGCCTCATGCGAAACTCTTCCTCCGCTGTGCTTGACAGGCCTTTGCAATGTGCGTCAGAGGTACCTGCTTAGTGGCGACCATTTCAGACGCTCATCAAAGTAAGTGGAGTCACTTGGAATGTTCACCTGAAAAAGCCAAGAGGGGGCATCCCTTCCCCGGCGGCTTGCACAACTTAATTTGCCCTTCCTCCGGTGCCTTTCCCCATATGGGAACGAAGCCATTGAGAAAGAGATCGCTTTTGGCTGTGCATTATGTGTGGCAGTTTCACCAGAGCATGAAGCAGAGCCGCCTTTCTTTTGTTTTGCAAGCTGCGGCATGCTCCTTGAAGCTCTTTTTTTGCACCCACGCCTTCCCGCTAAGCATTGAGCCCCCCCCCGCCACCCTCACTCGGCACAAACACAACCTCACCCTCAAGCCCGCAATGCCTCTTCAATACGGACTCCTCCCTCGCAGCATTTCCTTCCCTGCCAGACCTCCTCCCTCCGCTCCCAGGCATCTCCCAGTCCCCACTCCACCATGAAGTGCTGGAACTTGTGAACACCTCCAGGGGTACAAAAGTCACACCGCCTTAATAGCTCCTGCCAGCGCCAAATGCTTGTGTATTTCCTCATTTACTCCATAACAAACCCCATAATGCATGTGCCAAATGCAATCAGTTCACCCCGTGGCGATAGAGCTCGCATCATAAACTGAAAGCCCGCATTTCCCTTAACGCTACAAACCAGCACACAAAAAAACATTTTAGCATGCCCACTATACATTTAAACTTTAATTAACATTTTAGCGTGCCCACTATACATTTAAACTTTAATTAACCTATGCTCACTATTGGCCTAGTTTCTAAAACGAACAATGGAATAGGCTGATGGCTGCAGAATTTGCTGGTGGGATGGCAATGGGAAACTTTAATACACGCCATGAAACAACGCCACCAAGGAACAGATGTATTTAGTTGAATTCACAAAGCCTCATAGGTGGCCTTATAGGCTCAGTCATGCCATGTGTACAACAGCTCTACTCACTTCTCTAAGTGATAAAAGCCCCAATACAAAATGTATTTAGGCAACGCAGAGGAAACCAAGACACATTTGGTTATTGTGCCAATCTAATGCTTCAAGGTAAATGACAGCAGAATTGCATTTAGCTTTCAATTGTGTCTCCCCCGTTCGCCCTTTCCTCTCATCCCCTTTGTCTCTGTGCATCGCTCTTCTGTCTCTGTTCCCCTGCAGACGTTTCTTCCGCCCCCTTAGCTCACTCTCTCCCGCTCACCCTCACTTACCCTCTCACCCTCACACACCCTCACACTCACTTACCCTCTCACCCTCACACACCCTCACACCCACACACCCTCACCCACCCTCACTTACCCTCTCACCCTCACACACCCTCTCACCCTCACACCCCCCCACATCCCCTCACCCTCCCATCCCCTCACCCTTCCTCCCATCCCCTCACCCTCCCTCCCATCCCCTCACCCTTCCTTACACCCCCTCACCCCCCCTCACCCTCACCCCCTCTCACCCTCACCCACCCTCTCACCCTTACCCACCCTCTCACACTCACACACCCTCTCACCCTCACATACCCTCTCACCCTCACACACCCCCTCACTCTCACACACCCTCACCCTCACACCCCCTCATCCTCACACCCCCTCATCCTCACACCCCTCATCCTCACACGCCCTCATCCTCACCCTCACACACCCTCATCCTCACCCACACATACCCTCATCCTCACCCTCACACACCCTCATCCTCACACCCTCTCACCCTCACCCACCCTCTCACCCTTACCCACCCTCTCAGCCTTACCCACCCTCTCACCCTCACACCCCCTCTCACCCTCACACCCCCTCACTCTCACACACCCTCACTCTCACACACCCTCGCCCTCACAGCACCTCATCCTCACACCCCTCATCCTCACACACCCTCATCCTCACCCTCACACACCCTCATCCTCACCCTCACACACCCTCATCCTCACCATCACACACCCTCACATCCACTCACCCTCCCTCACACCCCCTCACCCTCGCACCCCCTCACCCTCACACCCCCTCACCCTCACAGCCCCTCACCCCCACTCACCTTCACACCCACTCACCCCCACTCACCTTCACACCCACTCACCCTCACACACCCTTTCACCCTCACACACCCTTTCACCCTCTCACCCTCACCCTCACACCCCCTCTCACCCTCACACACCCCCTCACCCCACATTCCCTCACATCCCCTCACCCTCCCTCACACCCTCACCTACCCCATCACCCCCCTCATCCTCATCCTCACACCCCCTCATCCTCACACCCCCTCACCCTCACACCCCTCACCCTTACACCCCATCACTCACCCTCTCACCCTCACCCACCCTTTCACCCTCACTCACCCTTTCACCCTCACTCACCCTTTCACCCTCACACACCCTCCCACCCTCACACACCCTCCCTCACCCTCTCACCCTCACACATCCTCTCACCCTCACACACCCTCTCACCCTCACCCCACATTCCCTCACATCCCCTCACCCTCCCTCACACCCTCACCCTCACACACCCTCACACACACCCTCACCCACCCTCTCACCCTCACCCTCACCCACCCTTTCACCCTAACTCACCCTTTCACCCTCACACACCCTCACCCTCTCACCCTCACACATCCTCTCACCCTCACACACCCTCTCACCCTCACACACACCCTCACCCCACATTCCCTCACATCCCCTCACCCTCCCTCACCCTCCCTCACCCTCACACCCCCTCACCCTCACACAGCCCCTCACCATCACACACCCCCTCACACACCCTCACCCACCCTCACCCTCTTACACCCCCTCACCCTCTTACACCGCCTCACCCTCTTACACCCCTTCACCCTTACACCCCCTCACCCTCACACCCCCCTCACCCTCTTACACCCCCTCACCCTCACACACACCCTCACCCTCACACACCCCCTCATCCTCTCACCCACACACCTCCTCACCCTCACACACCTCACCCTCACACCCCTCACCCTCACACCCCCTCACCCTCACCCTCTCACACACTCTCACCCTCTCACACACCCTCACCACTCTACCACTCTACCGCCCTCACTCTACCGCCCTCACTCTACTGCCCTCACTCTACCGCCCTCACTCTACTGCCCTCACTCTACTGCCCTCACTCTACCGCCCTCACTCTACCACTCTACTGCCCTCACTCTACCGCCCTCACTCTACCACTCTACCGCCCTCACTCTACCACTCTACCGCCCTTACTCTACCGCCCTCTCTCACTATACCGCCCTCACTCACTCTATCGCCCTCACTCTATCGCCCTCACTCTATCTATCTATCAATCTATCTATCTATCTATCTATCGCACTCCCTCTATCTATCACCCTCCCTCTATCTATCGCCCTCCCTCTATCTATCTATCGCCCTCCCTCTATCTATCTATCGCCCTCCATCTATCTATCGCCCTCCCTCTATCTATCGCCCTCCCTCTATCTATCGCCCTCCCTCTCTTCCAACCAACTCCTTCTCTAACTCCCTGTTCTCTTCTCTTGTGCTGATCTGCTGCTCTCTTCCACCTCACATCCTTCTCTAACCCCCTGTTCTCTTCTCTTCTCCTGTGCTGATCTGCTGCTCTCTTCCACCCGCCTCCTTCTTTAACTCCCTGTTCTTTTCTCCCGTGCTGATCTGCTGCTCTCTTCCACCCGCTTCCTTCTTTAAATCCCTGTTCTCTTCTCCTTTGCTGATCTGCTGCTCTCTTCCACCCCACCACCTTCTTTAACTCCCTGTTCTCTGCTCTTCTCCTGTGCTGATCTGCTGCTCTCTTCCACCCGCCTCCTTCTTTAACTCCCTGTTCTGTTCTCCCATGCTGATCTGCTGCTCTCTTCCACCCGCCCCCTTCTCCAACTCCCTGTTCTCTTCTCCCGTGCAGATCTGCTGTTCCCTTCCACCGCCTCCTCCTCTAACTCCCTGTTCTCTTCTCCTGTGCTGATCTGCTGCTCTCTTCCACCGCCTCCTTCTTTAACTCCCTGTTCTCTTCTGCTGTGCTGATCTGCTGCTCTCTACCACGTACATCCTTCTGTAACCGCACACACACATACATACAACCACGCACACACACACTCAACCACACACATACACCACACAACTACGCACACACAACCACACACATACAACCACACACACACAACCCCACACACACAACCACACAAACACAACCACACACACACACACAATCTCACACACAACCACACACACAACCACACACACAACCACACACAACCACACACACAACCACACACACAACCACACACCCAACCACAACAATACACACAACCACACATACCCACACACACAACCACAACCACACACAGACAGCCACACATACAACCTCACACAACCACACATACAACCTCACACAACCACACACAACCACACACACAACCACACACAACCACACACACAACCACACACACAACCACACCCAACCACACACACAACCACGCACACACAACCACACACATCTATCTATCGCCCTCACTCTATCACCCTCACTCTATCTATCGCCCTCTATCTATCTATTGCCCTCACTCTATCTATCTATCGCCCTCACTCTATCTCTCTCCCTCACTCTATCTCTCGCCCTCACTCTATCTCTTGCCCTCACTCTATCTCTCGCCCTCACTCTATCTATCGCCCTCACTCTATCTATCTATCGCCCTCACTCTATCTATCTATCGCCCTCCCTCTAGCTATCTATCGCCCTCCCTCTAGCTATCTATCGCCCTCACTCTATCTATGGCACCACCACAGCATCACTCAGGGGCACCACAGCATCACTCAGGGGCACAACAGCATCACTCAGGGGCACCACAACATCACTATGCGCTACCACAGCATCACTGATCGCCACAGCATCACTCGTCGCCCCAACATCACTCAGCGCCACCACAGTATCAATCTGTGCAACAATTCAACAACAACTGGTTCAAATATGTTCTCTCAATGTTTCAAGCTTTATTACAAATGTCACAAAAAGATGTTAATATTTCACTTCTGTTCTTGGATTTTCGTCGCAATAAAATACACTGAACATAATCTTCACAAAAGTTATTTACAAAAGTTTAAGCTATTGCCATTATAAATTACAATAACTTTTATTTGAGTATTAATTATTTAATTTTTTTTAGCCATTGTTATTTGTAATATCAATACATCTAAGTAACGTAAATACAAAACATGTTGCATTACAAATGCTATAGGTGTCACATTTGCAAAAGATAAAAGTATTGGCATTGTAAATGACAAAGCTAGTAATTTCGCTATTTTCAAAACCAACACATAAATACAAAATTTGTCATTTACAAGACCAATAGCTCTAACTTTCCTAATGCGAGACCTATTGCATTGCAAATGCTTGTTGGATATGTGACTTACTCTGTAAGTCACATGTGGAGTATTGGGTTGCTATTGTTTAGCTCTTCAGAAATACTACTATGATAGTCTATTTCTTTACTGCAGATCTCTGTTATATGTCTTTTCGTATTTGGACTTTGTGAAATGTTGTCATAAGAACTATTGTAGTGAGCTAAGAGCGCTCTTTTCGTCTTGCGATTCCCTTTTGGAGGGTGGTTCTTACATTTTCACGCATCTGTTTTTTTCTAAACCAGTGGATTTCGGGCAGTTTGTTTTCACTTAAGTGGACAACGTATTTATTATGAGTGCTTCAATACTTCGAAGATTAACCCCTTCCATGCTGCCGCGATTCTGCTCCTGTGCTGAAGATTTCAGCGCGGGTGCGGTCATGACGGCCCCCAGCCGTCATCAGCACACGAGCACTGTAGTGCATGACGGCTGGGGGCCGTCATCAGCATGCAAGGGGTTAAGAAAGTTGGAACGCGGCTCTAATTCAGAGTTTATACCTTGCATTCTTTTGGATGCTATTTACTTGTGAGTTCTTCCTTTAGGGTAAAGGAACAGTGTCTAGCGTAGACATGTGATTATTTTCTCAAATACAGGCAATATCTTTCTGTTCTCCGCTTTGTGGTGAGGTAAATTGGCAGCCAAAGGTTTGTGATTGGTCCAACTTATCTCTAGACCAACTTAAATTGGATTGGCATTTTTGTCCATGAAAGTCTTGAAGACTATGTTTTGATAGACTTTTCTTCATCTAATGTCCTTAATATACGTGGGTCCGTCTGATCTACATTTCCTTTCTTCTGGAGAGAAGGTACTTGTTTATTTCAGCATTTCTCATTTAGTGAGGATTCATGGCTACTTTTTAGGTTTCGCCTGGCGTCGGAGCTCCTAGCTCTGCCCAGGAGAAATCTTATGTCCCTACAGTGTAGGGCTTAGTCCCGCCCTCTGTTCCATTGGCTAGCTCCATAAATGGAGGCTAGCCATTGGAACAGAGATCTGTCCGTCATGGCCGGACCAGATTCGTGGGCGTGCCCGTGATTTTTACTCATCCCACCCCTTTTCCTATGTCATGTGGCTGTGGGCGTGTTTATTTTTTTTTTTGTTTTACAGCTTTGTTTTCGCCATTTCTGAAGTGTTCTTTGCAGGGGTGGGTTACGCGATGTAGCGCTGTCCGTCCCCGTTCCCCCCCCTCCCGCTGTTCGTGTTCCCGTCCCCCTCCCGCTGTCCGTTCCGCCCCCCCTCCCGCTGTCCGTGTGCCCGTAGGTGCTTGTTGTGTGTTGTTTTCCCTTCTTTTTCCATAGTGCTGGGCCGGAGTTGGAAGTGAGATTGCTCATACCCACACTAACTTGCCATACCACCCACCCCCCTCCCTTCCCTACAGCGAGATATGGGGCCCTGGGTGGCGCGGGCCCGGGAGTGCCGGCCGGCTCGCGAGCCACTGCTTGGCACTCTGGTTGGGGGCGGCGGGATTCAGCTGTTAAGTTCACTCCTCCCGCCGCTCCCATTTCCACACATTGGTCTTGCTGTTCCCGCGGTCCGGCTCAGAGCAGCTAAATTAACTATCGCTCCTAATCCGGTGGCACACTTCGACGACGGCGATAGCAGGGAGTTTGCCTGGTTTGGGAGCCATGCTCTCTCCTCTGGCAAAATGATTCAGAAAAGGGGGTGGTGATGAACAGAGTGTCTGAATTAAGCAGACCACTCTTACCCAGTCCAAAGATCAGGGCTTGATCCATCACCGTTATTTAGCTCACTGCCCCATCCCAGCTCAGAACCTGGCTATATGCAAATTAGTCTGTCCCTGGCCCAGTGCATCATGGGAACAGGGCAGACAAACTACCAAGCCAATTCTTCACCAGAAAGGAGACAAGCTTCCGGGGACCGGTTTCTGCCATTTCAGGCGTCGTCGGCCCGGCTTGCTTGAATCCTGATGGAGCAGTGAGCAAGGGACTCATGTCTGAGTATACCCTTCCCGCGGTCCGGCTCAGAGCAGCTAAATTAACTATCGCTCCTAATCCGGTGGCACACTTCGACGACGGCGATAGCAGGGAGTTTGCCTGGTTTGGGAGCCATGCTCTCTCCTCTGGCAAGGCATCCGCCCGTTTGTCAATGTGGGGGCAGAAGGCGGCAACTCCATCACTGGGGCATCCTGGCGCTGCGGGGCTCAACACACGTGGATAGCACTGCTCCCAGCGCCACCCTCCCTGGCGCTCTGGTGAGTTTCAGAGCGCCACCATATTAGAGAACAGTGCGCGGGCTACCTCTGTTGGTTGCTTTCGGCGGAGCGGTCACACTTTTAGGTGGCCCCGCTCAATTTTGACTGGGTGCTGGTTGGCCCGTCTGGACCGATGCTTCGGGGCCTCATCAATACGACGGGGCGCTGCCAGGCGGGGAACGATTGAAGCATGAACATGTCCCGTAGCAATATAACAGAAGGAGTATGCCCCTTCCCTTGTTTGTACTTATTTAATTAGGCGTTATACAGCGCTGACTTTTACGAAGGTGTCAGAGTGCTTCGCAATAGGAACAGGAGTGGTACAGGAGGAACTATTAAAAGTCAGCAGGTTACAAGAGCAAACGTTGCGTCAGTATGGCAATGGTGACTATTGTGCACGAATCTAGAGCAAACAAAAGACAAGAGGTAGCAAACCAGAAGTTACAGGAGGAAGTAAGTGACGTGTGCTGTTACAAAAGCATACAAGCACGTGAACTACGGGCCCCTGTGCTGCGTCGGTGTTGATGTATCACACAGCAAGTTATCTGCCTCAGTTAGAGCGCTTCAGAAGAGGACAGATCTGTTACATGTGAACCAACACGATAGGTATGCTGCATCATGTTGGCGTGGCATATCGACAAGAGCTGCCTGCCCTGGCGCTGGTGTAGTAGGTCCGAGCGGGTCGCCGGCTCTACAACCTGCGAGGCAGGTAGCACATTTGTCAACCGTGCGGGTACAAAGTACTGAGGTAGCAAGCGGTACAACACAGGAGTAAACGGGTTATGTGTGCAGGTTTCATAAAGCGCAAGTAGAGGTGCTCACTGCATCAATCGGAGGACAGATGGCGATGCCACTGCCCGCGCTTGGGGTAGCCTCTGCCTTTGTGTCCTTCCAGGCAGTGCATTCACACGGGACACTCAACCATTGGGTCCATGAGTATCGCCTGGGACAGCATAGGCGCCTCGCCCGCGGCCATTCGGTACCAGCCCCCCCCCACCCCCCTTCCCTGCGAACGTCATTGTGCACTATTTGAAGGCTGGTGCAGACACCATTTCGAGGCGGACTGGGGACAGGGTAAGCCCAAGACACACTCAGTTGGAGAAGCGGAGGTCTCTTCGCTCTTTGAGCACGTGCAGTTTAAGCAGGTTCTCGCATCTTGCGTGTGGGGGAGGTATGTTTCACGCCTCGAGGGGGCCCGCATGTTCACCGTGCGTGCCCGCTCCGGGATCCCACGTTCTCGCGGAGTCAGTTCTGTGTTTGCGACCATCTTGCGGGATCTTGCGCTAGTCTAGCTTACCAGGGAGGATGGGTGCTGGGCGGAGCTCAGACTTAAATTAGGTGCTCACCTCTCCCGGCGGTTCCCTCGCTTCGCGCGTCCCCCGCGGGGAGATGAGTCATTCTCCTCTCTTATATGCTGCGCTGGCCGGGATGCATCTCTCGTGTGCTGGTGTCTCACCGGCGGCGCAATGCTACATTACACCAGTCTGCGAGAGGTGAAGGGAAACTGTGCTTCCATGGCCCGGCGGTTCTACTGTGTACGGTTACTTTTATTTTGCGAGGGTGAGTATCCGCACTTCTCTAGAGGGAGTTAACATGTTTATTCGGAGACTATTGGCACTCTTCAAAGCTAGTAGGTACTCTGGCCCAGGGTACCTGCACTTCTATTTCAATTTCAAGCACGTGAAGAGAGGACCCTACCACGGGGTCATCTTGCAAAAATCGAAGGGCTGAGGAGTGGCGAGTGTGTATGTTAGTTACCTCCTTGGCGGATAACATCCAGCCCATTTCCAATGCCTGCGCACCGCGCTGTGGCAGCCTGAGATCTTATTTCAGTTATCCTCCCGGAGCAGAACAAGCAGGGTAAGACCTGATTGCAAACGCCATCCAGCAAGTGTTTTCTGACGTTTCTCCCTACACTCGGGACCCCTTGTCCTTGACTATCGACTGTAGGCTCCTGCTCCCCCCCTTCGGTTGGCCACTCACTGAATAGCATTAGCAGTCGATGGGGGGCCGTGGCACGACGGGCCGTCTGTGGGGGGGGGTAGTAGGCGTTACAGGCTCCCTCCATTGCGGCCTCACACCGTATGCGCCACCTACGGTCATGGCAAACATTTAGATTTCATGATTCTATTATTGGTTAGAGGCTGAACAAGTATGGTTTTCACAGGATAAATCAATTCTCTCCAAAGACAACATTGTTGCATGGCTTGGGTTTTTAGAACAGCGCCTTAATACACCAGATCACTTCTGGAGGAAAGTCCTCTGGACAGATTAGACAAAGTGGAGTTGTTCAGCTATGGTGCACAAGATGTTTAATGAAATCCAAACCATGTGTATCCCAATGAAAACTTCATATCAACTGTCAAGCATGGTGGTAGAGGAGTGATATTTTTGGTCTTGTTTTGCAGTCATGGCACCTGGATCTTTTAGTCCTTGATTTCATGTTTAACCACGTTAAATGCTTATTGTTATAAGCTGACTTTTAGCTTTGTACTCTAAAAAAAGAAGCACGTGTATTTGAGATTGAACTGTGGCACCACAGGAGACATGGGTATCTTGGTTTGAGCTTCTTGAATGTTCATCAACAGAATAACACTTTACGACAAAACTAGTTGCCTGATGAGGAACTAGATGTTTTGCGTAGGAAAACCGAGGTCTGTGTCCACTAAGGTTTTGTGCAAGTTGCTGTAGGCCGAATGTCAGAAAGATGATACATTGCCACTTTACCAAATCCCACTCAGGCAATCTGTCCCTTCCAGAGATCTGTGTGCAGCCTGTGTAGGCCACTGAATCGAACACTGGCAGGCCAAGTGTAGGGAAATCTGCATGCATCCAATTAAAATGACGAAGGAAACATAAGTAAAGTTTGTAGAGATGTTTAATCCGTCTTTTCAAGTCGAAGCTAAGTTACATAATACTTTTCTAACCACCGCTAAACTGCCTCCCGGATCCCCAGTCCTTGAAAGAGAACATTCCAGTGAGCGTGATTTTCCACGAGCACAGAGAGAAGCGTGCTCGTGGAAACCACGCTACACGTGTAATATATACAACGCATCTGCCTCCTTTTTTTTTGTTTTTTACATAAATACTAATCCATGACATATTCTTTGAATCTTTCAGGACAGTGATGTTCCAGTTTCCTCCTGGCGGAATCGCTGTTCCAATGGGAACAACCATGATTCTGTTTAGAGGAGACATCGGAAACCACGCTACACTTGTAACATATACAATACCAAGCTTATATCCTCTCCTCCCATGGTTGATAGAACAAAGAACATTGTGTTAGATCATGATCTTCATACATGTTATCACATTGCTTGAACACACCTGGTTTTGGGCATTCCATACATGTACATTTTTTTTTAATTCGGTGTTGGAGTATAAAAATTCTAAAGGACAACACTGTTGGTGATAACATAAGGGAATACGGTTATTAAGCAGGTCAGACTGGCTATCAAATATGTTTAATGTACTTAATGATTTGCAGATGACAAAGCACCGTGCATTTTCTCTTCACTCTCTATCCTTCTCTCTTTATCTTTCCTTTTTGCACACTCTCTCGCTCCTGCCCTCCTTCCTGCTCTCTTCTTCTTTCCTGTCCTCCCTATCCCTTCTGCCTTCTCTCACTCTATTCCCTCTGCCCTCCTTCTTGCTCTCTCTCTCTTCTGCCATCCCTCTCTCTTCTGCCTTCTTACTCCCTCCTGCCCTCCCTTTCCAGCTCTCTTCTGCTCTCTTTTACCTTCTTGTCCTCCATCTCTCTCTTGTTCTCTCTCTTTTCTGTTTCAATCTCTCTTCCTTTTGCCCTCCCTCTACATCTCTCACACTCATGCCTTTCACTCTCCATCTACCTCCCCATTTTCTCCTCACTCTCTATCCTGCACTCCTTAGCTTTTCTTTTCACACTCTCTCGCTCCTACCCTCCTTCTTGCTCTCCCTCTTTCCTGTCCTCCCTATCCCTTCTGCTTTCTCTCACTCTATTCCCTCTGCCCTCCTTCTTGCTCTCTCTCTCTTCTGCCATCCCTCTCTTTTCTGCCTTCTTACTCCCTCCTGCCCTCCCTTTCCACCTCTCTCTTCTGCTCTCTTTCACCTTCTTGTCGTACATCTCTCTTGTTCTCTCTCTTTCCTGTCCTCTCCTCCTCTAGCCCTCCTTCTCCTTCCCGCCCTCCCTCTCCTACCTGCCGCCCTCTCCTTTCTGCCCTCTCTCACACACTCCTACCTTCCCTCCTGTCCTCCCACTCCTTCTTGCCCTCCCTCTCCCTTCTGCCTCTTTTCCTTCTTGCCTTCCCTCTCTCTCCTGCCCTCTCTTCCTTTTGACCTCTCTTCCTTCTTCCTTCTTACTCCTGCCCTCCTATATGCCCTCCCTTTCCCTTCTGTCCTCTCTCTTGCTCTCCCACTATTTTCTGACCTCCCACTCCTCCTTGCATTTTCGCCTTCCTACCCTACCTCCGTATCCTCCCCACTCTTCTTTGCATATGCCTTCTCAACATGCACTATCACTGCACACAGCCTCTCAACACATGGCCTCTCTGCACATGCCTCTCTCCATATAATCTCTCTGCACAGGGCCGTGTGTAGAGAGGGCAAGTGAAGATAAGGCATGTGTAAAGAGGGCGTGTGCAGAGGGTGTTTTCCAGAGAGGCACTCCATATTCCTGTGTAAAGTAAAACACATCAACGTTTTACACATAATTCAAAGAAGTTAGAAAAGACCATTTGTCAAAAGCACTACCAAGAGCTCAAACTTTAACAAAGGCGAAACCATTGCATTGTAAATGCTTGTTCTTTTGATTTTCAGTCTACCATTTCACAGACAAGCATTTTTCGTAAGGCAAGTCACCTACAGGGTTGTAGTGGTGGTGTAGTACCTCTCCCCCACTCCCCCACTCCCCGCCCCATCTCTCTCGGGTTGTGTATTTTTGCTGAATCTCTCATTTCGGAGATAGTATATATGATGATATACGGTATATACACGATAAAATGTGTTTCTTATATTGTCTTGGATCAAAGGTATCGTATGTGCCTGTTGTTGACAGGGTTTTATTTTATGAGATATTTTGGAACTGCACTTATAGGTGCATCCCTTTCTTCAATATTATTGTGAAGTGTTTCTTGGAACTGGTTTCTCTGTTCTAGTTTATTCTTTTGTATACAGTGTATACATGACGGTATTATATGTGTTACACATTTGTATTTGTTTTTAAAAAGAGAGATAATAAAGATGTTTAATCAAAGATGCAGTTGATTCTCTTTTCTCGCTTGCCATGGGGCTTGAGCTTATTCGGAGCTCGAAATAGTATTCAGTCTATTGCACTATGACACTTAAGGCTGTATGGTGGCAAGCTTTATACGTTCTGTCTACTGGCAATAGTTATTGGCCAGTTAACTTCTGTGAATATCTGGGTCAATTGGAGTATCTGGTGACGCATTTACATTTGTATATATTTTTATGTCTATATATCCATCTTGTGGCAATATGTTATGCAATCTGTGCATGTAGCCCTGTTTAAGTTGTTTTTATTGGGGATTTTCTCTAAAATCCATATCTGGTATTTTCAGACCATTTGATGTTTATTTTTTCGGCACACGGTTTCCGCAACCAATTTCTATAGTGGCTCCGTGTTCTGACCCGGAAGGTTTCACAGGAGAAACTGAAGTCCGTGCGCAGAAGGGGACTTATATGGCTTCACTGACGTCATATCCGGAGACGACGTCACCGCTGAGCCATACGACAACGCCCCCTCCTGCAGGCATAGCTACTGCTGAAAAATTTCTGGATCCAGACTGACTCCTGGGGAGAATTTAAAGTTGGAGATCTGCGGCTAGACTGTGTCTTTACCAGATATAGTGTTACACAAGGTAAGTAACTTTTACTTTAGGAGGTACTAAAGAGTTACTAAAGACAAGCAAACCTGGCTTACGTGGGGGTGGGGTGGAGTACAGTGCTCCAGTTTAGGTAATGCTAGAGTGACTCACATTACAATGTCCTGCCAAAGCAATTAGACTTTAATTCACTGTTAATGTGCACAATTGAAAGACCCTTACACAGTTTGTGCTGTGCAATGCTTTATTTGTAAAATCATCATGGTTCATGTGGATTGCACAGATTTGACTTATGTCTGTACTTACTCACCATTGAAAATGAGTGGAATGACAATTTGCAGCTTTTACCTGTTTCTCAACTTTGAGACGGTCTCTTTTCTGGTCAAACTAACAGGTAACCAAATAAAAACCATATGTTTTGCTGTTAAACCTTTGACTTGTAAGCTTCTAATGGATACCATCTTTTGAAGATTCCTTAACAATTATTGTGCTTGTCATGAGAATGAAGATGACATTTTTTCAAATGTTTGTTGTCACAGGTGTTAGCAGGCAGCCTTCGGGGTCCAGGTTAGTGTTATGTCCCAAGCAATGCTAACAATATTTATGTGCAACAAGGCACCCTCAAGAAGGGACCGCTCACAGCCCCAGAAAAGTTTGTTGTATTTGGGTATTCTTAGAAGTGGGTCCCATGCTCATTGTGCCACTGACATCAAGCTGCACCCGACTGAGAGGCCTAAATAGGCCAAAACATGTTGGGCGTGGCTTGTTTTCAGACAGGACTTAGTATGGCAGCTAGGGTACAGATTGTGCTAAACGATGAGTGGGAAGTAGCTGAGATTTATTCAAGAATTCTATCCATCACTTTTTTGTTAACTTCATTTTTATATGTATGCGGTGCATAAGCACTGCTGGTGACAGTGCCTTTCCTTTTTACCAGCATTGAGGCAGGATCTGGTTAAGTTTGTAATTCTTTTCTTTTGTATTGGACTTTTCCCCCATTTTTGTTATTATATGAACTATGTCTCCACTCAAGTCACTAGGCCCTGAAGAAAGGTATGCATCTTCACTTGAACCCTTTTCAGTGTTGCGGCCAATAAAAATCCCACTGGACTTTTTGTTGTTGTTAAGGAGTATTTTTGGTGATGTTTATAAGCGCCCTTCTTGACGTGCCTTCTTATGCCATCAGGGTGCCAGTTCCATTGAATTGAGTCATCTCCGGTAAGATGCTGAGAGCCTTGACCGCAGCTGTTTTGACCTATGCCTCTATGTGATCAAGCTATGGTGTCATATCTGACACCTGCTTACACCTCTCTTCAGAGTTTGCTCTTCATTTTGACGTCTCACCTGAGTCCAGTTAGAGAAAACATTTTTAATTCACCGAAAATGTTTCTGAGAGGCGATTTTCCCGAGGTACTGGCAATGGCTTCAAAAGAATTGAAGATCTCTTTGGTTCTAATTCAGACCCGGTTCTAATTCAGACCCAGTTCTGAGGCCCAGAAGGTTTTGCATATTGAAGATGATTGGGATTTGATATTTAAGACCTTAGTGATGATGCTTCGCTAGAGATTGAGCTGCCAAGTTCAGAAGATCTCCATCTGCAAAGCATGTGCAATTTTATGAATTGATAAAAAATAAATAAATAAAGAGCAGCAAAGGTTCTACTTGCTTCTATTCATTTAAGGAGCCTATAGCCTTTGTGTACTGAAATATTGGCAGGTAAATAGACTGTAGTGTGTACTGCCTTTTAGTGAGACATTAATGGATCTTATAGTCCAATTGGGAGACAAACTTTAGTCTGCCGCAGCTAGAAGCACCGTAGGTATATACAGAGTAGCCCCTTATAGGCACTCCCTCTTTTTCCTACATATGCTCACAGGAGTCGTCTGGTTCATCCTTGTTAACCAGTTAACTGGGGTGATGGGGGAGGAATGTGAAGGAGGAAATGAAGACTGTACTATATTTGTCCTGCCAGACAGTCCACTTGTCTGGACCAGACAGGGAAGCAGTTTTAATGCTTCGGGCGACGCAGCTTTAAAGGTGAACGCGTTGTCATGTGTTGTGGAAACTAGCAACTTTAGATACTATCCTCCAGAAAATGAGGGATCACAACTTCTTCTCCAGGCTATGCAGTGCTGAAATGGATTCTGCCAAACATTCATTGTAAACTGACTTGGACTCAGTAGATGCTGTTTCTCGATCTGCTTCTGTTCTGAGATATTGATTAGGATATCGCCACCCGCATTTAGCTATGCTGCCCTTCGGTTTATCTTCTACTGCAACAGTATTTACAGGGCCTCTGTTCCATGTTGTGGCAATTGTTCATGAGCATGAGGTTCAAGTCTTGCATTACTTCTATTAGTGGTTAACATCAGTTCCCTTTATTCAAAAGCAAAGAAGGATCGTCAACATGTTTATACTACTCAGAATACACATCATTCAGGTCTCCTGAATACTGTCTCAAGACTTGACCTTCTTAGGAGCACCGTGCTGCATGGCCTTGAGGAGGTTCCTCGATAATGCAAAGCAGATAGTAATGTTGTAGTTTCAAGTAGAGGTCCGGGCATGAACCACCGTCTTGAAGCATGCCAGTGATTGTACCTTACGGGGTTTGTGTTGGCTCTCAGCTGTAGTCCCATGGGCTACATTACACTGATGTAATCTGTTCCCTGTTGAATCTTCCTAGGATTGCGAAGTTGTAATTACCATGACAAAGGATGCTGTAGGAACTATTTTGTGGTGGCAGGAGACAAATCAACTTCTGTCCAAAGTGACTGCGGCCAGAAAAGGTGGCAGTGTGGGAGGTTTCAAAAAACAGTATTGTGAATGGATATCATTATATTTAGGATGAGTGCTCTCAGAAGTACTCCATACAATCCTAAAGGTAGAGGATGTTGACAACTTTAGGTAACCAAGACTTCAGATGTTTGTTGGACTTGGCAGGGTCCTCCCCAAACCTTTTGCCTTTACCCCTCCTGTTTTTGTTGAATTTGTTTTTGTTGGCCTTAGGACTCTAGGCATTTTTCCACTGCTAACCAGTGCTAAAGTTCTTGTGCTGTCTTCTTTTTTTTTTTTTTTAAATATATTTTTTATTGATTTCACAGGAAGAAAGAAAACATAAATGCTACATCATGCATGTTTCCACATCTCAAGGATGTCTGTCATGTTCACGGGACGTATCACATTACATAGTAGTACATTGCTTCATGTAGCTTAACAGAGGTATGTGACAAATGTTCCAGCCGTGTCGGCTCAGCGAAGAAGATGACACCAGAAAATAAACAGCAAGGAAAAAATAAATAAATAAATAAATAAATAAATAAAAGGAGATGTGAAATGGGGGTCATGGTCATCTAACTTGGAGGCGTGGTGTGTGATTCGGGTCGGGGGTGTATCAATGCATTGGGGGCTCGTGGGTGCCTTTGAGTAGTGACTACGAATTTCCGGCAGGTGTCGGGGAGGGCCATGGGTAGGTAGCGGGAGGTGTACAGCGTGTGCAGAATGCCGGGTAGGGCATCACCATGGCGGTCAGGGTGGGGCGTCGCCGGTAGGCGCATCAATGGCGTCTTGTGGGTGGTCGTGCGTTTCCCTGTCGGGGGCGTCAGGGTTAGGATCTATACTCTCTGCACCGTTCTGCGCCTCTTGGCAGTCACTATGTAAGGAGCTCAGCATCTCGTCCCACAATGTCGCGATCGGGAACTTTCTCAGGCCCGCCGTTTCCTCATTGTGGAGGGTGATGCTCTCTGCCTTCGCCCAGTTGTCCAGGGAGGTGCGCCAGTGTTCCGCCAGGGGTGGAGCGGTTCGCTTCCAATGTTTTGTAATCAGCCGTTTGGCCGTGAGGAGGCCGAGGTCCCAGAAACGGGAGGGGGCTTTATTGTGTTTGGTCCGCTTGTATAAGCCTAGTATACATGCTTCCCACGTGTGTTGTATCGGCGTGGCCGTGCAGCGCTCTAGCGTTGGTAGTACTGTCCGCCAGTATGTTTGAAGTTGTGGGCATTGCCATAGCATGTGTAGCAAGTCTGCGCCCCCCAGTGCGCATCTCGGGCAGCAAGATGCTGCGCCCGGGAAGTACTGATTAATTTTATCCGGTGTGAGGTACGCTTGATGCAGTATATAAAACTGGATCAACTTAAAGCGCGCATTTCGGGGGATGTTCTTGGGGCCCATCAGTATTATCATACACTCTCCATCTGTCCAGTCCTTCCCCCTGTCAACTGCCCATTTGTCACGTAGTGGTTGCAAGGTGCACTGCGTGTGTGACAACAGTGCTTGTGTCAGCCAGTGCACCACATGTGTCCCGTCTCCCATGACATGTAGGCTCTGTATCAATTGATGAGTGGGTGGCTCCTCAGTGATGCTCCCCCACCGCTGCGTGTATGCCATGACTATGGAGGCGTGCTGTAAGATCTGCCCCGCTGGAAGACCCGTGTCATCGGCCAGTGTCACGAAAGGTATCAGGGTGCCATCGGCGTATAGGTCCGCCATGGTGTCCACTCCCACGCGTGTCCAGTGTTCCAGTGCCGCCTCCGTGACAACGGATGTGGCCTTGGGTGTACCCAGGAGTGGGAGCGCCGGGGCGTATGGTGTAGTGTGTTTTGTTAGTTTCAAACTCCTGGTGTAGCATTTTACAGCCACGTCCGCATGTAATTGCGATGTTCTCCTCGTGTACGTCAGGGGGTGGAACAGGGAATGTATCTGTGCGTGTGATAGCATATCTGTTGCCGTGGCTGTGTCCTCTAGATTTTTCCCTGCGAGCCAGGCAGTCACCCATTGTAGTTGTGCTGCTAAATAATAGAGTTCAAGGTTTGGCACTGCGAGGCCACCGTCACTGACCGGCGTATACAGTTTTCGCAGAGCCACTCTGGGCCTCCCGGTGTTCCATATCAGGTCTCTGACCATGGTTTCTAGCTCTTTGAAAGTGCGGACCTGGACGTATGTTGGGATGTTAGCAAAGTAATATAGGAGTCTGGGCAGGACGATCATCTTCGTCAATGTCACCCTGCTTGGCACATTGAGTGGGAGGGTCTTCCAAAAGGCAATCTGGGATCTTATGGACGTTATGGCGCGTGTCAGGTTGCCGTCCAGGATGTCCGGAGGCGTTCTATATATATATATTCCCAGATACTTAAACGTGGTGTGGTGCCACGGCAGCCGTTCGCCATTGATCGTGACTGCAGGGTCTGGTGTGTCAGGGGCGAACGCATACGCCCCTGATTTGGCCCAGTTAACTTTAAGACCTGACATGACCTCGAAGGACCGGAAGATTTCCGACAGTTCTGTCGGTAATTGGGTGAGGTCTCTGACATACAAGAGCAGGTCGTCTGCATATAGCGAGACGATGTGCACGCCGTCCGCCATTGGGATACCCCAGTGCGTGCCCCTGGTTCGCAACACCTCAGCGAGGGGTTCTATTGCCAGTGAGAAGAGCAGCGGGGACAGCGGGCAGCCCTGTCTGGTGCCGCGTCGGACCCTGATGGCGTCGGACAGCAGCTTGCCCGTGCGGACTCGCACCTCAGGGTGCCTGTACAGTAATCGGACTAGTTTAATGTAGTCGTCCCCTAGCTCGAATTTGCGTAACACTGACAGCAAATAGGGCCATTCGACCGAATCGAAGGCCTTCTCAAGGTCCAGTACTAGGCAACTTGATCGTGGCCATGCCTGTACCGCATAGTTCTGCACGCGGAACAACCTCCGTATGTTGTGGGAGGTGCATCTTGTGGGCACAAAGCCGTTCTGATCATTGTGTATCAGGGCGGGCACCAGGGCTGCCAGGCGTCGCGCTAGGGTCGACGCCAGGATCTTATAATCCGTGTTCAACAGCGCCAGTGGTCTGTACGATCCAAGGAGCGCGCCATCTCGGTCCGGTTTAAGAAGAGACACCAGTGTCGTCTCATTCATAGACCGGGGCAAAGCTGAGTCTTCCAGCGCCGCCGAGTACACCCTGAGGAGTTCTGGGATCAGGATATCGGAGCAGGCTTTATAATACTCCGCTGGTAACCTATCTGGGCCGGGGGCTTTGCCATTCGAGAGGGCGAAGATGGCTTCGCGTAGCTCATCTGCCACTAGCGGCGCTCCTAGGTCGTCCCGTTGGTCATCTGATAGGACTGGTAATGTAATTTCGTCCAGGTACGCAGTGATGGTCCGTTGTGCGGTTATCAGCCGGGACTCATATAGCGCACTATAATGCGCCACAAAGGCCTCGTGGATTTTTGCCTGGGTGTATACGACCGGGCCAGCAGCCGGATGTATCGCTGTCACGGGAGACGTGCGCTCCTCACGCTGTATCAGCCAAACCAACAACTTGCCAGGTTTGTCCCCAGTGTGATGTGTGCGGGCTGAGTGGGCTGTGTAGTTGACATGTTTCAGTCTAGCAATCAGTCTATTGTGTTCCGCCTGAGCCTCCAGTAAACTAGCGTTGGCGCCAGTGGCCGCCGCCTGTTCCGCTTGCATCAAATCTGACTCTAAGCGTCTGAGGTCAGCTTCTAATTGTCGTCGGGAGTGGGCTTGGGTGCCTAGACACTGTCCCCTGATGACCACCTTAAACGCGTCCCATTCGATCTGTGGGGTCGATGCCGTGCCATTGTTGTCCTCAAAATATTGCGCCGTTTGTGTGCTTATGGAACTTCGAAAAGGGCCATCTAATAATAGATCAGGCTGTAGCCTCCATGTGGGTATCGGGGGCCGTGGTTGCTCCCATGTCAGGTCCAGGAGATGTGGGTTATGATCAGAGTGTGTGCGGCCCATGTAGCAGGTGTTCGTGACATGTGGTAGGATCTCGCTGGTTACCATGTACCTATCAAGGCGCACGTGTAGGGCATGTGCCCCCGAGTAATGCGAGTAGTGCCTGGTGTGTGGGTTACGGCTGCGCCACGCGTCATGTAAATCCCATTGTGTGGACCACGTCTGAAGCGCTTTTGCTGTATTCTGTGCCTGTGAGTTGGGTGGTGGAGGGTGAGAGCGGTCGAGCGCAAGATCGAGTGTGCTGTTGTAGTCCCCTCCGAGCACCCAGGGGACACCATGCCAGGGAGCTAGTGTATTCGACATCTGAGCAAGGAAATCCGCCAGTCCTGTGTTGGGTGCGTACACTGAGACCAGTACCAGTGGGTTCCCGTCCAGCCTGCCATGGACCGCGACGTACCTCCCCCCGGGTTCTGCGTGTACATTCAATGCTATCCATGGAACGCCCGGCCTGACCCACACCAGTGTCCCTTTAGCATAGGACGAGAAACCTGTGGCATACAACTGCCCACGCCATCTGCGACGTAGTGTGGGGATTTCCGTGGTGTTAAGGTGTGTCTCTTGTAGGAGGGCGATTTGAATGTGGTGGCGTTTGAGGTACGAGTAGATCTGGTAACGACGTGTTGGTGTGTGTATACCCCTCACGTTCCACGTGCATATCTTAATGGTAGACATTACTGTGTGTTAACAGTTCCCATCATCCAGACCTCCCATCTCCTCCCCGTGCACCCCATGGTTGCTATCGAGCAAACGTTCCCAGCAATCGTGAAGATACATATGATTACACACCACTTCATTGAGATCAAAGGAGGGGGAAGTAACATGGCTAACGGAACATTGAGCCAGTGAACATTATGTACATTCAAAATACCAAAAGGTCGGATGCGAAACGTGCTCCCGTCCATACTCTCTAGGAGAGCAACAAAATCTAAATCTAAGGGGGTGGTTGTGCTATGCGCACAGTGACAGTAGGTACGAGTCAGGAAAGTCGTTATGTGAAGGCCTGCCTCCTTCCCGGGAAGAACGTGCCAGTCTAATCCGCCTGTGCATACAGGGAACACCATTAGTACATGTAGGAGATACCATACTTTACGTGTCCCAATCGGTCCGCCGCCAGGCGAGGCGTCTCTGTAGCTGCACGTCGGTCAGGCGCAGGTAGCCATTGTCACTCACGGTCCCTTGCCCTCCGGGGGGGCTCTTGGCGTGAGTTGGCCACACGCCGGACTTCCAGGAGCAAGGGTGTTGTTCGTTGTGGTGTGCGTCTTCCGCTGCCGCAGTGATGCAACCCTGTTGGCGCGTTCCAGCAGGTCAGGTGCAGTAGTCTCTGGCAATGTCTCTAAGGAGTACTGATCCCTCTGCGTGGTCAGCTGAAGTAGTCCACCGTTTGCGCAGTGACGTCCGGTCGATTTACTGATGTTTGGGAGTCCGGTATGCCATAAGCAGCGTCGTCGTCACTGGGGAGATCCTGCGCGTTTCCGCTTGTTGCGTCGCTCTGCGCAGGGGATCTGCTGAGCACCATCACCAGGAGGAGGGCATCTTGTTTCTCCTGCCTCGCGGCGTCTGCTAAAGGGGGAGTCCTTGTCGTTCCCTGTGCACCGGTCTGCGACCGTTGGCGGGGTCTGCGTCTCCTCCTGTGGCCTCCGAATTGTCGCCGGGGCGCGGGGCCCGCGACCGTCCTGGGGTCCGTGTCCACTCCGCTGTCCAGCCAGGATTTCACCTCTGTTGGGTCAGTGAAGAAGTGAATGCGCTCCCCAGCCACCACTCTCAGTTTCGCAGGAAACAGCAGAGAGTATTGCAGTCCCAACTGCCTCAGGCGTTTTTTCACCTCTAGGAAGGAGTGTCTTTGCCGCTGCACCTGTACAGTGTAGTCCGGAAAGAACATCACAGACGCATTTTCAATCCGGATCTCTTGGAGCTTGCGTGTTTCGCGCAGGATGGAGTCCCTGTCTCGATAGTTCAATATGCGGAGCAGCATGGGCCGTGGGCCGGAGCCCGTTGCAAGAGGTTTGGTGGGGACTCTGTGGGCACGTTCTATCACGAAATGTGGGGAGAGCGACCCCTCTGGTAGTATGTCCTTCAGCCACTGTTCCACGTGCTCCTCTGGGGTCTTCCCTTTCCATTTCTCCGGGACCCCAACCAATCGCACGTTATTTCTTCGTGCCCTACCTTCCGCATCCTTGGCTCTGTCCTCTAGGAACTCCACCCTGTTTAGTAAGTCCTGGATCTGCTTATGCGATTGGTCGGCCTGGGGCTTAAGCACCTGCATTTCGCCCTCCAGATTCGTGGTGCGTTCAGCCAGTTTTTTATGGTCCGCTCTCAAGTGTGTCAAGTCTATGACCACGCTATCGATTTTTGTGGCCAGGGAGGTGCGAGTGAGCCGTATAGATTCTTCTAATCTCTCCATTGCAGCCAGCATGGTATCTAGTTTTGCCGTTGTTTGGTCTGGGTCGGTGCTCTTCCCGGACTTGTCCATCTTGCCCTTTGAGTTCGCGCCGCCTGTCCCAGTTCGGGTTCTAGGCCCGTTAGACATCTGACTCGCTGTGCCGCCTCCGCCCCAGCGGCGTGGTCTGTTCCAGGAGGGCTAGCCGGTGTGTATGGCAGCTTCTCGGCTACCGCGGCTTAGGGGCGGGCAGGTGCGTGTGACTGCGCCTCCGCGTCGGCAGTTAGTGGCGTCTTGTGTCAGCTAGGCCGCTGATTCCTCATTGGCATGTGGGGCTGTGCCGGTGTGGGTCTCCCAGTGATGCTATTGGTATGGCTGCGGGTCGCGTGGGCCTCCGCGTCGCCCACGTGGCGCGGTTAGTTTTGTGGACGCTGTGTACCCCAGGCAGTGGGTGTCTGTGCCCTCTTACCGCTCTTCGTCGACAGGTGGGTGCCCCGGCTCCCGATGGATACTTCCAAGGCAGCCCAGCAATAGCGTCGTCAAGCCTGACCGGCCCTGCCGCCCAGTCCTCCTCCACTCATTCCATACAGCCGAGCAGCGCCCTTAACGTTAGTCACCTGGCGCTGGGGGCGAGTGCCTGGGCCCTCTTGATTGGCAGCAGCAGGTCTCCGTGCCCGGCGGATCAGCTCCGCCTTTCCCGCCTCCAGTCTGCGGCAGTCTAGGCGGTGGTGCTCGGCCTTGCGTCGTCACCCTTATGGCCAGGCTCCAGGGTGGGCGGTGCGCAGTAATCGGGAACCCCGGCTGGGTCGGGCCAGGTCTCGGGCGCCCCCGTCGTGCCTCTGTACAGTGCGCCAGATTTATAAGCAGGCCGCAGCCCTGGGCTTATCGCGCCCGCCGGAGCCCCGGCCTGTCCTGGGTGCCCGCCGAGGACAGAGGCGACGTGTGCGGCCTGGGCGTCCCGGAATTCTCGGTGCGGTGTGGGTGCACCGATCTCCGCCAAAGTCGGTGGGGTGTCCAAGGGTGGTGTCCCACAGCTGCGCCGACGGTTTTCGGCTGGCTAATATTGGCTGATCTCCGGATAAGTGCGCCGGGAAGGGGAGCTCGGAGCGGAGCTCTACCCCAAGGCGGCCATTCACGCTGCGTGCTTAGCCACGCCCTTGTGCTGTCTTCTTTAAACATGGTGAAATTGGCATGCATCCAAATGACAGATAGTGGTACTACGTGTACCCAGGACCTGTAAATTAAATGGTACTGAGCATACAGCACTTGTAGTGCCACCCACTTCAGTAGCCTTTTTAGGTCGAGCCTGACCCAGCGTGCAGGCACTGCTCTGTGAAGCTTCTTGTGTTTACTCCGTGTGGGTCTGACTCCTTCCACATATTGGATTGGCTTTTGCATGTCTCTTTCAATAATGAAAGCACGCAAATGGATAAAGGCGGGCGCATATCCCCCCTTTTTTAAAATGTTCACCCCCAAGGCATTTTGCTCTCATTAGCGAGCAGCGGCGCTCAGGGTGGAAGATGCATTCCTCGTTTTTTTAATTTTATCTCTAGGCTGTTCGGGACCGTTTAGCATTCAAGTGCGCTTCTTCCCTACCCCCACCGCCACACCCGGGGCATGCTCCCTTGCTGACTGCTGGGGTGTTTGAGTAGTCTTGAGGTCGGAGAAGATTAACTTGTTGCACTGGTTCGATGCTGCCTTAGCCCATTAGTCACTCATGGCTAAAAGGGAGGTTAACGGTACAGTGGCCACAAGAAGTCCCTCCCTCACTTATGGTGTGCCAGGGTGTTGATGACTAATCTTTTCCAGTGTGCGGACTGTTTGGTGGAACCTGGACGCGGGGCGGTGTGGGTCTCTTGGCCTACAACCCCTGGGGCCGGCCGCGTCAATTGCAATTACGTCTCAACGTTATATTGGTAACACAACCCTTTAGCCGACATCCCTGGGGTCCGGCGGCGTTGCAAAGAATGGTGTACATAATTTACTCAATGTGTATATCTGACCATCAAGAAGGCCTATATTTTTCTCATCGCAGTCTGTCTTGTCTCATAGTCTAATTATATAAAGCTTTTAACACACAAACTCGTCGACATTCAGCACGACACTAGTCCCAGTAATTGTAAGAGTAAAGTCACGCTTGGGATCAGAGTTGACCCACAGTGCATCAAATATGACGTCTCACCATGTATTTGACTTTGGTCCAAAGATATTCTTATTATTCCCACTCTCCCTCCATCTCCTCGTCAGAGCCAGTATCATCGTCTTTCGTTAGTGGATCACACAGGTCGCCCCTGTACGAGTTCCATGAGGACCAAACCCTGTTCCATTTACGAGGGCATGCCCTATTTACATACACTGTTCGTTCCGTAAGCATTAATAGGTCCATGTTTCTGCTCCACTGTGGGCAGCTCTGGGGATCCCCATTTTTGCGCTATGTCTCGTTTCGCCACCAGCATGGCTAAAGTACCCCAAATCAGCCCGTACCTGGATAGATCATTTGGCTCCCAGATGTTTAACAGGCACTTTCGTGGTTCAGGAGTCAATGACACCTCCAGTGTTTGTGACATTGTGCGCATCACCTGACGCCAGTAGGCGGCGATTAGTGGGCAGTGATTAGTATGAAACAGTGTGCCTTCCTCTCCACATCCCCTAAGACAGTAGGGATGCGGAGCCCTGTGTAATTTATGTAGTGTGGTTCTTGTATAGTATATACGGTGCAGGATTTTTAATTGGACTAGTTTGAGCTTGGCCGAGATTCCCACCTCTCTTGGGGATGCCAGTGCCTCATTCCATTCCATCTCATCCATGTCCCCTATTTCGCCCACCCATTTTTCGCGCAGTTTCAGCGTAGGGTCTGGTTGGTTGTTCAATAGCTTTTTATAGGTAAGGGAAGTGGCGCTGCGCTGCATACAATCCGTAAGCAACCTATCCTCCAGTGGGGAACACTCCGGGACCTCACTGTCCCGTGGTATCGCCTGTAACAACGCGTGTCTTATCTGTACGTACCTATAGGTTTCATTTGGGCCTAGATTGTACTGTTGCTGGAGAAGGGAGAACGGGACCACCGTTCCCATGTCCCACAGGTCCCCTACCGTGGATATGCCAATGCTATCCCATTGTGTGAACCCTGTACTCTTCCTCAACTGCCCCAATGCCTTAGTGTCCCAAAGTGGAGTAAGTTTAGTGATGGTATCCCTCCACCCCAGCTTCGCCTGCGCCGTATGCCACAGCGTGACCGTGTGTTTCGTGGGTCCTACCAGTCGAGCTGTCTGACCTCTATTGTAGAGTACTGAAAGCATACAGTCCGTGCCTAGCTGCGCCCTATCTGCACTGTATGCGGGGTCATCTCGAGGCGCATGAATCCACTGGTTGAGGATTTTAAGTTGGGCGGCCCAGTAGTATAATTGTAAGTTCGGCAGAGCAATCTCCCCCTCATACCAACTCTTGGTCAGCTTGACATGGGTGATACGTGCCGGCTTGTTGCTCCAGAGCAAGTTGGATACCAAGGCTTGTACCTGACGGAAATAACTCGTTGGGACAGGGTAGTGTGAGTTTTCTAGTGCATATAAGAACCTCGGGAGTGCCATCATTTTATAAAGCGCCGCTCTACCCAGGAGCGTCAGCGGCAACGAAGCCCAGTGTTTAACGTCAGTTCGGAGCCGAGACTTGGGTGGGGCCAGGTTTTTATCGAAAAAATCCGCTTGGTTGTCGGTTATGTGTATACCTAAGTATTTAAAGGATGATGTGGTCAGTTGCAGCGGGCATTGTATACCGAGCTGCGGTGCAGGCCCCCTTAGTACGTAAAGGATAGATTTTGACCAATTAATAGTATATCCCGAGGACGTCCCATAGTCGTCACACAAGGCCAATAGGGCTGGTATACTTCTCTCTGGGTCTGTAAGGTACACCAACATATCATCGGCGTATAAGGACACGCGGTCCTCCCATCCCTCACTCCAGTTGATACCTCTCAATAGCGGTGTATTTCTGATCAGTGTCCGTTGGTCTATGGGGAGTTGTGCCTTCTCTCGGCTCTCTGTATACATATCTAGCAGGGGCGTGCCAAGTGTGTCCGACATAAGCTTGTACCATTCTATGGGAATCCCATTCGGGCCTGCCACTTTCCCTGATTGTATCGCGTGGATTGCCGATTGTATTTCTTCGACAGAGAGGTCAGCTTCCAAGTCTTGGGTCACTTCTGGTGTAAGTGTTTGGAGTTCTATGTGTTGTATAGAATGCAGGGCAGCATGTTCTGTGATCTCCCCGACTGGGGTGTACACTTCCTCGAAGTGATCTGCTAGTATATTCACAATCTCTTCAGGGTGCGTTTGTAGCTGACCCGTATTGGTGTATAACTGTTGAATGCCTCTTCTGCTCCCGTCTTTCTTGTCTAACCAGGCTAACATCTTCCCTGCCTTATCGCCCACCTCATATACTCTGTGGGCCGTAGCCGAGATGTTATTTAGTACCTGCAGTCTAAGATGTTCCTTATATCTCTGTTGGCATCACTGTAGAGCAGTGGTCTTCAAAGTTGTTAACGCCGCGCCCCCCCCAGTGAAAAAATCTAATTAATCGGGCCCCCTGCCTCAGAACTTTTCAATATAATTCCATTAAATTGGCAATGTTTAAATATGTCTCAATTTATTTAAACAGGAGACATATTTACACATTCCAGTTAAATCCTCTTGGTGTTTCAAAAAAGGACACAAATACATGATTGCCAAACATACTATTGTGGTCAGGCAGGCCTTACTAACGGTTAAAAATACCCAGTGTGATTAATAGAAATGGGGGGTGGGGGTGTAGAAGAATATTTGGAGTCCCTTCCGACACCGTCTCCCAGTCTGATATAAATGACAAAAGCTGTCAGTGATGGCACATTACAGAGAGGCTACAGCTGCTCGTTTTCTTACATGCTTAAAACAAAGCACTGCTGTGGGCATAATGCTTCTTTTGGGCACAGCCTGGGGCCCCCACTGGAATCACTCGAGGCCCCCCTAGGGGGGCCGCCCCCCAGTTTGAAGACCTCTGCTGTAGAGTGTGGGTTGTGTCTGTCGTGGGATCTGCCGTCAGGGCTATAGTGGCTGCATGCAAGGAACGTTCTAATTCCGCGAGTTCCTGACTCTGTGTTTTCCTATGTCCCGCAATGGAGGTAATTGCCTGCCCACGAAGAACTGTTTTATATGCCTCCCATAGGGTTGAGGGGGAGGACACCGAACCCCCATTCTCGGCAAAATAATGCGTCGTCGCTTTTTTCAGATCTTTTCTGATGTTCGGGATTTTCAGGAAGTTAGGGTATATGGGGTAAATCCTTCTGCGAGTCTTTTCCTGACAGCGTAGTGCCAACACTATCGGAGAGTGATCCGAGATTCCCCTGGGCAGGATCTCCATGGTATCTATGTCTTGCACTCCATCTCCCATCCTGAAGAAATAGTCAATTCGGGATAGGTTATTGTATACTGTTGAGTGATAGGTGTACTGTCTCGCGTTTGGGTGTCCTTGGCACCAGAGATATGTCAAGCCCATGGCCTCCAGGAAACCTTGTAGGTTGGTGGGACCGGGTGCATGTGTCCTGACTGGAAATTTATCCAACGTGGGATCTATCACTGCGTTAAAGTCTCCGCCGAGGAGTGTCTCTCCCTCCGGGAGATTGAGCAGGAATTCCCCTAGTGCCGGCAGGGCCACTGTAAGGAGTGCCGGTGGGAACTAAATTGAGACAATGTTTAGGAGCCGACCCTCCCACTGCCCGTGTACCGCAGCAAAGCGGCCCTGATCATCTACCGTGTGGCGCAACAGAATGAATGAAGAGGTCTTCTTCAAAAGGATACCTGTACCCCTAGAACCAGAAGTGTATTCTGAGTGCGCCACCATTTTGTAGCCTCTGCGGTCTAGTGCTTTACAAGTTTTGCCTGTGAGGTGTGTCTCTTGCAGCAATACCAAATGTGGGTTCTGGCGTTTGAGGGCCTGTAACACTAGTCCTCTCTTAATTTTATCACCCAGTCCCCGCACGTTCCGGGTCAATATCTTCAGGGGTGGGGCAACTACCTGTTGCAATACGCCGCTAGAAGC
Source organism: Lissotriton helveticus (assembly GCF_964261635.1). NCBI lineage: Eukaryota > Metazoa > Chordata > Amphibia > Caudata > Salamandridae > Lissotriton > Lissotriton helveticus. Next base: position 635,843,756 of record NC_136068.1, on the reverse strand, counting down.
GGTCTCCTGTGTGTGTTGTGACATAGTGAGGTGTATTAAATTTGGGCCTCCGTGCTGCACCCAACCGTGCAGTGAGCCCTGCATCCCTGTAAGCCGAGTGTGTGTGTTCCTGGTCGTGTCGTGTCCTGTCGCGCAAAACTATAACTAAAACAGTTGAACTCTCCCTTCCTATCCCCCTCCCTGCTACACGGACATAGAACCGCCCGCCTCCCCAACTTAGCAGAGTGCATAGTCCCATCCCAACCCATTGTACTTGCTTGTGGGGGTAAGTAGTTCCATGATGGCAGCGGCCCCACCTGCCCTCTTCTGCCTCCTTCAGATTGGAGTCCAAGGGCCGTACGCCCACCATGTTAGATGATTGTCGCCAATACCAATGTAGCCGGGCGTTCATGACTCGGGCTGTTGTTCTCCCTCTTCCAGACCCGCCTCCGAGAACATGTCTTGGCTGTGCCCGGGCGATGTCTGCGGACTCGTCTGGTTCTCTGTTCTTTGGTCACGCTGTCCTCTGCCCGTGCGCCGGGGGGCCTCTATTCGCCGCCAGCCGTCCAGCCATTCTCGTGCCGCTTCAGGAGTGTCGAAGAACCATGCTTTGTGATTATCAACCACTCTCAATTTCGCCGAGAAGAGCATGGAGTAGGGCAACTCCTTTGCCCGCAAGGCTTTTTTAATGTCTGTAAAGATCTTCCGACGCCGGGCCACTTCGGCTGTGTAATCTGGAAAGAAGGCAATGGTGGAATTTTGTATTTTGATAGGCGGTGAGACCCTTGCTGTCTGGAGTATGGCGTCTCTGTCACGGAAGTTAAAGAGTCTAGCTAGTACTGGCCGCGGCGGTGCCCCCAGTTTCGGTACTCCACCGGGGACCCTATGCGCCCTTTCGACGGAGAAAAAGTGGGAAAGGCCCTTTGGTTGTAACTTTGTCTTAATTAGGTCCTCAACGTAGAGATCCATTGTTCGCTTGCCTTCTGACTCTGGTATTCCTAGGATTCGCACCTTGGTCCGCCGTGAGCGTCCTTCCTGGTCGTCCAGCCTCTCCTGGAGTTTCTTGGTGACTGTTTCCATTCGTTCCATTGCCTGTTGTAATTCGGAGGTGTCCACCACCAAGGATTTTGTGACCACTTCCACCTGTGCCACCCGCTTCGTCATTTTGTGCAAGTCTGCCCTCAGCAGGCCAACGTCTGTGGAGATGGATCCCACCGTCGTCTGCACACTAGATAGCATTTTCATTAGGTCTTCTAGTGTCACCTTCTAGGCGCCAACCCCCCTCCAGGCCCTTGCCTGTGGAAGTGCGGCCTTCTGGTTGTTGCGCGGTGGTCTTATCAAAGGAGTATTTTTCGAGTTTTGAATGCGCCGCGTTGTTCCTCGGCCCCCTTCCCGCCATGGCTCTCTTTATTGCCCTGTTGCTGGGCGTAGGCGGTCGTGTGGCAATACTCAAGTACTAAATGCAAAAACAACAATTGATGGACAGAATGCAGAACAATGTCATACATTAACCCCAGTACAGAGATCTAGGCCTAAATCCATCGGTTTTTTTTTTTGCACTCCACACCACATCCATGCCACTGGAATCAAGCTATCCAGGCTGAAGAGGGCTGAAAGCCCAAAACCGGTCCTTGGATGCTTGTTTCCAGTCCAGGGAGAACCTGGCTTGGCAGTTCGGGCTGGACTGTTCCCATGGGGCACAGGGTCAAGACTGATTTGCATATGGCTGGGTTCAAACTGGAATGGCATGGTGAGCAAAAAAACGATGGATTTAGGCCCAGATCTCTGTACTGGGGTGAATGTATGACATTGTTCTGCATTCTGTCCATCACTTGTTGTTTTTGCAATACTCAAGTACTTCAATCGTCCCAGGGCTTAAGGCAGCGCGGATGGAGGCTTGATGCACAAGGATTAACTGCTTAGGCGCGGGAGACAAAATGGTGTCGCGTCCTGGATCACCTGCGTCATTGCAGAGTATGCTGCTGTGGCGGCGTGTTCAGTCAAATTCGCATGACACTAATGTCACCGCAGTGTCTCCCTTATTGTATTGGATTCGGCAGACATTCTATTCCCAAATCGCCATGTAGCCCATCAGGTGTGGCGGTTCCCCTTTAGTTTAACATACACGCCCAGCTATGTTTCCTGTTTCGTTGTTTGGCTATGGGCGCTACTGGATCGCACTGGTGCCGGCAAGAGTCTCTGTTCGCCCGTTAGTGAAGGTGGTTTCTTCGCCAGGCGTCACCTCACGCTGCCGTTATGGGAGGTGATGCAAGGAATGTGGCGTGGATCGCCGGTGTCTGCCGGCCTGCACGTTGCGTGTGGCCCCTTATCTCACTGGGCCTTACACGGGTTCCTCGCAGGTGTTAGTGCCCCGATGAATTTAGGTGCTTCAGGAGGGCCATGGGGGGGCAATAATGAGCGCGATGAGCAAAGTGCGCCAGGAAGGCGGCCGACAAGTCTCCCTACCCCAGCCTGTATGTCGCGCTGTAGTTGCGCCGTCGTCGGGACTTTTCACACCGCCCCTCCGGTGCCGATGGCGCCCGCGGGGACAGTCGGCAAGAATGCCGTAGGGTCGGCAAGAATGCCGTAGGGTGTTAAGTCAGTTGGGCCCCAGGTGTTGCTCCGCTGCTCGCAGACCCCTCCCGCGGCTCGTTCTTGTTTTACCGCGACTTCCGGCGATCGCCCCCGTCTCGCGGGTACTTCCGGTCGGGCAATGGTATAGCGCAAGCCCGGTGTATCCGGGACGCGGAAGGGCCCTCACTTTCGCCGTGTATCACGCTAGGCTTCCCGCGTTGGATCTGGTCCGGAGTGGTGGCGGACGGTGCCTCTCGGTTTCTCCCCTCTGGATCAGCTTCTTGAGGTGTGATTTCGCCGGATTAATGATCGGATTTAAGCAATGGAGCCGCCTCGTTCACAGAGCTCTTCAGCTACGTCGCCATCTCGGTCGGCTGGTAGCCACGCCCCAGGACCTATTTTTTTTTTATTATAATTTTTTCTTTGGTGAACCGTGGGGATTATAAAATATTTCTGATGTTTCTTATCTTTTGGTTATGCTGCAGCCGGAGAAATAAGAGCCCCTCAGCCTTTAGAAGTTGCTTAGGGGTATCTGCAGTCACAAGCTAATATTGTCTACAAATATTTCCGATTTTACTCTTCAGGTGCCTCATTTTTATTGTGAGTATGAAATTCTAACTTCTCAATATGGCGCCACAATATTCAGACTTTCCAACGTGGGGGCAAGCAGAATGCGCTATCTGGTTGTGTGTGTCCTTTGGGGTTTTGATCTAGTAAATCCTTTATTAATGGGATCCAGGGATCTCAATGTTGTGTTACACGTCGTGTGGCATACTGCTGTCAAATACCCCCATACGCTTCATTATAAAGAGTGTGTGGGCATGCCAGTGGGGGGATAATATACTGCATGGCTAAACACTTATAAGGTCCCAAAGGCGAGACCTATTTGCTATGCCAATGCTTGTTTTGTTAAGGAAAATAGGCTTAGTTGACACCACCTTAAGTCAAGTCCATTTTGTTTGGATGTCAAGAAGAAGCTGCAGCCATGACACTGGGTGGTGGATTTGCTTCACTATGAGTTTGGAATACTCCTTGACTTAACTTACAATACCAGCAGGAATAGAGGTTCTTTCTACCAGGACAGTGGCAGTCTCCTTTGCAGAGACTCAAGTGTCCCCTAAGTGATATTTGCAGAGCTGCCATGTCGGCCACTCCCAGGATATTTGTCGCGCATGACAGACTGATGGAGATGAAAGGACCACCTTATTCTGGAAAAGTAGTGTTGTGGTATGCTTTCTAATGATGTCATTTAATAACGCTGGTTTTCAAGTTCATGGAAGTTGCAGCATCTTCACCATGGTCTGTGGTTTGTCCAATTCACTGGTCAATGTGTTATACCTCATTCTGAAGTACCGACAGAAGGATGGGAGATGTTCATTAGTCCTAGTTGCACTTTTCCTCGTCACCGTCTTTGCATCCCGCCCTATAACCTTGGTGTCCCTTCGGTTTTGTATTCTGAGTCTTTCTTACGGTCATGAAGGTAAGGGATCACTGTTAAACTGCGCTGTTAAGCCATGGGCAGTGCACAAAAAATGTTGATTGTATGCGACTCCGGGGAGAGGAGTCTTCTCTTAGTTTCAGTAATGTGACAAAGAATAATGAAGATTGCAGGGGAGTAATAAAAGCAGTCTCCGCTTTCGTGCTGTCTGAACCCCTTTCAGAGGGCCACGAGGCAAGCAGGAGCAACCCGGCCTAACTGTGAAGTCTGTGGTCTTTTACTCCTGATGTCCCCAGGCCTGACCTACTATGGGTCCCGAACAATAGAGACAATACTACCCCTTCAGCACTTGACTCTCAGTGGTACAGCGGGTCAAGCAGTCAAAGGCTCGTAAGTTGGAGGTACGTACGAGGTATGTGAGGGCTCATAACTCAAAATACCCCCAGTGACTCCAATAAGATGATTGTCTAGTCAAATACTGATCTCTGGCGTAAAAAGCAGTATTTATTATACACGCTAAACACAGCATACTAAATCTACCAAAGAAGTCTCTCAAGACTAGCAACATGCCCTCTTGTACATCCCTCTCCTCCTCATGCTATAGTTAGCGCCCCTGGCAGATTTTAATGGGTGACCTCAGGTATTGCCCATACTAGCAATGTGGTCCAAAAGCCCGGCTTTGGCCTTGTGAGTTTTGAGCTCTCTGGGTGGAAAACCACTGAAAGCAAACACAAGGAGATGATGGACGAAGCACTGAAACTTTTCAGACACTTACCCTAAGTCACAGATCTGGGTTGAATCCATCATCATTCTTTAGCTCACTTCGCCACCTCAGGTCAGAACCAGCTATATGCAAATCAGTCTTGACCTTGTGCCTCATGGGAACACTCCAGCCCGAACTTCCAAGCCAGGTCTTCCCTGAACCGGAAACAAGCATCCTGGGACTGGTTTCTTGGTAGCACCCTTCATCAGCCAGGCTAGCTTGAATCCAGTGGCAAAGTGAGCAAGCAACCCATATCTGGCCATTCCCTGCCAACTTAGGGCGAACAAAGCAAACACAAGGAGATGATGCACGGAGCAGTGAAACTTTTCAGACACTCACCCCAAGTCATAGATCTGGGTTCAATCCATCATCATTCTGAAGCTCACTTTGCCACCTCAGGTCAGACTCAGCGATATGCAAATCAGTCTTGACTCTGTGCCTCATGGGAACAATCCAGACCGAACTACCAAGCCAGGTCTTCACTGAACGGTAAACAAGCATCCTGGGACCGGTTTCTGGGTAACAGCCTTAATCAGCCAGACTAGCTTGAATCCAATGGCAAAGTGAGCAAGGGAGCCCCGTCTGGGCATACCCTGCCAACTTAGGGCAAACAAAGCAAACACCAGGAGATGATGGACAGAGCGCTGAAACTTTTCAGACACTCACCCAGAGTCACAGATCTGTGTTGATTCCATCATCATTCTTTAGCTCACTTCGCCACCTCAGGTCAAACCCAGCTATATGCAAATCAGACTTGACCCTGTGCCTCATGGGAACAGTCCAGCCCGAACTGCCAACCCAGGTCTTCACTGAACCGGAAACAAGCATCCTGGGACCGGTTTCTGATTAACACCGTTCCTCAGCCAGTCTAGATTGAATCCAGGGTCAAAGTGAGCAAGGGGCCAACGTCTGGACATACCCTGCCAACTTAGGGGGGACAAAGCAAACACAAGGAGATGATGGACAGAGCGCTGAAACTTTTCAGACACTCACTCCCATTCACAGTTCTGGGTTGAATCCATCATCCTTCTTTAGCTCACTTCGTAACCTCAGGTCAGACCCAGCTATATGCAAATCAGTCTTGACCCTGTGCCTCATGGGAACAGTCCAGACCGAACTGCTGGGCTCACAAGGTTAGCATGGGCCTGGGGTCCTGCTTCCACCTCACCCCATCCACAGCCTTCAGAAGAGTCCAGGAACTGGGGTACTTCTCTACGACTTGCACCACAATGAGTAGCTTGCACCACTTCCTCCCTCAGTTGATGGGGTCAGTGCGCTGCGGCGTTGATAGATGACCATTGCTTCCTTCTTTGCAGTTCCTCACCAGTAAGAGGGTGAAGTAATGGTGCTCTTGCAGACGGCTTTAGGACTTGTTCCCAAGTCCTTCTGCTGGTCAAGGGGACTCCTCCCACACAGCGATGGCCCTAATAATTCTAGGGGCTCCTTCCTGGCAAACAGGGGTCACAGAGATGGGCGGCAGTCTCAATCAGGTCGGATCGTTCAGGCAACAGCCCCAATAGTCTCAGAGGCTCCCTTGAGGCATATGGGAGTCACAAGGGCAAAATGGAAGCTCCTGTGGCGCCTGCAGGGCACGGGGACCCCAAAATTCTCCACCCCACAGCCAATGAATATCTGTGCGATATGGAGACCCTGGGACTCCTGTTCACAGTCTTCAGGGGGGCCTCATCATTTTACGTCTCGCTACTGGGGGGGCTGGAGTCAGAGGCACAGGTAACAGCCCCCAGTCTCAGTTGCACAGGTGTCAGTTGGCCTAACAGTCACAGTGGCAACTAACAACGCTCCCCAGAAGTCCCAGGTGGCCCTTCCTGGCACATAGGAGTCAGACGATGGCCTCCAACTTCATGGCAGCTCCGATGGGGCTGCTGACTTCTGCAAGGCAGCATGCATGTCCCTCGCAACACTGATCCCGACTGGAACAGGCACCTCACACTCTGCTTGCCAGGATCCACCTGCCAGAATCCCAACTGGGCCTTCTTTGCCCCATCCAGGCTCTCACATCCTCAAAGGGCATGCTGGTCTTGGCAGGCAGAAGGTTGGTGCTTCAAGCACAGGGCAAGTTCTTGGCTTCTGGTTGACAGCCCTTACCAAGATGGGAGACAGGCAGAACTTGGTCACCAGTCTTGGTTCCAGTAGAAGGAATCCTTGGCCATTTTCTCTTTCCTGAGGAGATGGTGCAGTTCAACAAAGTATTGGGCTTATGCTCCCACCTTTAGAGTCCAAATCCATATGCATATGTGATTTAATGTCTGGCCTTTGAAATTCGTGTTGGGGTTGTCAGCTCCCTCGACGTGCCTCTCTTCTGCAATGCTCTTTGTCAAAGGAACGTCTGCCAAAACGGTAATAGCTCCAACTCTGAGTGACCCACAACACACACAACACAGGCCAAGGGAGTAACTAGGAATCTTCCCATGCCCTCAATAGCCACTGAAATAAGCCCTATAAATGTTGGAAGGACTAAGCCTTACTCTCTATCAAGATTCACTGGTAGTCCCAACCTTATCAGTACCACCATCTCCCTGACAATGAGCCCAGGCCCCATTGACCAGTAACTCTTCCTTGAATCAAAGACCCCTTTGATGTGCACAAAGGATGCTGTACTCCTCTCCATTCACTGTGTGTGTTCCAGTCCTCAGAAATGTCAGTAATAAACATCTCCAGTTTGGGGGTGCAGTCCTCACTTTTTAATCCTTTCTAGGCCCTGAACCATCCAAAATGGAACCCACAGGTTTCCATGTTATGTTTCAATTACTGGCACACAAATTCAACCCAGCACACACATGCAAGTATCATGCAATGTCCGGCGGTACATGCAATCAATGCAGGCCAAGAGTGAGTTAAGTATGTAGGCGGTAGGATTTGGAACCTCTGCGACTACAGTTTGGCCGTGCATGCAAAGGCTACAGGTAGCAGAAATGAAATTGAGTTACCCCTAGAGAACACTGGCTTCCCAAGAGGGGAGAAACCCATACTGAGATCGATTAATGCACTTCATGAAAAGTCTGAGGAGAGTCACCCCACTGGCTCAGAGCCAGCAGCAAAAAAATAAAACGATATTTCATTATCGATTTATTGTTAATCCACTGGCTCAGCTAGCATGTGCAGGGAGTGGGGGGCCGGGGTATGGGGGCGGGAGTAGTGCTATGTGTACTTCCTAAGTGCTCATGTGTGTTTGACCAGCCTTCTCAGGCTGACCAAAACACACATGTGCACTTAGTTTTCTCTAACCTGGCTGTATTGTATTAGAGAAACCCCACAGACTCCCTGAGCAGAGAGTCCTTCCAGCCTGCTCAGGCTAATCCCAGTGCTGCTCTGCAGCGCAGGGATTGGACAGGGAGTCTGTGATGTAGTCACAGTGTCTGCTGTGACAAGGAAGTCCCAGCACCAAGGCACGACATGGGAGGCAGCCGGCAGCAGGCAAGTTAAACTTTTTGAATAAAAAAAAATATTGTTATTATACCCTCTACCCCCGTGCCCCCTCCACGCTCCCCCTCCCGTGCCTGCCCTCACACTCATAAGCACACCCCCCACCTGACTGCTTTTAGCATGTGGGAGCCTCCACTGCTCTTCTTTCCTGACACATGAGCCCCATCACACTGGTAAGGAGGTGAGCACCCATGGAAGATCGTAGGGCTCTCGCAGTTAAAGGCATCCAAGCATCTGTTGTGCTCCCAATACAGCTTAGGATGACCCACCTGAGCAAAAAATATGTGTTTTGCCTATCGTCTGTGGAGGGTCTGGAGGGGAATGGCGAACAAGGCGCCGAATATATTGTTTACAGGGGTAGTATAACTTTCTTAGGTGGGTAATGGTCTGATTGGCCGACCTTTGTTTGTTTAGGTAGTATTTCTTGGGTGGGAGTGATAGGAATTTTGGGTCTAGAACTGCGATCCATTTCATTACGATGTCACTCTGCTGCCCGTTGTCTTCCCCTCTCAGTTTGGAGTGAAGTGGGGCAGACTGAAGTGAGATAGATAGGAGTGGGGTAGTTTGGAGTGAGGTAGATCGGAGTGGAGTGAGGTGGAGTGGAGTTGGATAGAGTGCTGTGGAGTGGGGCAGATTGGAGTGGAGTAGATTGGGGTATATTGAAGTGGGGTGAATTGGAGTAGGGAAGTTTGGGGTGGAGTGGGGTGGAGTGGGGTAGGGTAGATTGGACTGGACTGGGGAAATTTCAGTGGCATGTGGTAGACTGGAGTGAAGGGGAATGGGGTAAACTGGGTAGAGTGGAATGGAGTTTAGTAGATGGAGTAGAGTGGAGTGGGGTAAATTGGGTGGATTGGAGTAGGGTAGATTGAGGTAGAGTGGAGTGGAGTGGGATAGATTGGAGTCGAGTCGAGAATGGAGTGAAGTGAGATAGATTGGGGAAGAGTGGAGTAGACAGGAGTATGGAGTGTAGCGGGGTAGATTAGGGTGGAGTGAAGTGGGGTAGATTGAGTGGATTAGAGTAGAGTAGATTGAAATGAATGGGATAGATCATAATGGGGAAGATTGGAGTGGGGAAGATTAAAGAGGAATGATTGGAGTGGGGTAGTCTGGAGTGAGGTAAATTAGAGTGGAGCAGACTAGATTGGAGTGTGGTAGAATGGAGTGAAGAGGGATGATTGGATAGGGGTAGACTTGGGTAGCTTGGACCAGAGTGGCGTAGATTTGAGTGGAGTGGGTTAGATTGGAGGGGGTAGAGTGTACTGGGGTAGATTGGAGTGAGGTAGATTTGAGTGGGGTAGACTGGAATGGCATGGAGTGGGGTGGGACAGGTAAATTGGGTTGGGATAAATTGGAGTGGAGTGGGATAGATTGGAGTGGGGTAGAGTGAAGTGGGGTAAGTGCCATGGAGTGGAGGGGCAAAAAGTGAAGTGGTGTGTTGTGTTGTGCAGCGAGTGGTGTAGATTAGAGTGGTGTGGACTCATGTGGCGTGTCATAGAGTGTCCTAGAGTGGAAGAGCGTAGATTGGAGTGGCATATTGTAGAGTGGATTGGGGTGGCATAGATTGGAGTGGAGTGGCACATTTTGGAGTATGCATGGTGTGGTAGCGCACTGACATTACAGACAACACATTTACAGTTGAAATGACCATTACATTTGTACCGAAAAACGGTTTTACCTCACACAAACGATAATGTGTGCAAAGGTCATCACCTAGTGTATTGATGATCTGTTCCCACTGCACTTCGGAATTATTAAAAAAAATGCTTCATTTGTACTAATTTTGATATATTCTGAAACATCAGCACAGTTCATTTTTTTGTGTGGCAAAAATACAAAACATCCTGCACCCTCTCATCTTACAATGATACTCAGCAGAATTGTCACATAAATTCTCTCACATTTCAAAGTCAGACAAAGAAAACAAAGCACCAAGTTCCCTCGGAAGGAAAGCTTAACATTTAACCTCTGTCTTTGAATACACAGCAAATGCAACCAGAACAAGATTTAAAGGCCTGTTTACAGAAAGCGAGTTCGTGGAAGAATTCAGTAAACAAGGTGTGAACAATAGGAGGTACAAACTCAAGCTGGACAGCCGAAAGCAAATAAAGCCAGCAAACAGAAAGCAAGAAAATGTGAGTTACAAAGCCAATGGTATGCAACGGGAAGAATGCATTCTTAGGTCATCTTTCTAAGTGTCCCCAAGATTTCTTTAGCAAACCAGGCAGCTGCGCTGTCTGGTAGGCTTCGACCTGATGATTTAAACCTAAAAGTAGGTCTCCAGAATTCACTGCTATATAGAATTGTATAGTCAAAGGACCTGATTGTGAGTTTGGGTGTTATTTATAACACATAATACATAATGCTATCACAGGGTATGTTATTTATCATGTGTGAAAAATAACACTTATCACAAGTTTGTGGGGAATAACATGCAGATTTTGGTGTTTAATGGACCAAAATCCACATGGTACAGTAAATACCGTACAATTTGCCCTACTAAATTTCAGCAGGTTTAACCTACCGAAATGTAATGACAACTGAGGTATTTAATGCATCTGATAATTATCGGAGGAATTCAATACAGCCAAACTCGTAATTCCGGCCCGTGAATAAACAGGGTTTTGCCCATGGATCGGAATTTACAGGCCCACTCTAAATAAAGGCCAAAGTGACAGATGTACGACCCTACCAATTTGCGAGTCACAAATTTGTGACTTGCAATTTTTGGCTCGCAAATAGGAATGTACAACAGTGTCTCAGACACTGTTTGCGATTCCTAATGGGGTCGCAAATTGCCTGCATAATTGATATACATGAGGCAGGTGCAATTTGCGACTCGATTAGTAATGGATAGCACTCCCAGGGATGGTGGCCTGCTGGGGTCAGCCGACCACCATGTCTGTGAATGTTTTTTGAAAAAAGTTTTTTTTTTTTAATGCAGCCCGTTTTCCTCAAAGGAAATGCATTTGAAAAAGAAAAATGAAACGTTACTGTTTCATTTTTAAGAGTAGGCAGTGGTCCGTGGGATGTTTCAATGGCAGTTACAAAGGGGAAGGGGTCCCCTGGAGACCCCTTCCTTTGTGAGTGGGTTACCACCTAATTGAAATGGGTGGTAAACTGCGAGTATTTTGCCGCTGAAAAACAATCTTACATTGAAGTGCGAGTTGCTATTCGGAAGGGACGCCCTTGGCTCGCCCCTTCCTAAATAGGTTACCGACTAGCAAAATAGGGGTCGTAAATAGGGCAGACCTATTTTGCTGTCACGAACGGTCCGATTTCCTGTTTGCTAGTGCAAAAAATGGTCATACACCTGGCCCAAAGCGTGTTAGCTGCAGATTTATTGATGGGTTCATATTGTACAATTTGGTTTTTATAGTGTAAAATGCCTACATTTTCCTACAAGTTGCCTGAGGCACTGAAAATGTATTGTGGGGTAGGTGCAGTTAATTGTATGTTCCTTCTTTCAGAAAACAACGAAACAATATTAACCAAAACGATTGATTTTAAGAATGATTATGCTTAAAATGAATAGGGTTTTGGTTAAAATAGTTTTTTTTATGAAAGATTATTTTCTTTATTTTTACTTTCCTAGCAATCGCAAACTTCAGTACATTTAGAAGACATTCAGGCTTTGCTAAAAGCTTTCTTTTGTGGGTGACACAAGTACTAAATCATCAGCATAAAGGGGCCACTTAGTGCCAGATCTTGAGTTTGGAGGACAATTCTCCATCCGTAAATGTTTTTCTTGAGCTAGCAGGACCAATTGCTTCATTTATTCTCCTTATTGCTTTTACTATTTTTAGATGTTTTTAAAATCTGTAGAAACATCTCAATAGTGCCTTGATGCAGTGGGGGTGTGGTTTCGAGCCAATTGTTTCATTTTGTTAGTACTATTCATGGCGGATCGTATGGGTCTAGGAGCTCGTCCAAGGACACCCACATTCCCTTGTAGGGTTGTCTCCATGGTGAGTTTTGCAGTGCAGTGCTGTCAGCGCCTCCAAGGTACGTCACCCAGTTGAGCCATCCCTTGAAAGTTGCTTTGGAAGTGTCTTTCCATTTGGTGAGTACTATTTTAATAACATAGCCAGTCTGGGCTGCCACCCTGTAACGACAAAGCGTTGACGATTATATGTTATATGTTGCAAAAAATAAATAAAAAGATTTGTGTTTTACAGAAAAATAAATCTTTTTTTTGTTATTTTTACTTAATAGATGACATGTGGGAATATTTTTTAACTGGAATTTAAAAACGACCCTCTCTTTCCACAGTCATTTATGGCCAGATGCCTCAAATCTTGGCTTCGGAGTCCACAATCTTTCTTGCAGCCCAACGAAGTCTCTTGCCCATCTGTGAATTTTATAATCTGTATTACCTCCGATAGGTTGTTCTGCTTATGATAGATTCTGATGAGTTACAGATATACCAGAATCGGAATAAATCAAGCCTAGAAGTGCATGCATGTTTGCGCCACATTCCCATCGCTCCCGGCATACATGGGCTTCAACCATGCTATAGATTAGAACAATTTAAAAAAATATAAATAAAAAAGTGCGTTTCCTTGATTGCATCATGTAGCCATCACGCCATTTTTGGAAGTCCAAGGTTGATTTTACAAGTAGAATGGTTTATTAGTTCATGCAAAATGAGGTTATGATATATACTGTTTATTAAAAATAACGTTCTCCCCGATGAATGTCTGTCTGTACTCTTTCATTTAGACTAGCTCCGAAGAGTTTCCATATTGTGCTACTCGGAATAGGGGATTTGGACCTATATAATACGGTACTAAAGGCAGACCAGTGCATTTTCCATTTGCTTCATTTTTTAGGTTTTTTATTGCTAAAGCTATTAGATAATCGAGTATTGTATGCAATATTTATGAGCTGTTGTAGTATATTTAAGTTTGACATTTGTGATCACTGGTTTTTGGGGGCTCGCCTAGCAAATCCCCGGAAGCGTATTTGCCATCTATTGCCACATTTGAGATCCATCTGTCTTTTTATTTATTCATTATACTTTTGAGAATTTCCCTTTTACCTCAAACTATTTACTTGTGTGCAGATACAAGAGGTGTTAGACGGGAGCTGCTCTATTAGGAACTCTGGTATGAAAAATAAATCTGCTTTCACAAACTTCTGTCCTGCACTGCCCTCTTATGGATAAAGTTGAGCATAGCACCCTGTTAAGCGTTTTGTTTTTAGGTCTGACCTGCAGACAGCTTTTGTTGTTTGTCGAAGACCTATTGTGGATTTGTGGACAATACTAATATTTACAGTGGGTTTTAGGTCAGTCCTTTCCTTACTATTGGTTGACCTTCTTCTCAATCTCAGTCGCTTGCTTCTTATTCAATGTTTTTATTTCCTCTTCTTCTGTTGGTCCCTACTATGGATCACAACTTCTTAACTATCCTGTTGATTGGATAATTTGTATCTTTCCTCTGCTTATATTTGGTGAACTTCTTTTTCTTTCAGCACTCCATGCAAGGGCTGCTTCCCCTCTAAAATCCCTGTGTTGATCACTCCTCCTATATTTCATATAGCTCCTTCCCTGCACACAGCTCTTTTGTTGCTCTCCCCATTGCTGCCGACGCTCATGTCACTCCATGTTGCTTCTCCTTCCATGCCCCTCTTATAAGACAATTAGATTAATACAACTCTATTTTTGACTGATCAACAGTTGTACCCTAAAGCCAGACCGCTCCGCCACTCCTTTCTGGAAAACAGCACAGTAGAGCACTTTTTATGCTCTTTTTGTTATTTACCATTGCAAAGATGGGCATCCACCATCCATCAACTTGGAATGGTAAATAAAAACAAAAATCAAATGGACCACCACATCAGGACAGATGCGCACATGATGACAATAGGGTCGCCGTAGCATCATGACGAAGACATCTGCATGCATGGTGTTGCATATATGTGTATGCCTCATTGTAGGGAGCTTTTTTATCTTTTGTATTATTTGTTTTTGTTTATGTAGCCTCTGACCCCTGGTCTCTGCAACCCTCCTCTTGCTGCCACTGCCCAGCACCTCATGACTGCTACTAATTAGCAGCCAGCGGCCGCCAGTTCAGTCCCGCTGTCTGCTTGCCAGGTTTTTTCGGTATTTTGCATTTTGTTGCTGTTATTTCCTGTAACTTTGGTTTTAGCTGCTTGGCAGTTCATTGCTCTATTTTGTTTCTGTATTTTCTGCTTCTGTATTTTGCTTTCAGTATTTTGCACTATGTTTTTTGTACTTCTGTATTTTGTACTTTGCCCTGCATTCTGCCCAGTGTCAGCTCCCGCTGTTGTTCTCCCACTCAATTCCCTCATGCCTCCCTGCTAGCCCCTCCCACCTCCCTGGACTATTTATGCAGGCTGCTGCGTTGCCGGGACGCCAAAGGTACACTAAAGGCAAGCCCGTCTGCGCCCAGCCGTGCCTGGATTGCACCCAGTGCCAGGAACTCTGCCCCTTCGTACTCCCATAGACATTCCATCGCAGATCTCCGTGCCCTGGACCTGGACTTAACAACAACTGCTGCCTTGCATTGACTCGCTTCACAGCTGCACCTTTTACCTTCACCCACTGCCGATTTACCTCCACACCAGCACCGGCCACCATCGCATCTACCAGCGCCAGGCCAACCACGGAAGCCAAGACCTCCCCGGGACAACTCAGCTGCCTCCTGATCAACAGCTGATCACTCTGAAAATTCACCACCAAAGCCTGGGACACCATATCCACCCTTGCCCCCAACGTGACCTACATTACAGAGACCTGGCTCACCCCCGCATCAGTTATGGACATCGCCACAGCAATATCCATCTGCTACAACATACCGCAACACCGCAACCACACCAGACACAGAGGTGGCATCACCATTGTACACAAGGAATCGATCACCTGCACCATCACGGCCATTATGATTATGAAACACATGAATTTCAGCTCCACACCGATGACAAAACCACCATCAAAGGCTCCCTCACACACAGACCGCCAGGACCACAAATCAGCCTCAGCGACACCCTTGCTGAATTCATTGCCCCGTTCACCCTCAAACCTGAACACTACATCCTCCTGGGAGACCTCAACTTCCATCCGGATGACCCCAATGGCACCAACTCCACTGATCTCCTGGAAGGATTGGACAACATCGATCTCAAGCAGCTAATCACAGTCTCGATGCACAAAGCAGGACACACGCTGGACCCCATCTTCATGTCCAGTACAACCACATCTTGGAACTCACCTGGTCGGAACATTCTATTGTACACTTCACCCTCGCCGCATCTCCTCACACCACCCCCAAATGCCACAGCGCTCACTTTCGCAACTGGATCAAGGTCACGCATCACCAATGGTGTGACACCCTTAGCATCACACAGCCCAAAGTCACCACCAACGTGGACCAGGCAGTAGAGAACTTCAACACCTGGATCACAAGTGCTGCTGATCGATTCGCTCCTACCAAACCTTCCAAAACACAGAGACCTACCAAACGAACCACCTGGTAGACCCCGTAACTTAGCATGTTAAAGCGCAGATGCAAACAACTGTAAAGAAGATGACGCACTAGCAGGATCCACAACAACCAGGCCATCTTCAAGTCATCCCTCAGCAACTACCACCGCCAGCCCAAAGCTGCAAAAAAAGGAGGCCCTGATTCACCGGATCGAAACTAACACCAACCAAACCACGATTTTCAGAGAGTTTACCTGCCCGTCAGTCACTGAAAACTCAATCCCCTCCCCATGGGAATTCTGTGACAGCCTCACCAACTACTTCCACAACAAAATAGAAACCATCAAAAGAAACTTTAATCCCCAACCCACTGACCTCCTCAGCATCCCATCGCCCCACAGTGCCGACCACCCGCTTACTACATGGGAACAGCTCTGCACACCTAACACAAACACTCTAATGAACTCTATCCACTCGTGAGCACCCACCAACCAATGCCCCCACTGACTTTTCAAGCTCGGAAAACACAAGATCAGCCACCAGCACACCACCATCCTAATGCCTCCATCACAACAACCCCCTTTCCAGATGCCTGGGAACACGCAGAGGTGAGACCTCTCCTCAAGAAACCCTCTTCAGAACCCAGCGAGCTTCACACGACCATCCCATCTAACTGTTCCTGTTTTCCACCAAAGGCCTGGAGAAAGCCACTAACCTCAAACACGAGGAGATAAAAAACATGCTGAGCCCTTCCCAATCAGGTTTCAGATCCAACCATGGTACCAAAACAGCCCTGATTTCCACAACAGATGACATACGCACCCTACTTGACAGAGGAGAATCAGCCACTCTGATCATGCTCGACCTCTCCTCAGCCTTTGACAGCATCTCCCACCCTACACTCATCGATCAACTACGCTTGATCTGAATCAAAGATGAGGTGCTCAGATGGATGGCATCTTTTCTCACAGGATGCACCCATAGAGTATGCCTCTCTCCCTCACACCATCTGTAGTGTCCCTCAAGGCTCATCCCTCAGTCCTATCCTCATCATCAGATAGCACTACATCAACATCATCTCCTGCACCGATGATACCCAGCTCATCCACTCACTCTCAACAGACCCCACCACGACGAAGACAAACTTACACAACTGTATGAAGAACGTCTCAGCCTGGATGAAGAACAACTGCCTCAAGTGCAACACAGGGAAAACTGAAGTCCTGATCTTCGGCAGACACGCCGCCCTCTGAAATGACTCCTGGTGGCCTTCAGAAGTGAGACCCACCCCCACTCCGAACGACCATGCACTCAACCTCAGCATCATCCTGGACAGCAAACTCTCCATGAAACATCAGCCCAATGCGATTTCCTTAGCCTGCTTCCACACACTCCACATTCTCCACAAAGTCTTCAAGTGGCTCCACATCAGCACCAAAAGAACGGTGACGCAGGCCTTCATCACCAACCTGTTGGACTACGGCATAGCACTCTATGCATGCACCACCCCCAAACTCATGAAAAGACTCCAGACGATCAAGAGCACAGCAGCTAGACTGATCTACAACCTACCCAAGAGGACCCACTTCACCTACCACCTTAAGGACCTACACCGCTCCCCATCCAGAAGAGATGCCAATTCAAATTTCTGACCCATTCCTACAAAGCTCTCCACGATCAAGGACCCACCTATATGAATCACTGCCTGCTTTTCCACTGATGTCCCAAGAACCTCTGCTCTGCACACCTTACCCTCGCTCAGATACGACGCATCCGCCGATCTTGCTCCGAAGGGCGCTCCTTCTCCCACTTCACCACCAAGTCCTGGAATGCCCTTTCCCTCCACCTTTACACTTCACACTTGTTGATCCACTTCAGGAAGGGACTCAAGACCTGGCTCTTCAAATGAAACCTGCAGCACAGCGCCTGGATACCCGCTCGGGTGACAAGCCGGACTATATAAATACAGCTTAATTTGATTTGCTGAAGCTGTTCAGCATCAGCAATGACAATGCTTTTTTTGCCAGTGCCGAACAACATTAGGAAAATGCACTGGGAGCAGCACAGAACTGCTCAGTGTCACATGAATGTACATGACATTTTAGGAAGTCTAGGCTGCAGCTTCCAGAGCTGGACCCAAAACTCTAGAAGGGGCCTATAGGACTGGATACAATGCACCAAAAGAGGCCTTCGGAATTCAGCACGATGATCCAGATGTGGCTTGTATAACTGTACACAATATTCCACATGTTTCAGTTTGTTTGCCCTAGTGAATTCCATTTCTCACTATTGTGTATCAAGAAGTACTTGCAAGAAGAATATAGCAATCAGTGCAGGGGTTGCTTTCAGCGGCAAGGCCTGCATGTACTGAGGCTAGTAAAATGCTGCGGCCATGGAGGCATGTGGCAGCTCCCCATCTGCAAAATTAGCATTTGCTGCCTCACTCTTCTGCATGCACCATTTAGTGAGCCAAAAATCTATCCTGTACACTCTAGCAAGGTGGGTGCAGAAATGTACCCCCATCCTACCCTGGCAAGTGTGTCGAGGAATATATCCCCACCCTTTGTCAAGGCAGAGGGGCTCTAAAACACCAAACAAGACAAAGTTGTACAAAGATTTACCACCTGCCCTTGGACTAGGTGGGAAAGAAATAGAAATTTGCCTCACATCCTTCACTTGCATTGGGCATTATGGGTGGAGAAAAATATCCAGTGGCGGAGGATTACCCTGTCCACCCATAAGCAACGATGTTGGGGAAAGATGGGGTATTCAAAAACGTACCTCCAGCACATGGGTACTCACAAACATTTTCCCAGGGGCCGAAAAGTTTGGTCTATGGTGTGACTGATGCAGCGGTGGGTGTAAAGTGGGTGTAGGGGAAGCAAAGCATGTATATCTAGTGGCTGAACTCAATTGTACAATGTGAAACCAGAAAATCTGTGATGAATCTCGCCTTCGCCACTTGTGTGACCCTGAGCAATTGTTTTATTTCAATTTCCCTCATTTTTCTTCATTATCACGTAGAAGAGGAGCTCGAAAAAAATGCATGACTTCAGGGTGCGTGCTGTTCTTCGGTGTAATCATTAATTGCATTGTTGTTGGGGGCATGAACATTTTTAAATTCATGTTTGAAACCATCACTTTAAATAAAAATACTTCTGAATGCACTGCTATAATTTGATTTACAAGTTTGTGGACTTTAAAAATGAAGGTGTTCTTAAAGCTAACGGATTAATTACTTCTTTTTCCCTAACTGCAATTAACCTTTAAATAAGTGCTTGCTGTATATTTAATATTTTTTTTTCATATTAGTACTGAGTCGAGTAAACAGGGGGCAGCATGCAAAGGTCAGGAGGGGCACCCCCCCCCCCCGGCAAGACTTTGAATATCATTGCTCCAGAAAAACAAATATAGAATTATATTTCCACTTGAGCTTTGGCAAGGTATAGGAGAAATATAGACCTGTGTGCCCCTGAGAAAGGCAGGAAGGGGTACACCCCACCCCCACCCTTGGTCAATGTAGGGGTCTAAAAAAAGTAATCTTCTGCCTTTCATAGTCCCATGCACACCATTCAGAAGCCCCACATATGCCACCAGTCCCCCACACATCCCTCATCAACCCCCCCACACCCACCATAATACACACTTACATTTACCAGTATATTCCCACACACCTGTCCAGTTTCCTGGAACTCCCCATGTGGAAAGAAACAGTGTTTGGAAGGCACAAGTAAAAAGAACACAGTACAGCTAAGCAGCAGAGCACAGCCCAGCACAAGGCACTTGGAAGGATATAGGTTCAGGGGTAGACACCAGATATAGGCTGGATCCACGCATCAGAGGCTAGCAGAAGTTCTAGCAGCACTGCAGAGTGAATCACTGGTTCCACCAGGAAGTATACATTAACTCAGTTAACATTATATAAACATATACCATCAACACATAAAGCAACCTTTCACATATCCATAGCCTACAAAACTCCCACCAAACTAAAGCTAAGATTTGTGTTCACTATCATCTTTCACCACTGGCATAGTTCTTTAGCCTTAACTACCATCCAATACCACACTACAAAATCCACTTTTGTCCAAAATATAGGGGCCCATTCACAAACTGCATTTTATAGTACATAGTACTAGTACCACAAAATGCTATTAACAAACCTCGCAGTGGAGGTCTAAGCCTCAACCCCTCCTAACTTTTATGTATGGAAATCTTTGCCTCGACAGCAGAAATCTCTGCACACATAAGTGTACGCTTTAGTAGTAAATGGGAAAGGGACAGAGGGGAATAGCTGGAAAATTGGGAATATTTACTACTAAAGATAGCTGAAAAATGGGGAATATTTACTACTAAAGGAGAGGGGATAAAAGAGGGTAAGGAGTGGTTAGAGGAGGGTTAGAGAGGGACATAACACCCACAAGAGAGTAAGCCCAATGCTATTCACACACTTTCCTTCTATAGTTACTACAGCCAAAAAGGACCTACAACAGTTGTAAATGTACACCAGCTCATAGCTTTAGTAGGTCCAACACCACACATGGCCAACCACTTTTAAAGCAACACCTTTCATTAGCAAATAACCAATGTAGGGCCTTAAAATAAAACCCCATAGGTAGTAATGTTAAAATAAATCAAATTGTTTAAACTATTTAACTATTTACGAATTACTGTAATTCTAATTTATATCAAAATAATTAAATTACTTATAAATATATACTTCACCTTTAATAGCTTTTAATACATAATAAACATATATTTTGTGAGTTTGTGGGGGAATTATTTTTACAGAAAAATTAAGTTATTTTAATTTAATGTGCTCTAAATCTTTAAATATTTTATTTAAAATGAAGTTGTTAATGATGTCACAATGTTTATGTTGATATGCCTTTAAAATACTAAATACAATTAACATTAATATTTAACAAATATATTTTTATCAATTTTTTTAAATCATCAATACACTTTGAAAATGTTTCCCCATACTACTCTATATGGAGATCTCCACCTGGACTGTGGAGATCTCTGCCAAATGTGCAGAACATCAAATACGGTCGTTCACTCACCAGGGGTACCTGTGCAGTCATATTTGATGTTTTTACTGATGCCACCTCATTTTTTTGGGCGTAGAAACATACAAGTCAACACTTGTGATTAACTGTGCACTCATAAATAGTGAATAGCCAGAAGAAGTGCACTCAAAAGTGTAAGAGCAAATTTACTTGCAGTAAATTTGCACATGCAAATTTACCTCTGTGAATAGGTTTAATAATTTTTAAACAACATAATCCTCATTCTTTTTCCGGTTTTCCATGCCACGCCTAGAATACTGCTGTGCAGCTCTACAAGAACGGCTGTTGCCCTCTGGTACAAGGGGCACTCACCACCCTGGTATGCCCTATGTTTGCAAACATTCAAAGGAAAAAACAGCCCATCAAATAATCTGATGTTGCATGGTACATGGGTGAGCATTGGGCTCACCCACTTTTAGAAATCTCCCTCTGGCCTATCAAAAATGATGAGAAGAGATCATTTAAGAAAATAGCTTCATCCCCACTCACACCTGGCCTGGCCCCAACCAGTCGAGATTAGTAGCACACCCGGCCTGGAGTGTTATAGACACTCCCCAAACGTGCCATACTACTGGGAGGAATAGGTGACCTCCCTCACACATGATTAAATAAACTCTCCCTCTTTGCCCAGGATCAGGCGTTTACATTTAGAGTAGAATTAAGTATTAATGTCCCCCATTCCACATTGGCAAAGGAGTGCGTAGGACATTTGGACACCAGTCTGGTTTTGCCCAAATGTGGTTGTCTACATGTCTCCAGCCCCTTCCTGCATTGCGCAAGTCCAAGATGGAGGGGGTAATTGTTGCATACCTGTAAGCTACCCCCTCATGCAATATCTAAATGCTAAGTGAGGGTAACTGCCTTGTCAACTCTGTGTGCTTTAGTTTCTGCATAAAGCCCCTCCTCATTGGGCAAGGATGAGGTGTTGGGTTTCCAAAAAAGAAAGGCAGAACACTTGATGCTAATTGCAGTCAGGCCACAAGGGACACTGGTGAGCCCGCCAAAGCTTCCTAGGCCCTCATTTCTTGCCTTGGTGCCTGATCGTCCATGGACACAGCATTTTGAGGGCCACATAACTCCACAAGCGGTTAATGTAACTCCTCCGAGGTACTAAACTGTAGGGGCACACATCTCTTAAATAGCTGGCCATAGTTGGGATTTTGATCTGTGGGGCCTCCATGGGATCTGTGAAACCCAGTGGTTCCCAGTTTAACTCATGACTGGGATTTAGATTTAGGATCCAACTGTGACTCAGAACTACACAAACGAACCTGCCAGCATTACCGGGAACTGCCAGAAATCGCCGTTGGGGAGCCCGGGCGGAGGGCTGCTGATTTCATTTGACCCTTCAACTGCTGGGGTTGCTGCCTGCCTCCCGCTGCCCGCCCCCACTTCCATCTGGGGAAGCGCTGGCCATCGCGAGGAGGGCAGGCTAAGGGACTGCAATCCCCAGCAGCCCAGGGAAAACCACGTGACCTGCCATAAGCGCCAGGAGGTGCTTTAAAACTGCGACAGCCCTCCCTCGCGGGACGCGAGCGGGACACCGGGCTAAGCCCGGGCAAAGGGCGGGCCCTCTGTGGCCCTCAGAGGACCGAGAAGGACGGGACGGGCCACCCCCCTTACCTCCAACAGAAAGAGGGTATAATCGTCTACTGGAACTCACCAACAAGGTACTTTCTTCATCATCCATTTGAGTATTCCCAATAACTGATTTTCCATACCCCTGTTATTACGATGACACGAAGGAGGGCAATTAATACAGCTATCCCACATAGGGGCTTGCCAAAAGAGACACAAGACGCACAAGGTAATAAGCCCACTCAGCAACCTCCCTCAAATCTAGGGATAAACAACGCTACACTGTCACCTGAGTGCCTAATTACTAACCAACCTCGAGCATCTGTCCTTGGCTATGGAAATAGCATAACAGGGCTAGACGAGCTAAACAGAATGTGTGGAACTAACTACACCAATGTTGTAAGTAGTCCTGATTACATTAGCACCCCAACTGATTCACAATACTTGAATAACAGTCCGAATGAACAACCCCACATCAATCCAGCAGATGCCCAGAGTACAGCAACTATATGGCCTTCATCTGGCAAAAGGAAGTGCGAAACAGTCTTACAAAATTGGAATCAATCTAAACATCCTAAATTATCTTCAAACTCCTTGTTGTCTGTGACTACTTCCCCACCAACCTTAGAACCGGGTGAAACTGTGGGCGAAATAGATCTTTCAACACCGCCCTCACAGTCATCCTTACTGACTCTCATTGAACGGCTAATTAACATCGCCATTTCACCATTGATGGCAAAAATAGACCTTCTGGGGGACAGACTAACAGAATTAGAGATGACGGTCAACACAAACCTGGCCTCCTCAAAAAATCAGGTATATACGAGACAATCCCCTTTATCTGCTGTTTCTGGAACCCTGAAACAAACTGAATTAGGCACTGATGCCCTGCCTCAGGCCTCAGTGCTTAACTTACTAGAGCCAAAGGTTCCTTATCCTCTGCCAAATCGCGTACTTTCGCAGCGTAACACCGCCAGTTCGGGGTCAAATATAGCACCTCATATTCACTTACCACCAGAGGCTGCCCCTTTTGTTTATGTTCTATCAGGAGTACCACTAATCACACGGGGAAAAACTGAAACCCAACACGAACTACAAAACAAGGTTACCCACTGGTTATCTAGGAATAGACCCCTGCCTGCTGAACTTAATGGCAAAATACTAGCTGTCAGAAGGGTGGGCTGGTTAGGTCCCCTACAAAAGGACATCGCTGGGGATCTGGTCTTAGTGAAATTTTGTAAAAGTAACATTGTTTCATTCCTCCAATCTTGGTATTGCCAAGGAGAAGATGGACCGATACATACTGGGGACCTCTATGACTTTTACCCACATTTCCACGCACTTAGACCAGGGGCAGGCTACACCCATGCCATCGGTAAATCTGTGTGGAGACCGATCAATAGCAACTTCCCTGCTCCTAATCGTCGCGATATGGAATACTACAGTGGTTTCCATTAGTAGCCCATGGGGAGGGCGACATCTATGTAAAAGCAGGACTGCCAGAATATTTAAATCCCGACATCTTGTGTAATGTTGTTTTTAGAATGAATTAGGTATGCACAGTCTAGGACAGGGACTCTTTCTTTTTCTTTTGAACAATTATTCAAATCCTCACTTTTAATTTTGTCAATATTTTGTAGCCCTTGTTAAGTTTGTTTTTTATCGTATGTTCCTAATATTGTACGCTTTTATGATTTGTATCACAAAATCGAATAAAGCTGAATGAATGAATGACTCAGAACTACAATATGTCCAGAAAATGGAATGCTAGGAAGATGGGCTAACCTGTTTCTAAACCACTCTGAGCATCTTTGCATAACTGTAAATTATCCTAAGACATGGATAGGAAAGGGAAAATCAAGCCCAGAAAACTGGGTGCAAGCCCATACCCAGTGAGCCATAGTATCAGGTGGGTAGTATTAGGGTGGTTATGGATGTTGATATCAGTGAGCGTGGAGTGGATGTAGTGTCATACGCCAATGATGCCCATTGATACTTGGACTTGATAAATCTCCTGCGCAGAGCCAGGGTATCGACATTCTTGCCAATAGTCCTACCAGGCGAAGAGCAGTAATAACTTTCAGATACCTTTTTTAAGATGGAAGGGAATAGATAGTCTGGGTCAGAACAAAGCATGTACCCCCCTCGCTCTGGCCTGTGGTATGGGAGTTGCTCCACTCTCGCCCTCAAGGTTAAGAGCTTCAGCGTCCTTCTAGATAGTAACTTGAGTATAAGGGGACTTGTCAATATAGCTGTGCCCTCAAGCATTCGTTTCCCAACATCTGAGGGCGGCAGTGGTGAGGGCTCCAATTCTTTCTAGGATTGGTAATGCCCAAGCATGCTATTTGGATCTCCCTTCCTCCGCTATTTAGTAACTGAGAGGAGGTCAAAATATGGCAGTTTGAATATTCCATCATTTCGGGAAATTTGGATGGGTGTCTGAAGCACATAGGGATGTTTAATGCCTCCTACTATTACAATAAACTAGTTTAAGTTCCTATATGTTGCCCACAGAGCCTTCTATAGATGTTGCCCCATGGTATCCAAGATAAATTCCGAAGACACTTCCCTATGACTCCAGCTTGCTGTTCCACAGTTCAGGTATGCACAGTGGAGTGGCAAGGTAAACCCCTCCTGACCCCCTAGGATTGATGAGGGGGATATTAAAGTCCCCCGCGATTTTTCGCGGTAGAGGCGCTTCCCGGTACGCGAACCGGGCAGCTAACCGGCAGCGTAACGGGAGTCCGCCATCTTGTGTTTTTGGAGCGTCCGGTTCGCGTACCGGGTAGCGTCCCGGTAAGCGTAACAAGGGGAAAACCAAGAGAAACAGTAAAAAAAAAATTAAGGGAATAGATTTCCAGCAAACTTGGCAAAATTGTAGGGACTGTTTGTTTGATGTGCCTTTGCAAGGCCTCAAGATATGTGCACGTGTGGATTTTGTCTAATTAAGGTTAAAAAAAATATATATATCTGTAAGCGTGCTCCGGCACGCTTACGTTACGGGTTTTGTTTGCGCTGCAGAGCCGATACGTCACGGTTATGCGACGCGTCATGAGGCGTCTCACGTGACTACGTGATACGTCACGTAATAAAGAATATATTTTACAGCTATAGATATTAGCTTTTAAAAAAACCAATGAAATTCACTGAAAAAACCATAGGTTATAGACCATATATAGTTAGGAATTTGCATTTACAAAACCTTGAAAATTCACTGAAAAAACCATAGGTTAGAGACCATATATAGTTAGCTGGACATTTTATTGACATAAAACCAATGAAATTCCATATATAGTTAGTTGCACTAACTATATATCGCGCACCCGCAATCCACTGCTGATGATGTCACATATTACATCATTCATGACATGGTCAGTGACATCACTGATGACATCACTGATGACATTTCAAATGACATCACTGATGACATCACTGATGACATCTCAAATGACATCACTGATGACATCATGACACACCAATACCAGTTACTACATACGCACTCACTGATTCCTACGTCTACACACACATTCACTCATTCACCCATACAATCACTCATACATACAGTCACTCATTATTACAACACTATCATATGCACTCATACACCTATGCAGACACTCACACACTGCCACTCATCCATGGAGTTACTCACACACCTAGTCAGTCCTGTAAAGAATCAATCACACTTCCATTTCCTCATCTATACAGTTAAACACAGAACACCATACTTCAGTGACATCACTGATGACATCACTGATGACATCTCAAATGACATCACTGATGACATCATGACACACCAATACCAGTTACTACATACGCACTCACTGATTCCTACGTCTACACACACATTCACTCATTCACCCATACAATCACTCATACATACAGTCACTCATTATTACAACACTATCATATGCACTCATACACCTAGTCAGTCCTGTGAAGAATCAATCACACTTCGATTTCCTCATCTATACAGTTAAACACAGAACACCATACTTTTCACACATATACTAACACATACTTACTCTCTTATACAATCACTGATACAAGTACACATTGATATGCACAGAGTCACACACCTCCCAGCCAGCCACACACACACTCAGTCTTCCATACATCCACTCATTCTTCAATATGTAAAACATATTTAAACTTTACAAAAACACACAGACACTAGATGATGTCATCAGTGATGTCATTTGAGATACATTTCAGTCATGGTTCCTCAACTCTGCTACAAGCTGCCATTGAGATAAATGAAACTTCTAACGTTGAATCATTCCGCACAGCACTTAAGACATATCACTTTTCCTGAAGCTTCTGCCTTCTGGGTTTGCCTTTAAGCTGGAAAACATTTTTATCACAAAGATGCCATTGGGTGAATTTGCAGTTTCAAAACGTCTTCACTCACTCACTCACTCACTCACTTAGAGTAATAAAGGAGCACCCTCTCGCAATTTATAAGGTCTCTTCCAGGACTTGAACACTCTTTCAAAGCAGATGTCTTTGGATCAGTTCAGGCCACTTGGGCTGCAAGGCCTTCCTGGCTCCTGGGCAGTTAACCCCTAACAAACCATGCCTATGCAAGCTTCATTCTATTTGGTAGGCTTTGTTCCTGTGGTCAATTGTCAGCTCTTCTTCATTCAGTGGGCAGTACAGCTGCCCCTTCTTTTAGGCGGGTCACAGGCAGCAGGGTTTCTTCCAGACTCCTTGACTTGGTCTTAGACTTGAAAGAAACAGCAGCCCATAGATTCTTGCTCCTCTTAAACATTCCTGTGTATTTGTGCAGCAGAGCTTCTCCTTGAACCTGAAACAAAATACAACCAGTATTTATCTAAGGTTTGTGGTAATGGTGGGAAGTTAAGGTGCATCTCCCCTAACGTTGGCACGAGAGAAAAGGAAACAAGCACCAACGGATATGGGGAAGTGGCTCCCATAAGAGACCACGCATATGCGTGGTTAAGGCATATGCGCGGTCTATTTGCTGGCTGGCAGAAGAGCAGGTAGAGGAAGGATCGCAACGCAAGGTGGTGAGGTAAGTGGGGTTTTGGGGGGTGAGGGGTAGTTTTTGGGGCCGGGGGGTCGGGTAGTTTTTAGGGCTGGGGGTTCAGGAGTTTTAGGGCTCAGGGCAGGGGACGGGGTGGAGGGTAGTTTGTTTGGATTGGGCAGTTTTGGGGGCTGGGGGGTCGGAGTAGTTTGGGTGTAGTTTATTTGGGTTGGGTGTAGCTTTGGTGGCTGGGGGGTCAGGGTAGTTTTCAGGGCTGGGGAAGTCAGCAGTGTTAGGGCTCAAGGCAGGGGACATAAAAGGGACAGTTTTCAGGCTGCTGGGGCAGTGCAGCTGGGGCAGGGGTTAGGTGGGATCGTTTTTAAGGGTGGGGGCTGGCTTTAGTGCTCATGGAAAGGGGGCTGCGGTTGGAGTAGTTTTTAGGAGGCTTAGTTTTAGGGCTCAGGGCAGGGGACAGGGAAGGGTCAGTTTACAGGTCGAGGGGACAGTTGTGCTGGGGCAGTGGAGGTGGTGGTGTAGCTTTTAGGGGGTGTGGATGTTTTTAGGGCTCAGGGAGGGGATCTGGGGTCCGAGTAGTATTTTGGGGCATGGGGGTTGGATTTAAAGGCTCAGGATAGGGGTTTGGGTTAGTTTGTAGGGCTGGGGCAGGTAGATGTTAGGGATTAGGGCAGAGGGGCAAGAGTGAATCAGGCCGTTTGCGAATACAAAAATGCTTCATGCACGTGCCCCTTAATGTTTTGCGACTGAAATTTGCTTGCAAAACATTAATATACACTGATGAGAATCGATATTTGGAAGGGATGCCCTAATACAGATTCACACTTGATCGCAAACCCAAATTGCAATTTGGTAACATGTTACTGAAACCTATTTTGTGGTTTGTGCATACAGAAAACCTTATTGCAGTCACAAATGGGCAAATTCCGCATATTAGACCTTTTGCAACAGAAAAAGCTATGTAGATTTGGCCCCAAGTCTCTCAATTGCTCCTCTATGTCCAGCACAGCAGAGGGGAAATGATGCAAAGGGTCTGTTGCTGATCATGTGTCTTGCGCCCTCCAGAATGTGGATGCATATTCCCTATCCTTCCTAAATATCCAAGCAGACTGTGAGGGGAGTTCCCAGGCTTAGGACCATGAACCTTGGCATGTCTGTCGAGGACAATGACAACCTGAACGGGAGCAAGCATTTAGTGCAGTATTTGGCAAATCCTAATACAGCATTTGCTCCCTAAAAGGTCTTCTAGTCCTGTAAACACAAGTATATGCCACATACACACATTACACACTGGGGGGAGTAAGGACTCCAGTTATGATGAATTAGGACATTCTTAAAAGAAGAAGCTGTATGCTTTCTCCCTGTAGGTACAGTGGTAAAAAAAGTTGGTGCCCAAATTTTAGCATCAGGTGCATCAAACATCAGCCGTTTCATTTTCTGGTTTGACGTTGCTTCCTTCGTCTGTGGGTGGAGGTACACTCTGGATACACTCAAACGGCCAGGTAACCTGGTGCACTGATATACATCTTCAGCTAAATATGGACCAGTATAATGAACATAGACTGCCAGGTCCACTGGAGGAAAAAATATTCACAGGGTGGTCCAAAAAAAGTTTAAGCGTGCAGGGTGACATAGCTTTCCATGCCATTGAATGATGTGTGCCCGTACTGCATGCAAACCTCCTTGTGAAACATATTTGTTTCTAACCCAAGGCCAGTAAAGCATTACTGATGCTCTAAGTGAACAGTGGAGGCTCCTCCACTAAGGCGGTGGAGCGTCACCCCACTGCTTTAAAGCAGTGGAAAGTAAAAATAAAATGATGATAATGGAACGTCTGTTATTATAATTTTATTTTTACTATTGCAGTTGCACTGCAGTGTAGCCACGTTGATAAGGTGTGGCAGGGCCGGCCTCCCCTGACGTCGAGGCTGGAGGAGGAGTGATGGCTGCACCTAAAGTGCGCATGACGCTTTGGCCGGCCATCTCCGGCCGCCCAAACTGTCATGCGCACTGTGCATGTTTTCCACAGGCTGTAATATACAGCCTTAGTGGAGAACATGCACAGCTTCCCAGCCCCTGTCTGAGCGCCGAGCTGGAGTGCTCAGACCAATTCACAGCGTTGCTTAAAGCAGCATTGTGATTGGTCAGGGGATTCTGGGAGGCTCAGTGCTTCCTGCTAGAGGAAAAACAGTGTTTGCAAGTTTATTTATTTATTTATTTATTTTAGACATTTATTGAGCGCACTGTTAATCGGAGGTGTCCTGGCGCTGATGAAATGCTCCAAAAGGATATGAGCCGAACGAGATTACTGTGTGAACAACCAAGTCTTGATGCCTTTCCTGAAAGTCATAAGATCCGTGGTGTTTCTCAAGGCAAAGGGCAAGGCGTTCCAGGCCTTTGTGGCCCCCAACATAAAACTCCTACCCCCCCCATCATCCTTTCCTTATGCGAGAAACTATGACCAGGCACGAGCTCGATGATCTTAACTGTCTGAAGGGGTTATACCATTGAAAATAATCTTTCAGACAGGCCGGTCCAAGGCCTTGAAGGGCCTTAAAAACCAGACACAAGGCCTTAAAAGCAATCCGCTTCCGCACTGGCAACCAGTGTAATTTCGTGAGTTCACATGACACGGAGGCGTACTTCGGAATGCCCGACAGGAGTCTGGCTGCTGCATTTTGCAGGGCCTGCATCTTGTTAAGAAGTCCCTGTTGGGCATTCAACAACAAGCTGTTGCAGTAATCCAGCCGAGGTAGAACCATGGCTGTAACCACTGTCTTTTTACTGCTTTCGGGGAGAAAAGGAAGTATCTTCCACAACATTTTCAGAAGAAAATAAATTGAAGATGTTAAAGCATTGACCTGGGGCCTAAATGTAAGTTGGTCATCTATTAGAACCCCTAGATACTTCACCTTTGCCACAGGAAGAGGGGGGATACCCATCTCTTCTGGCCACCATTGCGGGCTCCAAAATCATTACTGAGGCCAAAAACCATAACTTCAGTTTTTGCTGTGTTCAACTCCAAGCAATTTTCGCCCATCCACCTTCCCACCGCCAACATGCATTCCTGAAATTGTAAAGCCACTCCATCTTCCCTTCCTTTTTTTTTTATTTTTTATTTTTTTATTGACAGGCAGGGCAAGGAGATCAATGAGTACATTTTTAACAAAACATATAATATAAAATCAAATTACGGTACAGTTCAAAATACAAATAAAGTATCGCCAAACTCTATGCATTACACATCCTCCAAATATAGCCACTATACAGAACAAAAAGCAAATGGGGAAATGATGTATATTCCTGTATCCATAAAAGGCAAATTGGAAAAACACAGATATATATTCCCTGAGGCCTACTACTATTAATGTCTTCTGTAGTCGTGTATTATTCTAAAAAGGTGCCCCAAATTTTAACAAACTTCCCGGTTGCTTTTATTCCCCGGTTCCTTGCAATTGAACCCTCCATAGTATAGATCTCATTAACTAACGCCCACCATTCCATTGTATGAACAGGGTTGGGGGAGATCCAGGCTCTCGCAATAACCAATCTAGCGCTAGTCAGAAGTATATTTAACAAATCTACGTTAGTAATGCCAGATGGGTATATTGCTAGTAAAATTGAGGCTGCGGATAATGCCGAACTGATCACTTTTTGCTTATATAGAATATTTTCTATTACCGACCAGTATCCTGTTAATACCGGACATGCATAAATCATATGTACAATATCTGCAGCCACCAGCCCACACTTAGGGCATTTAGTGCGGTCACTGTTCAGGTTGTTTTGTGCCCATTTGGAAATTCTTAGTGGTGTATAATATAAATGAGATATTGTTCTATAGGATTGAAGGATTAGACTAGATGAATGAGTCACTTTGTTAATGTTTACTAAAGCATTTGAGATATTCTGAGTTGTCACATTAAATCCTAATATGGAAGTCCATTTTATCGCTAATCGAGGAGTTTCATCCAGCTTGTTTTGATTTAAACACTTATATCCCATACTAATTAATGATTTTCGATTTGTTGAGTAAAAACAATTCCATAAATCTGAGCTACTTACAGATATCAGGTTCATTTTACGAATTAAATAATCCCTTATTTGAATATACTTAAAACGCATCATTTCCGGTAGTTTGAACAAAAGTTTCAAAGTTTCAAATTGTAAGAAGCCACTTGAACCATATAAGTCTCCCAGTTTTAGAATGCCATATTTAGCCCAGTCTCGTCCCGTATTATCACTAAAAATCCCTGGGAGTCCTGGATTACCCCAAAGTAACAAGTCGGTGTGTAAAAAGGAAGTTTCACAATTAGTCATGATCATATTCCAGATACGTACTGCATCCCTTGCAGTCTTGAATTTTACACGTTTAAAATAATTCGGGTCCTGCACCTTTGCCAGAAATTGTTTTGCCTCACTGCCTAGCATAAATTGATGAAAGAAAAATTGATTATAACTAATAAACAGACTACGAAGCCGGTTCAAAAAAGAAGCAAAAAAGTAGGCTCTAAAATCAGGGAAATTAAGACCTCCTTTTTCCAATGGTAATTTCAGAATTGCCATCGATCTTCGAGGCTTCTTATAGCCCCACAAAAAGCTATTAATAATGCTGTCCAATTTAAAAAAAAGCAAATTATTAACACGCAGTGGAATACAACGAAAAAGGTATAAGAATTTAGGCAGGACATTCATTTTAATCAAATTCATTCGGCCCAACAAGTTAAGCAGAATCTTATGCCACTTTTTTAAAAGAGCTGCCACTTCTTTCAGTAAGGGTTCATAGTTTAATGTATTTATATCCGAGATCTTTGAAGAAATTTTAACCCCTAAATAAGTCACTGCCAGGCAATGTCCTGAAACTTGAGGATTAGACTGATAATTCATTATGACTTGCGTTTTATTTATATTAAGTTTGTAACCTGCAATAGTCCCAAAGTTGTTAGCTTCTTCAAAGATCCCTACTTGTGCTTCTTCCACATTGGTGGTATAGATGGCTAAGTCATCGGCATAAGCAGTGATTTTCAAGATTTTGACTTCATGATGCATGGGTTTTATTTTGACTTGCTCTTGAAGGGCGTTAATAAACGGCTCCATGGAAAGAGCGAAAAGTAGGGGTGATAAAGGGCACCCCTGCTGTGTCCCCCGTAAGATTACAAATTTAGTTGAAACAGCCCCTGCATAGCTGATCTTGGCATTAGGATCTCTGTACAGAGCTTGTATACTTCTTAAAAAGCGTCCTTTAAAGCCATATTGTTTCATCACCCCCCATAAGTAATCCCACCCCACTCGGTCAAACGCCTTCTCTGCGTCTAAAAGTATCATCCCGAGTGGGGTGTGGTTAGTTGCTGCAACATCGAAGGCGGTAATTGCCATGTTAACATGGGTAGTAGTGTCCCTCCCAGCTACGAAACCATGTTGTTGTTCATTTACCAACAACGGCATAAGTGGGGCCATGCGGAGAGCTAATATCTTGGAGTATGCTTTAGCGTCAGCATTAATCAATGATATTGGACGATAAGAGCCGCATTCCGTTGGTGATTTATTTTTTTTAAGAAAAAACATAATTTTAGCTGTATTCCACGATTCTGGTACTTGCCCCATAACACCAATTAGATTGATAACTAAACATAAAAGTGGTAAGATTTCATCTGCGCAAATTTTATATAATTCGATGGGGAGGGTATCCTCACCAGCAGCTTTATTAGATGGGAGGGAAGTAACAGCATGGTGCAGTTCCTTTAACGTAACTTCTTCCTCGAGCCTATTAACACATCCTTGATCTAAGTATTCACGAGCTGGGAGATTTTTATTGATATACATTTGTGTCTGCGTTTCAGTACAACTACCCTCTGGAGTGTATAGATTTTTATAGTATATTACAAACTGATCCATTATTTGTACTGGTTGAGTATATGATATATTATTAGGGCCTTTTATGGATTTAACTAGTGTTGTAGCACGATCATCTGCCACCTTGTAAGCCAGGACTTTTCCTACCTTATCCCCACATTCATATTGTGCCAGTTTATATTTGAGCAGCTTTCGACTATTATTTTCCCTCTGTCAAGTTTTGCTGTTCGGTCCCCAGGATTGTATTGCTGCTCAATGGGGGCCCACCTCTAGATCAACCCTAGTCTGGCTACTGTTCACAGACTTTAAAGGAGATCAAGCGGGGGAAAATATGATGTCCGGAGGGGAACAGCTGGGCTGATGAAACCGGAGACCTGCAAGACAACAAAGCACGAAATAAGTGGTATATCCCCTGTGGTACCACTTCCCTGTATTGAGGATACTAAGAGCAACACCTCACCTGTAAAACAACAGGATAAACCGTAACAAGGGTGAATCAGAACAGGCTTCTTCCCATCCCTAGGTAGGCCTATAATCATAGAAAAGAAGGTTAGGTAATGCTGGCCTCCCTTTACCTATCGTAGCCGCTACTGAGAATGAGTTAGAGTAACCTACCCTAGAACAGGACTGAGAATGACCATGAAGCCCACAGAAGTAGAACAGACCTCCAATTCACTCTTCTCCGAAGTAAACTAAGGCAAGTCATAAGAAAACCATACAGGTTCAATCACCAATATATCTTGGTATCCCCTCCTAGGTGTGGTTCAATCAATGAGTGATTCAGGAGTCCAAAGTAAGGCATACAAAAGTCATGCACACCCTTCACGGCTCAGCCACACCATGTACTGCAACAGAAATAGTATGCTCCACTGTTAGAGCACAAAACCAGCCCAGAAAAGTGCATAAGAAAAGCATTGACCGTTGCAGATCCGTCTCTGCAAAAGCCACACAAAAGTAAATACTGTTTTGTCAACGGTGAAATGCGAAGACCCCTCTGAGTCCTGAACCAACTGTAAGAACGACCCCCACAATGTGACCTGAACCTTGGGAACCGATTACCAGTTTCGGGCGTTTCCTAAGCCCCACCACGTAATCCAAAAAAGGTTCACCGGTTGCGGGGAAAGTCAGACAGCAGGCGCCTTCCAGCTTACAGCAAGAAGAAAAGGGCGCGAGGCGAGCGCTCTGCGCACCGTTTTTTCGGGCACTTCAGAAGCCCCGCCAAAGTATCCAAGGGATCGCAGACAAAAGCCAAAGACCATAAATCCAACCAGACAAGCCAAGAACACAAAATAATCGGCGCCGCTTCCTCTGTTGCGGCCGTATTTGTCAATTTCCTGTCGCCAGGCGTCATACTGCCGCGCCTACTCAGGCATCATGGGAATTGTAGTCTTTGACCCAGCAATGCCGTGTCTACCGCAGGCAGTGATCTACCAGCGGCCGGGGAATCCTGACACCCTCAAAGCACATTTAAGGGTCGAACGTGCAGTCACTAATTTAGTTTCTAATTGTTCAATATCTTGCGCCCCCAAACCACCAGCTCTCAAATTATCAGCTAATTGTTTTTCCAGCTGCAAGATACCATTTGTTACAATCTTATCTTTTTTCCTTTGTTCTGCGTTTTGTTTATATACATACTGTTGCACGTGGCCCCTGATAGAGGCTTTACAGGCGTCCCAAACTGATAAAAGTGGTGCACTTCCTAAATTAATTTCTATAAATTCTTTGATATGTGCCTTCAGAGTTCCAACATAAACTGCATCTGCCAATATGTATCTAGGAAAAGTAAACAATCTAACTTCCGGAACCTTTTGTATTATACTGAACGACAATAAAATTGGATTATGGTCCGACGAGACCTTTGGAAAGATCTCCATACGTCCAACCTCAATAACCTCGTCTGATGCCCATGCCAAGTCTATTCGTGAATACAGTTTGTGGGGTGAGGAGTAGAACGTATAGCCCAGTTGGTCTGGATACAAGCTCCTCCATACATCTTTTACATTATGTATCCGAATAGTTCTAATATCGCCGCCCTAGTTTTACGCATGCGTCTGAATAGACCTCTCTTAGTCACATCCTGTTCATAGTTTAACACGCAGTTATAATCCCCCATCATAATAAGTTCCCCCTCCCACGAGAGCAATTCAATATTTAACCAATCAAAAATGCGCGGGTCATCAATATTTGGCCCGTATATAGCACAAAAAACAAATTTACGGTTCTCGACCTGCATTTGAGTAATGGCCCACCGGCCTCCATTGTCCGAAGCAGTTTTAATCACTACTCCCCATGGTTGCTTTTTTTTCAAGATTGCGACTCCTCTAATGGGAGTGTTAAAAGTAGTACACACCACCACTTCGTATCCCAGTTGACTCAGTAATTTTTTGTCTTTAAAGCAAATGTGCGTTTCTGTTAACATAATTAAATGTGGATCATACATTTTAAGTTCCTCGTACACCATACGCCTTTTGTTCTTATTGTTCAAGCCCGAAACATTCCAAGCTAAACACCTAAATTGCAGCATTATACATTCTTACTAAGAAAAAACGTTCTGTACCTCTCATTAATTGCCGTAACATTACCTGTCTACAGTTACTAACGTTAACCACCTTAAACCCTGCCTTGTCCTTTTCTTTTTCTCCCCCCCATCTACCCCCCCACCCTTACCTCCCTTCCATCCCACTGGCGCCCTCCCCCTGTGCCTACCCGGAAGCCTCCCTCTATCTTCTGCTGCCGTTAGAAGGGCAGCCACCCTGAGAGAGTTCCACAGGAACCCGAACCCTCTATATTGCCATCATATAGAATGACCATCAGCCAAAAGGTGAAGTACAAAAATAAAAGAAGAAAGAATAACCCTAGTGAGTTATAAAACAGCATTAGTACCCATAACAAATTATTTTGATGTGTGTTTTTTTTCCTTCCCTTTTTTTCCCTCACCCCCCCCCCCCCCCCCCTTTCCCTTTTTTTTTTTTTTTTTTTTTGCCTCTATTTCATTCTAATCCATTTGCTGACTTAATGGACTTAGTTAGGTTTTTAAATCCATTTTTGAGAGAAAATGCTCCGCTTCTTTGACATCATGGAAAAAGTAACTATGTCCGGATTTGATAACTTTGAGGCGAGCAGGTTCTTGTAAATAGGCCATTGCTCCATGGGACTTAAAAGAATCAATCAATTTACGTAGCCCCCATCTTTTGTCCATAGTGACCTTGCTAAGGTCGGATTTAACAAAAAAGGTTATATTATCAATTGTAACTGGAGTATTTGGCCTAGCTTTCATTGAAATGGCTTGTCGCAGCAGATAGTTCCCAAAATAGATTAAGAAGGGCCGTGGATATTTACTCTCTTGGGTCCTAGGGGTAATAGGTAATGTATGTACCCGCTGAAGCTGTGAGTCCCAGTCCCAATCGCCCAAATCCGGGAAAGCCCTATGTAAAATATTTAGCATGTAGGCCCTTGCATCAGCTCCCTCAGATCCCTCGGGTATCCCAAAAAGTCTCAGATTCTGTCGCCTGTGTCGGTTTTCCAGATCTTCCACCTTATTCTGCAGAGCCCCAATTTCCTCATTATGGCGATCAGATGAATTCGAAGTAGTAGCGAGAGTTTCCTCTAAGCATGAGCGCAAAATCCGCTCCGATCGCGGATTTTGCGGATTTTCGGTAAATCCGCGAACTCTCGCGAATTTACCGAGAATCCGCAATCCGTGATCGGAGCGGATTTTGCGGTCAAAAGTTCAAGCCTAATGCATTTACGATGGCGCCGGCAAGCTGCCAGCGCCATCCTCAAATGGTTACTTAATTAGCTTTGACAGGAAGCTCTAACAGATAAGATAAAGCAGGGGCTCGAGCGCCTGCTTTATTTTATCAGTTGGAGCTTCCTGTTGAAGCTAATTAAGTAACTTTTGCAGGATGGCACTGGCAGCTTGCCGGCGCCATCGTAAATTATTTACAGGGGGAAAACGGTGGTGTCTTCTTGCATAAATTTGAAGGGCAGGGTTCATTCTGGCACGACGGTCCTGGCACAAAAAATAAACCTCAACAGGAAACACTTGCAGGTGTGCCTTGTTCCCAAATATACCATACCATACACACAAGAGGCATGTGCGCACGCATGGAAGCCCCGTCCGTTTGGCCCCGCCCACACACTCGAGGTGTGCACCGTCTTCCCGCCATTTACCCACTATGATGGACATTTCACTCAAGGGACCCCTGCGCACTTCGGCGCGATTGCATTAACACACACTTGGTCGCTGGAACTAGGTGAAGCGCAAATGCGGTGACTCATTTGCATCTTTGACTTTTAAGAGCACAATCCCCGTGCTGTTCCTGTGACCAGGGGCTTCTGTCTCTTAATCTGCTGCTCTGATCGGTCTCTGACCTTTTATACACACAAGAGGCATGTGCGCTCGCATGGAAGCCCCGCCCACACACCCGAGGAAGCCCCGCCCCCAAATCCGCAGATCCGCAAAATCCGCGGATTTTGCGGATCCACGATCCGTGAATCCGCAAATTCGTGAATCGTGGATCCGCAAAATCCGCCCATGCTTAGTTTCCTCCACTTCCACAACTCTTTGCTGTAGTTCCTCGATTTCTCTTGTCACGCCACTTAGTTTATTGGTAACTTCCTGGAGGGAACTGTGCATTTTAGTGTTATCTTCTCTTAGTTGTCGGAAATTCTCTTGTACCTCTTGGCGATGGTCCATTAATGTTTTTAGGATTAAATCCAAAGATGAAGTATTGGCATTAGCATCAGCGTTGACGTGAACAGGAGCCGGTGGAGGGGAGATAGAGATAATAGGTGTTACTGTTGAACCGCAGTGTGGGGTAGTAACTGTGATAAATTTGTCCTTCTGAGAATCCTCAGCAATAACAATGGAAGTATTATCAGTCCTGGTGATACCAATAGGTAGTGTGTTTAAAGAGGCAGAGGGATCAACAATGGAAGGCGACATTGGCGGTTCAGATTCTCTGTTTACAATCGCGTTAGATAGAGTGACACTTTTGGCCGGAGTAGCTTGTGGGTTTTTTAAGTTGACTCTAGGGCTCCCTCCTACCATTGAACACCCTCCTGATAA
Source organism: Lissotriton helveticus (assembly GCF_964261635.1). NCBI lineage: Eukaryota > Metazoa > Chordata > Amphibia > Caudata > Salamandridae > Lissotriton > Lissotriton helveticus. Next base: position 635,805,541 of record NC_136068.1, on the reverse strand, counting down.
ACTTGGCGGAAGAATTTTAGCCTCTCTTTTTTGAGCCTGAAACCACTTACCGAGTGGACTCTGATCTGTAAGCAGCTTCCCCCCGCTAATAGTTGGCATCAACGTATCTAATAAAGTTGCAGGGGTCATATTTCTCTCCCCCCTTCTTAACTTTATTTTTTGCCTTCCCCCTTTTCCTCAGAGCAGAAGATCTGCTAGCCTTTAAATGTGCAGAGGTATATTCTATGTCCCCACCTGTATCTTCACCACTCTCAATATCACCAATTTCAACCAGCTCCTCGTATTCTGCATCGTCAGAGTTAGCCTCTAGAAGTGTCTCGCTATCGGTATCCTCATTCACAGCATTTACATCAATGACATTACGGAGACCAACGTTTCTCTCGCCCGCTTCAGTTCGAGCTAAAACCGGTAAAGGTTGAGGGGACTTAAGGTGAGGATCAATAACAGCATCTGCAGTATCTAGAGTAGGAGTAGTAAGAGTATCGGTTGTGTTGATCTTATCGTGCTCAATCTTATTTGCGCAGTCCACCTTATCTGCAGTGCTCTTGCCCGCCACATCTGGCGCCCCCTTACAGTCTTTAGCTGAGTTTCCAATAGATTGTTCAGAATCATTGTCATATATTCCTGTTACTTGATTTTTATCCTTTCCTTTGTCCTTATTTTTGGCAGCAGTGACAGCAGCGGTGTTAACTTTATTAGGAGTTCTCCCAGAAAATTGAATAACTTGTTGTTTACCCGTTTGTTTGTCCACCTGGCGAGGCATCCTCGCTACCACTGCCGGTGAGATCGGTTTAAGTACCGGAGTAACCCCTTCATCAAGCCCATCTTCCGTGGGGTTGCCTCTGGTTGCTTTATTCTTGATATTTTTAGGAGCCATTGCACAGTAATACAAAACTTTGAAACCGGCACCTTACAGTAGCGCAACCTCTTTAATAGCCCAATGGTATCTCCAGCAGCCCTGAAACACAATACTTTAAGAGTCTAAAAAAAAAAAAAAAAAAGTGTTTTCTTTTTCCAGATTCCCCTCGTGGACTACTGGTGAGGCTCCCAAAACATCCAAGTAGCAGTTCCACAAAGATTCCACGGCTACACTGCCTCCAACGCGGCCGTTGCTGCCGTTACTGCTGCTTCCCGCTTCAGCCGTTTTCCGCCCACGGCACTGCCGGTTTCAGATTGCCTGACCGCTCCTCCTCCTACCAACATCCTCAGCCATCTTCCCTTCCAACAGCACTGACACCACAATTTGTGTGTCGTCTGCGACACACAAATGGCAACCTCTAGGTAAGTTTTCTTTTCTTTCCTAACCCCTCCACCTTCCCCACACCCCCACCACTGTTCCCTACTAGCCATCACTGTAAGTGAAGCAACATTTTGTTGTTCCCCTGGGGACAAAATGTAATGTTGCTATGTTTCTATCTTTTGTAATTCTTTTTTTTAATATATTTGTTTGTTTGTAACATTTCTTGTATTGTAGATGATATCCAACACTTTCCCTTCTGTTGTACTCACTGGAGTGGGAATAGTAATATGTACCCCTCGACTATCCAACACTTTCCCTACTATTGCACTCACTGGACTGGGAATAGTAATTTTGACATCTTCACTATCCAACACTTTCCCTACTGTTGCACTCACTGGAGTGAGAATAGTAATTTTTACCTTTCCGCTATCCAACACTTTCCCTACAGTTGCACTCACTGGAGTGGGAATAGTAGTTTGTACATCTTCGCTATCCAACACTTTCCTTACTGTTGCACTCACTGGAGTTGGAATAGTCATTTGTACCCCTCCGCTATCCAACACTTTCCTTTCTGTTGTACTCACTGGAGTGGGAATAGTTATTTGCACCCCCGCTATCCAACACTTTCCCTACTGTTGCACTCACTGGAGTGGGAATAGTACATTTTCCCCTCTGCTATCCAACACTTTCCCTACTGTTGCACTCAATGGAGTGGGAATAGTAATTTTTACCCCTCCGCTATCCAACACTTTCCCTACTGTTGCACTCACTGGAGTGAGAATAGTACATTTTTACCCTCCGCTAACCAACATTTTCCCTACTGTTGCACTCATTGGAGTGGAAATAGTAATTTGTATCCCTTACACTATCCAACACTTTCCCTAATGTTGCAGTAATTGGAATGGGAATAGTAATTTTTACCCCTACGCTATCCAACACTTTCCCTACTGTTGCACTCACTGGAGTGGGAATAGTAATTTGTATCCCTCCGCTTTCCAACACTTTTCCTAATGTTGCAGTAATTGGAACGGGAATAGTAATGTTTACCCCTACGCTATCCAACACTTTCCCTACTGTTGCATTCAGTAGAGTGGAAATAGTAATTTTTACCCAATCCGCTATTCAATACGTTCTCTACTGTTGCACTGACTGGTGTGGGAATAGTAATTTTTTACCCCTCCGCTTTTCAACACTTTCCCTACTGTTGCACTCACTGAAGTGGGAATAGTACATTTTTCCCCTCCGCTATCCAACATTTTCCCTACTGTTGCACTCAATGGAGTGCAATATGTCAGTTTAAAAATTATTAAATATATTAATGTTTTAATTTATAGTATAATGTTTTTATTAGAGTTTATGTTATAGGTGTATGTATATATACATGTTTGTAAATTTTCATATATTTATAACATTTTAAAATAAATTAAAATTATTAGTTCAGTAAATATTTTAAAGTAAATATACATTTATATATTACTTATTGTATATGTATGTTTCATTTTTAAATTATATTTATTTATTATATTTGCTAAAATGTAAATTACATCTTAATATTTTGTCCAAGTTAATTTTATTATTTAATCATTTAACTTTATTTGTTATATATAAAAAATGATCTTTAGTACATTGATATTTTTTTCATCTATATTATTTTTTCGATATTTTAGTAATTTACATTATAAAGATTGGCAAACTATATTTTTGTTGCGATATTTGTGTATGGGGATATTTTGCTCATTGATATTATGTCAGTAATCCGCTTGCACACTTCCTTTCCATGTTGTAACAGCTCTGTGTTTTTTTCAAAACTGTTGCCCATGCACTATTTTGTACTTTGGAAAGGGTGTGCGGTTGCTGCTTGTGCTCCAACCAGTTCTTCGTGTGCAATGCAGACTTGGACTGTTGCTGCTGAGATTCAAGACTCGGGCCATATTCAATCAATCATTCAGGGATTTGTTAAGCGCACTACTCACCCGTGAGGGTCTCAAGCCTATTTACAAGCCCCTAACGCCACTGGTGCGTCACTTTTTCTGCCGTTCTAGTGGGGTTGCTCTCAACCTAATATTTACAAGGTGGCGTTAAACCACTTAACGTGGCTGAACGCCACCTTGTAAATATTCTCCGTTCAGCAGCACTCTGCTGCGGCAAAGGGGCGAGGCAATGGGTGTTGCTGTGGGTGTTTACCATAACACCCAGTGCTTTTTGACACTGCCCTATATTTGCAAGGTATAGGGCAGTGCTAAAAATAAGACCACCCGGTCTTTAACAGCCAATACAAGGAGAAATGTTATATGTTGCTCTTTCCAACAGCAAATCGCGTTTAAAGATGGTTTATGTGCAGGAAGGTGTCCCTTCCTGCAAATAAACAATGCCCCTGCAGTGCAGGCACCCTTGCAACATGGTGCAAGAGTCCCTGCGCTGGCGCTAGGCTGCTTTTTCAGCACCAGCCCTAGAAGAAATGCAGGGATGTGCCGTATTTTTGTAAATACAGTGCATCTGTGCATTTTAAAAAAATTGGAGAGTGGCGTTAGCAATTTTTGAGTAACACAGCACTCTATCATTTTTTTGTAAATATACCCCTCAGTGAGTTACTCAAAACAAGGACCCCAAGAAGCAGACTCAGGAAGAGGGCCCCTGAACGGATAAAGTGGTCCGAGAGGGAGGGTGAGGGTTATGGGAAGGAAGTGGCAAAGTAAACACTGGCATGTCTTCTCTTCCATCATGCTGCAGGCTTTAAGGAACATAAGATGGCGGACGGTAACCTGGGAGTTCAGTGGGAAAAAGTGTAGCACCGGATTTGCATCTCCATTAATAAGACTGCGAGGCCCTCGGAGGTGCAGCTCGACCAAGAGGGATCCTGGGCAGAAGAACATGTGTAGTAATCCTCGTACTCCACAGCCAATGCCAGATTATTATAGTGTAGATTGATAGTGATAATATCATTTCATTTGCATGACTTCTTTTTTCTGTCAAGTCTAGCCCAAAGGTCACAACTTTGCGTACTATGTACCCAATCTCATCTATAGCCAGCAATGCTGTGGGACTTGAGCCTCTGGCTGCAGGAGACGGTTTTCTTGAGTGGGAGGGAGTGGTAGGAATAAAAGACCAGATGCACTACCATAGTTGTTACAAAAGTTGATGCGAATTGTGGACTAAATTTGTCGCCAGTCGCAGGGGATTTCAGAACAACATGCCTAATAAATGTTGATTTGGTAGGTTGCAATGTTGGTATCCGCTGTGAATGGATACAAGCACAGTAATGGTGTCCTGCAATGGTTTGCAGCTGGAATTGCTGTCACAAACCATTGATGCACTGCACAGCAAATTGTAATTTGGAAGGAACAACCCTTTCATGCCCCTTCCAAATTGAGAATTGGTGTAGATCGCAAAACCCATTTTACAAGTTCGAAAAACATTTCAGACTTATAAAATGGGTTTTGAGCATAAGAAACAGCCATTTTGTAGTTACACCCCCTGAGAATTTGCAAATCACAGGTTTGAAATTGTAAAATTGCTATGTGCATCTGGCCCGAAGTTCTCAACAGGAGGTCAAGGCAACCAGATAACCATAAAAATATTGGATGCCAGTCAAAGCCATGCATAATCCTCCTACAGGTCACCAGTCTTACTTTAGTTAGCATGTTGTGTGGAACGTATGTTTTCTTGCACCTGATGACATTTCTTCTCCTGATCTCATCTCTGACACAGTCCAAAGTCAACAGGATCACGTCACCGTCCTGAAAGTACATGAGAAAAAAATATCCATGTCACAAGGATGATAAAAGCCAAAAGGAAGTGATTTCCAAAACACTTTTTTTCAATATAAATACCCACTCACCGGTATGGTGTTCTATGACCCTGTCACTAGAAAACAAAGTTTCCAGTCCCAGTAAAAAAAAATCAATGCACTGTGAGGCCCACAGTCATGGCTTACCTCGGTTCAAACAACCAGAAATGGACGTTTTTGTTCTGTTTGTTGACCATGTCACCATCAAAATCTTGAAGGTTCAAATCTGCCCTGATTTTCATAGACTTGACAATAGTCACATATTACTCATTTTGCTGGTGGTGCCCGGGCCCCAATCACGAGGTGGGAGCATACAATCTGTGTGCAAGCATGCACCCTAAAGCACTGAGAGAGCGTGAAGCCAACCTACATATTGCGTCACACAAAGAAAGGATTCAAGTCAAAATACAAATCTGACATCCCTTCCAAGGCAAGATACTTTATGATGTTATGTATACCCTTATGCAGTTGATCTCCCCTTAGGAAGGAATACCTATGGTATCCACACCATTGCTTCTCATCAAAACCAATACAGTAAACACAACAAGAAGGACTTTCAAGCAGAGTGGTTGGAACTCCTCTTCTGTACTTAAACCCATTTTGCAAAAACTACTGCTGTCTTAGATAAATTTCCCCTCTACGAGTTACTGCTGAAACTCTAAACCTCTAATGTACCCCAAAAGGTTCTTTGATGAGGATGGTGCCATCGGACTCTGAGGTGGTGCTGGCCATCTTGGCCCCAGGCAACACTCTACCTTTGTCTCTGGCTTGAACATGCCACTGGAGTTAACACTATTTAGGTCTGAGAGGCTACCCACCTAGATTTCACCGTCCACTGCATCGGCCATAGTCCCTCATGGCACTCATATCTGCCTTTTAGAGATGGGTATAGACTATAAAGCAAACTACATACAATTACGCACAGGGGGACCCAGAAATGCATTGTTGCATATTACATGCCGATTATTTCAACTCCAGATTTGGAGCCCTATCAAATCCGGTTTCATAGCCGTCAAAATAGAATTCATCGGACTTGCATGAGAGTGAACACAGTGCATCGCTTGGTTGCTTTCCCTAAACCTTTGCCTTATATTAGCCATTGCTTGTGTGTTCGTGATTCTTGTTCTTGACAATCGACGATTCATTTTCTGATCTTTTTCAAATTGTATGTGCTCATTGGGAGGTGATATTTGGTTCCCATTTTAAGAAGGTTAATGTTCAGCAATGCAGGCAAGAGTTGATTTTCATTTCATTGCTGTCGTCAGTTCAAGTGTGTTGGGCTGTTGTAAAGATCCTCCAAATTGTGATAAGAATGAGAAAGGATTTATTATAATTGAATCAAATCATGTTGATGAATTGTTTCATATCCCTGCCTACTACTGTTTCTTTTCCTGATAAAACTTTTTTATATATAGCCATTGATTAACGTGGTGTTTGTAATGTGTACCATGATTTTACGTGAATGCTGAGTTTTATACATTGTTCTTTATTATGCATTTATTTATTTTATGGTTAAAAGTTTTAAACAAATAATTTTATACGATACGACTCTCCCATCCATAAATCACTGTCAGTCTGACACTACAATATGGGAACTTACCACAGACCTTTAAATGCCAACAGTAATTCCAGGTTCTGAGACAGTTCATCAGACGCTGACCTTAAAGAACTCCTGATCGAGGTGAAACCCAGGCTCAAATATATTGATGCCAAGCTAGACATCCTCACCTACTGATTGGACCATATGAAACAACATGTAGATAAACATGAGGGCATACTTGACCATTTAGAAACTAGAGTCTCCAATGTGGACAAAGTCCAATCTGAGTCCAAGGAACACATGCTGGGATTAGATAAAGTCCTGGACATTATAAAGACAAAAATGAGGACTTAGAAGCGCGGTCGCGCCGGAGTAACCTCCGAATCGTTGGCATTCCAGAATCCATTGCCATCAATAAAATGGAGGACTTTGTGGAAACCCTACTGCATGGATTTTTTGGCGAGGCCTTGTCCCCGGTCTTCATAGGGGAACAAGCACATTGTTGTTGGGGCCGCGCCATGTCCCATTTCGGCAAAACTACTGAATTAAAGAGACTTTGACACCATCCTGCGCCTCGCCCATGACAGATGAACTATTGCCTATCAAGGAAGCGAGCTATCATTCTATCCCGACTTCACCTTATCAGTCAGGCTGCATGTCGGGAGTTCCTCCCAGCCAAAAGGATCCTTTAAAAGGCAAACATACCCTATGCTCTCATGTACTCTGCAAAACTATGCATTTTGTTTGAAGAGAAACCACACAACTTCACAGATGCCAAGTCCACCCTAAAGTTCACCAAGCAAATCCAGAGGATCTCCCCGTGAATCTTCAGGGACACTTCACGAGCTCCCCAGAGAACCATCATGGTTGACATGCCTGGTGCTGGGCGCCGATCGACGGTTCCCTTACACCTGAGCCGCTGGACTGTGTTTTAATTTACTGCTCCTCTGCGGGACTGCTTCCCTCACGCTATGTTCATTTGCTCTATTGAGTCTGCTCTTTCGCCTGGGGTATTGGATACTGAAGGATTCAAAATTCAATACTAATGGACCATACTCACCAATGGCCCATATACCAATATCAGTAATAATAATTCAGTCGGCAATGGAGAAGGTTCAATCCTTTATTCATCAAATACAAGCCCTGATAGGGGAGCCTCAGTCTACACGACCCTCGGAGGTGCGCAGAGGAGACTACTGACATACAAAAGATACAAGGCATATATATGTTTCACCCACACCACAGAGTCGCTTTACTAGGAAAGATACAACTTGTCCGTGAGCCAGCAGGAATACCCATATAAGGCACAATTGTTTGCAAATAGCCTAGACCTTAGCTATTCCGGGGGCAGGCCAGTAAGGTGCCTCCCTGTCTATCTGTAGCCCGGGGAGTACAGGAACGGGCTCTGCTAGAATGTACGCATCCCACAAGAAGGGCAGGTGTGACCTTGAGTTTCCCTGCGCTACCAGCTAACAAACGAAGTAGATGGCTAAGTCAGCCATCTCGGTTTCATGTAGAAAGCATGATCACGTGATTTCAGGGAAACAGTACTGTGACATAGGGAAAAGAAACAAAATGGCTCCGCTCACATCAATAGGTTTAGGCGAGCTAAGAGTGAACCATTTGTTATTATGTTAGTACCATGTAATCTAATCATACAGTTGTACGGTTATGAGGTTATATTGTATATATTAGGCCAATAACATGTGTTTATCAGATTTATATCCCAACAGACGGCCCTTTTGGCCTACTATAGCCAATATAACTAGATTCATTCCACGAATACTCCTTCATCGATCTGCATAAGATCTGAAACTTCCTTCTGTATCATCTGCTTTTCGGCTTTGGCCTGACGGGAAAAGTTTAAAGCAGACGTTATTCTCGTAGCACAGAAAGAACAGCAAGCCGGGCCACATTGGAGACACAGACAGCAAGTAAATATGACTCCAAAGGCTCCAGCAAGCACCATAAATATTTTCCAACTCCAAGTAGCTAGGAGAAGCCAAAACCAACTACTAAGAGACCATGTACCGTTGTCCACGTGTGCTTCGCTGGCTAATCGATGTAGTTTCTGTATTGCAAGGTGAATGGTAGGGGCCGAATCAGGAATAAACACACAGCAAGAGCTGCCGATCACGCGACAGGCTCCGCCCCTATCTGCGAGGATGACGTCAAGAACCATCCGGTTCTGAAGCGAAACAAGCCTCGTCGCCTGAAGCTCCACAGTAATGTTGGTTAGGATCCCAGTTGTGGTCTGAACCACGTTCTCCACTATTCTAGACAAACGTCTTATACTACGACTATTGAATATAGGTCCCCAAAAAGGAGTGAGACCTTTAGCAAAATCCTCGAATTGCTGCAGGGAGGTGTCTGTCTGGTCGGTACTCTCACTATCAAAACTCCTAGTGTTTCGGTTAGCTACTACCTCCCTACGAACCAATTGATGTGTTCTGTGGTAATCAGGTGGGGCAATATAAACTGGAGGATAGAGGAATGAGAGATAACAACGCCCTGCCATCCCCTTGGGAGCCAAGTGTACGCGTTCTCACCACACACAAAATATACATCGGGAGGGGTAATCATAGGCGGAGTACTATATACCTGCAGGGTGTAAGTGTAATTACATTTACTTTTCCCTACCTTAACATGACCCCGCCCTTGTATGCAAAAAGGGGAGGTGGTATTGATAATAGGGATCGGCAAAGCTTTGTCATTCGTGACATTTCGTTCTTTAAAATGCTGAAAATACATAGTGTAATTGAAAAGTTCCAAATCCTGCATTTCCTCTTGTAACCAAGTCATATTTTTATAATCTGTATATACATTCATGCAAGCATTTGGGTCCAGGGATCCCTCTCCTCCATTTCCCTCGGCATCAAATCCTTGATGCTGTTCTATATACTTCAAAATGGCCTCATAATCTCTTTCAGTATATATCTTAGGTTCCGCTACATAATGAGAATACATCAATGATAACAATTGGAACCAGGCTTCACAGCTAGCTAAGTAAAATAACGGTAGGGAAATGAATAATTCATGCTGAATAATTCATGCTGGTGCATTACTGAGGGAAGTAACCCACAATTTGTTTTGTTCGTGGTACTATGGGTCTGATGCAACATTTCAATAAAAGCATTTTTCACATAAGTTTCTCTGTGTCGCGCCTTATGAGGGGGCAAATAATAAAAGAGGTGTTCCTCCGGGGCAGCAGTAGTTCCTAACAGTTTCTGTACAGGGTGCTGAAATTCTAGATATGCAAATACACACATCAAAATCACTGTGATTATAGCAATGAAAGCAACGAATGCCACCTTCACTCTGGTGGGCCATCCGGAAAACAAATGCATATTATCAACATATCGTCGAGGGGCCAGTGGTCTTTCATCCTCCATTGCAAATCGAGCAAAAGGAAACAAGCTCTCTAAAAGTCCAAATCTAACTCGGTCCCTTACTAAAAGTCCAAAACTAACTTTGTATCCACAAAGCACGCACGCCATCAGAGGGGTTCTTCTTCCCACTGAGGGATCTTCTTCCCTGTGTCCGTTTAGAGTCTCACAGGTAGACTCCTATTGTTCATCAAAAAGGAAACACTTTCCTCCTCCAAGAGAACGACCGCAGCCCCTAACTCAGTCTTTCTTTCTGAACAGAGCTATTTAACACAGAGTTCCAAGCTCTCAACAGGTTCAGTCCAGTGTCTCGCTCAGTACCCCAGTAGCTCTAGCCGATGTTCCTCAACTCAAGTCTTTGTCTAACTCCTACCAATAGAATCTGGGGTACCGCGCTGTTTTCGGGGCCGCAGGTCGTATTTACTGCGACCAGGCTGTTCCTGGTCAGAAAACAACTCTGTTGCATGGGCATCTGATGCATTCAAACATTGTGATGCACCAGAAACAGCAGCCTTCGCTGGTTGAGCCGACGCCCATTCACTTGGGAGCAACACTTCACTCGGCTGCCCCTTTTCCTGGGCGTCTGAAAAGGGCACAAAGCTGTCAAGCAACTCTCCTTCTTGGCTTGGAACTCCTTCGCAGTTTTGCAAATCAAAGGGCAAAGGTAGCGGCAGGCGTTTTAGATGGCTGACATGAATCCAGTGTTTTCCCCCATGTACTTTCACCGCCGACCTCGTTGCCAGGATTATTTGATAAGGGTCGGACCACTTTGGTTCCAAACTCGATTTCCGTTGATAGTTTTTCACCAGGACCCACTGACCCGGTTCCAACCGATGTCCAGGACCCTCTGGTAGCGGCCGCAATGTGTCTGATACCTGTTGATGAATAGAACGCAGATCTTTAGTCAAAGCAAAAAAATAATCTGTCATCAAAGGATAATCAATATCTCTAAAAGATCTGGGACTGGGGATTCCCCACACATTGGCAGGACGGCCAAAAATTACTTCATAAGGTGATAGCCCAGTTCTAGTGTGGGGGGTTGTTCTCAGAGACAATAATGCTAAAGGGAGTGTGTCAGGCCACTTTAATCCAGTGCTTGTGCAAATCTTGGCCATTTTCAATTTCAAAACGCCGTTATATTTTTCATCCAGACCAGCCGACTGGGGATATCTGGCTGCATGGAACTTTTGTTTAATCTGTAAACCATCACAAACACTTTGAACCAATAAAGAATTAAAATGGGTCCCGTTATCGGACCAGATAATCCGGGGCAAACAATAGCGTGGAAAATATTCCTTAACCAAGGCTTTGGCCGTTGCAACTGCAGTGGCTTCTTTGGTGGGGTAGGCTTCAACCCATTTACTGAAAGCGCAAACCACCACCAACACATATTTTAGATTATTAACTCGCTCCATTTGTATGTAATCAATTTGTATGACTTCAAAGGGGAGAGATGGTGGTGCAAAATTTCCACTCAGGACAGATTCGCTACCCCCAGGGTTGTGACGCAAACACACAGGGCAATATTTAACTATATGTGCTGCAGTCTTGGGAATGTTTGGCTTATTCCAGACTGGGTCCAATACGGCACAAATACCCTTTGCTCCTATGTGGGCTGGGCCATGAGCCATGGTCACTACAGCATACACTAATGCATTAGGGAGTAACCATCGCTGCTTCTCAGTTCGATCTATCCAACATTCATTTTTATCTAATGTCCCTATTTCCTGTTCCCACCTCTGTGCCTCGTCTATGGTAGCTTCCTTTTGCAGTTCTTTTACACTTTCAATAGTATTATCAAACACAGATGTTTCCGCCACCCATCGACCCGAAGCACTACGAAACATGGGAGTTATTTTAGTTTGTGCCGTTTCTTTAGCTACCGAATCAGCAAAGGCATTTCCCTGTCCAGTAGAATCAATGACTTTCTTGTGAGCACTGCATTTAACAATGGCTATTTTCTTTGGTAGTGTCAAAGCAAACAACAATCGATCAATTAAAGGACCATGTTGAATTTTCTGGCCATGTGTGGTAAAGAAACCCCTCTCCCTCCACAGCCTCCCGAAGCTATGGGCAACGCCAAAGGCGTACTGGCTGTCTGTAAAAATATTTACCCTCAGTCCTTCACTCAACTCACATGCTCGTAACAAGGCTATTAGTTCAGCTGCTTGAGCTGAGTGATGGGAAATCCTAGCAGTTTCCACCACCGTCTTCAATGTCGTAACAGCATATGCAGCTGTTGCAGTACCATCTGGCAACTTAAAACAAGAACCATCTACGTATAGCTCTCCTTGGGCTTCTGATAAAGGGGTGTCAGTAAGATCTACACGCCCTTTTGTTTCTTCCTCAGTTCTAAATATACAATCATGGGTGTCATCCTATTTATCATTGGAGGGGAGAGGCAGCAATGTCGCTGGATTCAATGTAGCACATCTTTTGATCGTAATATGTGGTGCAAACAATGTTAACTCATATCCCGTTAAACGAGCACTTGTAAGGTGCTGGGTTTTAGTTCTATTTAACAGAATATCCACAGCATGCGGTACCATGACTGTGAGATCCGTGTTCAAGACTATACCTTCCGATTGTCGGATAGCCACCGCTACTGCCGCAGTGGCCCTCAGACAACTTGGAAGGGCTCGTGCAACGATATCCAGGACCGATGAAAAGAATGCACAGGGTCTCTGTTTTCCACCAAAATCCTGTGTTAATACGGAAAGCAAACAACCGTCCACCTCATGCACATAAAGTGAAAAAGGCTTCCGGTAGTCTCCGGGGTACCCAAGACAGGTGCAGAACATAGAGCAGATTTCAAAGAGTCAAAGGCTTCCTGACATTCATCCGTCCAGGGTAGGGGTTCATGCATATCTTTGGTAGTCAAATACAACCAGGGTTTAGAGAGGAGTGAATAGTTAGGAATCCACTGGCGACAGTAAGAAGCTATGCCAAGAAAAGCACGAACATCACGTTGAGTACGAGGTACAGACATGTTAGTAATTACAGATATTCGCTCTGGAGTCAATCGTCTCCCCGCTTTCGACAGCAAGTGGCCAAGGCAGGTCACTTCCTGTCGACAATATTGGAATTTGGAGAGGGAGACTTTATTTCCTTTGTCAGCCAAATGTTTCAACAATTTCACCGTTGCTTCTTTACAGCCTTCCTCTGTATCGGAGGCCACCAAAATGTCATCCACGTACTGGATGATTGCATTTCCAGCTGGCAAAATTAATTCATCAAGAACTGCCTTTAAGGCCTGGCTATAGATGCTAGGACTCTCTGTATAGCCTTGGGGTGCGCGTGTGAATCTAAAGCTTCGGCCAGCTAATGAGAATCCGAAGATATGTCTGCTATCAGGATGGATCGGAATGCTAAAGAAAGCGTTCTTTAGGTCAATTACTGAAAAATATTTAGCCGTAGGGGGAATCATTGTTAGAATCGCAGTAATATCTGGTACCACTGGGTATTGTGGGACCACTATTTTATTGACCTCCCGGAGGTCAATTACAAAACGATATATATTCTTATAATCAGGTACACCATCAATTGGGGCTTTCTTAAGATCGGTATAATCGTGCTGTTACAAACGTTAGCAGCCGTCTCTTCTACTACACCTCTTTTAACGAGGTCACGAATAATGTGTAACAAGGCCTGTTCACCTTCCGGTGAAATCTTATACTGAGGAATGCGGGGCAGCTGGGCATTAGGTTTCAAGGTTATTGACACGGGGGCTATTCTTAACAGACCAACATCAGTGTTCCCTGCAGCCCACAGTGTCCGGGGAATTGTAGAGAACTCAGGGGGAAGGGTTTCATTCTGGGCAAAGTATTGAGCCATCTCTACAGGTGGTTACTGCATAGTCAGAAAAACACCATCAGGGGAACAATAAATACGTGCATTTAATTTCTTCAAGATATCTAAACCCAAAAGGTTTTCTCCACAATTAGAAGTCAGAAGAAAAGGCGTATGCATGGAAATGGGGCCTATAGTAAAAGGCAGAGGTTTCAAAACGGGGCTTACCACCGGTATTCCAGAGAATCCTAATGATACATTATTTTGGCCAGACAGAGCAGCCCCTGGGACCAGTGCATGGGCAACTGAACTACTCATTGCCCCAGTATCCACTAAAATATTTCCTGATGTTCCCAACAGTTCTCCTTGTACATAAGGTCCCTCCTGGTCGACTGGTACTGTAATATGGCCCGCTCTGTCCATGGCTGTCTCATGCATAATCCTGTCCATCATATCCGTCATCTCTATAAGTTTTGTTGTAGTATTGTCTATTCTGGGGGTCATCAAAATAATTCTTCCGAGAACCCTCATGTTGTGAATCCTCTCTTCGCATACTATTTCGGTCTATGTTCCCTCGACCCGTACCTCGTCCCCTACTGGGTCCATTCCTTGTCAGCAACAGAGGGCAATCCGCCCTTCAATGTCCTTCCTGCTTACAATAGGAACATTGATTTATCCCAATGTTCGGAGGACCTCCTCTACCTCTTCTTGCCCCTGTACCTCTCTGAAATGAGCCTCGTGCTCCTCGTCCTGAATTTTGTCCTCTACTGACTTGTTGCAGCAGCACTCTAGTTTTTAAGTCCTTAGTCTTCTTTTTGGACTTTTCTTTGCTCTCATTTTCACGATGTTCATAATATTGGGCCATGCTGAGAATTACAGACGGGGCGGCCGTAGTCCACGTGCTCTCAGCCGATTGGAGACGGGACATAACTTCGGGGAGCAAATTTGTAACAAATCTATTCACAAATAACCGTATCCCCCCTTCCGTGGAGAGGTCTTGCCCACTAAAATCTATGAAAACTTTTTCAAACCTAGTAAAGAAGTCCGACACACTTTCATCTTTCTTTTGTTTACACGCTGTTAATTTATCCCAATCGACTTTTCTAGGAGGGAGCAGAGAATGCAACAATTTTATCGGGTACTGCTAAGACTTCATCCCTTGGTTTCTCTCCAGGCTTCCGTTCCTTATCCCAAGTTTTTAGTTGATCCCATGTTCCTCCTAGGTCGGGAATATGGTCCGTGTCATGTATCTGTCTCCAAATATCTACTGGGATCAAGAGACAGAAAAATAACTCGATATCAGCTATTGTCATAATAGCGGAATTACCAGCCTCTGTCAACTCCTTATAGTAAGCTGTAGGATTTTTACGGGGGTCGGGAAGCTGGGCTTTTAAGGTGAGGACCTCGCTTCGTTTCCAAGGGGTATAGACCCATTGTTCCTGAAGCCTAGCGTCCACTCGGGCCCTAGTTACTTGGCCACCGTTATCCCGTATTTCGGGTACTTCAGGGAAAAAGAGGGGATGCACCTCTCTCATGGGGTGCTGTGTTCCCCACTCGGCACTTTTCCGGTGCAAGAGTTCTCGGTAATGCAAAAGCGTTACTACATTCTGATACACTTCATTAGTTTCTAAGTGGAATTTCTAAGCTCGATCCCTTATATCACGCAGTATTTGAGGAGGGAGTCCTTCCTCAAAACACTGTTCCCATAGTGAAATTAGTCGGATCGCCATGCTCTCTAAAGCCAACTGTTGTGCGACTGGTTCGAAATCTTTCATGGTGCTCCAAATGTCCTCCAAAGTGTACATAGCGTTCCGCATCCACTGGGATGCCTGAACTATTATGGCTCTTCTTTCTTCTGTCCCCAACAACGACCGAGTATAAGCTCAGTGATCACTCAAGTCAGATAAAGGTCGTTTGGGCGTGGTATCTACACCAACTGCATTTCGGAGATCTAAAGTAGTCTGAATCGGAGGGGAGAGAAACACAGGGTGCAAAGGAGAAGGGACAGCCGCGTCCGGCTGGAGGGATATCAAGGGTGAGGTAGTTTGTCGAAGAGAGGGAGGGGAAAGTAAAATATTATGTCCTGATCCATCGGTCGGGGCCGTGGCGGTCGGTCCTACCGGTGCTTTAATGATCGATGCAGCTCCTGATTGATCAGCTCGCACCAAGGGCACGGCTGGGTACAAACCCTGTGGGGCATAAGGGGGAGGTGGTCGGGCCTCCAATAAATCTTCTAACTCGTCTCCTGTCTCTGGTCGAGCCACATAACTTTTGTCCATTTCTAAACGAAACTGTCTGTCCATCCGTTCAATATTTTCTTCCACCTTCCCCTTATCATACGCCACGGCCTTCTGAGTGACTGTCTGTCCTGATTTAATCTTTCCCAACTTCTCTTCTCTAATCCGTCGTCTTTTTGCTTCCTTCAGCCATAGGTTCAAGGAGTCAAACATCGACTGACGGCTTTTCTTCATGAACAATTTATTTTGAATATAATTGATCTTTTTCTCATCAAAAGACCCCGTGAGAGGCCATTGTAAATCAGAATTATCTTTGGTGTACTTGTTCCAAAGGGTATTAAATAAAATTGGCTGTAGACCATGTTTAACGTACATATCGAAACTGGGACTACCCTCGGGAGGGGCGGGCTGTCTTTCTTCGAGCCGTGTACCTCGCCGACAGCAGCACCCAAAACATATTTTGCTAAAACAAGGCATAATGATAATAATTACACAATTCTAATTACAAACTTCAAGACCCATACACACTCGGACGCGTCCTTCTCATCATCCACTCTCACACCTTTCTCCCAATTGTCACACTAAAGTGCTGTAAAACGGTGCAAGGCAATAATTCCTAAAGTCTATCTTATGCAAATGACGTCTTCAAATACGAACAGAGCCCGTCGACTCCTGTTTGGGGAATCGATTCAAAAGAAATCCAGACCAACAAATCCAAACAAAGAAAAGGAACAGTCACCAGACCGTTCTGAGATCACCCGATAGGCGAACCACAAACCCTCTTACAGGCCATCCCGCGGTCCTGTTCTGGTTGGGCCGGGCATCTGGGCACGTAGCTCCAGAACCCTAGCTTACCCAGTTGCTCCCAGGGCTATCCCGAAGAGGATTCGGCCGAGCGAGTAACGCCGTACTCCGCTAAGGCATCAGGTGTGGTCTCAAGTTTTCACCAAACAAGTCCGTGAGGTATCTACCCGTGCAGCACCTTTGCCACAACGGTAGATCCCCAGATTCCCTCGTGGTCCGGCTTCCCCGGCCACCTTCGAAAAGCAGTTAACTGTTATCAAAGAAAAACACTTCCTCTGAGTGTTCCTTATCCAATCCAATCACAAAATCACTCACCTGGTGCACTCAGGTCGATTGCGAATTCTCCACTGCCGACACAACAACAGACCGACACAGTTTGTTCTGTTCTCGGGTTAAGCCCGTAGGACTCCGGCGTAGGGTCTTCAACAGCTGGGAGGGATACTGGGCTCGAGAGTGGAACGGCTTGTTTTCGTACCCCAAACGGGTGTTTCGAATCAGGATCCTCTTTCTGTCCACCCACTCGGCCAGAACTCCTCCTTGTCCCGTCACTCCTGTTTACAGGAGGGGACGACCCTATCGCGGAGTCGCCAACTGAAGGATTCAAAATTCAATACTAATGGACCATACTCACCAATGGCCCATATACCAATATCAGTAATAATAATTCAGTCGGCAATGGAGAAGGTTCAATCTTTTATTCATCAAATACAAGCCCTGACAGGGGAGCCTCAGTCTACATGACCCTCGGAGGTGCGCAGAGGAGACTACTGACATACAAAAGATACAAGGCATATATATGTTTCACCCACACCACAGAGTCGCCTTACTAGGAAAGATACAACTTGTCCGTAAGCCAGCAGGAATACCCATATAAGGCACAATTGATTGCAAATAGCCTAGACCTTAGCTGGTGTGCAGTCATAATATCGAGTTTTTTATTTCGAATGGACAGAATATCGAGTAAAAAATATAGAATGGACATAATATCGACTAGACATAATATAGACAACAAAAATATCGACTAGAAAAAATTCATATCGAATAGAATGGACATAATATTGAATCAAAAATATAGAATGGGCATAATATAGACTAAACATAATATAGACAACAAAAATATTGAATTTAACCCCTTCCATTCTCATGACGAGCTGAGCTCGTCATGAGTTGCGCCGCTCGCATGCTCATGACGAGCTCAGCTCGTCATGTAACGCGTTTTTTTTAAAAAAGCCGCACAGCGCGAAAATCGCGGGCGCACGCATGCGGTTAAGGTAAGTTAATATTATTTTTTATTTTTTGTGTAATATAATTCTGTAGCGGGTTGTGGGTTTATAGGGGAATAGGGTGGGAAGTAATTTATTTATAATTAATTAAATTTGTTAATTTATTTATTGATATTTATTTAGAGTTAATTGTTAATTAATTATTAATTGGTAATTAATTAAAATATAATTGGTAATTAATTATAATTGATTAATTGATGAATATGTTAATTTTATTAAATTATTTTCTGTAGTGGGTTGTGGGTTTATAGGGGAATAGGGTGGGAAGTAATTTAATTATAATTAATTAAATATCTTAATTTATTTATTGTTAATTATTTAGAATTAATTGTTAATTAAATAATAATTGGTAATTAATTAAAATATAATTGGTAAATAATTTTAATTGATTAATTGATAAATATGTTAATTTCATTAATTTATTTTCTTTAGCGGGTTGTGGGTTTATAGGGGAATAGGGTGGGAAGTAATTTAATTATAATTAATTGAATATGTCATTTAATTTATTGGTATTTATTTAGAATTAATTGTTAATTAATGTTTAATAGGTAATTAATTAAAATATAATTGGTAATTAAAATTGATTGATTAATTTTTAAATTGTAAATTAATTTATTGTTAATAGGTAATTAATTAGTATTAGTAGGTAATTTTTATAATTAAATAATTTTAATTTGTATTTATAAATAGTTATTTAATATATTTTATACAATTGTAAAGTATTTTGTAATTGGTATTACTATTTATGTTATTTATATTTATATATGAAGTATTTACTTTCCCTACTATTGCACTCACTGGAGTTGGAATAGTAATTTTTACCCCTACACTATCCAACACTTTCCCTACTGTTGCACTCTCGGGAGTTGGAATAGTAATTTTAACCCCTACGCTATCCAACTCTTTCCCTACTGTTGCACTCTCTGGAGTTGGAATAGTAATTTTAACCCCTACGCTATCCAACTCTTTCCCTACTGTTGCACTCTCTGGAGTTGGAATAGTAATTTTTACCCCTACGTTATCCAACGTTTTCCCTACTGTTGCACTCTCTGGAGTGGGAATAGTAATTTTTACCCCTAAGCTATCCAACGCTTTCCATACTGTTGCACTCTCTGGAGTGGGAATAGTAATTTTTACCCCTACGCTATCCAACGCTTTCCCTACTGTTGCACTCGCTGGAGTGGGAATAGTAATTTTTACCCCTACGCTATCCAACTCTTTCCCTACTGTTGCACTCTCTGGAGTGGGAATAGTAACTTTAACCCCTATGCTATCCAACGCTTTCCCTACTGTTGCACTCTCTGGAGTGGGAATAGTAATTTTTACCTCTACGCTATCCTGCGCTTTCCCTACTGTTGCACTCTCTGGAGTGGGAATAGTAATTTTTACCCCTACGCTATCCAACTCTTTCCCTACTGTTGCACTCTCTGGAGGGGGAATAGTAATTTTAACCCCTACGCTATCCAACGCTTTCCCTACTGTTGCACTCTCTGGAGTGGGAATAGTAATTTTTACCCCTACGCTATCCAACGTTTTCCCTACTGTTGCACTCTCTGGAGTGGGAATAGTAATTTTTACCCCTACGCTATCCAACTCTTTCCCTACTGTTGCACTCTCTGGAGTTGGAATAGTAATTTTAACCCCTACGCTATCCAACGCTTTCCCTACTGTTGCACTCTCTGGAGTGGGAATAGTAATTTTTACCTCTACGCTATCCTGCGCTTTCCCTACTGTTGCACTCTCTGGAGTGGGAATAGTAATTTTTACCCCTACGCTATCCAACGTTTTCCCTACTGTTGCACTCTCTGGAGTGGGAATAGTAATTTTTACCCCTACGCTATCCAACGCTTTCCATACTGTTGCACTCTCTGGAGTGGGAATAGTTATTTTTACCCCTACGCTATCCAACGCTTTCCCTACTATTGCACTCGCTGGAGTGGGAATAGTAATTTTTACCCCTATGCTATCCAACTCTTTCCCTACTGTTGCACTCTCTGGAGTGGGAATAGTAATTTTAACCCCTACGCTATCCAACGCTTTCCCTACTGTTGCACTCTCTGGAGTGGGAATAGTAATTTTTACCCCTACGCTATCCAACGTTTTCCCTACTGTTGCACTCTCTGGAGTGGGAATAGTAATTTTTACCCCTACGCTATCCAACGCTTTCCCTTCTGTTGCACGCACTGGAGTCGTTAAAGTAAATTTAAAGCTCTTGCTATCCTACGGTAAAAATATTGTATATGTTTTGTTAATAATATGTATATATATATATATATGTATTAAAAATAAAGTAATTTTTTTTAAGTTATATTAATTATTTTTTAATGTTACGTTTATTTAAGTATTTTAAATGAGTTAAAATTAATTTTATTTATTATTATATTACTTTTAAATTACTTTTAAGACATTTAAAAAATGCGATATTTTGACAGTCTATATTTTTTACACTCGATATTTTGGAGTCGATATTTTTGTACTCACCTGTTTGAAGAGAGGAAGTCGATATTTTGGCAGTCGATATTTTGTCATCTCGATATTTTGACTGTCGATATTCTGTCAGTGATCCCCTTAGCTATTCCGGGGGCAGGTCAGTAAGGTGCCTCCCTGTCTATCTGTAGCCCGGGGAGTACAGGAACGGGCTCTGCTAGAATGTGCGCATCCCACAAGAAGGGCAGGTGTGACCTTGAGTTTCCCTGAGCTACCAGCTAACAAACGAAGTAGATGGCTAAGTCAGCCATCTCGGTTTCATGTAGAAAGCGTGATCACGTGATTTCAGGGAAACAGCACTGTGACATAGGGAAAAGAAACAAAATGGCTCCGCTCACATCAATAGGTTCAGGCGAGCTAAGAGTGAACCATTCGTTATTATGTTAGTACTATGTAATCTAATCATACAGTTGTACGGTTATGAGGTTATATTGTATATATTAGGCCAATAACATGTGTTTATCAGATTTATATCCCAACAATACCCATCCGGCCACCTTGTCTGACCGACAGAAATGTTCGCCCAACCTCCCTCTGCCTCCAGGGATGTCTCCCGTCTTCTTCCTTGTTTTCTACTGGGATGTATGACGTTTCAACGCATGCTTTTACCACGCATGCCTTTACAACGCAGGTTTTACAACGCAAGTTGTTACAATGACTTGCGTTGGGGGGCGCTGGATAGTGAATAGTTTAATTTACTATTCCAACTCCAGTCCCCGTGGATAGTAGGGAAGGTGTTGGATAGTAAATTAAACTATTCCCTATCCTAGAGCGCCCCCCAGCACAATGCGTTGTAATAACTTGCGCTGTAAAAGTTGCGTCGTAATGGTAGTGCGTTGTAAAAGTTGCGTTGTAAAGGATGTTCCTCTTTCTATTGTAATGTTGGGATGTAGGGAGGGAATTTTCTTCTCAACCTGGGACGTGGGTTGGAGTGGGCGGTGGGAGGGTTTGGGTTGTTAATTTCTTTGTTGTCTGCAATTGTATTGTTCTTCCCTCCTTTCCCCGGCACAATCTACTGCGCCACCTTCCTCCCCTCACAGAGGATGCTTCTAAAGATATAGCTATGCCCAACTCCAGCATCCTATCCCTCCAGTGCCATGACCTCAACTAAGTGCCTTACATGGAACACCGTGGCCTGAAAAACCACAGAAAAGCCTGCTTGGTACATGCGTACCTCAAGCAACACCAAGTAGATACCTGTTTCCTTCAAGAACTACACTGCACTCAGCCCCTAGCATGGGGCTATGCACACGCTGGTGCGGGGAGACACACACTTCTTTATATTCCATTTATGCTAGAGATATTGCCATATTGCTACGTAGAGGCCTGCAGTGGCAGACTCGCCGGGCCGTCTGTGCTGATAGTGGTAGGTACGTGCTGATTGCCAGTACTCTGCACCGCCAACCAGTTATATTAGTCGCTGTATATAGCCCTAACACGGATGGCCCGGACGTTTTTAAGTGAGATCTGGGGATTGCTATCCAGTCTTGGAACTGGAGCAATTATATGGTGAGGTGACTTCAATGTTGCACTGGACGACCAACCCGATGAGTTAGGAACCTCTAGACATTCACACCCTCATGCTTTCGTTGAGCCTCAACACTCTTACATACGGCAACTGCTTACAAGACATCTGGCGACACATGCATACTACCACTACAAAGGACACGTATCACGGCTTACCATAATGCATTGTCCAGACCTGGGTCACACATATATCACATCTCCCTCACACTCTCTCCGCCCATGTCCCTGTTATGCTGGAGATTCCGATCCCCCATCGGTTCTCTGTGCTTTTTACTTGGCATCTATCCTCTGGAGCGCTTCGCGATGCAGCTTTCAGCAAGAAGATCCACATCGCCATAACAGAATTCTTCACAGACAAAGTCGATTCCCCATCCACACTCCAGGAGGCTTTTAAAGTGGTCGTCCAAGGTGTGTGCTTTGCTAAGCAATCTGGGGTGCTCAAGGCTATATGCGGACAACTCGCCCTCTTGGAATGGGAAGTCCTGGCCTTAGAATAGGAATATTTCTACTCCCACAGCATGGCTTTGTTGGCCTAGAAGTTGGGGGCAGATTAGAGGAATTCTCTGAGGAAGCCATGTGAGACGCACGCTATCTAGACAGGGAGGTGTGCCCTCATCATTACGGGGATGGCGATCACCCATGAAGGACCCTCGCTGGCTTATTGTACAAGCCGCAAGCTTCTACATATGTGACTGAACTGCAAGATGATAATCAAGTCCTCCAGTCCAAAACAACAAAAAAAGTGATTCCCTGTTCTGTGAAAACACCCCCCACACTCTCAGTGTGCGACATGCCCCAAATAGTGCACCCCAGACCTTTCCAGCACTGTTTTTTTCTCAGCAACCACCCATATCCCTTGTGGAGTGGTCCTCCTCATCGCAATCTTTTCCTGGCCAACCCACTGTGTGCACTGGTTATCCTACACTGGCGGACTCCCCCCAGTGGTGTACTCCAGAATCGTGACCTCCAGTAGTGTGTGCCCTCTCCACTCATCCATCCATGAGGTATTGCGGAACAGTCAGATTAGCTAGTGGTCCTGCAAGCGTCAGCTGGTGTAGGGGCTTGGAAGATAAGGAGGCCTTCCAGTGGGAGCTTAGTGTTGCACTGGTGAAAGAGCCTCTGAGTGCCAGTTGCTACTGCTTGCATAGCGCAGATGGTTATTGATGAAGTTAACAATCCCTACTTGCAAATAAGTTCTCATGGGCAGAGTTGTTTGCTGTACCACTTTGGTGTAGGGTGCAGCGATTCATGTTGAATGGTGATACGACATAATAAAATAATCCCATAATCAGTGGCCCTGAAACGAGAGGATAAAGGAAAGCCCGATGGGCTGGGAACCTACGACATGGTAGCAGAAAAGTGGTGGTACACACCCGGGGAGTAGGAAAACTACTACTGCATACATTATTTAATATCTAAGTGGCTCTGGTTGAGCTGGGACACACAACTGTAACGAAGCCTGAGTCACATCATGCAAATGCTGGTACATATTCCCATAGTTGAAAGTCAATACATCCTTTAAACAGAAAGATCCAAATACATCTGAACAATAGGTCTTCCAAAAACCATACTGCCTTCAAAATAATAAGTCTGATAAGTGGCATTTGTCTCAAAACCTTTAAACAGACTATACATCCAATCATACTAGATTCAAGCCAACAAATGGAATTCTGTACCAGACTAGAAGTGGTTTTCTAATCAGTCCTGAAACATGCTTCTCAGTATTCGTATAGTTGCTAAAACCTCAGTGGCACTCAAGTCATTCTTTTCAAGATGGCGGATGAGCTTGTTGAAACAATGTAAAGGCATGCACAAAGAAAACATATGCTTCCTCCCTTTCTAACCGATGCTGCAAGGAAACACTTATTAATCTAATACAAGACTTTTACAATAATACAAATTGACAGCTTTATAAAATCGTTATTATGGGATTTTCACAGCAAGGAAGAGTGTACTGCGACATATCTGACAATTGACTTCAAGCACAGAAGACAGCAAGCTGAAGAGAATCTTACAAGGATTCCTTCAGTGCCCAATGTATACATCCCATTTTATTGGCAGAAAAGGCCAATAGGGAAGAATAAAGGTACCTATGACAAGAAGGGGTTAACTTCCTTGATTTGATCCAAAAAGTATGGGCAACCCCCAAAACAGTGAAGCTTTAGCACAAGGGTGCATCGCACCACAGAAAACAAGCATTTGCAATGCAATAGGTCTCGCATTAATGCCAGTTTGAGCTATTAACATATGAGAATGGCTTTTATTTTCATTTTTAAAACATAATTGAAAGGTATTGTCATTTACAATGCCAATAGCTTAAACTCGCGTAAATGCGAGACCTATTGCATTGAAAATGTTTGAATGGGAGAAATACATTCTCCCGGTTTTTTTTTGGGGTGATTTTTTTAAATCTCCTATTTTGCCCTTGTAAAACGTTGCCATGTATGGATTACTGAGCCAACGGGATTAGCGCACCTTAAAACCGTTACTCTTAAAAGGAAGGCCTAGGGCTTGAAAAGTGCTACCTCAGAGACGTTGAGCCATGTGGCCGCCGTGCGAGCCAATACATGTTTCAGATTTGTTTACTCTTTAATTTCCTCGATCCTGGGTCGATACATCAAATATTAGTCAATTAAAAGAAACAAATGAGATAGATACTGATGCTACTCAAACAAGAAGTTAACAAAGCCAGAGTATTCCTTAAATCATACAAAAATGAGTTTTACTGACGCCGCAACACACAAACGTGAAATTGTTAAACTCCCTGGCAAATGCCATGCAAGGCGTTATTGCTACTATTTGAAATAGTTCACACAAGCTTTTTTAAGGCTTCTTTACTGATCTCTGGACGGCCTGTGTCCTTCGGCTGGAGGGTTTTTTACTACCGTCCCCCATGCAGCCATAAATACAAGTCTTGTAAAGCGAAAACAAAACTAACGTGCTGCACCCCCCCAGACTGCAGCCTTATTACCCCAGCATAGCGCCTCCCCCGCTGCGTCCCCCATTCACGCAGGCCTTTGCTTTGGGCACAATGACCCCAAAACGTATCGCGAACAGCAGCCAAAGTGAACAGTGGGATGTGTCTGTTTTTAGGCTCGTCGGTCAGTCTGGTGATATCGCTTTCATCTCGGTACTGTAAGCCCAAATTAAACCGGCTACCTAAAGAGGGCAGAAATGGCCCGCTCGGTGCTTCACGCGGGTCATAACCTGCTAACACCAGACCAGGCGAGTTCATGTATTTTAAGAGCATCACTTGTTCCACAAGGTCACTGTAGAGAGTCGTGGAAACGTAGCTCAAGAAATGAACTAATCCTTTTTTTAATGGGAAAGACCCAGTGTGACATGTCGTGCTTTTAGACTTCAGGACTCAGAAAAGAAAGCTCATCAAATACTAGCAGTGAAGGCGAATCCTCACAAAAACTGCAACAAGAACAGCGAAAGTAAATGCCGGGCAGCAAAGCGCGTGCAGCCTGGCAGACTCGGATTCCAAACGCGCCTCTTGTCTGTTTATCAGCGCCGCGCGCCTCTCTGCAGACTCCCCCTGCATTCCAGAGAGGCGCGCGACGCGATCCGGTCTGCATTCGCATGCCGTGGAGACAAGATCTGGCCGCGCGCACAACGTTATCCTATGGAGAAACGCTGCGCGCGGCCAGGTCTTGTCTCACTTCGTCGGTCTCAAACTGCTGAGACGACGGCTATAATTCTCGCTTGCGAGAAGGCGCTTTCAGCGCGTTCGTCGTAGGCGAGACCTAAAAACACGTCAGGACAAAATTCTGGTTCTTTGCTGTGTGCTGCTGTAGTCTGCCTGTCAGACTTGTTTCCTTTTTTACATTGCCACCTTAGATAAATCATAGCCTGTTAAATGGTTGGCATATGGTTAAGAACATTTATTGCAGTAATACTCTGCATTCATAGTGGGTTTCATGAAAGGAATTTTAAACGTGAGACCTACAAATGTAAACTCAATTAAAACAGACGCGCTCGCCCTTTAATACAATGGTGGTCAATATATAGAATAAGACATTCTTATCTGCGACTTTAAGGTTTTGCACAGATAACATGACCCTTCCGACGTCTTCTACTTCTGATGTTATTATTTTTAATCAAGGACCTTCTAATTACTCAAAGATCCAAGCAAAGAGGGTTGTCTGGAGGGAACGGAAAACAGTAGTTTGAAAAAATGTAACCGCAAACTGACATAAACCTAACAGTGTTATAAAAACACTTCCGATTTTACTATATTCTTTGACATTTCCATCTGAAGTTATTAATAATTAAGTTTGACTCATTTTCTAACATATGTTTACATTATTTATTATGTGTACTGTAAAAAATGAAGTGGCGACTAGTACATTTTCACAATTATTTAATCAATACATTTAAGCTCAGACTTGTATGTTCGTAGGGGTTTATAGCTCCCAACAATAACATATACTGCAACAACCCCCATCTGAAACTTCTAGGACTTGCATTTTAACTTGTTGTTGCACACTTGCCCCTCCTTGTTTCTAACACCAGACTTCCGATGTGTGTGATGCTTGTGACATTGCTCCACTGTTTCGTCGCTGTTTCTTCGCTCCCAGTCGCAGACACTCAATGTTCCGTCTGGAATTGCTACCTTGGTGACGGTGTATGTGTGCTAAACATCATATTTGAAGCCCCAAAGCAGGTGGTTTTAAGGTCTCGCCTGGCGTTAGCAGCACGCATGCGCTGCCCTCGCCATGCGAGGGCCTTTTGGAATCAATACGGATTCCAAGCTAGATGTGCACGCGGGCGGACAGAAGATGTGCACGTGGGGACTGGATGCTTCACTGGCAGGGTGACACTCGGGGGACTTTTTTTTGGGCTCGGCAAACTGTATTTTTCAATATTTGATGCTTTTAATAAGCAGTGCGGCATGCTGCGCTGCTTACTAAAAGCATCAAATATTGAAGAAAAAAAAAGAGTTGCCACTCTTTGATTGTGCTCATTGGAGCGAGTGTTTGCATGCTTGTATGAGGCAGTTTTACAAGAGTCACTGCTGTGTTTTGTCAGCTCGAGTTTGGAGGGACTTCTGCTTTTAGACGGGTATTTTTTATTTTATGGGATTTCAGCCTTCGGCTGTAGTGTGTTTAGTAAAGATCCATGTTTATTTCCTGCTGACGGGGGAGCACGAGCTGTGACAGCTTCAAGGGCGCAGGGCCGGCTCTCACTGAATGGTCCGGACGTTCCCTCAGCCAGAGGCCAGCAGAAGTGGCGCCCATGCCCAGTCCGTTCAGTGACAACCGACCCACGTGCACAAGAGCAGGCTGCGATGCACAGAGATGAAATGCACGTGCGGTGTGCCACTTTTCAAACATGAAAATATGTGCGGGGCAATGTAATGCTTATGGATATAATGCACGCACTGCACCACCATTCTTAAAGGTCAGTACACTGATATTTATACCTTCAAAATCAACCATGCACCGCATTTCTAATGGAATGGAATGTGTTCCATGTGTTGCTGTTACCTGTCTCACTGAAACGTGTATAAAATGTATGCAGTGCACCACCAGGCCTACACAATGAAATATAAAAGCGCGCTGTTTTAGCAATGACCTGTCTGCACTTGTAATTGTATTTATATGGAGCTTACTACCCCTGACGAGGCGTTGAAATGCACCACTATCACCAATAAAACATGCAACGCCCTGACAATAGCTCTAATAAAAACGAGTGCAACGAATACTTTATTCCTAAAAAATAAACGGAGTGCTTTGCAACACTACCCACGCCAAGGACGTGTGAAATTACACACGTTTCCTAAAATGAAATATCTTGAAATGCTTGGCGTACGTTGCTAGTCCCATAAAAGAACTGTGCGCAATGGGCCTTTATTCTTATCAATGACATGCACCAAGCGCTGCATATATAAGTGAAACGTGCAGTGCACGGCTACTCCAAAAAATGAAATATGTTCAGAAGGCACAGAGATTCCTAAAACATTAAATATGTGTAGCGCACCATCGGGCCTGAAAGTGAGCCGAGCACTGCTGCTGACATCTATAACATGTGTTCTGTGCACGGTGATTCACAGCAGTGAAATGTGTCCCAGACACTATTGATCAGATTACTTGTGTGAGCAGGGTTCACTAAATTCCTTGTGCACGATGTCTCACTATTTATTCCAATCCGATTTGTGCAGCGCACCACTATGCGTAACAATAAAACAGTGTGATTGGCACTATCCTTTCTAAAACTGAAATATGTTCAGAAGGCACAAAGATTCCTAAAACATGAAATTTGTGTAGCGCACCATCGGGCCTAAAAAGTGAGCCGCGCACTGCTGCTGACATCAATAAAATGTGTTCTGTGCACGGTGATTCACAGCAGTGAAATGTGTCCCAGACACTATTGATCACATTACTTGTGTGAGCAGGGTTCACTAAATTCCTAGTGCATGAGGTCCCACTATTTATTGCAACCCGATTTGTGCAGCGCACCACTATGCGTAACAATAAAACAGTGTGCTCGGCACTATCCTTTATAAAACCGAAGTATGTGCAACGCACCACAGTTAACTGCAAAGCAATGTATGTCAAGCAACACTTTTAAAATAATAAAAATATGTTGAATGCATCACGATTCATAAAAAAGAAAACAGGTTCAGAGCACCCCAGTCGTATTCATTAAATGTGTGCAATGCACCACAAGACCTCAAATGAAACGTATCCAATGCACGTCCATGTAAATTAATTGAATGTGATTCTTGCACCACTATTCCTCCAAATAAAATGTGTTCATTCGACTTAAAAAGAAATGTATGCATTGGAATGTTATTTCTAAAACTGCAATAAGTGCAATATATCACTAGTCAAGTAAATTGAATATATCCAGTACACCACTAATACTAAAATAGAAATAGTGCACTACTATTACTAACAAGCATTACCATAGCCAATAGGTCTCGCTTTTGGGACCGCCTGCATAACTAAATACTTATAAGGTCCCAAAAGCGCAACCTATTGGCTATGCCAATGCTTGTTTCCTGTGCTTTTGCTTGTTAGTACGCTGTGAGCTGTGCCAGGTTCTGTCTATTTCCTGACAATCACTCCAGACAGATTTGAGGTCAGCTGGGCAGTTGTTGGCCCTGTGGGGCTTGGTTCCTCTGGCCTCCTATGTTGGCAGATCAATGGACTAACAGCAGCAACTCATGTCGCTATTCAAGTAACAGCACAGCGAAGGCTCACCCCAACTACCGGGGGAGGAGGACCGATAGGCTGAAAGGATCCAAGTAGCAAAATAGCATGACAAGAGCGGTGGGAGCAAAAGTACTTGTCCGAAATGGCTCACTTTTACCACCATAATTGTACACAGCTAAACCACAATCGACAGACACGCATGATCTACCATAAAAGCAGCACCCCTGTATTGAGTGGAAGAGTCTGGAGATGGTAGGATCCAGACCCAGGAGAATAATTGGAGCATGAAAACAAGAAGGTGAGGGGCATCATTAAAACTTTCCTTTTTAGGTCTCACCAAGGTAGCGCATGCGCTGTGTCAGGCCAGATGTCGTTGCTCCTCAGGATTGGATCGATGCAATAAAAGGGGCCCACCTCTAGATCATCCCAAGTCTGGATAATGTAACACAGACTATTAAGGAGATCAAGCGGGGGAAAAAGAAGGATGTCCGGAGGGGAACAGCTGGGCGACTGGAGCTGGATACCTGTGAATATATAAAGCATGGGATCAATGGGAGAAGCACCCTAAGCCTAAATGTTCTCTATCAGATATGTTATGCTTTACACCCACCTGATAAATCATATAGGTATAATGGAACGAAGAATAACAGAAACAGGCTTCTTCTCAACTCCCCGACTCTCCTGCTTAAATATATAACAAAAGACCATCAATACGCCCCTTCCTGCCCACCTCTGTAATTATGGATCAAAAGTACACTATGTGGAAAACAAAGGTAACACCTACCCTACTGGGAATTGAAGGAGACCTGAAAGCCAGTAAGGGGTCACGTTATCATCACTCAATACAGAGCAATGACAAAACTACCTCCCCTCCGAATTGGAGATATTAATGTACAAGTAAGTGCACTGAGCACCCTATGTCTCTCAACCACCAATACGGGGAGTCTATAGGGTATCTCTCCAACAGAAATGAACCAAACAATATGAAAGCACAGCCCAGCCTGATTCACAGAGTGTCACGAACTCAATTCCCCCAGCAGATACGTCTCTGCAAGGAAAAGCAGGAAGCACACGGTGCTATCAGTACAAGAAACTCAATTTCCCCAGCAGATACGTCTCTGCAAGGAAAAGCAGGAAGCACACAGTGTTATCAGCACAAGGATACTTTAGCCTCAGTATCCAACCGACACAGATCCAGGAAAACGTGGAGTTTAACACACACCCACACTGAGGAAAAACTGTAGCGTAAAACAAGCACCTCCCCAGAAAGGGGAAACCTTAATATGCTGGTCTCCGAACTTGAATGTGGGCGCTTCCTAAGCCCCTCCCAAGTAATCCATAAGGGCGGTGTGCCCCGGGTTCAGGAATCAGCACACCAGAATTCCGATGCGGGCGTTTCCTAAGCCCCACCA
This sequence comes from Lissotriton helveticus, assembly GCF_964261635.1. NCBI lineage: Eukaryota > Metazoa > Chordata > Amphibia > Caudata > Salamandridae > Lissotriton > Lissotriton helveticus. Next base: position 635,774,886 of record NC_136068.1, on the reverse strand, counting down.
AAATATATCCAACAGAATCGTAATGCGCTTGGTGAGCTTACCGCAGTCCACCACGGACAGGACAAGACAAAGAACAAGGTACGAGCAATCTACCTTGCTCGTCGGGAACGAATAATCGGCAAGGCGTCTCTTCACTGACGCCGAGATATCCCCTTCCTGGTCGCATAGCGTCATTACCACGCGACGCTCAAGGAGTCATGGGAAATGTAGTCTTTTCTGCTCAAGTAGATTCCGCGCTGCAGGCAGTGATTTACCAGCGGCCGGGGAGTTCTGACACGCTGACTCTAAAGAGTATCTAGTATATAGGCTTTCAGCACGCCCATCCATTTCGATTTGCTCCTTCATGTTCCATTCGAAATTTCCTTGCTTTTGTTGGTGAATAGTGTTCATTTGGCCCTCCTTTTGCAGTTTTTGATACACCCTGGAGACTAGCCCTGTAACATGGATCACTTCACAATCGGCCATATAAGTTAGTTTCAGCGCACTACTTTTTCTTTTGTCTGGTCTTGTTTTGGCTTTCAAAACGCGCTTAGCAGAGGGCTGCAAATCATGTCCTTATCTTGTTTTCCACTGTCTTTAGTTTCACAAGTGCTTTTTCAGCCAGAGGCTATTTTTTTTAACACTTGGTTTAATTAACTCAATTGTCCAAACCTTAAATAATTTACTTTCTTAATGGAAGTTTAGTTTAAGAAGACGGCCGACAGTAGGATCAACCTATTTACATTGTGCTTTTGATCGCTTGATTATTTGGATATGATTAAAGAGACAAACATGCTGTTATTGCTCAGTTATATGAAAATGGAAACAGCTTTAAGTTGCATGCTTTCAACTTTTGATGCTTTCTTTTAGGTTTCAATAATTGGTGAATTAAAACCAATATCAAAGGATACCTCCTCATGCTCTCCAAACATGGCATGTAATGTGAGGTTAATTAACAATATATCCTGCATGAAGACAGTGAAACACCACCTCAGCATCAGCGCAGCACCACCTTAGCATCAGCGCAGCACAACTTCAGCATCAGTCAGCGTCACTCAGCACCACTTCAGCAGCACCACCTGAGCATCACTCAGCAGCATTCAAGCACCTCCACAACACCAGCACAGCATCACCTCAGCATCACTCAGCCCCAGAGCAGCACCACTGCACCAACACAGCACTACCTAAGCATCACTGAGCACCACCTCAATATCACTCAGCAACCCCTGAGCATCACCTTCGCACACCGCCACCTCAGCACCACTGCAGAACCCCTCAGCATCAGCACAGAATCAGCAGAGAATCTGTGCAGCACCACCTTAGCATTATCGCAGCTCCATCCCAACATCAGAACGTCACCACCTCCTCATCAATGCTTCACCAGCAGTGCAGCCCCACCTCAGCAGCAACTCCGCATCAATGCAGCACCACTTCAGCATCAGCGCAGCATTACCTCAATGCAGTATCAACTCAGCATCCCTCATAACCATCTGAGAACGAGCGAAGTACCACCACCTCAACATGAATCAGCACCACCTCAGCATCAGCACAGCACCATTACGGCACCACCTCAGTAAAGCAGCATCTCAGCATCAGCACAGCACCACCTCCTCATCAGTGCACCACCACCAACCAGTGCAGCACCAACTCATAATCAGCACAGCACCATCTCGGCAGCAGCACAGCACCCACTCAACATCAGCACAGCACCACCTCAGCATCAGCACAGCACCACCTCCGTATCAGTGCCCACCCACCACCAGCGCAGCCCCACCTCAGCATCAGTGCAGCCCCGCCTCAGCAGCAACTCAGCACCACCCGAACACCAGCACAGTATCACCTAAGCACCACCAAAGCATAACTCAGCACCACCTGAGCACAAGCACAATACCAGTTCATAATCACTCAGCACCACCGCAGCATCTGTGCAGCACCACCTCAGCATCAGTGCAGCACCATCTTAGCATCAGTGCAGCACCATCTCAGCATCTGTACAGCACCCCTTACTCATCAGTGCACCACCACAACTGCAGTACCAACTTAGCATCAGTGCAGAACCACTGCGCACCACCACCAGCGTAGCCCCACCTTAGCACCAGTGAGGCAAAACCGCAGCAGCAACTCCACACCATGGCACCCCCTTGGCATCAGTGCAGCATCACCTCAGAATGGCATCACTCATCACCAGCTGAGCATGAGTGCAGCACCGCCACCGCAATATGATTACGCACCACCACAGCATTACTTAGCACCACCACAGAATCACTCAGCACCACCTTGGCATCAGCACCACCTCTACATCAGCACAGCACCATCTCAGCATCAGCACAGCATTACCTCCTCATCAGTACACCACCATTGGTGCACCACCAACTCAGCAATAGCGCAGCACCACTCCACATCAGTGCACTACCAGAAGCGCACCCCCACCTCAACACCAGCACAGCCCCACCTCAGCACCAACACAGCAACACTTCAGCATCAGTGCAGCACCACCTCAGTCCCAGTGCAGCACCACCTCAGCACCAGCATAGCACCACCTCGGCACCAGTGCAGCTTTAGTACACTACATCAGCACCACCTGTGCACCTGTACCACCTCGCTGCCAGCACAGCCCTACCTCAACATCAGCAAATCACCAGCTCACCATCAGTGCCGCACCAGCACATCATCACCGACCACAGCATCACTCAGCACCAGCACAGCACCTCCTCAGCATCACACGCCACCACATCATCAGCACAGTGCTACTTCTGCATCGGTGCAACACCAGCGCAAAACCACAACAGCATCAGTGCAGCACCACCTCATCAGCGCAGTATCAGCTCAGTATCAGTGCAGCATCAACTTAGCATCACTTTGCACCACCGGAGCACCAGCACTGCACCACTAAAGCATTACTTAGCACCACCGCAGTATCCCTCAGCACACCTGAACAGGGCAGCACCACCTCAGCATGAGCACAGCACCACCTCATCAATACACCACCACCAGTGCAGCACCACCTCAGCATCAGCAAAGCATCACCTCCACATGAGTGCACCAGCACCACCACCAGAGCAGCCCCACCTCAGCACCAGCACAGCCCCACCTCAGCACCAGCACAGCCCTACCTCAGCACCAGCGCAACCCCACCTCAGCAGCAATTCAGCACCAACGCAGCAACACTTCAGCATCAGCGCAGCATCACTCAGCACCACCTGAGCACCAGCGCAACACCACCACCTCAGCACCACCTCGGTATCACTCAGCATCACCTGAGCCCCACCACAGAACCAACTCAGCATCAGCACATCACCATATCCTCATCAGTGCACCACCACCAGTGCAGCTCCAACTCCAGATCAGAACACCACCCCAGCAGCAGTGCAACACCACCTCAATATCAACACAGCCCCAGCTCAGCATCAGAACAGCACCATCTCTTGCACCAGTGCACCACCAATAGCACAGCCCCACCTTAGCACCAGTACAGCCCCACTTCAGTAGCAACTCAGCACCAACACAGCACCAATGCAGCACCACTTGAGCATCAGTGCAGCACCACCTCATCATCAGCGCATCACCTCTGCACAGCATCAACTCAGCATCACCTGAGCACCAGCGCAGCACCACCGCCTCAGCATGTCTCAGCAACACAGCTTCACTCAGCACCATCTCACTACCAGTGCAGCATCTTCTCAGCATCAGTCAATAGCACCACAGCACCACCTCAGCATCAGCGCAGCACCACCTCCACATCAGTGCATAACCACCAGCGCATCACCAACTCCGCATTAGCGCAGCACCATCTCAGCACCACCTCAACATCAGCACAGCACCACTTAAGCATTAGCGCAGCTCCAGTGCAGCATCACCTCAGCACCAGTGCAGCACCAACTCAGCACCACTCAACACCTGAGCACCAAGACAGCACCACCTAGGCACCACCTCAGTTTCACTTAGCACTACCTGAGCACCAGTGTAGCTCCACCTGAGCACCACCTCATCATCTGCACAGCACCACCTCTTCATCAGTGCACCCCCACCAGCGCAGCAGCAACTCGGCACCAGTGCAGCACCACCTCAACGTCAGCACAGCATAAGTCAGCATCAGCACAGCACCACCGCTGCATCAGTGCACCGCCACCAGTGAAGCACCACCTCAGCACTAGTGCAGCCTCACCTCAGCCCTAGTGCAACCCCACCTCAGCAGCAATTCAGCACCAATGCAGCACCACTTCAGCATCAGTGCAGCACCTTAGCATCAGCGCAACACCACCTCAGCACAGCACCAACTCAGCACCGTCTGAGCACCAGCTCTGCACCATCAGAGCCCCAGTGCACAACCACCACCTCACCATGACTTAAATCCACCGCAGCGTGACTCAGCATCACTCAGCACCACCTCAGTATCACTCAGCATCAGCACAACACCATCTCAGCATCAGCAAAGCACCACCTTCTCATCAGTGTACCGCCACCAAAGCAGCACCACCTTAGCCTCAGCATCATAGCAGCACCACCTCAGCACAGCACCACCTCAACATCAGCACAGTGCCATCTCAACATTAGCACAGCACTACCTATGCATCAGTGTACAACCACCAGTGCGGCCCCAACTCGGCACCAGCGCAGCACCACCTCAGCAGATAATTACCGATGCAAAGTTGATAATTAGTCTGTTAGACATTGAGGGGCATATTCTCGAGGACTCATCGCCGATTTAGCTGTACTTTTCCGCCACGAAAGTGGCAATATATTTATCGCCCTATTCACAAGCCTGCGCTAACAGTCGACATCGTCAGTTTACCTGTGATAGCTGCTGCTGAAAACATCGCCAAGGCTGACAGTGACAACTAACGCTAATCATATGCAGAGTAGGCATTCCCGTCCAAAAACTCACAATGACACCACTTCGCTACATTCTCAACGACCAGCCAGATCGACGATGCAGTCCAAAAAGAGGGGATAAGGCACGTTAGCAGCAGGGACTTAAGACCTACTTTTTTCTGGTCTTGAGTAGGACAAAAACCTGCAGTATAAATGGAGCCCAGCCCAGAGCCACATCTGAAGACCAACAGATGCCATGGAGCTACTAATCATGCAGCATGGAGACCCAAGAGGGCCACAACTCCCATGGCCCCCACCCCCAGGACCACCCCCCCCCCACCGGGCTACCACCAAGACAGCGAACCTTCTGAAAATGCACCAGCCTCAGAGGCTTAATGCCAGAGGATGTCATTGCCCACTACAGGCTCAAAAGGACAACCATCCTCCGCATCCTGACCCACATTGCCCACAGGCTGACGGTACCAACACAGCGGATGACCAATGTCCCTCCGCAGACAAAGCTGCTGGCTGTGCTGCACTTGTTGACCTCTGGTACCTTCCAACCAACAACTGCCAGAGTCGGAGGAGTCTCACAGCCAGCCCTATCAAAGTTTCTCACACCTGTCTTGGATGCCATCATCACCTCGATACCCCAGCACCTTCCCTTCCCCCACACTGCGCAGAAACAGCTGGAGGCGAAGCAAGGCTTCTACGCCATAGCTGGCTTACCGCACATGTTGGGGGCAATTGACTGCACACATGTCCTACTTGTGTCCCCTGCCGACACTGCACACAATTACGGCAACAGAAAGCACACGCATTCCATTAATGTGTAGGCATTAGTGGACCACCAGAGACTGTTCACCAATGTCGTCGCCAACTTTCCAGGCAGTGTGCGTGATTCCTACATCTTCCGACAGTCCATCATCAACCAGCGCTTTCAGGATGGCACCTATGGAAATGCACTGCTCGTTGGTAAGTACCAACAGAACTCACCACACACCTCAACGTCACAATCATACAACTCACAATTGTGGGAATGCACACGTTTTTATGTATTTAATTTTTTTTGCAGCTTTTATGGTGATTTTCCCCGCCTGGCGTGGGAATAGCAAGCCTGGCGCTGCTTATTGCTGATATTTTTATCACTGTTGGGCCCATCGCCTCTTTTTTCACGTTCGGGTTTCCTTTTTTGTCGGCGTCCCAGTAATTTTAACGCGGACATTTGAAGCGTTATCGGGAAACAATCTCCTGGTGCCAGCGTGTTGAGAATATACCGTTAGCACAGCGTTAGTTTCCCGCGATACACAGCGTTATGTAAAATTGCGTTAACCTAGGTTGCCGATAATTATCGCCCGTTTTTGAGAATATCCCCTGTAAACTATTCTGCACTTCTGAGGAGGCAGTCTCCAAATATAAAAAAGAGCAAAGGGACTGAAGGATGGTACTTCTACATTATAAAATCCTCAAGGCCTTGCATATAATAAAGGTCACGTGGAGAAAATTGAATTACGTTTTTCAACTGAAGGAAGAGGACTGTACACAACTATCTCAACCACTCAAAATAAACAGAATTTACAAAACGAGGATTGGTCTTTGATAGTTGGGGCACTGACAAACCCCAAAATAAAATCAGAACTACACAAGCCAAATCAAGAAATTTAAAAACAAATTATAATGAAAAGCAATGTACATCTGGAACAACTTAATTGTTTCTTCTCTCATGGAATGTAGCTGGGATACATAGATTAACTCAAAGTACAGTAACAAGACCTTTTATTCAAATGTTAAAGCTGATTTGCCTTTAACAGTAGTGGCCCAAAGAACAGTTTGTACTTCCTCAAAATAACTCGCGGATTAAACATGCCATAAAATTAAGTGAATGTGGCAGACTGGTCTAAAATATAACTGCCATTTAATGTCTGCCCATTAAGATTACATTATAGCACTCGAAATACAAAACCACAAGGAACATCATGAAATTCATGGTGTATAATGTCTATATTACACTAGGCAAGGTACAGAAAGCAACAATTTTTACTAAAACATAATAACACAATTAGTTAGTCAAGACGATCTTAATTGGGTAGTGACGTTATTTCAATGAAGTGTCAGACCTAGGAAATAATACTCTAGATATGTTTGAAGTACTTAGAACAGGATGAGGCATCCAGGAAATGAGTTCAATGTTCACAGACAAAAGAAATAGAAGTGCACAATTCTTAATCCAATTGCTTTTAACCCTATAGTAAATTTTAGTGGTCAGATACCCCAGCAAAAGCAACGCTTTTAGTAGAATCTAAGGAAACCACCTACATTATACCTTAGTTACAACTTCTTTACTGAAAACAAGTTCATTAAGAACACTATAAGAGAACAGAGAGTGACTGACATCCTCAATAAGTCAAATTTAAGCAGGAAATAAATCAAACACAACCGTATAACGCTATAGGGGTGGTAGAAGATCCATTGCAATTAGGAGGTTTAAATGGACAAAGGATACTAGTGAATAATATGCAAGGTGGGAGGCAAATCAAAGAGTACAGATGGACAAGACTATCAAGTACTGACACAGGATGGGAGAACTGCAAATCTAGGAAAACATACTAGCATCATTATTAAAATGACCCGTTTAAAAGAAAATCTTGAGAAAAGAATAATGAAGAAAGATCATAATGAGAGAGGAACAAACCAGCGGTATACATGCTTTGAATCTTAAAGCAATTTTATATCAACTAATAAGAGGGCAGAAAGTATGTAATCAAGGGGACTTAAATAGGGACCTCATCAAAAGTAAAAGGTGCTGTAAAAGAATGCTGGAAGGTAAAATAATTTTTTTAATAAAAAGGTGCGATGCTTAATGAAGGTGGTCTAAAAACTCATGATTCAATGAGCTTCTAGCATTTAACAGCTAAACTGTACACCACTGAAAGCAATTATGATGTCAGTGCTCCCCAAGCAGTGACATAGAAAGCGTAGGTAACAGATCTGCCCTCTGATGCATCAGCAAACACTTCGAAACTCAGTATGGATAGTAGTGCAACTACTGGGAAAATGGGAAAGATGGTCTCAGAAAGTAAAACCATCATGAACCGCTGGGTACCGGCCGGACTGAAATTCCCAACAAAGTAATAAAAGATCTTGGGTGAGGCCTCTTCCAGCACAGCTTGCTACTTGCCTAGAATCTGAAGTGATACTGGATTCCTGAAAAGGACCAATTATACATTTACTATAGTCTAGCCTGGAAATTACTAGAGCTTGAAAAGCAGACTTGAAGTCGTCAGGGGGGAGGAGGGGTTTTATCTTTCTTAGAATACTCATGTGGTAGTTGGCACCTTTGGTGGCTGAGCTAATGTGTTCCTGCATGCTCAACGACTTGTCAAGCATAATTCCAAGAGACCTTGCAGAGTCAATGGTGTGTGGGGCACAGTTGAGAGCTGTTAGGTGGCTCATGTACTCAGCGATGATGGCAGTCTGTTTGGTTGGCGCGATCAGGAGGAATTCCGTTTTGGAGGAGTTGAGCTTAAGATGTTGGGAAGTCAGCCAGTGTTGAATTTTGAGTAGGGTTGAGTTGAATGATTCGGTGTCATCTGGGGAGGACATTTTCAGGTATTGTTGGGTGTCATCGGCATACATGTGATAGTGGATGTTGGATGAATTGAGTACTTTTGTTAGAGGCTCCATGAACAAGTTGAAGAGCGTGGGAGAGAGTGCAGATCCCTGAGGAACCCGAAGAGAGGCTGCCAAAGAGTTAGAAAGGGAATGATTGACTTTAAATCTTTGTGTTCTGTTGTTAAGAAAGGAGGTGACCAGTTTAATACAGGGCCAGAGAGACCCATCCTTCGTTCCAGTAAATCCAGGAGGTTATAATGCTTGACTGTATCAAATGCTGAAGATAAGTCAAGGAGGATTAGAAGGCAAGTTTCATTCCGATCAAGCATTTTTAGGGCATCATCGACTATGTGTGTCACAGCCATTTCAGTGCTATGGCCCTGGCGAAAACCCGATTGGAATTGATCTAAAAGCTGGAATTGATCAATGTGGTTACATAGTTAGACAAGAACAAATTTCTCAAGGAGCTTCGCAAGAGTTGGAATGCTAGTGATAGGGTGAAAGTTATTAAGGTTCGCTTGGCCCGCAGTGATTTTTTTTAGAATGGGCAAAACCTGCCCTGACTTCAGACAGTCACGGATCACGCCTTGACATAGGGAGGCATTTACTATTTTGGTCCAGAGGGGGACTAAGAACCCTTTCATCTCATTGAAGAAACTTGAGGGTAAAGGGTCACTGATGAAGTTAGAGGGTGTCAGAGTAGTAAACAAGTTGAGAATAGAGAATTCATCATAGCGAGTGAATTGGATCCAACAGGCATTATTTTTGGATGAGAGACCTATGTCAGGCAGATGCTGAAGAGGAGTGAGTTGGCTCCATCAGGAGTTATTTTTGGGCGAGAGACCTATAGCAGGCAGAGGATGAAGTAGAGGAGGGGATGTAGGGTTAGTCAGGCATAGCACAGTCGGTTGGTTGCCTTGTAGAGCTCGTTGATCATTTTCAATCTTAATAGTCTTTTCAAGGAAGAAAGAGGCAAACACTTCACAGGTTGGCTGCGTAGGTGCCTGAGATGGCGGGAGGGTGGCTAGATAGTTGGATTGGAGTTTGATCAATTCAAAAACTTTTTTTGGCCTGTTTCTGGCATTATCTAGTTGGCTTCTGAAAAAGTTTGATTTTGCCCTCCTGATCTGTTTGATGTAAGAGCTTCTTCTAGATCTCAGGAGCAGGGGGTGTTCCGGGGACCGGGATCCTCTCAAAGATCGTTCGGCATGTCTCAGATTGCGTTTCTCTGAATTTAAACTATTGTTGTACCAAGGTTTGGAGTCTTTGGAGGACTTTCTTTTATGTTGTAAGGGGACAACGGAGTCTAAAATATTCAATATAGAGCTGTTGTAATGTTCCATGAGGTCCTGTACCTCGGACATGTCATTTGGACGCAACAAGGTGTTCTTGCTGAGGGAGATCAAGTCATTCATGTTTGAGTTTCAGAAGGATCATTTCCAGAGCCTGGGATTCTTGTCTTGTGATCTTTTCTTGGACCATGGTTCGCTTATGTGGAAGGAGGTATAATGATGATCAGGCCAGTCATACGGGGCAATCGAGACCGATTGAATAGCATTGGGTTTAGCTATAATAAGGTCCAGGTTCGATTCTAGATTGTGTGTGGGACTATCACACATATGAACTAGGCTGATGTCCCCAAGGAAGGTTTTGAGAGAAGTCGCTACTGGATCATTCAAGTGATTCCAATGGAGGTTGAAGTCTCTGAGGAAGATTTGGGGACAATGATGCCCCACAATGGAAGAAATGATTTCTATGATATCTTCAACAAAGGAGAGGTTGTCGCCCAGTGGATGGTAAACCATGTGCAATTTGCATAATAGCCTGCTGTTGCTGGTGATGTCAATGCAGAGGTATTCGCAGGAGGAGACAGTATCTATGTGGGATTGTTTAACAATGAGACTATTCAGGTATATACATGCGATCCCACCACCATATCTGTCCGCTCTGACCTGCCTAATGATGTTATGGTTCGGGGGGACTAGTATGTCAAGGATCGGACCAGGGGAGTCCTTTAGCAAGGTTTCCGTAAGTATGAGAATGTCAAGTTCCTAAGCCAGGATGAGTTCACCAATGTTTGTGGCATGTTTCACGGCTGATCTACAATTGATGAGCATGCACTTCAGATGTGGAGTGGTGACAGAAGAAGCGGGCTGTGACATGGGAACTTGCTTGAGATTAGAGAAATGTATAGCATTAGTGTTGTGACTGGGTCTTCTGAGAGGGTCCGGAGGAATGGCTAGAATGTGTTCCTGGTTATCTGGCTTGTCCAGGAGAGAGGGTTTATAAGAGCACAGGAGAATGTCAATATCATTAACTGTGAAGGAATTTATGTAACACAGTAGCTTGCACTGCTTCTGTCCCTGCTATGCATGTCCTATAAAGATGGTCGCTTTGCTTGCCAGGCATCCCAATGACAACAAGAGGCAACGAATCTGTGATAGGCCAACAAAAGCTGCATGCTGACAGTAGCGGCTGGTTAACGTTTAAAGCAGTGATCGTAAATCGGCCCCCACCAAAAAACGCAGATTTAGCTAAGCAAATATGCCCGAAAACCTTCAGGATTTCTTCCTCCTACATCATAAAAACTGTAGAATAAAATTGAACAAAGCGGTACACTTTACATCATAACTCTCAAATGCATTGGTTAACACATCATAGGTTTAACCGGCACACCTGAAACATTCCAGTGCATTTATCATTGTCAAGTAAGACTGGCCTCTCTCCAGGAGTATATAGGTGAAGGAAGGATAACACCCCTCCCGAACACAGAACGTGTTAGAAAACTGAGGTGAACAGGCTTTTAAAGCACGGTTTTTCTTAGAGATATATATATTTTTAAACATATGTAGTGTGAGCATATATAGAACCCTTCTTCACTTCCACATTCCACTTCCTTTTCTTTACCCCATTTGGCCGTTCCTATTAGACTCTTGGCCACTGACCATCTACTTTGAAGGGGAAAGATAGGAAAATGAAATAATAACCATACCGGTAAATTCTCTCTGGCACCAGGGAATCACAACTCAACATAAGCGTCACTGATATACTTATTTTTCTCAAAGTTGTTCCTTTCTCATGATACTATCATGGCTCGGTTGATGCCTCAAAGCACTATCAATAGAGCGAGGAGATACAGGAAGAGAAAGAAATGTATCAGTGGACATAGTGTCTTCAGCGAAAGCAACAGATCACTGGAGATTAAGTAAGCAGCAATAAACGTATCAAAATATTGTCTAATAAGTTAGGTCTTGAGGGATTTCCTGAATTTTAGAAAATTATCCTCAGTGCATGGTGGGAAGAAGCACAGTCCAGAGGCGTGTGCCTTCCGCATGGAATAAATTATCCTCAAAACGTTTGTTTCTCATATATGTATGGAAAAACTGCTTTGTGCATCTGACCATAGGCATCTAGTCAGTCAGTTGGACAACAGCAAATTGGAGATGTTATGCAGATTTGTAGAGCGCACTATCACACAGAAGGGTATCCTGATGCTGTGGAATGTGCTCGGCCTTTAAGGACCATGGGGACAATGCAAAGAATCTTGAACTCGATTCTTATTTGAATGATAGCCAACAAAGGATTGTCAGTCAAGGAACTGTAGGAGAGGTGCGCTCAATGGAAAAGATAGAAGGGACGCACAGTTTTACATCCTATGTTGCTTAGTCCTAATCGTGGCAGAAATCACCCCATATATCATGTTGTAATAGTCAGATATATAGCTAACCACAGTAAAGACTTCACGCCAGATGAAAAATGAGAGGAGAGGATACATGGTGGAATGTGTTTCCAGTTTCAAATGTGAGATCAATGACATGCTTGCTTCAAGAACAATTGTGAGACTATTTTGTAAGAGTCACGGGTTCACTGTCGAAGGAGATGAGTGGAAGCTAAACAAAGACAAATCACTGTATTTACTGTATTTATTGACAATGCACTTATTCCGTTCCCAGCTATCAGCTTGTCATTTTCTGAAAATGTGAACTCAAATATTAGCATTTCATGTTTGCAACATATTTTTTTCTAACTTATTGGCTATCATGTTTGAAAATAAATACACCCTCAATTACGAGCTTTTTATTTTTAGAATATAAGCTACTTCTACCCCATTACAGTGTGTTGTTGTCTTAAAATACAAGTTTTAAATCTAAAAACATTGCGTGGTATTGGCATGCGTTGTAAGTGCATATTCCCGGTAAAAACGTGTGATAAAAAATGCGTGGTAAAGGCACACAATGTATTTACCTGCATTGTACCATCGTACAACCGCTGTAACACAGCATGAGTCAGCACCTCCACGTTGTGACGCATAAATGCACGCCCTGATCTCGCATTGGAGGACAGGGAGAGTTAATAAAGAGAGGAGAACCCCACCCGCCTGCCAGTAGCCAGCGCAGAGTTAAACCAGCAACTTCGCCTTCCATCTCCATTATTTCGTGCAAGCGCAGCAAACTGTTGTATGGCGTTTTTGAGATCCGAGCAAATTTTCCAGATTCATGCCCTTATATAGGTGCAATTCACATTGCCCTAATATAGGCATAGAAATCATTCCCTTATTTAGACATAGCCATGCAGTCCAAATACAGGCATGGCTACTTCCACCCGTACTAAAACGACACAACGATTTCTTGGAAAATCGGCTTAAGCAGTCAGGGACATCCCTTGCTTGAATATTGATTTGTCCAAGAACTCGTGTACTTTACAAAGAACTACTATTCCCTTGGGGTTCTTTACTGACGTTATTATGCCCGACTTTACGTCAAACTAGACACCTTCAAGGTATAAATAGGCCTTCACTTGCTCTAGCAAGACAAAGTGGTTCGGAGCAGTTCGACTATCTACTTGCCCGACGCAGCTCGCTACAGCAAGTGCCGAAGGAAGCCGACCCTCCAGCTGACGCACTGATCGAGAAGCTGTCCTTTCTCTCGCTGAGAATCCAGCTCCAGTGTTTCCAAGCTCCTCTTACGGGGTGTTGGGAAACCGAGTCTCGAGACAGAGATACCAGATCTCCCTCATTCTAAACTAAGGTATGGAGCTTATTAGAATCCAAGAGAAATCTTGGATAGATTCTTGGCAAAGAAAACCAAACCTATGCTACACAATACTTACTCCCTCCCGTGTACTAGACTTAGGTTAGGTACATTGGGGTAGGCGTATTTTAGAAGCACCAGTTGAGTATTTTTTAGTCATTGTTATTTATGTATATATTTTTATATGGCTTAGAAACCATACAATGCTCTTACCGTATTATTTTATAATATTGTTCTCGGTGTACGCATTATACTTTGCAGCCTGCATTACAATTGTAGCAGTTCACTTTACTTGCACGAGAAAGAAGACTGTTCAATAAACCTTTTTTTTTTTTTAAACGGTTTTTTATTGCGGAAGTAGAAACAAGATCCCAGAACAGGGTAACCAGTACACTTACGACATCACAAAACATATAGTCGACAGGGAAATCGTACACAGCCATTCAGCCCACATCCCGGAGGTCGGGCGGCGTGTCAAGTTATATTCATAAGAAGATGTCACAGTGCTCACCCGTCATGGGTGGTCGGTTACCACCACTATTCAGTTTCCGCTTTTTACCCCCCTAAAATCCAACTTCCCTTGCAACACCAATCACAACCAAACATCTTGCGGAGTTAGTTTCGGTGTGTAGTCCCTATTGCAGTGTGGTCCCACCATTTCTTCTAGTAGTGATCAACTTGGGGATATACTATTCTCGTCCCCCGGGTTCCTGCCTTAGACCTCCGGGGCCCTTGCACTGCGATCTCTCTCTAGATCCCATCTCCCAGCTCCCCCCGCAACTGTGTCGGTGTGCCTAACTACCCCTATTTGACCTTCCCCTCCCCCCTCTTCCCTCCCCATCTGCTGCTGATGTGGGTGCATGTAAGATGTAGTAGAACCGGAGCACGCTACTAATCGGGGGTAACTACTGCTCATTTATGCCTCATGGAGCCCTTGTCAGTTATTGTGCTTCATCCTCATCCTCTACCATGTAATCACGTAATGCTTGAACTATCATTTCCCATCCTCTCGCCATTTCCAAGCTTTTATCATTATCAGTCTTGGCAGCCTGTCGCATCCTAAGAATACTTTCACAGCCGGCCCATTTCAACAGCTCATTCATCCACCTCCTCACTGAGGGGCCCTGTTTAGATTTCCAATGCCAGGTAATCTCTCTCTGAGCCAACATAAGTCCCAAATCGATAAATTTGCTCGTAATTTTCGTCCTCTTTGTGTGAGGGAACCAGAGCAGCAGACATGCTGCCATGTCAAAGTCTATCTCTCTGTCCGTAACCATGTTCAGGAGTTGCCCTACTTCAGGCCAGTGCGTCCCCATCTTTGGACATCTCCACAACAAGTGATCCAAGTCCACCTCAGGCGCCAGGCACCTCGGGCACATGGCGTCCTGCACCCGATAGTACAGCGTAATCCTCTCCGGGGTCAGGTAAGCTCTATGTATAACAAAGAAGTGTACTTGCTGGAATCGGGCATTCCTCGTACCCTTCCATGTTCGTCTCAGAATATGTCCCCAGATCGTGTCCGGTATGGGCTTACCTATACTATCCTCCCATCGTGCCTTCAGCGCCACTAGCGGTTCCAGTCCCTCGTGTAGCATTCTAGAATGGAGGCAGGTCACCGCCTTGGTAGTGCCCGCAGCCATAACCACGTACTGGCACGCCATAGTCGTCTCTGGTTCAGCCAACCCTCCTTTCCAGTGCTTTTGCATCACTGTAACCACTGCTGCGTGCAGCAGAAAATTCCCGTCTGGTAGGCCAAACTGTTCCTGCAACGTCCGGAAGGGGGCCAGTGTCCCCTCAAGGTAGAGGTCTCCCACCATCTGCAACCCCAGTTCCTCTCACTCTGATAACGGGGACCAATCGCCCCCATGCGGCAGCGCAGTCAGCATCCCTAGTGGGATCTCTGGTGCATATGATCGGGTGCTTTGCGCTCTCTTCAGACTCCTGTTCCAGCAGAGTCTGAGTGTCCTTTCCTCCATCGTAAGGTCCCCCATATCCAGTTTCTGTTGCATGATTATGTAGGACAAGACATGTCGCTGAATACCGATCCCCCGGTCGAGGTCTGGTCCCCTGAATTCCCTGGCCACATGCTACGTCAATATCTGCAGTTGAGCTGCCAGATAGTATAATTCGAAATCAGGGATTGCCATCCCCCCTTCGAGCTTGGGCCTAGTCAGGGTCCTCAACGCCACCCTGCGCCGTCCGTGGCCCCATAGGAAGCTAGTCACCATCATCTGTAGTTCTTTGAACACGCGCTGCGGTATCCATACCGGCAATGTCCTAAAATAATAAAGTAGCCTCGGAAGTGCCACCATCTTCAATAGCGCCACTCGGCCCAGCACAGATAAAGGGAGGGATGCCAAAAATGTCATGCAACCCCTTAGCGCTTGCATGCATCGCCCCACATTACCTTCTAATAGGTTTGCGGTCTCGTGATATATGCGGACGCCCAAGTAAGTAAAGCTGGAGGGCTCCCAAACCACTTCTAGCGTGAGGGGGGGCATGTTGTGCCCTCCCGCAATGGAAAAAGACAAGTCTTGGACCAGTTCACCTTGAGGCCCGACATCTCACCAAATCTGGATAGCATGTCCACTGCTCCCTCCAGAGCTCGTCCGGAGTCGGCTAGATACAGTAACAGGTCATCCGCATACAGCGATATGTAATGCGACTTCGCTCTCTGCGTTACCCCTTGATACATTGCGCCCGATCTTGCCAGTGCTGCCAGAGGTTCCATCGACAGTGCGAACAACAAGGGAGAGAGCAAGCACCCCTGCCTCGTCCCTCTACGCACAGGGTAAGCCGAAGATATTATCGGTCCCAGTCGTACCCTCGCTGTAGCAGAGGAGTATAGAACCTTCGTCCACCTCCTGAAACCCTCACCTACGCCGAATTTCATCAGCACCTCATCCAGGTACTGCCACTCAAGGCTATCGAAGGCCTTTTCGATGTCAACTGATAATACCACCGGATTATGAGGCGAGTCCCTGGCACTGTCTAGTATCTGGATCAGGCGGCGTATATTCATGGATGTGTTCCTGGTAGGGATAAACCCTGCTTGGTCCCTATGAACTAATCTGGTCATATACGGTAGTAGTCTGGTGGCCAGGATACGGCTTAAGATCTTATAATCCACAGTCAGCATGGACAGGGGTCGATAGGATGTCACGTCCAATGCCTCTCTGCCCGGTTTCAGAAGTGGAACCACCAGCGCTTCCCTCATCGTTTCGGGCAAACATCCCGTCTGTCCCGCTTCCGAATACACTATCAATAGCCTGGGTGCTAATATATCGATACATTTTACATAAAATTCAACAGGTAGGCCATCCACCCCCAGCGTTTTGTTTCTGGCCATCTGTTTAATGGCCAGTTTAATCTCTGACAGCGTTATGGGACCCCCTATATCTTCCGCATCTTCGACATCCAGTACCGGCAAAGGGACAGACTCCAAATAATCACCTATCTCAGAAGCCTCCACCTCCAGCTGGCATTCATAGAGATCCGTGTAGTAAGACTTAAAGCGCGTTAGGACCGCTAATTGCGAGAAACTATGTCTCCCGTCTCCGTTCTTATACTCATGATCGGGCACCCCCTAGGTTCTGGGTTGGCGAGCTTGGCAAGGAGCGTACCCACTCTATCCCTTTCCGCATGTACCTTGATAGTGTATAGCTTATAGTCATAGCACCGCAGCCGCTCAGTTTCCTTCGCCACTAATTCCTTAGCCTCAAGCAACTGCTCCTGTAGTTCTGGCCGTTCAGGTCTACGCTGCTCCAATCCCCTCAGCACCTCCTCAGCCTTTACTAGATCATTCAAGAGCGATGTCCTTACATTCGAGAACCTGCCCATGCACACGCCTCTCACCACCACTTTCATCGCATCCCATTCTACCGATCTCGTGGCTGCTGAGCCTTCATTTTCCCCAAAATACTGTTCAATGCCCTGCTGGACCGCGTCGCTGAACACCGGATCCTCTAGTGTGTAAGGCTGTAGCCTCCATGTGGGGACCGCTGATCTTACCTGTTGCCATTGCACGGATGCCAATACAGGATTATGATCTGAGATTGTCCTAGTCAAATATTCCATGTGATGGACCATGGCAGCTAAGGGGCCACTACAGAGGATCGAGTCTATTCTTACGTGCAATGCGAGTAATGCTGAGAAAAAGGAGTAGTCCCTCATTTCAGGATGTTGTTCTCTCCACACATCTATTAATCCCCACCTCTCCTGCCAGTCTTTCCTCTGAGTGGCTAATCTGCGCACTGTTGATTCGGCCAATGGTGGGTGTGATCTATCAAGTTCCACATTAGTTATCGAATTAAAGTCTCCTCCCAGAATGACGGGGCCCGCCAGGAAATGGGCTAGCGAGCTCGTTAGTTTGTAAAAAAAAAGGGCCTGATCAGCATTGGGGGCGTACACACTACATAGTGTTACCTCTCGACCGTACAGCCTCCCCTCTATCACCACGTATCTGCCCTCAGGGTCTACCCGCTGGTTCACGACCTGAAACGGTATCCCCGCCCTTATCCAGATCAGCACCCCTCTGGCAAACGCTGAGTATGTGGTACCAAACACCTGCCCACGCCACCTCCTCTGTAATGCAGTGCATTCCTTCTCAGTCAAATGAGTTTCTTGTAGCATTGCAATCTGAATGCCCCGCCTCACCAAGTGGGCATGCACCTTGTGACGTCTTACCATCGTTCGAAGTCCACGGACATTCCATGAAATGCATTTCAAATTAGGTAAAGTCCCCATAGAAGTCATCTCCGTATAGGATCAGCAACAACCCATTACCCCTCACATCGCAGCAGTTGTGTCCCCCATCCCGAACTCCCCAGAAAACTCCCCAAACCCCTCTCCCCAGGACAGGACTTAATAACCCAGCTTCAGCCCCGTTCCAAACTCGTAACATAACACACATTACACTAATCTGTGGTCTCTACCACAGAAGGCCTTACGGGCCACAAGAGGGTGAAGTAGCGCCGATCCAGGGCCAGCAGAGCTCCCACCCCGCGCCCTCGATCCCATACAGCAGTCACAGCCCCATACCTGTTAGTACGTTCAGCATCTGGAAAGACTGCCCCATTACAAATGTCAGAGTCGGCCATGTCTCTGAAAGATCATTCGTTAAATAGTCCATCTGAAGTCTGTGGGGTGACCGCTAGTCCCTTCGAGCTCTCTGCGTCCGACTCGTCTCCTCCCGTTTTCAATCCCTCTTCGTCAGAGTCCGATTCCTCTGGAGTCTTCTCTTGTTGTGATCCCGTGATGATTGCTGTCGCTGCTAGTGCTCCCTTCCTGTCCGCCGCCATTTGTGCATCCCTCATCGCTTTCTTGAGTTTATTCCGTTTACGGATGCGCTGTGATTTTCTGATCTGGGGTGGTTTCTGCATGTCCCTTCCGCTTTTGTCAGTGCGGTCCGTTCCAGCACGGTAAAGCTCAAGCCATGACCAAGCTTCATCCGGAGTTTGGAAGAATTGTGTCTTCCCGTCCAGGATCACTCTTAGCTTGGCTGGGAAGAGCAACGAGTATTGAATTCCTTCTTCCCTCAGTTCCTTTTTCATGGCCAGGAAGGACGCTCTATGTTTCTGGACCTCTTGCGTATAATCCGGAAAGACCGTAACCTTATTATTGTCCACTTGGAATGGTCCTTGAGAGCGTGCCCTCTGAATTAGGAGGTCACGATCCTTATAGTGCAACAGTTTAATCACCATTGGTCTAGGCGGTCGACCCAATTGGGGTGGACGGGCCGGAACCCTGTGCGCTCGTTCTAGGGAGAAGAAGGGGGAGAGGCCCTCCGGTGCTACAACCATTTTAAACCAGTTCTCCATGTAGGCCACGTGTCTTCCCCTTCAATTTTCTCCGGAAGGCCCACCACTCTCACGTTATTCCTCCGATTGCGACTTTCGGCATCTTCCGCACGTCTCTCCAGCGTAGCCAAACGGCTCAGGATATCGGTCAGTTTATGTTCTGCAGTGACCACCGCCGGCTTCAGCTCCCGCAGCAGTTGCTCATTGTCCTTTACTTTGTCTGAGAGCTTGGCATGGTCCGCCTTTAGGAGACCCAGCCCTGTAGCGACCTGCGCTATGTCTTGGTGCAGCGAGTCCTTCGTCGCAGTTATCGCTGCTAATATGCTGTCCAGTCGCTGATTCAGCCTCTGCTCCTGGGTCGATGTGTCCGAGGGGGTATGAGCCCCGCCATCTTGGATCAGGGTGGTCTCATCGTCACGACCTCGTGTCATACCGGAGTCGCCACCAGTAGCGGCCATCGTGATTTCCTTGAGCGCCGCCCCGGAGTAGCTTCAAAGAGGTTATGCTGGTCCTCCGGCGCAGGAACACTGCTCGCTGATGGCTCTCAGCGGGGCCCCATCGTGGTCAGCGCAAGGTTCCAGCCACTTTCCAGCACCGCAGCTCATTAGGTCGAACTCCAGCCCTCTTCGAGCAGTGCGCCAGTGCGCCAGAAATACACAGAGCCCTGTTAGGGCCAGAGCAACTCCCTTGTGGCCCCCTCCGCTCCCACAGTTATACGCACCAGTTTGGGTTTAATAGCAGTGTCTCGATAGCCCCCTTCGTTCAGTCACACAGCCGGGGTATTAGCATCTTTTATAGTTCCCTTCCTAGCAGCCTGCTCTGCTCCCGGGTCCGTCCGGTCTCCCTTGGTGCCCTGAGTTCCCCGGTGACACAATTCAAAAGCACCTGCCCAAGTTCACTTTGTTGTTTGTAGGCTAGTAGCAAAAGTCACCGCCCCCGCTGCACTCTGCTGTCGAGGCGCTCTGCCAGCTCCTCCGCCAGCCTTGCCCCTCCTCCAACTGACACTGATGACGCCACTGTTATCACGGAGCCCTCAGTCGACCCCTGCCAGCACTGCCTTTCTCCGCCGTGGGCCTGGTTAAGTGTTATGCGGCCTCCGAACCGCTGGGCAGTATTCCCTCACCACAGTCTGCCTCATCTCTACTCCTGGTCCCAGTGCAAGTGTCTCGCGCTGTCCCCAGCTCGCAGGACGCAACTCGCCTGCATCCCGCTACCACCTCCGCAGTGCGGGGTCCCAGGCTCACCGCGCCCCACTCACCTGGGTTACCGTCTCCGCTGTGCTCCGATCTGCTCCTCCGCTTCGCTCCCAATGTGTCAGCGGTGCTCGAGGACTCGGGTGCTTCGCGGTGCCAATTTCGAGGTATCTGCCTCTTTCCACCAGTCCCCCATGCACAGCTCGTCCAGGGCTCGGCACGCTCCTCCTCTGCCGACTCAGGCAGCGTTCTCCAGGGTTACGCGATGCGCTCCGCTCACCCGAGTGATAGCCTTCCACCGTACCAGGTTTTATCGCTGTTTGCTGCTCGTCCGCCTTTACGGTGGACCTGCCGCCATTTTGATGTTGCAGCTCCTGCTACTGTCCAGTGAGTTCAGGTCAGGCAGGGGCACCCCCCCTCTGCCAGTCACAGCGCCACCAGCCGAGCACCCCCGCCCTCAGCTGCGGTTGCGTTCTATGGAATGCAGCTCCCACGGCGTCTCCGGTCCACTAAGCGCGACCCTGCA
This sequence comes from Lissotriton helveticus, assembly GCF_964261635.1. Classification (NCBI taxonomy): domain Eukaryota; kingdom Metazoa; phylum Chordata; class Amphibia; order Caudata; family Salamandridae; genus Lissotriton; species Lissotriton helveticus. The sequence goes on along the minus strand of NC_136068.1, from coordinate 635,753,936 downwards.
TCTTCGGGGAGCCAGGGATGGTCGCCATTTTCGCTCGCCTCATTGCGGGAATACTGTCGTGCTTTATGTGCCGCTGCACAGGCCGGGGAGGGTCTGCGGCCGCTCACAGGTCTACTGCCTGTCTTCCCATACCATTCCGACGTCTAGTTAGCTGGATCGTCGGGTCCGATCGTCGGTGTTTACAGGATAATTGAGGGATCAAGCGCGGAGCTCTGAGCTCACGCCGCCACTCTCATCGGCGCCCAAGCCACGCCCCCCTGTTCAATAAACCTTTTTATTGAAAACGCCCGTCTCTCTATTTCTCTGCACCTTTGTAGAAACGAAGCATGCACGGTTGACTGAGTGAAATACTTATCTATTGTTTCCACGACTCTAGAGGTACAATTCTTATTCTTGAGAAAGAAAGTTGTCATGTTTATGCGGTTGTCAGAAACTAATCCCTTCTTGTGAATTCGAGAAAGTTTCTAGTGACCTCTAGCTAGCTGGCACTCACTATTAATTTGAATACATTCAATAGAGACCTAGTCGACCTCAGTCCTACGTTTAAACTATAGGATATATTATTCCAATGCACAGAGGCTATTGGGAATATAGGAACTACACTACAACAGTCCTGTCTGGGCCATTACCACACTGGCAATGAGGACAGAGCCAGCCCCACAACACAGTGTCCTCAGCTCTCTGCCACCTGTTTGTACCATCCAGCCTGCGCAATGGGCCCCATATCGAGCCACCTTTATCTCACCTATGTGACTGTGAGCTTGGCGCACACCAACGCTTGTGCCTTCCCCCTCTCCACCTGTACAGGCTCCGCTCTCAACATGGGCACCCTCACCCAGATGGCCCGGCAACGCCCACCTCCATAGCCCAGCACGATCGCTCTTCTAGCCTTGAGTTTGGATTCTCCTGCATACTCAGCCAGTATTCCAGCCTTCCTACCCAGCGCTCTTCGTTGTACCCCTGCTACTCACTCTCCAGCTCTTTATCCAACGCCACCATGAGTGCCAACCTCCACGACAACGGCAGGCCGTGCCTCCACATTGCCTCATCCCCGCCCATGCTGTGGATATCCCACAGTGGTCAATTGGTAAAAGAATAAGTGTAAGGGCCCTCGCCAAGAGGCCACTAAAGCTAGCACCACCAGTTGCCTCTGCCAGCGCTTCTAACAACAGTACCAACTCAACTATTAATCATCACACCCTAAAAGTGTAAAAATTCAGACTATTTCAGGCCACCCAAAGCTATAAGAATAGCTTGGGTGGTCAGGTATTAGTCATTTTTAATGTATGTTGAATTAGTAAACAACTGTTGTAGAACATATCACAAAATGAGGTTAACAGTGCCACCATGCTGGAACGTATGGGCTTCGGACCCAAGTATCGAAGTAAGGTGGGTCTCCTGTATACCAGCCCTAGTGCTAGGGTTAATGGGACGCTATCGGAGGCATTCCCAATACAAAGGGGCACCAGGCAGGGTTGCCCTTTATCCCCCCTGTTGTTCGCCCTCTCTATTGAGGTGTTGGCCTGTGCGATACGGCAAAATGTAAGGATCACTGGGTTCCGCATAGGACCAGCGGATGAGACTGAGCAGAAGGTGTCACTATACGCGGACGACGTCCTGCTTTATGTCACACACCCTGAAACCACGGTGCCGGCCCTGTTTGAGGAGTTGGACAGATATGGTGATAAGTCAGGGTAGAAGATTAATTGGCACAAGTCGACGTTATATGATCCACAGGGTCAGGGGGAGTGGCCCACGCTGCCTGAGAGACTGCTCACAACCCGGGAGGGGTTTATGTACCTAGGGATATTCATCATGACCGATAGTGCCCTATCGTACGACCGTAATATTAACCGGGTCGTGCGCGCCTTTTCGGGCGACGCCAATAGGTGGCAATTGCTTCCCCTGACGATTCTGGGACGGGCGGTTATGTTTAAAAGGGTTACGCTCCCCAGATTTCTGTACGCATTCCAGAATGAATATTTCCCTTTGACGTGTAAGGTGTTCCGTGATATTCACGTGGCACTACGGTCCTATTTATTGCTGGGTAAGTAGCCAAGGGTAGCGCTCTCGACCCTCCAGAGACACCAGTATGATGGTGGAATTTCTCTGCCTGACCTGGAGGCCTATTACTGGGCAGAACACCTGGTGCCCATTAATGAATGGCTTCACATGTCCGCCACACACCCCACTTATGTCTTGGAAAGGCACATGATGGGCACCCACACCTGTCTTTACTACCTGTACCGAGGGAGGGGACAGTCTGGATTACTGCCGGCTACGAGAATCACGCTGGGAGCATAGAAGAGGGCGACGAGGGCTATACAATGGGAACACAAACCGACGAAGCAAACTCCACTGTGGCACTGCACCTGGCTGAAGGAATTACACAAACTAAAGGGGTTCCAAGGGTGGGACGCCATAGGCATCTCTACTCTAGGAGACGTAGTCCAAAAGGGGGCACTGCAATCTTTCCCGTCGCTCCAAAAAGAGTATGGGCTCCACCGCTCCCAGTTCTTTAAGTATATGCAACTTAGGCATGCCTGGAGGGCGGAGGGGGCATCGCTAGAGGAACTCCCCGAATACGCCCCGCTGGAGGGACGCCTCCTGCAGGAACAGATCCCCAGTAAGGCAGTGTCCCTCACATATAAAACCGTCATGAATAATAGGCCAAACAAATTGGTAGGACTTAGGACCACTTGGGAACGGGAGGTGGGAGATATGGATGATGTAGATTGGGGTGTCGTACTGATGCACCCCAGGGAGGTGGCGATTAAATCACGCCTCCGATTAATCCAGTTTAAGATTTTGCATAGGTCATATTTTGATAGGGTGAGGCTCCATAAACGGGGGAGAATACCAGACCCATGCTGTCTAAGGTGCGGCCACGACAGGGGGGGACTTCTTCCACACTATTTGGTCCTGTCCACAAATTCAAGAGTACAGGAGGGAGGTCTTAGCTGAACTGGGGGAGGTGCTGGAGATGGCCATCCCATCGGACCCGAAGTTAATACTTCTAGGGATGACTAATGATGTAGACCTGGCACGCCCACTCCTGATCTTTCTAGGGCTTGCCCTGGTGGTGGCCAAGAGGGACATAGCCAGGAAATGGGGGCCGTCTGATAACCCACAGCTTGAGGAATGGAGGAGGGGCATGGACCTTTACATGGCAGCCGAAAGGGTCACATACAAGGCGAGGGGATGCCCGAAGAAATTTCGCAGAGTATGGGCAAATGGAGACAATATCATGGCCTTGATGGGGGACTTGGAGAGGTCGCTAATACTTGATTATTTGCATGGTGGGAGAGGGATGGGTGGCTGGGGTCGGGGACGGATGCTGCAATGGACTCTGCTGAGTGTGGTGGTAGACCACTTGGTTGTTGGACTTTGGGCCTTGATTCGTTGGGAGGGTTGGGGGGTAAGGTGGGGGGACGTGGGAGTGCTGCTCAAAATTGACATGCTTGTTTTGTGTTTTCTTTGTTGCAAAAGACAATACAAATGGTTATGAAAAAAAAAAACAGTGCCACCATGTGCGGGGTGTCATAAAATCCGTGTTGACAGTTAAAAGCTGATGCCGAGCACCAGAAACCACCGGCTTAAATTATGCACTGGGTAGCACGTCCAACCCACTACCCTCCTTCTGTGAACTCTGCGACTCAGCCACCACAGTGCCTCGTTGGTTCACCTTGACGACTATTTCAAGGCCAATGGCAAGACAAAACACTTGCTCCTGCTACATTATGCTGGGGAAGAGATCTTCAAGTTGTTTTGCAACCTCCCCAACACCGGTGCTGACGATGACTACAATGGCACTATCAGAGCCCTAAATGCGCACTTTGACCCTCAGATGAAACCTGATTTTGAGCGATTTAAGTTGCATCAAGCTCGCCAGCAGAGTTGCAAATCCATCAACCTCTTCTACGCTCGCCTGTGTGAGGTGTCAAGCAAGACCATGGAGCATCATCTCCAGAAGAAAGTGCGCACCCAGATCATACAGGGCTGCCGGTTGGCTACGCTGAGATGTCACATCCTCTGTCAGCCAAGCCTGCCCCTTGATGACATCCTCATGCTCACTTGCTCTCATGAAATCTTATCGTGCTGAACAGATTGAGCTGATGTTGCAAAAGCTTTCCACCACACCTGAGCCAGCCCACGGCCCATGAAAGTCGAAACAGCCACTGCCCTCACAAGAGGACCTCCCCGCAAAGCCACGGTAAGGTAAATACTGCCTGTGAGACTAATGACTGCGGTCTCTCTCCTCACCTGCTCCACAACTTCCCAGCCAGGGGTAGGACCTGCTCCGCGTGCCTTTGGCCAAACCATTTGCCAAAGTCTGCAGAGGGGATGCCGGTTGTTTGCTCCCCGAGGCCACAGCATGCCACTCCCACAAGGAGTGAGAACAGTCACCCATGTCCTCACACCCACTCTGGAAAGCATACTTCCCACCTTTGGGTCAGGGCTAGATCATGTCTGAGCCGAGGACGAGTACAACATCTTCCTCATCTCCTTTGCTCCGACAACAGGACATCCTCCGTGCCGAGTCCAACCCACCTGCCAGGTTCTCATCAAGGACACTCCTATCACCTCCCTCATCACACAGGTGCCTCTGTCAACATTACCAGACGATGGCACTTTAACTCCCTGGCCCGCGACCTCACCTATGGCCCACATTTTCACCTGTGTAACGTCTTATGATGCTCACTCATTCCCTGCCACGTTCTTCGTCAATTCCTCGAGTTTCCCCGCCTGACCACCCAGCTCGCTTCACATTGACCCCCAGTTCACCCGATTGCACTCCGTCCGTGCAGAATTCCTTTTCCTCTCTGTCCAGCAGTAGAGGCAGAGCTTCAAAAACTGGAATAGGTGGGGGTCAATAAAAAGGTGTCTGGACCCACCCCAGGGGCATCTCCCATGGTTGTCGCCAGCAAGCCCAAGCAACCAGGCAGCATCCCGGTCTGCATAGACATGCGCCTGCCCAACACAGCAATTAAAAGAGAACAGCCTATATCATCCTATACTGATGACCTCATAGCTGACATCAACAAATCAACCTGGTTCTCCAAATTAGACCTGAACTCAGGATACCACCATCTTGAGCTTCACGAGGGCAGCAGGTATATTACAATTTTCTCCACTCATGTTGGCATCTGCCTCTACCGCTGGCTCAACTTTGGGATATCATCAGCTACAGAAGTATTCCAAAATGCTATCCATGAAGTTTTGGCAGGCCTCAAGGGCGTCATCAATGCCAGCGATGACATCCTCAACCATGCACCCATTCTTGACAGCCACCGGTACCGCCTGCATGCTGTCCTCTCCAAGATCAAATCTGCTGGCCTCTCCCTCAACCACAATATATAAAAGACCTGATTGTGCTTGAACACCTCAACCAGCCAAAATGCCAGTTCTTCCAACAAGCAATGGGGCTCTTCGGCTACATCTTTTCCGAAGACGGTGCCATGGTCAACCTGTCCAAGTGCATCGACATAACAGAGGCGGCAACTCTGTCATCAATAGCTGAAGTTCGAAGTTCTTGGGCCTGGCAACCTATTGTGGTAGATTCATCCCAACTTATCAGGCCTGCTGAAACACCTCACCAAAGCATCACAATTGTGGGTGTGGTCCAACAGAGGAAAATGCTTTCCAAGCAATCAAGGAGGCACTCCTTCAAGACACTGTTATGGCTTACTTTGACCCCGCCAAAGGCTCAGAGCTGCCAGTTGATGCCAGCGCCATTGGTCTGGGAGCCGTACTCATGAAACACCCGAGATGACTACTGGGCCCCGGTTGCCTTTGCTAGAATAGCTCTCACAGAGACGAAAAAAAAACAATATGCACACAAAGAAAAAGAAGCCCTCACCCTCAAGTGAGGCTGTCATCATTTCTGCCTTTATTTGTATAGCTGCCCCTTCAGAGTAGTCACAGACCACAAGCCGCTGCTGTCTCTGTTCTCTGGGACTGCCCCACGTCTGCCGCCCAGGATCGAGAAATGGGCCTGCAGCTTCAGAAGTACCAACTCACTGTGGAATACAAACACGGGTGCGGCAACCCAGGTGACTACCTTTCTAGACATCAACGACAGGCAGCAAGGAATCAAACCGCCCTTACGCTCAAAGCAGATGAATACGCCTGCTGGGTGGCAGAGCGCGCCTGCCCTAACACCATCTCCCTTCAAGGTATTGCTGAAGCCACCACACTGGATCATGCACTCTAAAAGGCACAGGAGGCTGCACTCCCTAAGAAGCGGAATGACTTCCTCCAGGATCTGAGGAAGCATGACGACCTCACCCAACAGGAGTTGTCTGCCCTCTGGAAGGTCTACCAAGAGCCGAGTGCTGCGCCATCAGGCCGCTTCCTGCGTGAAGACAGACTTACTGTTCCTTGGTCACGGCAACGGACGATGTTAACTCTTGCACACAGCAGGGCGAGGCCAGGCCGTCGACTGTCATGGCCGCACGGAGATGAAGCTCCGAAACCAGCAGCCCATACCGAGGGTAGCAGCATCCATCACAGCCTCAACCAACCAGCGATGGGGACGACAGGGAATGTGGCGATCCTCTTACCCTTTTACTGGGACCCCCTCTGGCTGGGGAACATCCTTTTCAACGCAACTTTTACAACGAAGTACCTTTACGACGCAACCATTACAACGCAACTTTTACAACGACTTGCGCTGGGGGGGCGCTCTAGGATAGGGAATAGTTTTAATTTACTACCCAACACCTTCCCTACTATCCACGGGGACTGGAGTTGGAATAGTAAATTAAACTATTCACTATCCAGCGCCCCCCAACGCAAGTCGTTGTAACGACTTGCGTTGTAAAACTTGCGTCGTAAAGGCATGCGTTGTAAAAGCATGCGTTGAAACGTCATACATCCCCTCTGGCTGCCTAATGTTGCAGTGGTGAGAGCGTGGTCTAGTCCACCTCAAAGGCCCCGCTGCAACAGGGGCAGCAGGTGAGCCTGAGGCCGGGCCTATGGTGCCTTGCTGGACTCCTCCCTACCTTTCTACAGTACCTCCGGACCTGCGGAGTGGGTTGCGGCAGCTTGGAGGCTACCCCAACCCACATCGGAGGCTCCGCGACAACAGGGGCCGTGGGTGAGACGGAATTGGTATCAGAGATGTCCCACTGCCCCCCCTGCTGGGCTGGGATCACTAACGGGTCTTGCACCTGACCGCCCCTTCTCTGCTGGGACCTACAGGGGCCTGAGTGAGCACTTCTGCCTCCATCTGCCACGGCTGGCCTCCCTCTGCATGGTGAAGCCTGGAGCTCGGAATCCAGCTTCTCCATATCTGCAGGCAACACCGCCCTGACTCAGCGCAAGTTGTTGGCAGCTTGCATTTGGAATGCCTGATCGTTCCAACACAGTGAGTACACATCTTCAGCACGCCCCCTGCTTCCACTGGCTGCACAACATGTTGCTCTCTCCATAATACCCAGGGGTGTGAAGCAGCATCATCACCACTGCTCTGCTGCCCCTTGGCTGTTTCATGAACCGCATCAGCAACAACGTCACCACCCTGCTTGCCTCATCATTGACACTGTCCCCAGGGGGAGCCCCATGTGTGGGTGTAATGAATATCCTTTCCGATATTAAGTTGAATAAATGGACGAAGCAGGATATAAATTTGAAGCTGGAAGGTTTATTCTTCAGTAATAGCCAGCATACACGGGAGCACAACTGTTCTCATAGAAGTCCAACTGCTGAATACCTGCTTCATCAGTTGGAATGCCTAGGGAGAACAGACATCACGAGCGATGCACCTTTGAAGGTAAACACACCTTCAAAGTACACACGTTGTGGAACATTATGACACAATGCAAGTATAATAAATACAAAAGAAGAACAATACTGAGAAACATATAATGAAAGCAACTCATTACATCATCTCCTTTTTTCGCAAAAGAAGAATAACCTGTGAAAAGAACAAGTAGTGTTAGGACAAATAAAAATCTTTAAATTTTGCAGGAAAAGAACAATTACGAGAAATTGTACTTGAGACTAAAACTGAAGGTGGAGAAGTGTGACTCACTGGTTAGAGGAGGCAGACCCTGAAGCAGAGGTCAGACCCGGGACCAGGGTTCAATTCCCGACGCGGCAGGGTCTTGATCCCAAATGTCCACGGACTCGACAATTCTCGTTTCGGTGCCTACTCGAATCATGGGTTCACACTCTGCAGCTCTGGGCATTAGCCTGCTTAATCTCCACTACAGCCCCCCCTGCGGCGGGATGCCTGGCTTTCACCTTGGGGAAGCCAGGACGGGTTCCCAAGGCAAGCGCCGAGATGCCTACGGGTAATCGAGCGCTATATAAGAACGCATAATAATAATAATAATAATAAAGGTGCAGAGGAAATGGGAATGGTTTGAGAGATGGGAACAGCTGATGTACAATGAGAGGAGTTGGGAGAAATGGGAATGGTTTGAGAAATGGAAACAGCTGATGTACAATGAGAGGAGTTGGGAGAAATGGGAATGGTTTGAGAAATGGAAACAGGTGATGTACAATGAGAGGAATTATCAGAAGAAGTTTGAGAAACTTGTGTGCAATGAGAGTGAGTGTCAGAAGGTGAACCTAGGGGAAAATGTGAACATGAGAGATTGTCAAAAGAATGTTTCGACTAGTGATTTCTATTAGCTTGTTCGGGAGAAAGTTTTACAATAGCTCTCTTGTTCCACCATCCCTTTTTATCCAAGAAAAGAGATTCTTTGAAAGTCTTAAGAATTTGAGTGGGTATAGAAAATCTGGAAGCTCCTTTTTTAACTCTATTTGGATTCTTGATCATCACCCAATCGCCAACCTGAAACGTGTGCAAAACAGGAGTGACCCAATAATCAAAATGCTTTTGTTGAAGTTTCTGTTGTGTAAGAATATTTGTCTTAATAACTTGTTTATCATGACAAGTTAAACATGAATTATTATTTTTAGCAAGACTTTTAATCCATGAAGGACAAATATTCCCATTGGGGTTCCTTTTCTTCAGTAATATGAAGGGTGATATGCCATTAGTAGAATGTGGGGTAACAAGATAAGACCATTTTTTTTTTCTTAGAAAAGATTTAACATCAACATTGCATGAAATAGCTTACTGTATGCCCTCTGTTCATCCTTTCAATGAGACCTCTTGAAGAAGGAGAATATAGTGCAACTCTAAGATGTTTAATATAATGCACCTTTAAAAAATCTTGCATTAAAGAAGAACAAAAATTTGAAGCATTGTCAGTGGGTGACCCTTCAGATAGAAAAACTCTGCTTGAAAACGTTATAACTGAAAGTGAGTTGGGAGTTTCACAAAAATCAAAATCAACCCATTTAGAGTGGTAATCAATGAGAGCAATGATGTAATGTTTGTTATGTGGCAATATATCAAAGGGGCCGGCAAAATCAACAGCAAGTTTAGACCAAGCTTCCTCAGGTAAAGGAACACTGTGTAAAGGGAGTTGAGTAGTCTTCTAGTGTTTGTCAGACATTGAACAGGTATTGCAACTATCAATCCATTGAGTGACATATCTAGACCTGGCCACCAAAAGTGGTCCTTTAGTTTTCTTGAAGTGGCACCAATGCCTAAATGACCTTCATGTGCTGCATGAAAAAGTTTAATACGAAGAGAGATTGGGGGAACACATTGATCTCCACGAAAAATGACATAATTGACAATAGATAATTCATCTGAAACCTGGGCATATGATTTCAAAGGAGCAGGAAGAGAACGCTCCTTTGGCCAACAAGAGATTATCCATTTTGTTTACAGCATTAAGGGGCTGATTATGATATCGGTTTTCCCGCATCCTCCGGGCCGGCGGAGGCCACCGCCGGCCCGGAGGATGCGGGAAAACCGCTGCGGACTGAAAAAAGACCCCCCGCCAGATTAGGATGGCGGGGGGATCATTTTTCCGTCCGCAGCTTTTCCGCCGCGGTCGCCTCCCGTCCGCGGCGGAAAAGCACTAAAATGGCTGGCGGTGTCTATCAGACACCGCCAGACATATTAGGATGTCTGGAGTACTATGCCTTTACACGGCGGCATTTCCGCCGTGCAAAGGCATACGGATTTTTGTTTGGGGGCCCGTTGTGGGCCCCCAGGGGTGGAGGGGGGTGGGGGTGCACATGGGGGGTACCTATGGTACCCCCCTGCATCTGCATGCACAAAGCTGCAGGCACCGCGCGTTGCCTGCCGCTTTCTGCATGCAAATGCACAGCTTACATTTTTAACATTGCGGCAGGTGCTGCTTCAAGCAGCACCCGCCGCAATGTTAAAAATACAGGATGTGACCGCCAGGGTGGCGGTCACATCCTAATTTGCACGGAGGGACCGCCGCTGCCCCTGCGGACGGTCCCTCCTACTCCGGGGTGGCGGACTGACTCAGGTCCGTCTGCCATCATAATCGGCCCCATAGTGTGGAATCATCGGAATAAGCTATGACCCAGTCTGATTGTGAAAGAGTGAAGGGAGAGAATACTAGATCCTCAGTGGAGGCCACAACACACTCTATGACATCAAATTTAGAATCAACTGAATTATCTTTTAAAGGTAACCTAGAAAGACAATCTGCCCTTAAATGATGTTCTCCAAAAATATGTTTCATAGTGAAATTGTATTCATGTAGTCTTGAAAGAATTCTAACAAGCCTTGCTGATGCTCTGCCAGTACCACTGCCGTTGAGTAAATGTAATAGGGGTTTGTGATCACTGAGAAGTATAAAATGAGAACCCCAAATAAAAGTCTTACATTTTTCAACTGCGCAAGAGCAGGCAAGGGCTTCCCTTTCAATAGTGCTGTAATTTGTCTCAGCACTATTGAGATATCTAGAGGCTAAACCAATGGTATGTTCTTGGGCACCAATCAACTGAGAAAGAACTGCACCTAAACCATGTTGACTGGCATCAACAGAGATTGAACATTTTAAACCAGGGGTAAAAGAGGATAATGCAGGTGCTTCAGTTGGATGTATGGCATTACAACGCATGCTTTTACATCGCATGCCTTTACAACGCTGTTTTTACAACGCATGCCTTTACAACGCATAGTGCTTTTGGGCGCTGGATAGTGAATTGTTTAATTTACTATTCCAACTCCAGTCCCCGTGGATAGTAGGGAAGGTGTTGGATAGTAAATTAAACCTATTCCCTATCCTAGAGCGCCCCCCAGCGCAATGCGTTGTAATGGTTTGCGTTGTAAAAGTTGCGTCGTAAAGGCACTGTGTGGTAAAAGTTGCGTTGTAAAGGTTGTTCACCGCTTCGGTTATGACTTTTTTGACAAGATTAAATGCATTTTCAATATCTGTTGTCCACCAAAACTTTACATTTTTCTTTAAAAGTGAACGCAAAGGTTGTACAATTTGAGAATATCCTTGAATAAATCTTAAATAATATTCTGTTAAACCCAGAAAAGATTTTAAAGAGTCTTTGTCATTAGGTATAGGGACATTGGAAATAGCTTGAGTGAGGGAATATTTTGGTTTGATGCCATCAATAGAAATCGAGTGTCCAAGGTAATCTACTTGTGTGGCAAAAAAAGTTCATTTGTCCTTTCCTAAGGTTACTCCAACATCTTTAAAATGAGAGAACACCTTTCTTAAAGAACGAATGTGTTCATCCTTATTCTTTGAAAAGATAAGGACGTCATCTTGGTAGGCTTGAACAGAATCAATATTTTGAAGTAGATTATCCATACATTTCTGAAAAACACTGGCTGCTGAGGCCAAACCGAATGGAAGTCTTAAATATTTAAACGCTCCAAACGGCGTGATAAAAGTGGTAAGGTCAGAGGAAGAAGGAGATAAAGGAATTTGATGGTATGCACTTCGAAGGTCGAGTAAGGTAAAGAATTTGGAACCAGAAATGCCAGTAAATAAATCTTGAATTTTTGAAAGAGGTGACAATCAATAATTATTATTTTGATTAAGGGAGCGAAGATAAGCACATAAACAAATACTATAATGTTGTTGTTTTTTTACGATAACAATTGGGCTAACCCATTGGGATGAATTGGTTGGTTCAATTATGCCTTCATGTACCATTTTAGCTAACAATTTCTTCAATCATCCCTTAACATTTAAAGGAATAGTTCTCAACTTGTGCATGACAGGAATGGCACCTGGTTTGAGTTTGATAAAATGCTCATAATTCTTGATTTTGCCAACTGATTCATTAAAAACGTCTGGAAGATCTGAAGTGATGCTATTGACCAGTGAATCTTCATTTTCAGACACTAAAGAAATAGAGACATCATTGATTTGAACAGGACAATCTGAACCAGGAACCAACTTAAGTCCCATTCTTGCAAGATCTTGCCAACCAATGGTGCTCTTTCCTTGAATTGCTACATAAACCTTGGTACTAATACATTTTCCCAAACATGAAACATCACTTACAAAATATCCCAACATATCTATATATTTGCCACCATAAGCTTTTGGAACAATGTCTAGGGGATGCAGATGTACAGAAGAAGAAGACCAATGAATGTTGAACATAACATCAGAGATAATAGTAACAGGTGCACCTGAGTCTGCCAACATGTGGAAAAGTATATTATCAATTTTAACTTCACATGTGGGATCTTTTGCACAATTAAAGTTAGTTGGATCTTCACTGGAATCAATGGACAGTATAACTTTTTGAGGTAAATTATGTGAGGAGACATCCACAGGGTTAATGTCAAGGTTTTGTAGGGATGAGTCAAGGGAGGGTATATTAATGTCAGGGTGTTTCATTGATGTTACAGCACTAACATGAATAAAATAAAACGTTTACTTTTACACACAGTGTGAAAATGTCCCATTGTTTGACAATTTGCACATCTTTTACCAAGAGCAAGACAAATAGGACTGGTTCCAAGATGTCCTCTTGAACCACATCTATAACGTGAAGAAATTGCTTTCCTTTGAAAAGGTTTTGTAAATCTGTTTCTTGAAGTAATGACATTAATGTGAGTGTCATTTTGTACAAGTTTTGCTGGAGAAATACTTTCTTCTGAAATACATTTTGATGAAATGATTGATCTCTCAATGCTTTTAGCCATGTCTATAACTTCAGATAGAGAGGGATCACAACAGCTTAAAATTCTCTCTTGGATTTTTTTATGGTAACATTTGTAAACAAATTGATCTCTGATCACTGTATCAAGATAGGCTCCAAAATTACAATCTGCAGCTAAATTCCTGAGAGCAGAGATAAACTCTTCAACTGTTTCATTTGATTCCTATCTTCAGATCATGAAATTAAATCGCTCCAACATTACATTACGTTGCTCCAGGAATTTTTTATTAAGTCTTTGTACTGCGTCAGTGAAGACATTCCAACCATCTCCATTCCCAGGGGGAGGGATAGACGCTGGAAGATTGTCAAATATTTGACGTCCAGCACTGCCTAAAGGATGTATGACGGTACAACGCGGGTTTTACACCGCAGTACCATTACAACGAGGGTTTTACAACGCAAGTCGTTACCATGACTTGCGCTGTAGGGTGCTGGACTTAGGAATAGTAAGATTTACTATTCCAACACCAGCCTACGTACAGTAGGGAAGGTGTTGGAATAGTAAATCTACTATTCCTTAGTCTAGAGCGCCCTCCAGCGCAAGTCGTGGTAACGACTTGCGTTGTAAAACCCTCGTTGTAATGGCACTGCGGTGTAAAACCCGCATTGTAATGGATGTTCCCCCTGCCTAAATGGCTATATAAAATTGCTAATTTTCTTTTTGGAGAATAATCATCCACATCAATGGCAACTACGTAGCTTTCAAAGCTACGAAACCAGATTTTCCATGTCTCTTTTGGTTTACTAGGGACCAGAAGAAAAAGGATTGGACAGCCTTATTAAAATGGACGAACAGAGATCGAATAAGACGTCCCGTCCCATGCTATCGCAGTGATCGCCAAGGCGGCACTGAATATTACAGAGCTTCACACCGGCTGGTGTGGAAGACAGAATAACCAGAACAGAGGACATCACGCCTCACAGGAGTGTGTCGGACGACATCCTCTCACGCAAAACCATACCTTGTTGATAAAATCTTTTTTAATAAGGCTGTCCAATCCTTTTGCAGTCCTGAGGAAGACCCGCCTTTAGATGCACCAAGCCAGCGCATCCATTCAAGGGTCGAAACGTCGACGTTCTGTCTATGTATAGGTCCACACAGAGTTTCAACCGAATTAGAGAAATAATATGTGTTTGAAACAACTGTAACTAAAATGTGGACACCTATGATGAAATAGAGTGTATATATGTGTTTATGTATATGTCTTCTATTTGGAATTTTTGTGTAGCACTAAGTAACCAGTCACGACTTTACCTTTTCATTTGTACACCGTGTTGATGTATTGTTTTTGTTTGGACAGCTTCCTTAACAAACTTGAGCACCAAATCATTTGAAAGACAAAATACTAAAGATTTGTCTGGAAAAGTCAATTGTGGTCAGGTGTGTTTTTTCCGTTAAAATTTATTTTCCAGACATATCATTCAGAGGATAGGTCTTTTTCAGGATTTACTCGTATGTCCTCAATGTATATGTAATTCCCAACAGAACCACTGTTTTTGTCCCACTAAATACCTGGGCTTTGTCTTACATAAGGACAGGAAACAAGGCATTTGTTTAAATGACGGTCCTGCCATGGACAGACTCTCGACACAAGTAGATTGTTAGATACAACTCCCCCTTTCCATGGCGGGCCACATCGATATCATAAAGATTATAGTCCTCCCTCACTTTTTGTATTTATTTACAAATATACCTATTCCTTTGATGTATTTATTTATTTCTGAAGCTACATACTACATAGCCTACTTCTGAAGTTGGAATCGGTGAGCCACAGTCCCCGGGTTGCCTGGGGCACCCTCACTCTCCCATATGATTTTGGCAGCTTCACGGTCTCAGATTTCCACATCTATTTCTTAGTTGCCTGAGCTCATTTTGCTTATTATTGGTTTCACCCAAATGCCTGCCTGCCCTACGCCAGACCGGAGCAAGATCTAGTGGATCCTACACCCTTAAATACCCTTCTGCCACAGGGTCTTAAGCTGGATCCCATGAATATCTGAACTTTGTCTAATACCTGCTGGGCATGGTGAAAGTACTGGGTGGTACGCTGGGCTTCGACATTCTATATTCTCCCGAACTCCCCATCTTTCCAAATCCTTGTCTACCACTAACAACTGAAAGCTTGTTCAACGCACCTTGACCCGGCATGGTCTTTACACCTTTGGGTATCTGTTCCCCGACGGGCATGCCGTATCACTCACCACTGATGCTACTTATACTGACATTACATTCATCGATAGATTTTTCTTTAATAAATGTAATGGTACATTACGATCTTGCATGCCTTCCTACCACCTTGTCCCAGATGACTTTCTCCCTCTCACTCTCTTGATAGAGGACCCGGACGGGTCACACGTGATCACCGAGCTCTACACTAACTATGGGGGAGGGGGTGCGACATTGCTAGGAGGAAGACCAGGGCCACCCATTACCAAAAAAGATTGGGCCTTCTGCTGTGCTCATATTAAATTAGCATCCCCCAATCACCGCCACAAACTACTCTATTTCCGATTCCTACACACATACTACACCACTCCTGCTGGACTTGCAAAGATTGTCCCCTCCAGGTCATCCCTATGTCCTAAATGCTGATTCCCCGGTGTGGAATTCCCGCACTTGACCTGGACTTGTCCAGCTCTTGCAACATACTGGTGTGAATTGTTCAGTACCTTCTCTGACATGATCTCCCTAACATTAAACCTCTCGCCTTCTTCAGCACTGTTGGGCAATGTTTCACCCGTCCCTATAACAGATCGCAGATTTACTGCCATTGCTTTATTATTAGCAAAATAAGAGATCACAATTTGCCAGGTCAATGCCTGGCTACGAAGCATGACATACTGTGACCTAACTAGCGAGGTCTATGCCACACTACAAACTCCCTCTGCCAGACCAAAGGACATATGGAGCGTCTTCATTCATATCTGCTTACCCTTGACTCTAACTCCACAGTGTTTACACCTCTAGCACTCACGTCTGCCCTATCCACAGGTCACACCAGCCTAAATATGGCTACATGACTACCTACCTACTATTGCATCTCCTCTCCTCTCCGGGGGCCTCCCCAGTATCCCCCTATTTAAACTCCGTTCTTGTTTTTTTCCTTTCGACGATGTAATATAGCTAAAAATTATGGACAAGTCAAGATATGCTTATACACAAACACCATGATGTCTTGGACCTAGTCTCCTACTCTTTTCTTGTTTTGTAACTCTGAAAAATTGTTAAATAAAGCTTTAAAAAAAAACTCTAGCATACAGTGGCCATCAAAGTGCCACGAAGAGACCAAGTGAGGCAGTAATTATGGTTTCCTGCCTTAGTCGCTAAGGATGATGAAATGATCACACGTTGTCTGTGGTGCAAGCCTGAAAGCTACTGGACAAACCTCCTCCGAATCCTGACTGACAGCCCGAGTGAGGGGCCATGGTGTGAAATCAGCGTGGATTTTGTGAGTCTAACGACCAGCGAGCACTGCTGGTCATCTCAGACACTTTCTCCAAGCTCTCCATTGTTCAGATTTTACAAGTGACGTAATTTAACCACACTAGGAGATGCCTCTACAAGGTCTTCGCCATTTTTGGAGTTATTAGCGTTTTCAGTAAAATACAACAAATTATAAATCAGGGAACCAAACAAGGTATTGCACATTACAAATCAGTAGATTGATGCGAATTACAGATCATAGGGCACATGGTTACAGTTCATTAGTGGTTTTACTTGAGTCTGGGCAGTAGATTATGGTACATCTGGTTTAACTCCACTATTGGATGTATTGCAAGCCGATGTAGTAGTGCTAGTCCTGCTTTGCTCTTACCGTGCCTAGCTAAAATGGGTTTTCGTCAAGTATGTGTGTATGCGAGTATATGATTGTGCACATTAGTCATCTGAGTCTTCTCTCAGTGGTTCCCATATGTCTCTGGGGCAAAATGATGGTGGAAGGAGGTCAGTGAATGCAGCGAGTTGGTTCTCACAGTATATGAAGTCAGAAAGCCATTCTTTAAATTTGGGAGCTCGCCCCTGCACCACCTGCATGCCAGCCTGCGTTTAGCGAGCAATAAACCCACTGAAACAAATTTCCTACAAGACCGTTGTATGTCCGCTGTGTATCCCAGGAGCGCTATCATGGGGGTGTCTGGGATAATGAGCCCAGTTACTTTAGATAGTGCCTCTAGCACCTCTCTGCAATATTCACGGATAGCAGGACAGTGCCATAACAGGTGTAGGAAGTCTGCCCCCTCCTGTCGGCATCTAAAGCAACAATCGTCCTCCCATAGTTTAAACTTATGTAGCTTGGTTGGGGTGTAATATGTTCTGTTCAAAAATTTTAAGTGGGTTATGCGCAGTCTGCAGCTTGCAGTGATGGCCTCTGTTTGCAAGCAGCAGTACGTCCAATGCTCGTCTGTTAGGGGCTCCCCTAAGTCTGTGTCCCAGTCTTCTCTACCCCCATGCACCCCTTGTGGTCTCCCAATCAGTGCTGCTTGATAGATTATAGATACATCATGGGCAGGCCCAGCTAGCTTCAATGTTGCATGAAGGGTCTCAAGGACAGGAGGTGCAGCCTTGAACATGGGGACATTGGCTTGGATCTCATGTTTGAGTCTTATATACAAGAATACCTCCAATGGAGTAACCCCATCGCCCGTTAGTAGTTCCTGTTGGTTTTTAAACTGTCCCCTGTGGTAGACGTGCCCCCATATAGTAAGGTTACGTATCCGAAACATTTCCTGGCATGCAACCTCCTGAGTGACTGGCGCAATGGGTAGATGTGGAAGCCTCAGGAGAGGAGAGTATAGTACTGGTTTACCCAGTATGTTGGACAGTGTCTTCCATGCATAGTTAGTGCAGCTAACTGTGTGGTGCATTACCCCCTCGCCAGGGACAGTGGTTCCTAGGAAGGCATTTAGAGGCGTGGGCCAAATGTACCCCTATTCGATCGCTAAATGCGGCATGTAAGGGGGGGTGTAGCCAGTAGGTGGCGTAGTGTGCCTGTGCGATAAGATAATAAAGATCCATGTCCAGTGCTTCGAAACCTTCCCTAGCGAATGGTTGTGTTAGGACCTTCCATCCTACCCTGGGCTGTTTCCAGCCCCATGCTAATTTATTAAGCCAGGATCGGGTTGTGTTGAAAAGTGGTTGGCCTGATAGTAAGGTATATTAACAAACAGGTAAAGTAGTTTGGGCAAAATGTTCATTTTCATCAATGCCACTCTCCCAGCCAGGGATAGCGGTAGTGTTATCCATCTATCTATCCAGGAGCGGATAGTTTCAATTGTTGTGCCATAGTTGGCTCGAAGAGTTGCATCTCTGTCTCTGGTAATGACCACCCCCAAGTACTTGATTTCCTAGTCGCACCAACGCAGCGGGAAGTCAGGTGCAAAACGTGCAGTGTTTGAAGTGAGTGGAAATATCAAGGATTTAGCCCAATTTAGTTTAATTCCCGACAAATCTTATGAATTCCCCAAGTATCGGACTGAGCTGGTGCTGGGGTCACGCTGAAAGAGGGTTATATCATCAGCATAGAGCGATATCAGTATTGGACGAGAAGGGTATGGAATAGCATATTACCTATGGTGTTGCCCAATTTTGGAAGCTAGGGGTTGGATAGATAGAGCATAAAGTAGCAGGGATAGCAGGCATCCCTGCTACATGCCCCTCGTAATGGCGATCAGGTCCGAATAGAGCCCGTTGACCTGTACTATTTCCTCTGGCTTGGTGTATAATAACTTTGTCAACCCCAAAAAGGGTTTGTGGAGGCCCATTCTACTCAATATAGAAAACACATATCCCCATTCAAGGGAATCAAATGCTTTTGTAGCGTCTAGGACGATTCCCGCAGCAGATTAATCAGGGTCAATGTTGTGTAGTAGAGCAAATGTGGTTCTCAAATTGTGTGAGGTGGCCCTTCCCGGTACAAAACCAGCCTGGTCGGGGGGAGCCAGTTCGTCCATCAGTAGGGATAACCTATTGGCTATGACCTTGGCAAGGATTTTAGTGTCGCAATTAATTCGCGACAAAGGCCTGTATGCATCGCAGTTATCGGCATCTTTGCCCAGCGATATAACCATGGCCTGGTGCATTAACAACGAGAGGATACCCTTCTCCATAGCCTTCTCAAAAACTTGCTTAAACATAGGGCCCAGTTGATCAATATAGCTCTTGTAAAAATGTACAGGCAATCCAACGGGCCCAGGAGCACTGCCTAAACGCAACCCCATTATGGCCGCACATATCTCGTCTTCCTCAAACTCTGCAGATAGAAATTCTCTGTGAGAGTCATTTATACAGCCCAGTGCGGTGTCTGCAAAATAGGACCTATATCAGGTGTATTATGTTCCCAAGAGCGATAAAGGGTCGAGTAATAGTTGGAAAATGTTTCAAGGAACTCTTTGGTGTCTGTTTGTCGAATACCCTCTTCATCCAATATGTCCAGTATTTGGTTGGCAAACCTAGGGATCCTGGTAGCCTCAACAAGTGCCCTGCCTGGATGCTCACTTTCCCCATACACTCAAGCCACATGGTACTTTGAGCAGAATTTGGATTCACGTCCTGTTTCTTCAATGTAATCTATGAGGAGCTCCTTAAGCCTCGCAGTGAGATGCCGATCGGGAGAGGTTGCAATTGCCTCTTCTGTCCTTTTGATATCTGTCTCTAACTTATGTAGAGTGCCCTTGATGTATTTGAGAATCCCCTGCGCTTGGCCATGCACAGCCCCCTCATCGTAATTTTAAAGCTTTCCCACACAATTGCCATCTCTGCCACACTGTCTTTGTGGAGTGGAAAGAACTCAACGATCTCCTGTTGTATCTCTTCACAGCAAGCTGTGTCTAATAGAGCCGAGGGCAATAGTCTCCATGACCGGTATGGGGAGGCGTGCTCGGCGGGGTGAGTTTCAGTAGCACCGGGGAATGGTCATATAAGGTCCGAGCCAAGTGTGACACCTCCCTGAGCCACATGTTGAGCCCGGGTGATAGAAGCCAGAAATCAAGTCTTGTCTTGACCAGCTGGAATGTACACTGGAGACAAAGGTGCCCTCCTTGTGCACTGGATGAAGGAATCCCCATGCATCGAACAGCTGATGGTCTACCATTATATCTGAAAGATGCTTAGACGCCTGAGGATGTGAGTGAGTATGTATGGGGTATCGATCGAACTTAGGGTCAAGTATCAGGTTAAAGTCTCCACCCCAGATTATGAACATGGACCCTATTTCTAAAATGCGGCCCCAGAGGTTGGCGAAGAAGCCAGAGTCATCAACGTTAGGTGCATAACATTATACCAATGTAACTGTATGCCCAGCGAGTCTACCCCAGATGATCCTATATCTGCCTTGAGTGTCCTGTAGTTGCCATATTGGACAGTAATCTACTCCTGATTTTATAAGTATGCCCCTGCCCCGAACGTAGGTGGAGAAAGAAGAGAAGCAACTGTATACCGCCCATCATCTACCGAAGGTGATGGCCGCTCGCGGGTTGAGATGTGTTTCTGTATCATGGCCAGTTGCACCTGGTGCCGATCCAGGTATCCTAGTACTAGTCTACTCTTGCGTGGATCACCAAGGCCTTGTACATCTCATGTCAAGCAGTGAATCGTGGGAGTCTTAGCTGGATCACTATTTCCCATCATCCTATGAGAGCTACACATGGAATGTGTGTGTACCTAATGACCATAGAGTATTGTAGCTAGACACAGAAATTGTGAATTTGCAACAAAATACATTCAGAAATATGCAGTGCATTATCCTTCCCCTGAACAATAACAGACTTATCCCCTCCTCCTCCCATACCTGCATCTCGACCCCACAGGTGAATAAACAATCACCCTTCCCGCAAAATAAACGGCCTGGAGTAGGCTTCCAACGTGAAATAAACTATCAAGAGAAGTGACAGTAGGTCAGGAGACAACATTAAACCTTGGGGACATTCCCACTGGGGATGTATGCCAGAGGGACCATCAGCACACCTCACAGTAGCGAGGGAACCAGGGAGATCATTATTTGAGTCTGTCAAGCAAAAAGGTAACTGTGTATGGGACAGCAATATAGAATTACAATGGGCCATATGAGTCCATCATTGATGCACGCCATTTTGTAGTTCCGCAGTACATACTGCCTTACCAGCTTCTTGAACAGTTAGTTCATGAGGACTGTTTATCATCACTCCCTCGGCAGGATCTGGGGATGATCGACCTGAGCCACGACCATCGTCCTGAGGTGTGGGAGAGTGTTGCAGGGTGTTTTTCAAGAAGTTTTGGGCCTGATGTGGGCTGGTAAATACATGAGCTTCGCCTCGGTGGAGAACACGCAGCTGGTATAACATGGAATACTGTATACTGGCCTGTTGCAGCTTCTTCTTGATGGGAAGGAACTTTTTCCGTGCCTTTTGCTCCATAAGGGTGAAGTCAGGATATATCGAGATTCTGTTTCCATCGAAACACAGATCTGATTGTTCTCTGGCTAGCCGCAGTGCTGTATTGCGATCTTTGTGATTTAGCAGTCGCGCCAAGATAAGGCGGAGGAGCCGCCGCCGGCGGTCTCGGAGCTGAAGAGCAGTGAGCTCTTTCAACTATCAGGACCCTGGAGAAGGCCTCAGTGCCGAAAAGGTCAAGCAGCAGTTTCTCGACGTAGTCTTCCATGCGCTGTGGAAGTGGACTCCAGAACCCCCACTATTCATATATTATTCCTGCGCGAACGAGCCTCTAGGTCTTCATTTTTGGGGGCTATGACCTTTAACAATTTCTCCATACCAAGGATTTTTTCGTTGCTAGCCACGGAGGAGTCTTCAATTGCCGAGTTGTGTTGCTCCGCTTCCACAAGGCGGGCATCATGTTTGTCCAGCTTTTGTGTGATCAAATCTATTCGCATGTTCATAGCGTTCATTTTGGTTTCAATGGACGTGAGGCTGTGGCGCATGGTCAGCAATAGTGCCTTAATGTCTGAGTCTTGGGAGAAAGTAGATGCATGGGTCTCTGCCTCCTTTTGTGAGGTCATGTCTTCCGGTTCTTCAGAAGCAGTCTTGCGAGCAGAGAAGGATAGTTTTGAAGGGCCGGCCATCCGTGCGGCCCATGACGTGCTTGTTTATCCACTGCTACAGCCCCGCAGGGGGAAGTCGCAGAGTCAAGAGTGTGCTCACACCGATGAAGCCCGCAATCCCAATTGGGCTAATCTGTTGCACTAGGTAAGAACACATTGTGGGTCCTCAAGTAATTTGGCACGTGCCTCCAGTCGTCAGACCAGCCCCCGCAGAGCATCCGGGACGTCAGTTGCCCGGCTGCAAACTCCTGCGCAGGCACTCACCGGGCCAGGCAGGACGCCTCAGCCACAGCTAGGTCAGGCAGTCTCAGCAGTTCCACCACGCCCGGCAGGGGGCACACAGGTCCAGTGCACGACCCCCGGGTCTCCCACCGGAGCAGAACCCTCAAACCAGGAATTTTCACCACAAGGCCTCCAGCCCAGGTCTCGATCTGCTGAGCTCTCAAAGCAACTGAGGGTTTTCAGACAGCGAGTTCTCTCAATATGGCTACAATATGTGCCCTGCTACGATTCCACACAATGGAAGCAGAACAGCGCGCACCTATTCTAGGTCAGAGACGCACACGAGTCTCTGCTTAGCTGGTCCCGTATGGCTGTGTGACTGTCTTTATGGAGCGGCCTTACAGCAGGTGCGGTCCTCCGCACGTAGGCCCCCGCATTGACCCCATCTAGGTCTCAGCACTACCCGCTGCGTGCAGCGTCACCTTTAGGGGAACGGTAGACACAGGCTGCAGAGTGCAGGCAGTTGTCCGATGGTGCTCACAGCATTCAGGCAGCGCAGGCTCGGTACCCCGGTGAGTCGCAAGGGCAGGATTCAAGCAGCCAGGCCAGTCAGTAGCTGGGTCGCGCATGTTTTCCAACCGGGGCAAATGGGTTGGTGCCCCCGCTAGCAACGGTCCGGTCAACGGAGCTTTGCTCCCCCTCACCTCGCCTCCTTGGGTCCGCACATTTCAGCAAGTGGAGGGTGACAGAGCCGCAGCCTCATGGCCAAAACCACGGCGATGACAAAGTGGTGTTCAGAGCCTTACGCCGCCATCTTACACAGGCCACATCTGCCTCCGTCTGGGAGGCTGCCTGTGTCTCATTCTAGGGTGATGGCGGATGCCGGCAATATCACACAGCGGTAGTCGTAACTTTGGAGTTTTGTTACTGCCTCATATTGTGGTGGATGTTGCTCCCAGGCTAACGGAGCCTCCCTAGGGTGCGACCATCTTGTTCGCCGGCCCGCTAGCGCCCCAGTCCCCACACTTTTAGGAGCGATAATGGGGCTCTATTTTATAGTCTGGATTTAAAGGAATACCTGCAATCCTTAGCCAATGAACACAGGAAGATTATACACTGGTGGCAGCAAGCGAACGGAGAGGTGGAAAGGCTGATACGCACCCTCAACCATCCGGATCGGGTGTGCACAGGTCGACATTGAGAAAGCACTCCACAAAGCCCGCTGAGGATACAAACTCCCAATAGCACAACCCACAGATCACCAGCCGACATCATGTTTGGATATGCCGTCTGGGACAACATACTCCATGCATCAACATAGACCCCAGAACCGGTGATGTTGTAGCCACACAGTTAAGGAGAACAAAGACCATTGATAGAGCCAGCCAAGCGCGCCATGCCAAAACTTCAGACATCTGTGAGGGAGACTGGGCCTCGGTGTGAGACCCACATCCTTGAGGGAAGTTTCGACTCCCCTTTGAAGTCTGCCCACTTCTTGTGGTTGCCTGAAGGGGCACAATTGTGAATGCCAGAAACAAATCAGGCTGCGTCACAAGACATATATCTACTATCACCAAAGGGTGCCATCCAATTGCATGCCACTTAGACCATCAATCCCTCTAAAACACCCAGGTGACAAGAAAAGAATCGCACAACACTGAAGTTGATCAACCCAGTCACAGTCCTGAGCCACCTACCGTAAGCCCACGTACCCAAAGGGAAACACCCTCTGCAGAAACACCCAAGCCCACTAGGATGTCTGCACCGACCAGCAATCGCCCTACAACCTGAGGCACCATATCACAAGACCTAAAAGAGTTGAGGACTGCATGTGTGAGGAGAGCCTGGAAAGCCTAGTGAAGTGTATACATTTCTTTAAAGTATTTCTTTTATGTCTTCTCCTACATGTTTTTTCATTCTAGAATAGTTTGTCCTCACCGATGGTACCTGCCATCAATGTTCCCTCTAATTTTTTTATCCTCTATGTGCGGCAGTGTAAGGTCTCTGTGCACTGCAACCAAGGCTAAGTGCGCCGGAAACCAGACCAAGCATGTGCGCTGCAATTAACATGAATACCCCAGCCCTGCCAAGTAGTACGCATTAGGTGTGGTCCACAACACCGCATTAAAATGCATGAATCACTCATTTTTAGCACCTTGACAATGCCTGTGTAATAGGAGTCAGTGACTGCTAGTGTTCGAGCTGAATTTACAGCAGTGCAGCAAGTGTTGGCCATATGGTGCTATAGGCGGGACACTGGAGAATTGAACGAGGCGCTTCCTGCTTGCGACATTGTTTCAAGTGAGCATTTTTTGTACTGTCCGATTACGCAGCTCTGATATCGGGAGGCCGAGCGTGGAAAGTGCTGAACTGCGCATGTCTGCCTTGGAGAGGGTTCCTGGTAAACGCTGCACGCTCTCACAGGTAAAAGCATGTGATTTGCACACTAGCCCCCAGTAGCACTGTCTGGCATCAGTCACTGACAGGTGTGCGTTGGTGCATGAGCCCCGAGGATCCCAGGTCCAACGTGAGAAGGGGGGAGGGCGCGGCTTGCACCCACAGGCCGTGCAGCAACTCAGGTGTGAATAGGTAACCTGGGAAAGCAGGGTTCCACCTGTGAGGGACCAATGTAAGGGCTCCTGTGTGCACAGGAATGATGAGGGAAATGCAGGTTTATAAAGAAAGGGTCTATTTTAAATACAATAACAAGTGCATGCACAGGAATGCTGAGGGGGATCTGCAGATTTGTAAAGCGTTGTACTTTAAATAAAACAATATGTGCATGCACAAGAGATACCAGGGAGCGGAACGTCAGGGTTCGTCTATGCACAGTGACATAATGCCATAGCAGACCATGGAAGGGGACACATGGCAGAACTGAAGAATTGCATGTGCGCAGCTGGTTTGTTGCTGTGTGACTTCTTTATGCTGAAGGCCCAGAACTGCCCAGCTCAGCGATGCTGCATGTGACTCCTCACTAGTAGTGCGGAGGTCCCCCGTTGCCAGCGATTGACGATCCACCTACCTACTCAAATTCTCCCTTTTTAGGTCTGGTGTAAGCCATGACCGTTTGATTTTATTAAAATATGTATCACAGACTTACATATAGGGGTTTTCAGCCACCTCTCAATCCATTGGTCTATTGTTGTCATCAATATTTTGCTTTTGCCCACTACAGCATACAACATTGAGCAGACCCCCCAGGATATAGCGGCATGGATTAGCAAATTTAGCGGCACAAAAACGAAAATTTAGCGGCACAAATATGGGAATTTAGCGGCAATTTAGCGGCATTTTATTTGGCGTTTTTTCCTACAACAAACACAGATATCTTAGTTTTTTGTGTTTGTGGTCTGTGTGTGTTGGTTCCTGGGGTGTTTGTGGTCTGCATGTGTTGGTTCCTGGTGTGTTTGTGTTCTGTGTGTGTTTGTGGTCTGTGTGTGTTGGTCCCTGGTGTGTTTGTGGTCTTTGTGTGTTTGTGGTCTGTGTGTGTTGGTCCCTGGTGTGTTTGTGGTCTGTGTGTGTTTGTGGTCTGTGTGTGTTGGTCCCTGGTGTGTTTGTGGTCTGGGTGTGTTTGTGGTCTGTGTGTTTGATGCCTGTGTGTGTTGGTCTGTAGTGCGTCTGACGCCTGTGCTGCCGGGTCACTGATGCCCTTGAACTCTCTGAAGCTGCTGCTGTCTGTGGACACTGAGCCCTCCTAGGGCCCCTCGGGGCCCCGGGCAGTGCATGTCTGCAGACAAGGGCCCATCCGGGAGCCAGGAGAGTGAAGGAAGCCCCCAGAAGGGCGGGGACGTTTAATAGGCAATATAGTTACAATTTGGTTTGTTTGTTTGCATTTGCGGATGCATTGTCTGCGGACCTATTTGGGTGATCTCTGTTTCCTTCTAACAAAAGGTCCTTCTAATTTGCTATAATTTATAATAAAGTGTATAATACGGGTCAATGTGTCTTTTTAGGTCTCGCCTGTCGATGCGCATGCGCATCGAGCTTGCGAGCCTATTGCGGCTTAAACAACTTTTAACTGAGAAGCAAGGAATCGTGGCGATTCCTTGCAGTGCCCGTGACTTTTAAGCTCAATGCGCATGTGCATTGAGCTTAAAAGCGCGTGCACAGCCGCAATCGCCATCTGTTCCTCTCTCCCGCATTCCTCCGACACCTTTTGAAGTGAAGCTTCACTTCAAAGGCCCGGCTTCTTAACACCCACATGCTGCTCTCCCCGCTCCGCCCCCTCCCCTGCCCGCCTTGTTTACGTAGGCCATGCATCTTAGAAAGGATTTCTAGTTACACTTTTTTTGGTCATTCCCTTTAGAGAACACACCTCAACTTTCACGAAAGTTACAGCACATTAACAATGAGAGCTGCATTAGTGAGCGCAGGACCCATGATCTTCAAATTACACACAGTTCACCACTTACCCCCTACCCCCCAGCAATGCCAACACTGACGCCGTGCTCGGTGTTTCTCTTGTTATTGCATTGGTTTGAGTAAGCTGATTGTTTTGTAAAGCTCTCTGGCGCCCTGTTCGCGCAATGGAAAATCACAAAGATAAATGCATACCCTGCTCCCCCCTACCCCCCCTCCACCCTAGCAGGTTCTCTTCGTGCACTTACTCCTATTTATAGCCCTGAGACAGAATGATGTTGCCGTCTTGTTATTTTTTGGGTGTGCAATTTACAGCAGTATATTAAATAACGCACGTCCATTCGGACCGGCGAATTTTCACCCAGTAAGCTGCTCGCGATAGTCCGAACGCTCACAGGAGGCTCGCGGATCCAGAGAAAGTGAATGTACAATTTGTCCCACAACAATATTTTGGCCTGCTCTAAATAACAGGCACTTTCCGCTTCTCGTGATGTAGTTTCCAGCTACACTATATGCTTTCCTGAGATCCAAATCTTAGATTATATTTTCTCACGGATGGAGAGCCTGTGTTGAAAAAAATATGCTACCGCGCCATTATAACCAGCGAATCCTCCAAGATTAAAAGTTTCAAAAGCCAACGGGCCATGATTTTGCATCGACCACGTGGAGGTGATAAACGTTTTCTTGCAGACAAACCAAAAAAAAAAAAAAGAATCATGCCTGTTATATATTACACACGACTTCAAGGTCACATAACAAATCGGTTACCATAAAGTCTACAAACACGCTAGGACTGTTCACGTTGCCTGCAAGACACGGCTTCACATACTCGACGTAGTAGATAGATACATTAACATGTATGAAGGTTGTCTAAGCGTGTGAGTGTGCTTGCAGGAAAATAAACATGAATGTAAACATGTATGTACACATATATAAATATATACACAGACACATGCATGCAACCCTAAATTGCATCAATGGGTATGCACGTTAAAAGTCGTGTGAAAAACAGATGTGTAAAGCAATGCATTTCGAAAATTAACTTTTTTATTCTATGTATTTTGCGACTCGTCCCATTTTAAATATTGGATTTTCAAGAAAACTACAGTTTTTCAAATGATAACTGCGTTCAAGAAGAATGAAACCATGCGTATCAGTTTTTGAACAGCTGTGTGGCACATACTTTAAAGTTTTTTTTCGGTCCCGGTTTCTTTCTAGCTTGTGAAAACAGAAAGCTCTCTGCAGAACAAGACACACGATCAACCCCCACAATGTTTTTTGCATTACAATTCGGCCTGGAATAAGACGTGAGTGGTCGGGCCATTACGCGGTTGGCCCGGGCTTTTGATTACAAGTGTGAAAGCACAGATGAACAACGTTTCAGCAGCTGGAAGTGTGTACACTGTGTGTGTGGCGAAGTGGCCTTTCATTTCAGAGCCAATTGGCGCTCCAAGGTCTGAGGGAGCTCTCTGGTTTGCCAGCTGATGCCCTCTTCCCGCCACACTCACCCTCACACACACTCACACCCCCTCACACTCACACACACTCACACACCCTCACTCCCCTCAAAAAATAACACCCCTCACAACAAGCTCACACTCACTACACCGGACAGCCGCACCCACTCACACCCCTCACACTCTCTCACCATCAACACCCCTCAGCCTCACACAGCCTTACCCTCATCCCCTCACCCTCACACACCCTCAATCACCCTCACACCATCACCCTCACACACCCTAACTCTCACCTTCAACAACTCACACACACTCACACTCCCTCGCTCACACTCACCCTCACACACACACACACCCCCTCACCCTCACACCCCCTCACTCACACTCACTCACACTCAGCCTCACACACCCTCACGCTCACACACCGTCACACACCCTCTGCCTAACAACACCTCTCACCCTCAATCACCCTCACTCACACTCACACACCGTCACACACCCGAAACCTCACACCCTCAACCCCTCACTCACCCTCACCCTCACTCACCCCCTCACCCTCACTCACCCTCAACCCCTCACCCTCAACCCCTCACCCTCACTCACCCTCAACCACTCACCCTCACTCACCCTCAACCCCTCACCCTCACTCACCCTCAACCCCTCACCCTCACTCACCCTCACTCACCCTCAACCCCTCACCCTCACTCTCACTCACCCTCACTCACCCTCACCCTCACTCATCCTCAAACCCCCACCCTCACTCACCCTCACTCACCCTCACCCTCACTCACCCTCAACCCCACTCACCCTCAACCCCTCACCCTCACTCACCCTCAACCCCTCACCCTCAACCCCTCACTCTCACTCATCCTCACTCACCCTCAACCCCTCACCCTCACCCTCACTCACCCTCACCCACCCTCAACCCCTCACACTCACCCTCACTCACCCTCACCCTCACTCTCACTCTCACCCTCACTCACCCTCACCCACCCTCAACACCTCATCCTCACTCACCCTCACTCACCCTCACCCTCACTCACCCTCAACCCCTCACCCTCAACCCCTCACCCTCAATCCCTCACCCTCACCCTCACTCACCCTCACTCACCCTCACCCTCACTCACCCTCAACCCCTCACCCTCAACCCCTCACCCTCAATCCCTCACCCTCACCCTCACTCACCATCACCCTCACTCCCTCACCCTCACTCACCCTCAACCCCTCACCCTCACTCACCCTCACCCACCCTCACCCACCCTCACCCTCTCACCCTCACTCACCCTCACTCACCCTTACTCACCCTCACCCACCCTCACTCACCCTCAACCCCTCACCCACCCTCACTCACCCTCAACCCCTCACCCTCACTCACCCTCAACCCCTCACTCACCCTCACCCTCACTCACCCTCCCTCACCCTCACCCACCCTCAACCCCTCACCCTCACCCACCCTCAACCCCTCACCCTCACTCACCCTCACTCACCCTCAACCCCTCACCCTCACTCACCCTCACTCACCCCCTCACCCACCCTCAACCCCTCACCCTCACTCACCCTCAACCCCTCACCCTCACTCACCCTCACCCACCCTCACCCACCCTCACCCTCACTCACCCTCAACCCCTCACCCTCACTCACCCTCACTCACCCTCACTCACCCTTACTCACCCTCACTCACCCTTACTCACCCTCACTCACCCTCACCCACCCTCACTGACCCTCAACCCCTCACCCACCCTCACTCACCCTCAACCCCTCACCCTCACTCACCCTCAACCCCTCACTCACCCTCACCCTCATTCACCCTCACCCACCCTCACCCTCACTCACCCTCAACCCCTCACCCTCACTCACTCACCCTCACTCACCCTCACTCACCCTTACTCACCCTTACTCACCCTCACTCACCCTCAACCCCTCACCCACCCTCACTCACCCTCAACCCCTCACCCTCAATCCCTCACTCACCCTCAATCGCTCACTCACCCTCACCCTCACTCACCCTCACTCAGCGCAACCACAGCATCTTCACTAAATATATTTAATAAACTTTAAGCTATTGGCAATATAAAATAAAATCCATTTTATTTACGTATTAATTATTAATTTTTTTTTTAAGCCATTGATTTTTTTTATATCAATACATATAAGTCACATATAAGTCCCGTTAATACAAAACATGTTGCTTTACAAATGCTAGAGGTGTCACATTTACACAAATTATAACTATTGGCTTTGTAAAGAAGAAAGCTATTAATTTAGCTATTTAGAAAAAACAACACATTAATAAAAAACAAAAAAATAAATAACACCTATAGCTCAAACTTTACTACTGCGAGACCTATTGCATTTCTAATGCTTGTTTATAATTTCTATGCAGAGTCGACAGGAGTTGAAGGGGAGAAGTGGAATTAAATGTATAATTTAAAACGTCTATGGTGTTGCCCAGGGGCTCAGGAAAAATGTAAAACAGATATGTTTTCAAGTACTTCACAGACTTTAAAAATCATGAAAACATTTTTCTGACTTTGCAGCCTTTGTTTGTTTCCAAGTAATTCTGTTCTAATGTTTCTATAAATTATTTTGTGGGGTGGCTCGTAACTCTCACACTTCCAGTGCACTGTGTGTGCTGATGAAAAACTCCTAATCACGTTTTAAGTTTATGAAATGTTTTGATGATTACAAGGCTTCCCCTCGCACCTGCATTTACTGGTAGTCATCGAGTGAGGCGCCACTGATGGCGCCGAGGGGCGCTTGGTATTTCTAAAGCTGGCAGATGGAGCTCGGTGAAGTCACAGTGAAATCTGAAAACAATGCTATGGTCTTTTCCTTCGGTAAAATATTCAGCGCGGTTTTACTTAATAACGAGTTCCTTATGAACCTAGGAGTCCGGATTACAACTGTGTCAGTGGCATGAGGAAAACGAGTTCTTTGGAAATGTGCCTGCTTAACATACGATACTAACAATAACATGAATGTTAGTAGTAGAGGGGGGGTCGCATAAAAGTGGAATTAACCTTCATCCTATTGTGCCGATTTTGCGGGCATTTTTGCAAGAGTGCCGATTTCGCGGGCATTTTTGCTAAAATCGCGGCATTTTTGCAAAAGTGCCGATTTCGCGGCAAACCGCGAAATCGCGAAATCGCGAAATCGCGAAATCCTGGAGGGTCTGATTGAGCAGTGGGTCAGTCAGTGGTTAACGTTACTTTGAGTGACTGCCTTTTGGTCTTTCACAAGGAGCACATCCACAAACAAGTGATTTCCCTTCAGTGCCAGTGTTCTTACTTTATGATTACTTTAGTGTTGGCTTTGTGTTTGGAGCCTTGTGTGATAGCAGGAAACCTCTGATGCACATTCCATCTTCTGCCATTGCTGTTCGAAATTCCTTTAGGAGTGTTTTGCTTTTCTGACTGTTGCTAGTTTACAGCCTATCAGATTAAATTGTGTCCATTTGAAACTGTTCTGTTTTAAGTTATGCTCTTTTTCCTTTTTTCTTTTCTACTCTGTCTGTTTACTTTTTTCTTTTTGTTGCCTTCTTTCATTATTTTTCCCTTTACTTCTCTTTCCTACTCTTTACTTCTCTCTTACTTTGTTTCTTTACTTCTTTTACCCTTTTCTTCTTTCCTTCTCTTTCTTCCTTCCTCCTCTTACATTTTTTCCCTTTTCTCTCTTTCTCTCATTCCTTTTCTTTCTTTTTCCCTTTCCTTCTTTCTCGCTTTCCATTTTTTGCTTTGCTTTTTTCACACTTTCTTCTTCTCTCTTGCTGTCTTTCTGAAAGGTAAGAGTCTTGCAGCCAATGCCAGACTGATTGACATTTTTAGATCTGCATTAGCCAGAAAACTGATCCAGCGGCTTACCAGCAACAGGTACTCTAATACCATATACTCATCTGGGCCCATAAACACACATACACACTACCTGGTAATAAACTGCTGGGGTCAATTGTTTATGATTCTTTATCATTCAAGATTAGTCACTTCTTATTCTGCATTGGCCAAGATCTCTTTATTCTACTAAAATTATGTGTATAATATGGTTCAAATCAAATATCTTTATTCGGCATTATACAAAACACCATAAAAGTACAATTAAAAATGCTAAAAATACATATATTGTTTGGTAACTATTCAGCAAAACAGGGATACCGAGGTATTCATTACAATTCATTAATCCCCCATCTGTTCCCCACTCCTTCCATCAACTCCTCTCGTTTCTCTGAGTTTAAGTGCTAGTCTTAAAAAACTCGTAATAGAGAGCAGGGTCAGGGGGTCTTGGGCCACTCGTAAGTATAAAAGAGTGACCTTGGCATGTCTAAATTTGAGTTTCTTCAGCATACTGATTAAATAAAGGCGCCTGGGCAGTAAATAAAAAGGGCACAATAATACAAAATGAAGGGTGTCCTGCGGAGATCGTTGATCGCAGCCGCAGGGACCCTTTGGCTCAGCAAAATTAGTCAAACCTGCCAAATCAGCTAATAAATAATGTAAAAGGTTGAGCCTAAAACGTGTTATTAAAAATCGTCATGGGCGTTGTATGTGAGGCCTAAGTACGGTTCCATTCCTTCGTTGGACCTCACTAGGCCATAGGCTCTGACTGTTTGCCCCATTCCCTCTCTTCTCTAGAGGCAGTTTTGTAAGTAATAAACCTCTTCTTCACACTATCCTTATCCCGGCCTGCCCTCCCGGTCGGGTTTGGGAAGAGATCCTTGGAACCAATTTTTTCCATAACAGCCTTAAGATACTTCAGCCAAGGAATTTCCAATCCCCTGCCCGTACCAAGGCAATCCATAATTATTTGCCTGGTCAGTGTTGCCTCCGGGTTATCCCAGATCTTTAACCATGCTAGCAGGGGTCTAACCTGGAGCCTATCCTCTATAAAGGCCCCACCCAGTTCTTCATGAGCAATATAAGAGGGGACACCCTGTGGGACCTTGAGGAGCCTTCTCATGTATTTGTTCTCCTCCACCTGCAATTTATCAGAATTGACGATCCCCCAGAGTTCGGCACCGTATGCCACTTTAGAGTAGCAGATACGGCCGAAATTCATGATTGCCCCTGTACTAGACACTAACCTATTACAACGCTCTTCCAGTAGTGCTTTAAAATTTAAATGCCCATCAATTAAAATGCCCAAATACGAGAAGAACTGCACCTTCTCTAATTTGTGTGCGCCTATTTTGTAATTAGAGCATTTCCGTGGTTTCGGCCCTGTTTCCATTACAAACGACTTGGTCAAGTTGGCAGACAAATCTAAATTATTCATGAAATCTACGAAGCCGTCTATCAATATCTGTAGACCCCGTGGAGTATGTGCCAGCAGTACAGCGTCGTCAGCATAGAGCAAGACAGGGATTGCTCTTCTGCCTACTCTAGGTGAGTCCACATTTAGGCTTAATAGGGCTTGTTCTAGGCCGTTTATGTACAGGGAGAACAGGAATGGTGCCAAAATACACCCCTGTCGCACACCACTAGTGCAGGTAAAGGACTCAGTGCATTCGCCCTCTAAATTATACCTTACATTAGCCGAGGTATTCCAGTGTAGGGCTTTTAAGATTTTTATAAGATCCTGATCTGCCCCTAGATTACTCATTTGGACCCACAGCTTCTCCCTATTGACACAGTCAAATGCTGCGGTGAGGTCCACAAAGGCTAAATAGACCGTTTTGTTGCTGGCAATGGTATATTTAGCCACCAGGAGATATAAGTTTATGCATTGATCTGCTGTGGATCTTTTGGCCCTAAATCCATACTGGACATCAGTAATAATCTGTTCGTCCTCAGCCCAATTCATCAGACGGTTTAAAACAACATGTCTCGGGACTTTAGCGGTGACATCTATAAGGGAAATGGGGCGGTACCACCGGGGGTTATCTCTATTCCCCTTTTTTGGTCGAGGCTACCGTCGCACTGCGAAGCAGTGGGCGGAGCCGAAGATTTTATGACTTCTACAGTGGGGCTTTAACACGCCTCTCTCTTCCATTGGCTAGCTTCGTAAATGGAGGCTAGCCATTGGAAGAGATGTGCGTCACTCGGTTCAGGCCCCGGCTTGAGCAGATTCATGGGCGTTTCTTTCTCTTTTTTCAAACCCAGGACCCTATATCTGTTCTATAAAGTGCAGGTCTCACCGTAAAATGATTAAAGGGATTGTACTACAG
Source organism: Lissotriton helveticus (assembly GCF_964261635.1). Classification (NCBI taxonomy): domain Eukaryota; kingdom Metazoa; phylum Chordata; class Amphibia; order Caudata; family Salamandridae; genus Lissotriton; species Lissotriton helveticus. The sequence goes on along the minus strand of NC_136068.1, from coordinate 635,719,668 downwards.
CACACACCACCTCTGTTGCGGCCAAATGTAACAATTAGCACACATAATGCACGTTATCTGCAGCAACACGAACAAATCCCGGCTGCCTGCACACGACTGTAATTATGGGCACAGCGACCTTCATTGGGACCAGTGTAAAGTGGAAGGACTCGCTGAACCGTCTGCAGCCATAAAAGTCAATCTTTTCATGGCATCCTGTTTTCTTAACGTACAGCTGTTCGCAGCACTTCCTGGTTTCTCCTTCAAAAGCATGAAGCAAAAAGACATTTCCAGTAAAGGAATTGAAGAACGACTGCCCCCCCACATCTATTCACGCAACAGATGCCCTGACGGCGCGTCTTCCATTGAACAATAGCACACTTTCTCGTTTACAGAGCCTAGAAACGGCAAAAGCGTGGCACAATGCGTTCTAGAAAAAATACCAAATGATTCTCAATAGAAGCTGTCAGTCCCATGAACCTGCCAAGCCGGTGACCCCTTCAAGCACATTAGCAGGGGCTGTCCGTCCAGATCCCAGCGGCCTGCACACAGGCTGTGATCTTAGACACGCCGCCTCGAAGAGCAGCCCTGACGCACAGGCCCTGCGCGGGCTCCGAGGGAATATTTTTATTATTAATATTATTGTGATTACCACCATTACTATTATTAATAATATTAACAGTATTGTTATTAACGGCCACAACCCCTCAGATAAGGTAAACTTGAAGGTGTGTGGCCGCTAAAACACTTTCTGTAATATACTAATGTATATATAATATATATATAATATTATATATATAATATATAATATACTCCCTGCCTCACTTTCCTACCTACCTGCCTCACTACCCTACCTCCTGCTCACCCCTCCTGCTGATTTCAGACAGTGTTTCATCACGCTGCGCCAGACATCGCCTGCAGTTCCAGCGCCTCGATGCTGTATTGGCGCCCATTGCCTGTCCTGTGAAAGCGCCTGGTATCGTTTAGCCAAATTTATTACTTTGTAAATTGCGCTGCATTGAATTTTATGGTGTATGGTATTTGCGCTGCATTTATTTAAGTTTATTTGTCCCCTTGATTGTGTTCGTGCCCAGTTTCAGTTTCCCTTCCTCCATTTGTTGTGCTCGTGGCCCGTGGCTCCTCCCCGCCTCCCAGCTGCCCCTCCCACCCACTAGCAGAGTTAGAGCACTCCTCCCCTGGCTCTCTGTGACCAGCTGGACTCGCTCCTCGACGGTCGCTCCCTGCCTCACTTCCCTACCTACCTGCCTCACTACCCTACCTCCTGCTCACCCCTCCTGCTGATTTCAGAGTGTTTCATCACGCTGCGCCAGACATCGCCTGCAGTTCCAGCGCCTCGACGCTGTATTGGCGCCCATTGCCTGTCCTGTGAAAGCGCCTGGTATCGTTTAGCCAAATTTATTACTTTGTAAATTGCGCTGCATTGAATTTTATGGTGTAAGGTATTTGCGCTGCATTTATTTAAGTTTATTTGTCCCCTTGATTGTGTTCGTGCCCAGTTTCAGTTTCCCTTCCTCCATTTGTTGTGCTCGTGGCCCATGGCTCCTCCCCGCCTCCCAGCTGCCCCTCCCACCCACTAGCCGAGTTAGAGCCCTCCTCCCCTGGCTCTCTGTGACCAGCTGGACTCGCTCCTCGACGGTCGCTCCCTGCCTCACTTCCCTACCTACCTGCCTCACTACCCTACCTCCTGCTCACCCCTCCTGCTGATTTCAGACAGTGTTTCATCACGCTGCGCCTGACATCGCCTGCAGTTCCAGCGCCTCGACGCTGTATTGGCGCCCATTGCCTGTCCTGTGAAAGCGCCTGGTATCGTTTAGCCAAATTTATTACTTTGTAAATTGCGCTGCATTGAATTTTATGGTGTATGGTATTTGCGCTGCATTTATTTAAGTTTATTTGTCCCCTTGATTGTGTTCGTGCCCAGTTTCAGTTTCCCTTCCTCCATTTGTTGTGCTCGTGGCCCGTGGCTCCTCCCCGCCTCCCAGCTGCCCCTCCCACGCCCCTCCCCCTCCACTCTCCATTTAATGACAGATGTCCCAACGCGCAGCGTCCACGCGCTGCGGCCGCGCCGAAGGTGCGCCAAAGGTAAGCCCGTCTACGCCGGTCCGCGCCTGGACCGCGCCCAGCGCCCGTCCCCCTGCTCTATGCCGCTCCCAACCCCCCAGAGTAACTTATGATGCCGCTACTCTCCTCGCCCTCAACTCCGGACGCACCCCACTTTGCTGCGAAGCTACCCCAGGACGTACCCACGGCCCATTCTCCTGCCTCTCCTGTAAGTTCAACTGCGTCAGGACCCTCACCAAACACACTTCCTCCACACACAGCTCCGAACCCAACGAATTGAAATGCATCCTACTGAACACCCGCTCGGTCCACAGACATGCAACCGAACTCTGGGACCTAATCGACACTGCGTCACCTGACATCGCCTTCCTTACTGAAACATGGATGAATGCATCTTCTGCCCCCGACATTGCCATAGCCATACCGGACACTTACAAGATCATTCGAAAAGACCGCACCAATAAAAAAACTGGAGGAGGCATCGCCATCGTCCATAGAAACACCATCCAAATTACAACCAGCTCTGACGCAAATCTTGCAACCGCCGAACACCTCCACTTTCAGATCCACACCGACCCCAGGACCACACTTAGAGGAACACTCATTTACAGGCCCCCAGGCACCCGATCTCAATTCAGTGACGACATCACTGACTTCGTCAGCCCGCACGCCCTCGCCTCCGAGAAATACATTCTTCTAGGAGACCTCAACTACCACCTTGACAACATTCACGACAACAACACCACCACCCTTCTGGACAACCTGTCCAATCTCGGACTCAAACAACTTGTTGACACCCCCACTCACATAGCCGGACACACGCTCGACCCTATCTTCACCTCCAGCAAGCACATCTCCTTCGATCATACTACAGCCCTCCACTGGACGGATCATAGCTGTGTTCACTTCAGCTACAAAACAACCCTGACCCACAACCGTCTACAACCCATTCCCCGAAGAAAATGGAACAAAATCTCCACCGAACAACTCCTCACATCACTCAGCCAAAACATTCCCACCCTGGCAACGGACCCAGACCTAGCGGCCACCAACCTCAGGCAATGGATTACCCACAGTGCGGACGAACTAGCACCCCTGAAAAAACACCAGTCGAAATCATCCAGCAAAAAAGCTCCCTGGTTCAATGATGACCTTAAAAAATCCAAGAAGACATGCCGCACCCTGGAGAAGAATTGGAGAAAAGAACCAACTTCAGACAACATGGACTCCCTCAAGACAGCCACCCGCAAACACCACCAACTGATCCGATCCGCCAAGAAATCAGCACTTAAGAACCGTCTCGACAACAATTCTCATAACAGCAAGGAACTCTTCAATATCGTCAAAGAATTCACCAACCCCTCCGCAGCATCCAACGACATCACTAACTCCCAAGACCTCTGCGATGCGCTATCCTCCTTCTTCTACAACAAAATTGCCGACATCCACAACAGCTTCAAGAATACTCCCAATGACCAACTCACCCCACCCACTTCAGATCCCACCCCTCCAACTAACTACCTCAACTCCTGGAACCCAATCACCATTGAAGACACCATTCGCCTCATGAACTCAATCCACTCTGGCTCACCTTCTGACCCCTGCCCCCACTTCATCTTCAACAAAGCTGACTCCATCATCGCTCCACAACTCCGCGATGTCATCAACTGCTCCTTCGACTCCGCCACCTTTCCAGAAATATGGAAACACGCCGAACTCAGCGCCCTTCTGAAAAAACCAACAGCAGACCCCGCAGATCTGAAAAACTACCGACCCATTTCCCTACTCCCTTTCCCGGCCAAAGTCATCGAGAAAGCCGTCAATAGCCATAGCAGCATTCCTTGAATCCAACAACTCCCTGGATCCCTCACAGAACGGCTTTCGAGCCAAACACAGCACCGAAACCGCCCTCATTGCGGCGACCGACGACATCCGAGCACTCCTGGACAACGGTGAAACAGTGGCCCTCATTCTACTCGACCTCTCCGCCGCCTTCGACACTGTCTGTCACAACACCCTCATACAACGCCTCAACAACATCGGCATACAAGGAAAAGCCTTGGACTGGATCATCTCATTCCTAGCCGGGAGAACACAGAGAGTCCGACTCCCCCCATTCTACTCAGAGCCCACCGAAGTCATCTGTGGCGTACCTCAAGGCTCCTCACTCAGTCCCACCCTCTTCAACGTCTACATGAGTCCCCTCGCCTCCATCGCACGTCAACACAACCTCAACATCATCTCCTACGCCGACGACACCCAGCTAATCCTTTCCCTCACCAAAGACCCCAACACCGCCAAAAACAACCTTCACGAAGGTATGAAAGAAGTAGCCGAATGGATGAAACAGAGCCGCTTAAAATTCAACTCAGACAAGACGGAGGTGCTCATCCTAGGATCCTCCCCCTCAGCTTGGGACGACTCCTGGTGGCCTTCCGCTTTGGGATCTGCGCCCACACCCACAGACCATGCACGTAACCTTGGCTTCATTCTAGACTCCTCCCTCTCAATGTCCAGACAAGTCAACGCCGTATCGTCCTCCTGCTTCAACGTCCTTCGCATTCTCAAAAAGATCTTCCGCTGGATCCCCCTCGAAACAAGAAAGACTGTCACCCATGCACTGGTCACGAGTCGACTGGACTATGGCAACACACTCTACGCCGGAATTACAACAAAATTGCAGAAAAAACTCCAGCGCATCCAAAACGCATCAGCGAGACTCATATTAGACATCCCGCGCCAAGAGCACATCACCGGTCACTTAAAAAACCTCCACTGGCTTCCCGTCAACAAAAGAATTACTTTCCGCCTTCTTACCCACGCACACAAATCCCTTTATAATCTAGGACCCGAATGCCTCAACACCCGACTGTCCTTCTACTATCCCACCCGCCAACTAAGATCATCCAATCAAGCCCTCGCCGCAGTCCCGCGCATCCGAAAAACCACCATGGGTGGCAGATCCTTCTCCTTCCTGGCTGCCAAGACCTGGAACTCACTCGCCACCCACCTCCGCCTTACTCAGAATCACATCTCCTTCAGAAAAGAACTGAAAACATGGCTATTCGATAAAAAGTAAACCCCTCCCTCCAGCGCCTTGAGACCCTCTGGGTGAGTAGTGCGCTTTATAAATACCTGAACTTGAACTTGAACACTAAACCATTCCAATTCATGATTCGGAAAAGCTTTTCCCTTCAACAACGACTGAAGTAAACATTAGAGTCTCGCTCTCTGGCTGTGAGTGTGGGTGGCTTTGTGTGTGTGTGGGTGGCTTTGAGTGTGTGGCTCTGGGTGTGGGTGCAAATGCAATAGGTCTCGCATTTGCAAGAGATTAAGCTATTGGCATTGTAAATGACAATGCCATTTATTTATATGTTTTAAAAACAAAAACATAAATAAAAATAATGTCATGAGCAATGCCAATAGCTCTAACTTTAACAATGCCGAGACCATTTCATTGTAAATGCTTGTTGAAAATGGGCACTATTGTAGCCGTTGACCAAGAGCGCAGAAGCCCCGTGGCTATAGTAGCATTTAATATTCTTGTTAGGATTGGGGCCCACAGGTCCACCTTACTTAGAAAGAGGTCCGGCGGGATCCCATCCGGTCCCGGTGCCTTGTTTTTAATGAGACCCATAATACCTGCAATAGTCTCCTCTAGGGTGAATTCAAGTGTTTCATTCCACCTCCCCGTCCCCTCACCATTATACAGTGGCTCACTATTCCTCCGATTGTAAAGCCCTCTGAAATGCTCCACCCACTGTTCCGGGAGAACATTAGAACCTATCTGTGAGCTGTTTACATCTTGGAAACAGGGATTATCAATTATCTTCCAGAAGGTAATTGTGTCTTTCCTTTCAGCAGCTCCTCTTAGGTCCTCCCAAGTTTGAATTTGGAGGGCCCTCTTTCGTTGCTTTAGCGTCTGCTTATAGTTAAGCCTGCATCGCGTCACCCTTTGATTGTCCCTTGGGTTCATTCTTAGTGCGGCTCTTAACTTTCTCTGTGCAGAGGAACATGCACTGTCAAACCACCTGGGATCCTTTTTGGATTTGGCCTGGCCTGTCATTTTTAAAAGGCCATCTATTAGGTGACCCATTTCTTCAAATAGATCCACTAGATGTGACCCTTCCATTGATAAGTTTAGGCATTTCTCTAAGAGCTGTTCACCCTCTTTTACAAGGGACCTGTAGAAACTTTCCCTGTTAATTCTTGACCATTTCAGGCGCCTGCCCTGATCAGTGATCTTTTCTACATTTGACCCGGCCCCCCTTGTTGAAGCCCTACTTACATTTGACGCTAGTAGGGACAGTGCTAGGGGGTTGTGGTTACTAAAACCACTCAGTTCTATTGAAAATGCCAGTGCCCATTTCTTTAACAGTTGGGACACCAGGATAAAATCAATGAAGGAACTGCATCCTGTTCCTTTAAAAGTGGGAGTGACCAACTTGTTAGAGTCAGCGACCAATAGGTCCATTGTATGTTCAAGCCTATGGTTACTAATCACCTTGCTCAGCTCCCTACCCAGTGTGTGCTCAAAGTGAGGTCCCTCCTCTAAGCTACAGGAGGTCCAATCTTCTCTAATGGGTAACAGATTTGGGCACATGTGGCAGTTGAAGTCCCCCGCAATTAAAAGCATGGGAGCCATTGTGTCCTGCTTGTGCTCATTCAGGTAATTTAGTCTTTCGTCTAACTCTCTCACTTTGGAACCTCCCGAGTTAAAAAAAAATGCCAGGGTTATATTAAGACACCTGTTTTTAAACCAGAGGCCTATCATGTATTCTGAGTTCCATTTTAGATCAACCCAGCCCCCTTCCAGGCACACATCTACAAATATTAGGAGGCCTCCCCTCGCTCTTCCGGCCATGGACTTACTTGTCGGGATCCCAAATGACTTATACCCAACTAGATAAACATTAGAGTGGTCTACCTCCCAGGTTTCCTGGAGACAGATTATTTTGAATTTATTAATATATTCCAGCCACTCCTGATTCTGAAATTTGGCTGACAGACCTGCTACATTCCAGGATATTAATTCAATGGTGCTCCCTAATGTGTCTACCTCGGGGCCTAGGTCTGTGCTTGCTCTAACGGTACCTTAGGATGCCTCAATTCTGGGAGTCCTTATATTACAGGGGACAAGCTGGGATCTGTTTAGTGTGACTTCTCCTGATGGCTCCTCCATCTGAAGTTTTGGGTTCAGCGGGGCCACATTCGGGACGTTGTCTTGGACTGGTTTCTCTCCCTGCAGTCAGTCCACTTCACTAAGGTGTCTTCCCCAGTGGAGTGGTGCGTATCTATTGTGTAAAGGGAGTGCCGACCCTTCCCCCTCCCTCATTGGCACTGCCTGCTGGCCATGTATGTTTGCTCCCCCAGCCTGGCTCTATGCGCGTCAAATTGCTCAGAGTTGGGTGTGTAGTTTGATGGAATATAAAAATAACTTACATTCCGGGCCTTGATGGAGGATCCTGAATATATCCAGGGGCCCCAGCAAACATGATCCACCGCCCTGGAGTCATTAAAATTAATAATAACACAGTCTCCTTCTATGTTTTTTGTCCTGGCTCCTACCCAACTGGCTCTTCTAACAAGGAGGATTTTACACTTTGCATCCTGAGGCAATGGCCTATTTTTGTTTAGCCAGTGGGTTATCTTATTTTTTAGTTGGTCATGAGTTTCAGCTTTGCCGTCTTCCAATTCAGGGACACCAGTCAGGACTACAACATAAGGTGTACAAGCAGGGGGTAGGTCCAAGTGGGAGCACAAATTGATTGCCTCATTCTTGTCTCTAGCCCTTTCATAACTGTGGCTTACTCCATGTATATCTAAGGGGTCTACATTGCCTCCACTCGCTATTCTTCCCCTTGAGATGTCTGGGCCTGACGGGTGGGAGACCGGGCCTGTGGTTGATGCTACCCTGATACCAGGGCAAGCAGCAAGATCCCTTACACCCTCCCTCGCTAGATCATTTACATAGCCGCAATTTGCTACTTTGTTCTCAATGCCTCCCAGGGTGGTCATTATCAGTCCCAACATTTTCTCCAGTTTATTTTCAATTAATGAAAGTCTTTCCATTAGTGGCTCCAGGGACGATGAAATAAGGGCACCTATTCTCTGCCAGTGCACTTCCTCCGGCTACCCTGGGCCAATCCCAAAACCATCCATACTGGGGACAATTGCGTCAGGCACAATTTCTTGTGAGACTTCAATAATTAACGTTTCTATGTGTGGCAACTCCCTCTGTTTATTAGATTTAGAGGGCTTAGATTTATTTCCTTTTTGCTGTAAAATCCCACTTCTCCAGTATTAGGGGTGTCTTTCATAGATTCACATGCTTGAATATTCCCCGTCGTCGAAGTGGGAGTCCCACAGTAAATAAAATAGCAATAATGCTACATATATATATATATATATAATAATAATAATAATATCCACATTTGTAAAGCGCACAATCACCCGTTAGGGTCTCTAGGCGCTGGGGGCCGTCGGGAAGATTAGGCAAGCTATTGCCCAGAGTCACATGGTGCTGGGCTAATCTGCCGCCGGTGCCGGGGATCGAACCGTGATCCCCAGATTCCGGAGTCAGTCGCCCTGGCCGCGGCGCCACACCTCTTCCATATATATATAAACATAATACAAGAAAAAGAAAGGAAATACAACTGAAATCCTCTAAAAACGATTCCTACATAGGAATGCAAGGTAAAGAGAAAAAACCATTTGTAACACATTAGTGTCATTATGTTAGTCCAAACTGCAGCCAATCAGGCGCCAGCACCCTCTAGAACCTTCTCCTCAGAAGCTCAAGCCCTCAGATTTTCTACCGCACGTCGTGTGAAAGGAGTCTCCCTGAGCTTTGCTCAGTTTTCTTCTCTATTCCTCTAGTTCCAGAAAATTCTTCAACATGTCAAGAAGTCTTTATTTAGACCCTGCTCTTCTTGTGGGAAGCTGCGCCTTTTTGAAAAGGACCCCCACCAGAAGTGTATTTATTGTTTGTACCCGGATCATGAGACTGGCAGCTGCAAGTTTTGTAGAACCTTTTCTACCAAAACTCTGAAGGACAGGGAAGGCCGTCTTCTCCTTTGGCTGCAACGTCTTAAGGACAAGGAATCTGTGCTGTCCGACGCAGAAAGTTTACATTCTGGTTTCTCTTCAGCAGCCTCTAAGAGTGGTAGTGTTCAGGAGGTTCCTTCTCCTTTCCTCAAGAAACCTAAGTTAGCCTTGTCTGTGGCTCCTGTGGTGTCTTCTGCCACTCCTACCACCTCTACGCCCACGAGACCTGGCTCTCAGGCGTCTTTGGCTGCCTCTCGAGGTGTTTCCACACCTCTCAAAGTCCCGCCGTCGACGGGAGCGTCGACGAGCGCTCCGACTACGAGAACAGCTTTGCCTGCCTTTTCGACGACGACGCTGACTACCACTTCAGCTTTCTCATCGTCGATGACGGTTTCGTCTACAGCCTCGACGTCGACGAGGGTTTCGTTGCCGTCTAAACCTGTCCCGTCGACGATTCCCATCTCGTCGGCGAAGAAGAGAGTATCATCGTCGACGAAAGACCCGAAGACATCGTCATCGACGACGACGCCGTCGACTAAGGTCTCGTCGACGAAGGCGCCGTCGACCAAGATCTCGTCGACGAAGAAGTTCTCGTCGACGAAGACAGGCCCGTTGACGAAGACTCCGTCTACGGAGTCAGTACCAGCATCGACGACGACCCCGTCGACGACTATATCTTCAGTGGATTGCCCGTCGACGGTGATACCGTCGACGACCCCGTCGACGACCATTCCGTCGACGAAGGTTTCTTCAAAATTACCGTTGACGATACCAAAATCAGCCTCGTCGACGATCAATCAATCAATCAATCAGAACATTTGTATAGCGCACTACTCACCCGGAGGGTCTCAAGGCGCTGGGGGGGGGGTCCGCTACTGCTCGAACAGCCAGGTCTTGAGCTGCTTCCTGAAGGCGAGGTGGTCCTGGGTCAGGCGGAGGTGAGTCGGGAGGGAGTTCCAAGTCTTGGCGGCCAGGTAGGAGAAGGCCCTTCCTCCTGTGGTGGCTCTTCGGATGCGGGGGACGGCGGCGAGGGCGTGGCTGGTCGATCGAAGCTGGCGCGTGGGAGCGTAGAAGTTGAGGCGGCTGTTGAGGTATCCTGGTCCTTGGTTGTGTAGGGCTTTGTGTGCGTGGGTGAGGAGCCGGAAGGTGATTCTCTTGTTGACCGGGAGCCAGTGCAGGTCTCTCAGGTGTCCGGAGATGTGGCTGCGGCGGGGGATGTCCAGGATGAGTCGTGCTGAGGTGTTCTGGATCCGCTGGAGTCTCTTCTGGAGTTTGGCGGTGGTGCCGGCGTAGAGGGAGTTGCCGTAGTCCAGCCGGCTGGTGACGAGGGCCTGGGTGACCGTCTTCCTGGTTTCGGTGGGGATCCATCGGAAGATCTTGCGTAGCATTCGCAGGATGTTGAAGCACGACGAGGAGACGGCGTTGACTTGTCTGGTCATGGAGAGGGAGGAGTCCAGGATGAAGCCCAGGTTGCGTGCGTGGTCAGTTGGTTTGGGTGCGCTGCCCAGGGCGGGGGGCCACCAGGAGTCGTCCCAGGCGGAGGGTGAGGATCCCAGGATGAGGACTTCCGTCTTGTCCGAGTTCAGTTTCAGGCGGCTGTTCAACATCCATTTGGCTACGTCTGTCATCCCTTCGTGCAGGTTGGCTCTGGCGGTGGCGGGGTCGTTGGTGAGGGAGAGGATCAGCTGGGTGTCGTCTGCGTAGGAGATGATGTTCAGGTTGTGCTGGCGTGCGATGGCTGCGAGGGGGCTCATGTAGACGTTGAAGAGAGTTGGGCTGAGCGAGGAGCCTTGAGGTACGCCGCAGATGACTTCGGTGGCTTCCGATCTGAACGGGGGGAGGCGGACTCTCTGTGTCCTTCCGGCGAGGAAGGAGGTGATCCACTCCAGTGCCTTCTCCTGGATTCCGACGTTGCTGAGGCGCTGTACTAGGGTGCGGTGGCAGACAGTGTCGAAGGCCGCGGAGAGGTCCAGGAGGATGAGGGCCGCTGTTTCTCCGTTGTCGAGCAGGGCTCGGATGTCATCTGTAGCTGCGATCAGGGCGGTCTCGGTGCTGTGGTTGGCCCGGAAGCCAGACTGCGAGAGGTCGAGGGAGCCGTTCGTCTCGAGGAAGGCGGCCAGTTGCTTGTTGACGGTCTTCTCGATGACTTTGGCTGGAAACGGGAGCAGCGAGATGGGGCGGTAGTTCTTGAGGTCGGTAGGGTCTGCTGATGGTTTCTTGAGTAGAGCGCTGAGTTTGGCGTGCTTCCAGCTCTCCGGGAAGGTGGCGCTGTCGAAGGAGGTGTTGATGATGTCCCGCAGGTGGGGTGCGATGACAGCGTCGGCCTTGTTGAAGACGTGGTGAGGGCAGGGGTCTGTTGGAGATCCGGAGTGGATGGAGTTCATCGTGCGGATGGTGTCTTCGGTGCTGATCGGGGTCCAGGCGCGGAGGGTGGCGGTGGGGGGCGGTGGTTCGGTCGTGGTGTGCGTTGGTTGAGTGCTGAAGCTGTTGTGTATGTCCGCGATCTTGTTGTGGAAGTAGGAGGCGAGGGAGTTGCAGAGGTCTTGCGAAGGGGTGATGTCGTTGTTTCCGGCGTTGGGGTTGGAGAGCTCTTTCACGATGTTGAAGAGTTCCTTGCAGTTGTGTGCGTTGTTGTCCAGTCGTTCCTTGAATGCGGTTTTCTTGGTGGCGCGGCTCCGTCAGCGGCGGCACCGATTTCATTTGCATCTTTGCCGTTAGTGCCATTGAAGACCGCAAGATCTTCACATCCTCGCACTACAGTACCCTGCCAACAGATCTCTGATCCTGAGCCTCAACCACCTTCTTCGATGTTCGCAACTACATCGGAGCATGATACAGATTCGGAGCATGAAGATGACGCCTTTGGGGCAGCACGTAGCCCCTCTGATTTGATAATAAAATGTCAAGACACAGACTCTAATGATGACAATGAACCAGTCTCTCAACAAGAGGAGCAATTCACTCAAGCTCCTGTGGCCACCATTCCTTTGTCCTTAATTTCTAATCTCCAACATATGCTGGACGATTATAATCGCTGTTTTCCTGCGACACCGCAGACTACACCTGCGCAATCTCCCGCACCTGTAGCACTACCTCCACCTGCATTGCCGCCTATCGTACCACCTGCACCTTCACAGGTTCATAGATCTATAAGCATCCATACCACTATATACCCGCAGGATGCGGATGATGAGGAGGCGAATGCAGAACGTGAGGACAACACGGATGAGGAGGCAGGTGACCAGGATATGGCCGAATGGGATAATTATCGGGCGCAGACGCCCTCTCCTCAACCTGGTACCTCGAGTGAGTCTCCACCAGTAGATATCGCCAGTTTCCATCTTTTAATGGATAAAGCGGCTCAGCGTTTCAAACTCCCACGATCACAACGCGAGGAGGATTTTTTCTTTATGACTTTAAGGAGGTACACACAATCCCTATTATTGATTTTGTTTGGAAAGAGGGCATTAAACTGATGAATGCTCCAAACTCCTTACCTGCTCAAATTCCGCGCCTTGAGAAGAAGTACAAGGCCCCAACTGGTTCTCCAGCTTGCCTGGTTTCTCATCCCAAGCCGGACTCTGTCGTGACTCAGGCCGCACAGCGTAGAGCACGGAATCCGGCGTCCCAAATCACAGCCCCTCCAGACAGAGAGGGTCGACGCTCGGATGCAATTGGCCGCAAGTTCTCAACCATGGTCTCCACGTCTGTCCGAGCAGCCAATGCCTTAGCCATTTTGGGACGTTTTGACCGGCAGATGTGGTCAGACATTGCAGATTACATAGCACTCATACCTGATGCTTCCAAAGCTGACGCACTACAGATTCTCCGCGATGGTCAAAGGGCATCGGAAGAAATCATCGATTGTGCAGTCGATATGGCTAACACAGGTTTCCGCCTCCTGGCAAGTGCGGCAGCACTCCGACGGCAAGGCTGGCTGAAGTCCACCTCCTTCCGGCAGGAAGTCCAAGCCAGAATACTGGATATGCCATATGATGGAGAATCATTATTCGGATCCCATATCGATGATGCCCTTGAGTCCATCAAGAAGGACACCGATACAGCGAAGTCCTTGGGCACGCTACAATATCTTAAGCAGTCCTTTCGAGGTGCGCGCGGACGCGGCACTTCTTCCAACTTTCGAGGTGGGCAGCAATACCGTTCCTACAATCAGAGCGGCCAACGTTACACGCCCAATCAGCAGTCTCGACAACAACCCTCCAAAACATACAGAGGAAAGTCGTCCTATCGTGGCGCAAATCAGAAACGTCAATGACTCTTGCCACTCTCAAACTGTTGGAGGACGAATCTCTCGGTTTTATTCCCAGTGGTCCTCGATCACCTCGGACCGCTGGGTTTTGGACATTGTCAAACGGGGTGATACCCTGGAGTTCACAGAGATTCCTCCTTGCACCCCACCTCGAGGCCCACCTCCTCCACATCTCGAGGAGCTTTACCATCAGGTCCGTCTTCTTGTGTTAAAAGGGGCAGTCGAAGTGGTCCCGAAACATCTAAGAGGGAAGGGTTTTTACTCTCGTTTTTTCCTCATACTCAAGAAGAACGGGGATTGGCGACCTATTCTGGATTTGAGGGCTCTCAACCAGTTCCTAAAGTCTCAATCATTCCGTATGCTGACGCTCCTGGAAGTCCTGCGTCTTCTATCCAGCGAGGATTTTATGACCACCATAGATCTTCAAGACGCGTACTTTCACGTTCCAATAATCGAACAACATCGCCAGTACCTACGTTTCAAAGTGGGACCAATACATTTTCAGTTCAAAGTTCTACCCTTCGGACTGCGTTCAGCTCCTCGTGTATTCACGAAGATACTGGCCCCGTTGGTGGCTCACCTGCGTCTACAAGGAGTTCAGGTCTTTCCCTATTTAGACGATTGCCTTCTCAAGTCTCAATGCCACCATCAGCTGGGTCGGGACACACACCTTTGCCAGCAGGTGTTTCAATCTCTGGGGTTGACCATCAACGTCGAAAAGTCACAGTTTGCACCTCTGCAGACCAGATCCTTCCTGGGAGCAGTCCTAGACACACGCAGCTCTCAAAAGCGTTCGTCTCAAACGAGCGGCGTCTGAAGATACTTCGTCTGGTCTCACTCATTCGACGAAAACAGTCCGTTTCTGTTCGGACGTTAAAGTCATTCTTGGGAATGGCTTCGTCTTGTATCGCACTGATCCCAAATTGCAGGTTGCGCACCCGTCCTATTCAGGAAGAACTGGACTTACAGTGGCGGCGTCAGGTCTCCGGGTCCTTCAACGACCTAGTTGCCGTCACAGCCCGCATGAAAAGGAGCCTGTTTTGGTGGGCGCAGCCTGCGAATCTGGAAATGGGTGTGTCCTTCCTCGATCATGCTCCAGACCTTACGCTGACGACAGACGCCTCCCTGGAGGGGTGGGGCGCTCACCTCCAGGGCCTCTCCATCAAGGGCAAGTGGTCGCCGACGCAGTGCACGTGGCATATCAACAGGCTAGAAATGATGGCGATCTTTCTAGCGCTCAAGTCCTTCCTCCCAGTTGTTCACGGGGAGTCAGTGCTAATCCAAACGGACAACACCACCAGTATGCACTACGTGAACAAACAAGGAGGGACCAGGTCTCCACCTCTGTCTCGCTTGGCCCAGTCAATCTGGGATTGGGCTCTCCGCCATCACATCACCTTGACAGCGGTCCACCTTCCGGGCGTGTCAAACCTCCTGGCGGACTCGTTGAGCAGGTCCACTTCCTCAACACACAAATGGGAACTGCACCAACCGACTCTGGATCATGTGTTCCGCCAATGGGGTCACCCAGATCTGGATCTCTTTGCAACGCCAGAGAATCGGAAATGCCCGTCTTATGCAAGTTGGCATCCCCACCCAGGGTCCTGCGTGAATGCCCTTTTGATCAGCTGGTGCGATCTATTTGCTTACGCTTTTCCGCCGCTCCCATTAATACAGCGGGTACTGTGGAAGATGCGGAGGCAGCCCTGCCACATCCTGTTGATCGCACCTCGTTGGCCCAGACAGGCATGGTTTACGGAACTGCTTCTAATGTCCCAGTGCGAGCCCATTCCTCTACGTCCTCGTCTAGACCTACTGACTATGGACAAGGGTCTAGTGTGTCATCCAGATCCCTCGACGCTTCAATTGTGGGCATGGAACCTGAGCACCTTGAGTTCGCGGACTTGAACATATCCCAGGAGTGCAGAGACATTCTAGCTCATGCCAGAGCTCCATCTACCATCAAGACTTACAAACTTAAATGGAAGCGTTTCTGTCATTGGTGCGCTTCAGCCAATATCCATCCCATCCATTCCACTCCTGAGCAGCTCCTTCCATTCTTTTTAAGCCTCGCTCAGTCAGGAGTCTCTCATTCTACGCTGAGAGTTTTCTTAGCTGCAATATCTCGTTTCCGGCATGATGGCTCTTCATCCCTCTGTTCAGCACGAGTTATACGTCAATTTTTCAAAGGGCTCTTCCGCAAGTTTCCACCTGTGCGTCGCCCTCCGCCAGCTTGGCACCTCAATGTGGTATTATCTCAACTTATGAAGTCACCATTTGAGCCTATCCATAAGGCCAATATCAAATTCATCACCTGGAAGGTTGCACTTCTTCTGGCCTTGACCTCATCTTGTCGCGTGAGCGACCTTCACGCTTTCACTGTCAAACCGCCTTATCTACAGTTCAAACCTACCGGAGTGGCACTTCGTACCAACCCCTCTTTCCTACCTAAAGTACCTACGGATTTTCATTTGAATGAGCCTGTGTTCCTTAAGACTTTCTTTCCGGACCCAAAATCTCCGGCGGAGCAGCGCCTCCATTCTTTGGACATCAAGCGATGTCTTAAATTTTACATTGCAAGAACTGCCCCTTTCCGCAAGTCCGACCAACTATTCATTGCATACGGACGACTGCGCAGGGGACATCCAGTTTCCAAGCCGACTGTTGCCTGGTGGCTTTCCTCAGCCATTGCCTTCTGCCACCAACAAGCGGGCAGACCCTTGCAGTCTTCAGTGAGGGCTCATTCTACGAGGGAGATGTCTTCATCCACCGCCTTGTTTGCTGGTGTGCCACTTCATCAGATTTGCCGTGCAGCGACATGGTCCAGCAGGCACACCTTCACCAAACATTACTGTTTGGATGCCATCAATGAAGCGGATACCGCAGTGGGACAGGCAGTGCTTCGCCATCTTTTTCAGTAAGGTGAGCCTCTGTTCCCTCCTCCTTATTATTTCCTGTGATTGCTTTGATGTTTTATGACTGTATTATTATTATTATAGTATTGTCTTGATTTCTTCTTCATATGCTTAGCAATCTCAGTTCTAGGAGGTTACTGCTTTCTATTCTATTCAAGCATGTGAATCTATGAAAGACACCCCTAATACTGGAGAAGAACAATTGTTACTTACCTGTAAACAGGTGGTTCTCCAGTATTGGTGTCTTTCATAGATTCACATGCGACCCACCCTCCTCCCCTCAGAGGCTCTCTTCTCCTCATGCAATCTTAGTTACTTTGTGCTACGAAAATCTGAGGGCTTGAGCTTCTGAGGAGAAGGTTCTAGAGGGTGCTGGCGCCTGATTGGCTGCAGTTTGGACTAACATAATGACACTAATGTGTTACAAATGTTTTTTTCTCTTTACCTTGCATTCCTATGTAGGAATCGTTTTTAGAGGATTTCAGTTGTATTTCCTTTCTTTTTTAGGTCTCGCGCCTGCGATGCATATGGCGTAGCCATATGCATCGCGCAGGCGCGATACTATAGTTGCGGAGTCTGCTTCCCAGGAGACAGGAGATGTCACGCGCACGCTCTGGAAAGCGATCGGCGCCGGCCGCGCGCGCGCGTTCCCAATCTCCTGTCTCTCTGGGAAGCACACAAGCAAGCCCAGCAAGCCCCGCCAAGGCACCACGAGCACGTCCCACGTGGGCGCCTACCACGAGGACAACGGCAGCAGGGTAATGCTTTTTTATTTTTATTCTTGTCAGAAAGGAAGCGGCGTGAATGAGGACGCTGAAGCAGCGTGATGCGCATCACGTTGTAGGCACTGCTGAGCTGAGGAGAGTTTACCGGCAGGCATGGCTCAATAGGAAAAGCTCCCCTTTGAGATGGCTTCTGCCAGGGACGGGACAGGAGGAGTTGAATGGACCCTCAGCCCAGCCAGCCGCAGACGCGCTTTTTATGCACACCTACCTGATTTCCCGCTGCAGACAAATAATTCCCTTTGGACGGCATTGAATGGAAAATGTAAAGTTTCTCTTCAGGACAGCCTATATTTGTGATGGATGTTTTAAAAATATATTTAGAAAATTGAATTGCAAAATGAACGCATGGCCACATTTCTTTTTATTGAAGTGAGGCTACCCGGTCTCCGTATAATCCAATTTAGGAGAGTTTTGAGCTTGCTTGCTACTCTCGACTTTTGGCGCACAAATTAAATAAATGATTTTCCAGGGCGACTGTTATCACCTGGTTCAACCTACCTACTGCATTCACCTCTCTGCTAAACAGGAGGGCGCTAGGTAGAGGTGGCATCAGTCAACTTTAATATGCCTACAGGAACGTCCGTTCGAGGAGGCATGCAACTTACTCAAACGTGTATTAGTTACATCTATGTAAGCTATCTCATTGCACAGATGTAACCCCTTCTTTTTGAGTTATACTACCAAATGCATATTGAACATCACTTTATTTGGCATAAAATTGCATTGATTTTTTTTTTTTACTTGCGTCCTTTGTGGACGTGTAGTGTGGAATTGGCTGGGGAACTACAGCGGGTGCTTAGAGGAAATACCAAGCCTGGAGGAAAAGGGTGCCATTGGAGAGATCTCTCATAGTGTACTTAAGGCATTTTCCCAGCTATACTTTTTTGGGGGGAGTCTTTTGTGTCACAGTGCCCATAAAAAACAGGTGTGGAAACCAGTAAATCTTTTTATGATACCCTTTGGCTAGAAAAAAAATCTGTCCTCTGCAGGTAGCAGTGCTATTCTTTGCAGAGGCCACCTAACCATTATTCTAGGAGAAAATGCCCCAATTTCGGGTGCACTCATTTCCAAATGATGCTACATTGTGTAGGAAATGAAGTGATATAAAGTGCCTGCAAGCAACGAACAGAGTATGCTACAACCATCCCGGTGTTACCTCCTGCTCTATGCAGTGACTGGAGTTGGTGAAAATATTAAATTAATAAAGTTACTAAATCCATAATTTAAAAAAAAAAAAATTCACCTGTCCAATTTCGCTCTGCAGACAAACTTGAGAATCTTTGCTTCTTGGGTTCTCCTTGGCCAAACAAGTTCCAAGGAGAACTAAACCGTATACGACGAAGGCAGTATGTTTGTGGTTTGTTCAGATCTCTCAGGGTCTCGTTTTGCTTCTGAAAACAACACAAAATGCAGAAGCTTTGAGATTGGAGAGTATTTACTATGTTTATTGACATTTGAATAGTGCCTTGTTCTATTAGTGTGTTACTGTCGTCCTTTCTTGATCTGCATGTCCTTTTCCTAAGATTCCGGAATTTCCAATTTTCACTTCTTTTTGGTTGCTAGTGCATAGCTGTGTGTGGTTAGGAATAATGTGTTTGTTAGGAGACACATTTACTAATGGCTGCTGTTATTTAATATTGAAGTTATGTGTGTTCTATCCATATAAAGATTATACTGTTGTATGGGCATTGATAGATGTGCCCAATGACTCTACTGTTTTTCGTTGACCTAGTTGGTCCGTCGCCCATTTTGAGGCCAGTGCAAACTGCTTTTAAGATAGGCATTGCCAGCAAGGTATATAGCTAGGATGTACATATGAAGACTACTTCAAAGTTGTATGTTGGTATGGTGAGGAAAAAGTGCTCTTGAGATGGCAGTGCAGGGCCACAAAATGCACCAACTCATGAAGAAGGGATGCAGTCATCACCAAGTATGTACTGCCCTTCATTCCATGCGCATGTTGCCTGGTACTCTGTCACATCTGGTGACGCACTCAGATGTAATATGTAGCTCATTGGTGCTATTCAGAGCACATATGTGTTTATTCATACATGTGGCTTGCAAGCAGTGTTTTTGGGAGACTTCATACTCACTCTGCATTTGCTCTCCAAGTTCATCGGATAAGTATGACACAATAGATCATGTTGGCCAGCTACCAAATATGGCATACATGTAACAGTGGCTAATGTGCCTTGAAGCTCTACAGACCTTCACTTCATGTTATCCTCCCAGTCCACTCTTTAGAGACCTGTCTAGTGCTTAACGTATGTCAGTTGCTGCTGGTGATGGTCCACGGGACTCATTTACTCATTTTTGGGAACTAGAACTTATTTTTCAAACTCATACTCTGACACAGAGCAAGAGAGAGAAAGGTTAGAAAACAGACGAAAGAAGGAGGAACATCGGAAATCAGTGATAAGGGAGAAAGCAGGAATGAAAAAGAATCTACAACAGTGAAATAAAGCGAGAGAAAGTGTAGCAGTCTGGAAGAAAGAGCAATAAGATGGAATCAGAGCTAAGCTGCCTTGTTATTTGGCAACCCCGTCATTTGGCAGCACCGGTGGCAAGTCCCTACGAAATTCTTTGGATCAATCCACTTATCTTTTCACGAATTAGGGACTGGGGCTTTCAAAGTACTCCAAGAATTTACAGTGAAGCTCTCGGTCACTAAAGCCTGTTTGAACTAGCCCCGAAGGCAAGGGAGTGTTGTGTCATAAACGACTGGTTGTGCCTGTTATCAATGGTAACCAGAGTGTTCATTGTGGTTAGATTCTGAAGAGCAGTTCTTTAAGTGGAAACCAAGATTCTAGGAACTGACTCAACTATTAGTGGTATTTTATGTTCCTATTCAGATTTTCTTCTATGTACAAGTTTTAGATGTGTGCCTTCTTAAACCCCTAATTGTCGAAAAAGGAAATGCAGTATATTCAAGGTTGTAGCTATCAATGGAGTGGCAGGAGCAGTGGCACCGAGGCCCAGAGGCTCGAGGGACCAACTGAACCCTGCTAATTATGGAGTTTTCTTCTCAACCAGTGTCCAGAGGGCATTTTTTTGTGTGCACTAGAGCCCATGGCACCGTTACTACTCCGCTGATTACATCAATAGGCACATGCTGAATCGAGGTGGGCAAAATTTGAATCTCACCCAAGATGATTACAATCTTAGCGATTCGCGAAGGTCGATACATTTTGTAAACTTTGTATGTCTTTGCCAGTTGGTAGATATTCCTTCTTTAAATTTTTTTCCACTAGAAGGTTCTCACAAGACATTTTTTGCAAGAGAAGAAAAGTGGATTTTGATGAGAATGTTTGCACAAAGCCTACTATATGGGATATTTTTCTTGCATTCGTGTTGTAAACTGCCCTGCCGTCACAAATGCCGCCTAAGTTTGGAAATGTTGCACCAGGTTTCCGAGGGAAAATCTTCACGCCTTTACATCATGACTCCTTTTTGTCTGTGAAGTGGCCTGACTGAATACTCAATGTTGATGATGGTTAGTTACACCTTGGGGAGCAGGAATAATATTTACCTTTAAATAGCGATTTAAGTGACACCTGCCATTTCTAAGAGCTTTTAAAAAAATATTTTTTTCTACTACCCAATGGAATGTTATGCAATGGAGTTATAGGGCCTCTCACTTAATTTTGCGCAGCCTTCATTCCCCTTATTGTCTTTAATACTGATGGACGTTGGGTACCAAAGCCAGGATTTCTGTACTCTTTCAAAACAGATAACACTTTTTAGGTCTCGCCTAGACGAAAGCAAAAGCGAAGCTTTTGCTGTCTAGGGAGACAACTTATGTCGCCACTTTCCGGGGAATGTAGACTGCAGACTGTGACGAGCTTGTCCTCCTGGAGATTGTAGCTCGTGAGCGCGCACGTCGCGTCGCCGTCCCTGCTATTCCCATGCACAGAAAGGCTCCCGCACGCATGCGCACATACACACACTGCATACACACACACACACACGCACCCCCCCCTTTAACAGACACACGTGCAGACAGACACGCACGCACAGACACACTACAACAGACACACGCGCACACCCCACCCCCACTCACCCCTCCTCCTCCGCAACACACTCACCTGTTCTGGCGGTGCTCGGCGTGCCTCTCGGGCGGCGGTTGCGCTTTGCGGGGCACTCTCACCACATGAGAGCCCCGCCTTCTTCATGCGCCCGGCCGCTCTTCACCCGGTCCCCCATCTCGTGACCGGGACTCGATCAGGAGCCCTCGGGGCTCCTCGGACAGTGGCTTCTCTCTCGCGCCGCGATGGGGGTGGGACTTCCGGTTGGGGCCGCGCTGCGATTGGCCGGCTGCCCAACCGCTTCCGGGTCGTCGCAGGCAGCGCGGCGGCCCGGCGGGAAGCGGGAACTTGAAGAAACTCCGCTGGAACACACATTCCAGCATGTAGCAAGCAGCAGCTACAACAACGCAAAGTGTTTTTTTTTTCTTTTTTGTGTATGAAAACACTTTGAAATATGTGCGCTACCAGTTGTAGAAAACCTTCTCAGTGCAGAGCGATAACGTGCAGCATTAACACCAAGCCTTCACATTTTAAAGAACGACACCTTTTTTAAAGAGGCCGTCATATTTTGACGAACTCTCGTTATTTACCGAATCACATGCTCATGCTGCTGCCTGGTTTGTCTACATGCACACAGGCAGAATCACTCGGTACAAAATGGCTCCTGTTCACTCGTCAGTACGGTCTTGCGCCGCCCCACCTTCCCCCTGCCAAATACATTCATTCCAAATACTGCTTATTTTTATATCAGACTGACTTCTCACATCTGGGATAGCAGGGGCACCTTCCACAGTGATTAGTGCTTCACAAAAAATAATTCTCGGCTAGCGCTCAGAAGTCTTGAAGCTTTGATTGAATGACACTGCAGTTTGATGCCCCGCTCGTCTTTGATGCTATGCGTTCCAGACACTGATTTTATTAAGACTCACTTGGAGCTCTAAACTGTCACTTGATCTTTCTTTGGGTCATTTCGTTTGCCCGGAAGGACTAACATATCTGTGAAACCCTCTTCTTTTATAGTTTGAGCATCGTCTTCGTTTAGCAGGATAACATTATATATTTGAAAATACAAATATCCGGGAAGAGCAGAGAGCAAATCTCCGTGATGTTGGGCATTCTCCTATCATAAAGGAAGCGTGTTGGTGGGACCTGTGGCATCTAACGCATCATTTAACCCTATATGCGTGGGCACCTACCACAAAAATGTATAGGATGAGTTTGTTCCGTTCCCGTTTTTAATTTGATGTAAAACTCAAATCACTGCACACTCTCTACTACACACTCTCTACTACAGTCACTACTCTCTACTACACACTCTCTACTACAGTTACTACTCTCTACTACACACTCCCTACTACAGTCACTACTCTCTACTACACATTCTGCTACACACTCTCTACTACAGTCACTACTCTCTGCTACGCACTCTACTCTCTACCACACACTCTACTACACACTCTACTACACACTCTCTACTACACACTCTACTACACACTCTCTACTACAGTCACTACTCTCTACTACACACTGTACTACACACTCTCTACTACACACTCTACTACAGTCACTGCTCTCTACTACACACTACTACACACTCTCTACTACAGTCACTACTCTCTACTACACACTCTACTACACACTCTCTACACACTCACTACTACAGCCACTACTCTCTTGTACACACTCTATACTACACACTCTCTACTACACACTATCTACTACAGTCACTACTCTCTACTACACTCTCTACTACACACTACATTATACACTCTACATTACACACTCTACATTACACACTCTCTACTACACACTCTCTACTACACACTCTCTACTACACACTCTCTACTACACACTCTACTACACTCTACTACACACTCTGCTACACACACGCTCTACTACACACTCTACTACACACCCTCTACTACTCTCTACTACTCTACTACACATTCTCTACTACTCTACTACACACTCACTACTTTCTACTACACTCTACTACACACTCTCCACTCTCTACTCCACACTCTCTACTACTCACTACTCTCTCTACTACTCACTCTCTACTACAGTCACTACTCTCTACTACACTCACTACTACACACTCTACTACACACTCACTACTCTACTACACACTCACTACTCTCTACTACACACTCTCTACTACACACTCACTACTCTCTACTACACACTCTACTACTCACTTACTACTCTCTACTCATTCTCTACTACTCACTACTACTCACTCTACTACTCTCTCTACTACTCACTCTCTACTACTCACTCTCTACTGCTCATGACAATGCCATTTATTTATCTGTTTCCAAAACCAACACATAAATAAAACATTTGTCATTTACAATGCCAAAAGCGCTAACTTTTGCAAAGGCGAGACCGTTGCATTGTAAATGCTTGTCTTGTATTATGTTTATATATATATATGTATATTTAGCATTATTGCTATTTTATTTACCGTGGGACTCCCACTTCGACGACGGGGAATATTCAAGCATGTGAATCTATGAAAGACACCAATACTGGAGAACCACCTGTTTACAGGTAAGTAACAATTGTTCTTGTGCCTCCTGTTTTTCTCTTGCCACCTCCCCCTCTATAGAATCCGTGGATTGAGTAACCTCTCTGTGGACTTCTGCCATGCACGTAACCGTGCTCTTTTTTGTCTCCGAATGTGTCCTTCCTGGCAGTGTGGGGGGGTTTAAGGGATCTCTTTCGTTGCTGGTTGTTATCGGGGTTTGATATAAACTCACAATCTCTGACTGGGGGGCCCTTGCGATGCCCGACTGGCGAAGTCTTTCCGGGGAACGCACATTGATTATGCCCCCCAGAGATGATAGTAAAACACCGGGTCCGTGGAAAGGCGTCGTTCCGTGATAGCAATCTCGTGTTCAAGCACGGAACTGGCCCTGGTTATGAACTGATCAAGGGTTCCCGCACGTACCCAAATCCTGCTCCTTTCCTCCCTCTTCACTCCCGTGCTGTCATGCTAAATCAGTTTAATTGCCGCTACTGGGGGCAGGGGTCATTACAGTGGGCACAAGTGCTTATCTTAGGGGCCACTTACTGAAAGAGCACCTCCACCATTAAAATCCGGCACCTCAGAGGGGGGCCCAGCCCAGTCTCTCCCTGTCTCGAACGGGCTCAAACGGGCCCACCCTTGGCCCGGGCTTCGCTCAGCGCGCGTTCCGCGCAGCGGAGGTGACGTTGTTCTTTAATAGCCAACAGGCGATATGCGGCAGGTGTGGCGTGTTCTCTTGCCCCCTGGGACCTGGAGTCCCTCCACAGTTCGCTCTGGTCCTCACAGTTCAGGGCAAAACAACAGCGGTATAATATAGTTACTTTTAGTGGTTTTAGCCAGACTATATCTATTAGTCCGTTACTGTGATATTCACATTTTTCTTCCACCTGCTGCTCCGGCATGTATCAAGGGGCAATGTTTCAGCCCGCTTCAGCCATTGGTTGAATTCACTATGAGTTGTGGCATGCTTCCCTTTCACAAGGAACATATCAACACACAAATTAGTTCCCCTCAGTGCCACTGAGTACTATGCAAATGTGTAGTTTTACTTTAGACCCAAAAATATTTTTTGCCTGGACACTGAGGCGGCTTGGCATATTTACAAACAACAAAGCTTTACAAAAACCATGACAGAACCAGAATTGCCAGAAGGCTGGCTGCCAAACTCCAGACCTAATTGCTTTGCCAATGCTTGTTTATTAACTGTCCTCCCAGGACAGCTATAGACAGTGCTGCCAAATGCCAGTGTCATCGATACCTACTACCATCACACACCAATAATTCCGACAATTCAATCTCATCCAATAAAAATGCAAGGTCGTTGAGGCCGCGAGAATGGTTTGGATGCCCCGATATCTTTTTCTTTTTATTTTTTTTATGCACATTGATTCGTTACATACTGTTGCGGATGTGCTCTATTACAAAAATAGACAGAGAACTCCATCATATGCTGGACTGCCAAAAATAAGTGCAGGTGATGAGCACTGGCAAACAATCGCACAAATTAAGCACTGATATTATTAGCCCCTCACCCCTGTCCTTGTTACATACGAAGAGACCCACCTGTCCTGAGCACTTCTCGTCTTATCCAGAAGCTACAGACCCGGGAAATGCAAACGTCTCCTTTGTTAGGAGTTCAGTCCTGAAAGTGGCTGCAAAGTCAGGGGGGCGCTTTTGGAGGAATAATTTGTAGAAAACAGTAAATGCGCTTGAAAGTTTTAGCCAAACTTGTTACGTCCAAGTGTAGCCCGATCTCACTCCTAAACTGCCCTTCTCCGGAAATTAGACTAAAGATCTGGATTGCTCATCCAATACATGCCTGACTGCCACTTTAACCTCTTAGCACTCTCACAGACCTCACCTCACGTAAACTGCCCCATGGCCTGGATACAGACAGCGTTAAACTTCCCTCAGTGCTACAGAATTGTCCTGTACACTCTTAAACCTGACCACAATTTTAACTGTTTTATGCCATATGTGGAATGGATCATTGCACCTCGTAAAGCACTCTGAAGTCTAGTGCCAAGGTCATGATCGCGCTACATCAATAAGTTCGGCCTGGGTGTGAGACTGTTGTGGGCTTGTCCTATTTACAGGAGGCTTCACCCCTTCCCATGGCCTTATACTGTGCACGATTATTGAGCCCTGGGTTGTCAATTATTGCAAAAGGCTTATAAAGAATGTTGTTCTATCTTGCCATGGGTGGAAAATTGAACATCTTCCAGCTACTGGTGATAACAGCACAGGTGCACAAATTCAGAGGTATAAAAAAGATTGCAAAGTCATGTATAATCTGCCAATGTCATCTTGTTTTGTAAATATTGTACACCACTGTCTATATACGGGGCTACTGGAAGTATGCGGTTCCTTGTCTGCAGCATTTACCTCATAACAATAGATTTATTGCACTTATCACATAATCATCCGTCTGCTGAAACAGATTACAGAAAAACAGTTTGTAACTTAAGCAGGTAAAAAGATACTGGGAAAAAAACCCTCGCGTGGTGCTACTCACTGTCGGACCCTGTGGAAAGGTTTGCTGGCCAGTTTCCAGTTGCAACTGCTTGTATACTTTAGTGTATTCCGGTCCTCAACTGCTACTAGGGACGTGAAACATTTGCTGAGATAGCGCTGTGATTTAAAGTAAACTAGTGAGACAATGATAAAGGAAATATACTGCATTATTGGCCTTTACTTGAGGCACAATTTAGTCAACTCTGCCGCACAATCTGATCCTTCATTGCTGCATTAACATGAATTCTATTTCAAAGGCACACAATCAACCCTGCAGCTCTGCGCTATTAAAAAAAAAGAAACGCAGAGTCTCAAATATGACTTGTGTTTTCAGAATCTCAAAGCACACGTCGTGTTTGAAACTCTGCATTTCTTTTTATAATAGCGCACGGCTGTGGGGCTGATTTTGGGCTTTTGAGATTGTGTTCATGTTAATTGCAGCGCCCGTGTGCGCTGAATTCCATTTCAATGGCACACAGTCAACCTCGCAGCAGTGCACTATTAGGAAAAGGAATGCAGAGTCTCAAACACGACGTGTGCTTTCAGATTCTGAAAGCACACGTTGTGCTTTAGATTTGCTGCATTCCTTTTCCTAATAGTGCGGGGCTGAATGTGGGCCTTTGTAAAAGTATTCATGTTAATTGCAGTGCATGACGGCACTGCGATTAACACGAATACTTTCACAAAAGCCCACAATCTGCCCCGCAGACTTGTACTATTAAGAAAATAAATGGAGCAAGTGCCAGAGCCACTTGCTGTTGAACGCTAGCCCTAGCGGGATGTGGTGTGTGCGCGCTAAATATGACACACTGCGCGCTTGGGATGAATTCAGTGCGCGCGTGCATAAGCGCGCTCGTTATAGGGAACAGTGCCTGTCATCATAAACATATATACCTTTGAATGTTCAGCCAGAGCCTGTATTCTAGTTCAGTTGGATCAGAATTCTTCTGCCAGGCAGTTGCATTCTCCTTGAACGAGGGCGCACTCCTGTGGGTTTCTGCTTCTGGAAATAAACGAAGTTGAAGAAAAGTACTCCTCAAATTTCCGACTTCTTCATTTCGACTCACTTTACATCTAATTATCATCACGACTGGCACACAGAACTCAAGGGGTTCCACATTCAATCCTTGGACTATGCATCTTGTCTTTGTAGAAAGTTTTGAAGGAATGTCACGGCGTGAGGTTGTGCCTTCTTGCTGTGAAGCATACATGCACGCATGCCCTGACCTCACGTTGAAGGTCAGGGCGAGTTAATAAAGAGAGATGAACCCTGCCCATGCACGGGTTCTCAAAGCGGACTTAAACCAGCACCTTGGCATACTGTTTCAATTATTTAGCGCAAGCGCCCTAAGCCTCACGTCTGCACCTGGGCCATTAACACAGCTGCCTCACATGCCAGGAATGCCATGGGGAGCAAAAAAACTATGGATTTGGGCCCGAATCTCTGTACTGGGGTGAATGTATGACATTGTTCTGCATTCTGTCCATCAATTGTTCTTGGTATGCCTAAACGTGGTTCCTGTGCTCTTCATGAACTCAGTGGGGGTTGTGTAGTGCACTCTGAATTTTCTGTTATGTTTTAAAACCTTAACAAATCGATCCTGTGCTCTCCATGCCACTGGAGTCAAGCTATTCCGGCTGATGAGGGGTGAATCCCTGAAACCCGTCGTAGGATGCTTGTTTCCAGTCCAGGGAGAACCTGGCCTGGCAGTCAAACTGGAATGGCATGGGGCGCAAAAAAAACAATGGATTTAGGCCCAGATCTCTGTACTGGGGTGAATGTATGACATTGTTCTGCATTCTGTCCATCAATTGTTTTGTAGGTCTCGCCTATTAATCCTTCAAGGGTTAATAGAGTATTGAGGGCAAACCAAGGTCTGAAACCATCGCGGATTTCAGACAGTTCGTGTGGTGCAATGGTGCGGAACGCGCCTCCACATCAAAGCCATCAGCCTCCCTCCCACAGGCAGCTCGGCCTCAGGCATTCACCCCAGCGCGTGCTCTGCCTCACTTCTCCTCCCCCCCAATTACATCCCTGCTGTTTTTTCACTTCTTTCACGGCCGTGCTTCAAAGGGATCAGCTCCCCCGTCTCCTGCTTTAAGTAAAAGCTTCTTTCAGCGCTTTTTTTTGTTCTGTTGCATCAGCTGTGAAGAACTACATCCAGCCAGAACCTTTAATTTCTACTATTTTCTTTGTGAGAGCATGGACGCACAGTGGGGTCAAACCCAACACCAGTCGTCTGGTAAAGAGTACGAATGCCTTCCAAGAGCGGCTGCGTCCCTTTTAAGGCTAATAAAATAAGTTCCACAAAGATGGGTTAGCATTAACATTTTATTTCAAGCGCCACTATGACCAAGATTGCAGCAGTGTACAGAGCGCTATCAAAACAAGCTATTATTATAATCAGTTCCGCTCTGTGATACTTCCTGGATTGATGCCAGCAAAACGCTTCATTGTTTTACACGCACAAAGCTTAGGCTCGGCATTTCATCTGCCTGATGTCTAACAATCAAGTTTATTTTGGGTAAAAGCCCATAAAGCTTAAAACACAAATAAAATACAAAAAAATGTATCGTTCAGAAGAAAGAAATTAAAACCGCCGCACAATAGACAATTACCATCCAGGTGCTCACCTTATAGGGTCTTGCTAATTCACCGCAGTCAACGGATCTCCTGAATTTTGTAAAATGGGAAAGTTTGTCTTAAATTGGAGACGTGGACTAGTGTCTTAAACCCGAGTTGGGAACCAGGAGATCGGCTGTCCATAAGCTGCTTTCCCACTAAGCCAGGAACATTGTGTGATGCTGGGCAAATCACTTCATCTCAATGTGCTTGAAACAGTTTAAAGGTGTAACCCAGCGGTGTGTTTTGGTGTATAGCCCAGTTCATATCCTCCCCCCCCCATTCACATCCTAGTTTCTGTAATCGGGGTTTACCTGGTCCTACACATCATTTCTGTGCTACATACTGCTCCTTGTGATCTTTAAGATGCCCCTGCTACATTATACACACATTTTTATAAAATTCACATAAATGCCACATTACATTTCTCAGGATAGTGTTTTAATTCGATGTTTACGTTTAATAATTGCTTCCAGGGTGAACATTCCAAAAGACCTCCTCTGCATTTCTCTCCTGAACTGTTCTTTAATAAGTAATCAGAGGTTTAAATAAATCTACAATTTGTTAAAAGATGCGCAATAAAGAAGTTGAGCATTTCACATTCAGCGCTAGCTATCGGACATTGATTCTGTGTAAATCACTGCTTTCTAACTGCAAGGCCCTCATATAGAAAAAAACACTAAAAAACACTAAAATCTACCCTTGTGAGGCAGTATTAAGTCTAGTGAACGCCCTCAGTCTGCCAAACAGGTGTGTTTACTTTGTAGCTAAGTTTGCGCTATAGCAATTTCTCTTCATTACTTACACATACCACCATTCCAAATAATTACACTCTAACACACAATGCCACTCCATGTAATTCCAATTCACTCAGTACCACATAATTACTATCCACATGTTTCCACTGCACCCCATGCCACATATTTCCAATACACAGTTCCCCACCAGACAATTCCACCACACACAATTCCACAACTAACAAGTCCAATCCAACCCACATAATTCCACTCCACACCACATACATGCACTCTATTCCAAACCAAAACACATAGGTAAAAGACATTGCCATTTAGAACACCAATAGCTCTAACGCTTTTAGAACCCCTTATTGATAGGTCAAATCTCACTCTTCTGGGTGATTTTAACTTTCATCTAGAGAACTTCACCTCTAGTGACACCCGGTCTTTGATCGAAACCTTGCGGGCCTACGGCCTGACTCAACTTGTGGATAGCCCTACTTATCTTGCAGGCCATATTCTCGATGGAGTCTTTTCCAATGACCCCAGATTAATGACTGGCCCACCCATCCACCTGGCATGGTCAGATCATTTTGCTGTCCCCATCGAGCTTAAAATTCATCCCAATGCCTTTCCTTGTCCTAACCCCAAGAAATGGGAACTTAGACGTAACCTAAGGGACATTAATAATGAAGCGCTGGCCCCTTTTATGAACAGTCTCAGCTCTCTCTCTAGTAAGACCACTAATTTAGCTGCAGCAGAGCTTTTGAATACCATTACTGGGGCGGTAGATATCATAGCTCCCACCAAACGTCACTACTCTGCCAGAAAGAGTCCCTCTGCTCCCTGGTTCTCTGATAAACTTAGATTGCTGAAACAGGGTTGCAGAAGACAAGAAAGGCTCTGGCGTGCCCGCTTAGACTCTACGGAAAATAAACAACATAAACTCCTTCTAAGGGAATATAAACTAGCCATCATTGAAGAAAAAAAGACATACTTCCTTAATCTGACCACCTCACTGAATTCATCTAGGGATCTCTTTAGGATTATTGATTCCCTCTCTGCTCCGCAGACGGTGGATACCATTGTTGAGTCTCAGGAGCTGTGTAATAAAATGTCTTCCTTTTTTCATACTAAAATTGTAGACATCTACAGCTCTTTGGAACTCCTAAACCAGAAATTGGACCTTCCCTCTCCCCCTCCTTTGACTACTGCAGCTCATGAGCTGGTGGATCCAGGAGTTGGCCTTCTTTCTTTCGCTCTCCTCACCCTTGAAGAGAGTTGCCTCCTCGATAAAATTAAATCTGGTTCCCCATTGGACCCTTGTCCGCTGAAAGTCTTGAAAACCTGTAGGGAGACGATTCTGCCTCCTTTGCTAGAGGTTCTTAACCTTGCCATCACCGAGGGGGGTTTTCCCCTCCCCTGGAAACAGGCAGTGGTTAAGCCCCTCTTGAAGAAAGCATCCCTGGATCCTGCGGTCTTGAAAAACGTCCGACCTATTTCCCTGCTTCCGGCCCCTGCCAAGATTTTAGAGTCTCATCTTAATTTCCATCTTACCACCTTTTTTAATGACTCGAACCTGTTAGATAGTTCCCAACATGGTTTTCGACGAGCCCACAGTACTGAATCCGCCCTTACTGTGGTGATAAATAACATCCGCTCGAAGGTCGACAGGGGCCAGGTCACTCTGCTGGTCCTTCTCGACCTGACGGCTGCCATCGATACCCTATCTCCCTGTGTCCTGGTTTCTAGGCTCAGGGACATAGGTGTGGGTGGCCTCGCTCTCAGCCTTCTAGCCTCCTTTCTCCATCAAAGGGAGCAGAGAGCAAAATTCGGAGACTTTATGTCCCCTGCCACTCCTGTGCAATGTGGGGTCCCTCAGGGATCTTCTTTAAGCCCCATTTTGTTCCACATCTATGTGGCCCCACTTGCCAGGTTAGTGAGATCCTTTGGGTTTGAAGTGTTATCGTATGCCGATGACACCCAAATCATGGTCTCCCTAACACAGCCAGCGAATGAAGTTGCCCTCACCTTTAGATCTTGCATGGAGGCAGTGTCTCGTTGGATGGTCCAAAATTTTCTCAAACTCAACGGAGAAAAAACCGAGGTCTTGATATTTGGGGGTGGCCATGACACCTGGTCCAGGGACTGCTAGCCGGACTCGCTTGGGGACTGCCCTCTTCCCTCCAACGCGGCAGGAATCTGGGGGTCCTGATTGATCCCAATCTTTCCTTCGACCATCAGGTCAGTAGGACGGTGTCCACCTGCTGCGGTATCATCAGGACCCTCAGGAAGATTGGATCTTATCTCTCTACTGAGGCGAGGAAGCAGGCCACTTTGGCCCTGGTCCTGTCAAGGCTCGACTATTGCAACGCATTGTATGCGGGCATGAATAGGAGTCTAATCTATCGCCTACAGAGGATTCAGAATGCCGCAGCTAGGCTGGTTTTAAATCTTCCCAGGCGCTCATCAGCATCCATGGCCAGGAAAGACCTTCATTGGCTTCCTGTCCAGTCTAGGATTGCCTTCAAACTTCTTTGTCTCGCCCATGGTGCTATCCATGGTTCGGGACCAGAAGGTATCAGGTCTCTCCTTGTTCCTTATCTCCCAGGCAGAGCCCTTCGATCTTCCACCAAAAATCTTCTCTTAGTTCCCAGATTTTGTAAGACTAAATGGGGAGGTAGAGCCTTTTCCATCCTGGCTCCTAAACTTTGGAACTACCTTCCCCCTGCTTTGGTAGGGCAATCATCCTTTCTACTCTTTCGAAAGGAGTTGAAAACCCTGCTCTTCCAAGAGGCCTATCTTTAGCCATGGACCTGGTGACCCGAGACTGTTATTTCAATATATGCTTTGTCTGGTGCCTTGATGCCCTTGGGCTAAGTTGCGCCCTATAAATTGCCTTTCATTTCATTTTCCCTCTCACAAATGCGAGACCTATTGCATTGCAAATGCTTGTTTTGCATTGGATGCCCAACAGACACCAAGATTGTTAAAAGAGACTACCAGGCTAGCCTGTGAATTCCAGAAAATCCAATATAACGACAAGCACCCTCAGCAGTTACCCATTATATTCTTGGAGTAGTCACCAGATACCAGAATTGACAGGCATAGAACCGCTTTTACTTTATTGACTTGCCTGTTGTGGGTGTATGGACTTTATTCCGTGTTTTAGACCCAGCCCACGGTTTGGGCCCATCACTCTCAGATAACTGTGTATGGATCAGTCCCTCATAACAAGCTACAAGCGATGAAAGGGCCCAAACCAGAGCTGATGGCAAGGGAAGATAAGACCGGACACGTTGCAAGATAAATGTCAAAACGAGGCTCCGCTCCATTGTTTTCTTCACTTCCTAGTACTGGCAGCACCGCTTCCCACCTTGTCAGAAACTGGATCAGCTAATGGAAACTGCCCACTTTGCCGATGATGCGAAAGGATGGGCAGTGCACAGGATTTAAACGGGAGCGTCTCCTGCTGCGTGCTGGGGTTGCGTGGGAGCTGGTGGAAGGGCACTTAGTTTTGTATTTTTTATTTAGTGCATTTATATAAAGCGCGGACATTACCCGAAGGTGTCAGAGCGCTGTACAATAGAGCCAGTTACGTCACAAGAGAACAGTGGAAACACAATACAACATTACAAACTAAAAATGAAGGTTACATAAACACAAAATCCAACAAAGCACGCAGAAAAGAGAAATGTACAGGAAAAAGAATACTAAACTCGAAGTAGGATAGACAGTCTAGATAGCCCATACTGGACAATGTGTTCGTCAGAGAAATGCCAACTAAAGTTCGTCCTCCTTCACACATACAGCAGCCGTCCGAAGCGCAACGCTGCCGCCACGGAACCGCCCCAACTTAGTGCCTTCCTTCTTCTATGCGCCTGCAGCTCCTACGCGGATACAGCCCGGCTTACATGTATTATCAGTCCGTAATTAGCTCAATTTAGATCACCCGCCAGTTGTGACCCCCCCCCCCCCCCATTTTGCCAGTCAGCAGGCAGAAGGCGGTTCTAAGGCAATGTTTACATACCATAGAAACACGTGCGGAATGAACGACCAATGAGCGCTTCGATATATTGTGCAGCGTACTAGGATTGGACGAAGCGTCGCCAGCGTTCCAATCCCAGGTCACCGTACATATTACCAGCTCCTCCGATTTCCAGAACACGATCAGGCATGGCATTGGCTATTATGCGACCCGGAAGTGCTGTCTTTACGGACAACGGACATTGTGCTGAATGTACGTGCGGTCCGTGTAAGTGGTGGCCATGTGGTTATCTTGGTGAAAAAGATCCGTCCATTTGATAGAAGGAATATTTCAGCGGAGCCAAAATGAAGCTGGTCACCAAGGACATCGAGAAAGACAATACCGGGTGAGGGATTTTGTCCATAGAACCCTAAAAGATGCAAACGTCGACAGTGTTGTCAGTCTCCTTCTCCACTGGAGTGCAGTTTGGCACCGTGAATGGTGTTAGCCGATTATTATACTTCCAGCACGTCTGCCAGACTTCCTATCCGAGGCTTTCTCATTACTGGCATGATGTGCACAGCTGCCACGTTGTCTTGATTTCAGTGTGCTCATATATGGCATTTCAGTGTCTGATGCATAGGCATAGCTGCCACGTTTCGAGTTTGCTTATGTGTGACATTTTCATATTTTCACTCTGCCAGTGAGTGACATATCCTGGCCTATGTGTGACACTTTGTAGTTAACTCAGTTTTTACATCCAACATAACAAGCATTTGTAATGCAATCAGTCTCGCATTTCTGAATGTTAGAGCTATTGACGTTGTAAATTATATATATTTTTGACTTATGTTTGTTGTTTGTAGTGGAGTGTATGACTGTTGTTTGTAGTGGAATTGTGTGGTTTTAATTGGAATTATTAGTTGTGGAATTGTGTGAGGTGGGATTGTGTGGTATGTAGTGTATTTGCGTAGTGGAGTTATGTGGTGTGGTGAAAAGATGGTGAGAGCTGTAAAGAATAGACAGGAACATTGAGAGGAAACCTAGTTTATGCATTAAGTGGTGAATGGCCCCCAGATAGATTAGCCGAAACAGTGTTTGGGGAAGAGAAAGAGGAAGAGAGAATGTTATAGAATCATAAAGAGGCTGCACTTGTGTACGCAGAAGACACAGAAAGAAGATAAGGAGAGTGTGTGTTCAAGGTGTGGGAGATCTCATGGGAAGGGCACATGGGCGGGGAGGTTTTAGGTGGACCTGTACCCAGTACCAGGAAGTACAGGAAGATGGCATGTGTGAGCACGCAGTTTAGGGATGAGACATTGAGTGTAAGGAAGGGATGTGAGGGGGCAATGGAATTGTGAAATTAAAGTTGGTAGTGCGAGGGAGGGGGGAGAGAGGCAGTGTGTGTGTGTGTGTGTGTGTGTGTGTGTGTGTCGGGGAGATGATGGGGATTGTTGAAGTGTGATGTAGAGATGGGTTGTGTTGGTATTTGATGTTGTGGAATTGCATGATGTGTGGTGTGGAGTTGTGCAGTGGAAATAAGTTGCATGGGTTGCTGTGGTATTAAGTGCATAGTAATTAAATGGTATGAACTGTAGTGGAATCATGTAGAGTGGGATAGTATCTACTGGATTTAAATATTTGGAACGGTATTTGTTGGTGAATTGTGTTTTGAGTGTCCAAATTGTATTGCAGTCATCCTTAAATCACAAGGTTATAAAATGAAATGTAATCAGGAAGAAATGCTTGGACTTCAAAGTTGAAATCACTTTTAGGCACTATCAAAATAACTTATAATTAATAGCCCACAGACACGTAACATCCATGGTATGAGTTTATATTTTTGAGAGGCTAGAGGAACTTAAATGCTTTCAGAGAAGGGATATAAAGCAAACAACTGCTAATAATGTTTTTAATCTGTAAAAAAAAAAAGAATCTAAGCATTACCATATGTTAAAGTGACACTTAAATGGATGTTTTCTACTTTGGATTCTCCCAGCTCTGCTCAGAAGACAGACATTTTCTTTTCAAACTGATTTGCCAATGGTGTTCTATTCACTTTAATTATAAATGGGAAAATTGTGCTTGCATACAATAATATTGTACATGTGCAAACAAAATGGATGTGTTCCTAAAAAGAAGGGCATAAATAAATGTAATTTTAAGTCGTTCATTAAGGATAAAAGCATATTTGGGAATTCATTTGCAAGATTACCTACCTATGTCAACAAGAGATGCCTTGAGGACAAATGGCAATACTTTTAGGGAAGTTGTCCAAGACGTGACTCGCTGGTGATATGAATGTGTTTCTTATAAGTGCTTTAATTTTTATACCCTACTTTTTAGAAACGCATCATTTTAGTGTTGGTTTCACTATAACATACGGTCATTCAATGTTTAGGGCCCCTTTACTGTGGAGACTGTTATAGCACATGATAAGATATCTGCAGACTAAAGAGCCAGCCAACCTGCTTCCTTTCCACATTGTCACTTTGATGTGCACAATTCTCGATTGAGGCTAAGAATATATGTGTCAAGTACTCTTCTTGGTTCACTTCCTTTTACAACTATGGACATGTGAAAGGCAGCGTGTCTTTCCGTTCTTATGTATATTTTTAATTTGCAAGAGTTTACATTTAAATTATGAGGCACAACATGGAAAAAAAACAGAAGGAAATAAAACGAGAATCTTATTAGGCGAGGACATTGGAGAACAGATGAAGCAAATTACCAGTTTCACTCAGTAAGATGAATGCTTGCAGGAGGGCAAAAGTGTAAAATGTAAAAACTCATGGAAGAATGTGAAAGTCTCAGAAGTTTGTAAAGTTGAACCCAGGGAGCACTTCTAACAAAGTAAGTCAGGGTCAACAGAAGGTCTCCTCATGGAGGCAGCATACCATAGTTTAGGCCGCATTCGCTCCGCCCCCAGACAGAAGCAGAACCAGAACATCCACGACGTGCTATACAACGTAGTTTAATGGCATGATGAGTCAGGCGAACATTGCTAAGGATGTATAGAATACATCCACATGTATAAATTATATTTTATTTAATAGACTGACTTGACGAATTCCAGTTTGTTTTCTGGCTTGATCCCTGGTAAAGGGGCGTTGTGAAAGGCAGTCCCACTCCTAAAGGGGTGCTTGACTCAAGCACAGAGGGCTGCTAGCTGGAGGAGCCATGAAAGGACAGTGTTTAGGAATGGGGGCATGGTAGTAACATTAGAGCCCCCATTGTTCACAGAAGGGTGAGGAATGCAGGGATCAGTCTTCCAGGAGAAGTGATGCAGGAGTGAGCAGTAAATGAAGACGAAAGGGCATGAGTCTAGCACCTGAATAGGTGAACTTGGTGCTATATAAAAGAATACATAAAAAATTGGTTGTGTAGCTGCATGCACAGAAAACAGCTGTTATCCGATCTCACGTCTTAAGAATACCTCTAGGGAGGCTGGCACTTATATCCTCTTTTCTATCCACTTATTGAACATTGAACACTGTTAACGCTGTGGAATGTTTGGTACTTGCATACTGAGGTAGAAACAATCATGAGGCTAGCACCAGACCATGCAGACAACTCTTAAGACAGATCACGTCTACATGCTTTCTCTGTATATGGACAGACATGCTTGAGCGACTTCCTTTCGCACCTCATGCTTGCTCCTCACTTGGGACATTCAAAGCTCGCCTCTTCCAAATATCCCTACCATCGTTGACCGTTTCTTTTCCCACTTCGCTACAAGCCCCTATGAGGCTGCGTTTCCCATCTCGACTGTATTGGTGAGCATTACCCTCACTTGATATTGCAAACATATGTCTCTCTAAGGCTAATGCGCTTGTTGTGAACCCACCCCAAAAAAAACTAGAGAAAGCGCAAGAAAGGATTATTTAAGAGGACAACTGAGTATAGGGCCAGGAGGCCTCTGCAAAGTGCCCTTCACATGGGCAGTTCTGTATAACATTGTTCAAAGGGATAGTTTAGTACAACGCCACTCACAGGAATTGCCACTGAGGAGAATGGTGCTATATAGCACCATTTAATGGAATAGCTTGCTAGAATGTGATTGTTGAGAACAGTCAACTATAGTGTCTGAAAGGATGATATCCCACAAATGGAGCTCCTACAGCAGGTGTGGGTGCTGCCTGCAGGTTTAGGGGTGGACTCAGAATTGTATCCTTCAATTTTAGATAGAGTGAGTATGGGTAATGATGCCATCTATTATTAAATGCCACTTCAGATTGTGTTGTGCACTACTTAAGAAGTCAATATTCTTGTATTCATGCTGTACTCTGCACAGATCCACGTTTAGCATTGAAACGTCATTCGCGAATTCTGCATAGCTGGTGGGCTCCTCGATACAGTGTTACTCATTTGAACCGTGAGAATTGGGATTAGTATTTCATTGTTAATGTAGTGTGTAATGTGTTCTCAAATTTCTGCTGTTAATCTATGAGCATCTTGTTCTACTCTGTGTAGCGCTAAAAAGTCCACAGCAGGTCTGCGATTGACGCTATAAAGTAAGAAACAACCACATAAACTAAGTTACTAAAAGTTACCTCCCTTGCACTTAAGAGGACACAGAAAGAATCTTTCAGTGCCTGCTTGGGAGGCACTTTGGCATTGCTTCTGTCAGAGTTGCTTTCTGCTGTTTGCCTGCTCCAGTGTCCACTAATATAGCTGTGTTACCCCAGTGCACCAAAAGGCAGCTACATGTGAATAAATAACTAGCATTTATATCTGAATGATGTTGAAATGGTGTATGTGTTTGCTGACGCCAGCTAGTTGTTGTGCAGACAGGTTCTTTGTCGAATGCTAGATAAAAGCATTCTATGGCATGTTGTTGAGGAAAGAACTATATTTACTCCATGTTCAAGTTTAGGAATGGGGATGGTGCGTTTGAGGAAATCTGTCGGAGCTAACCTTTTGGAGGAATCTGATGAGTGGTGTGTGTGTTGAGTGCAGTGAATATCTGGGTCTGAGGTTAGGTATGTATTGTTAATTAGGGTTTGTGCGGCACATGTGATAAACTTGCTCAAGGTGAGGGATGTTTTAAGGGTGAGGAGCGTGGTGTGTTGCTGGGAGGGGGCGCAGTGGATCCTTGTCTACTAACCATGCCACCCTTCATCGTTAAGAAACCCCGACAGACTAGTCCATGGAGATGAAAAGACAGATTGTTTGCCATTTATTCAGAAACAGAAGGTTAGTCGTCTCGTTTGCCGATTCCCTTCAAAACATTAGCAAACATGTGGCAATAGTAAGATATGAATAGCGAAAATCCCTTTAAAACATCTGCAGTAATAAATAATGAAAAATATGGCAATCGTGAAATGTCAATAAGTGAAATTCCCATTAAAAGCAAACTTGCTGTTTTCTGATAAAACGCGACCACCCATGTAAAGAATGGAGTCCCCTTTTAAAAATAAAAGAAAGTAAAGGCTCTGTTTGCTGATACAATGTTGAAAGATAAAATGCTGAAAGAAAGATAAAATGCTGAAAGATAAACCGCAGTATATTCCCTTCAAATCATCCACAAAATGCAGCACCTATGAGGTGTAAATAACTGAGTTCCCTTTTCAAAGAAGTGACCGCCATTGTCCCAGGCTGGTTGGAAAGTTAAAGCCCACATGGCGCGCTGGATGTTGCAGGAAAGCATCTCGTGCCTGCAGTAGGAGAAACTCATTAAAGAAAATAGTGCTTCCAGAGTAAATAAGACATACCGTGTAACAACAGAAGTAAAAGGGCCAGTCCTCATGGGAGGTTATAAATTAAGACTACACAGTACTAAGGAGGGACTAACAAGCCTATTAATGAATCGGAAGCCAGCATTTACAAAGGACAATGACACAAGCCAATGAAAAATAAAAATATGGAGGGAGAGTAGGCGAAGCTTCAAGTCCATACTCCAATACAGCATGCCTCACAGAGCTGCCTAGGCTCAACCTAAAAATGCAACCTGGATACAACTGGTATCGTATATTTCATAGACCCAGAGTCCCGATTTCCTTGCTAGCATTGCTTCCATGTCCCGTACCAGCATCCCTCTCATGGCTGCACAGATATCCACCTGGTTCTAAATAATCATAACGTCATCCAGTTCCCCTACAAACATTGGCTTCCTACCAACTTGCCTGCAAGCACGAGCTGCTACATAAACATTTTACAGGATTTGGCGCCACTGGCTGAGTTCTTGGTAAGATACACTTGGGGGGACCCCCCCAGAGAGAGCAGAGCCGTATTTAACCGGAACCCTTTGGTTCTTTTGAATAAGATTACACATCTGCATAGCAGCATTGACTGGACGAGAGAGTGGAGACTGTTTAGATTCCACATATTACGTCATAAGGATTCATCAAACTACAACAGTAACAATACACTGGTCCATATACATATATTGGATCACTCTGGGAAGTGTAAAGATAAAGAAGACTCTGAGTCTTAGCCACGAACAGTAGTCTGCGACAAACAAATATTAATATTGCTGGGAGATACCTAATTTTCCTGAAGAGGGTGGTCGAGAATAGTAAGAATCCACCAAAACGTGTAGATGCAACAGTATTACTACCCTAAATCGACCAAAAACTTGCTTGAAACCGTGTATTTTTTTTAATGCAAATGTGGTGTTTAATCAACGATTTTTCTGTGATTAGTGACTTTACAGTGACAAATGTAATTGTCTAATACACTCTCCCCTTTTTTTATAAATATTTTTAACAGTTTTAGTGATCAGCTCACATATTGTTTAGTTATTCTCCATTTAGGTGACCAAAATAGATCAAATCGGATTCTCTTTTCTGTTTGTTATGTGACCGTTGGGTGTTTTAAGATTTGTATGTCCTTAAAACACAAAAAATTCAATTGTATGGTTTTTGTACATATTGATTTTTATAGCAAATGCAAAGTTATAAAAAAGAAAATAATTAAAGTGAATATCTTTTTTATAAACACTATTTCAAGGTCTTATTTTGGTGATTTTAGTTTGACTCCTGAATGGATGAATGGTATAAGTTGAGAACTAGACTTGGGAGTGTGAATGAACCCAAAGGGAAATTTCTTGTTGGACTTGTAGTTGTTTTTGTGCCCTGGCCCTTTGATGTGTGGAGGGCCCCTTTCTACTTTTTTAGGTCACGCAAGCATTGCAGCGCAAAGCGTTGCTCGCTCGGCGAGAGATTTTGTGGATGGTGGGTTTTCAGAAAGGGACTCTAAGGCCCTCCCCTCCTTTCCATTGGCTTGCGTCACCGTTTATGCTAAATGGTGGCCTGCCATGTTTGTTCTAGTTTTGAAGTCAGTCTCGTATAATGACAGAGCTTAAAGAAAAAACATGTTTTTCCCCCTTTTGTAAGTTCGGAAATTTGGTGTTCGTTGCTGTGTGGTTTCCCTTCCTCGCGGCCGGGCTTAGCTCCGCCCCCCGCCTTCACCGACCGGCCGGGCTTCACTCCACCGGTCCAGCGCTCCGAACTACATCGCTTGACTACAAGCCCCAGGAGCCCTAAGGGGCAGAACTCGCATTTCCCACGCGCAAGGAGGCGCATAAAGACTCGCCTGTTGCAGAGTCCCTTGGTGTTCGTTGCTGTGTGGTTTCCCTTCCTCGCTGCCGGCCTTAGCTCCGCCCCCCCCGCCTTCACCGACTGTCCGGGCTTCGCTCCGCCGGTCCAGCGCTCCGGACTACATCGCCTGACTACGAGCCTCAGGGGCAGAACGCGCATTTCCCACGCGCCAGGAGGCGCATAAAGACTCGCCTGTTCCCTCGTCCCGTGAGGACGCGCCGGGCAAAGCCCGGGACAAGGGCGGGGCCATCTGCGGCCAGAGGAGGCCGGGACGGGGCACCCCCCTTGGCACTGAACTAAGAAAGGAAGAAAAAAGATAAAAGGTACAGATACCCATTGACAATCCCCATTTTCCTACAGGTCCTTCCTAAGCGTCACCATAGTGGAACTGTTGAACTATTTCCTGGTAGTTGGTGCTGATCTAGTTTCAATCCATACAAGCTATTACGCTATGACCTGCAAGGGGGGTACCAGAAATATTTCCTCCCAGAGTGACTTGCTTAGGGGAACGATGGACTACTACATAAAGAGGGCAACATTCCCCATTGCCAGTGAACTAGAGAGAATAGAACGATCCCCAGCCATAGATAGTTCTTCCAGTATGTGTTTTCCCTCACAGTCTGCCGATGCAGCCCTAGATTTATCACTGCTGGAAGAACTAAATAAAATGTGTAAATCCACGTACGCTCCTGTGGAATCAGGAAATGTGCAAACTAGTGCTCCTATCTGCGCTGTAGCAACCACTAGTCCTCAGTCCAGCAGTCAACTCCAATTAACTCAAAGCCTCCAGGGTACTCCCCCTTTAACACGACTAAAAGTAAACTCGCAATCTGCAGTGTCCCCTCGGGTCTTTTCTGCTAAAAGGAAGAGAGATGGGGTCAAACAAACGGGGAGTCAGGCAAAGCAACAAAAACTAAACCCAAATCTCCCACTGCCCAACACTCCCAGCACTGCCACCTCGAAAGCACCTATCCAGGCTTCTCTATTGACCTCAATCGAAAACATGATGAAGT
Source organism: Lissotriton helveticus (assembly GCF_964261635.1). Taxonomy (NCBI): domain Eukaryota; kingdom Metazoa; phylum Chordata; class Amphibia; order Caudata; family Salamandridae; genus Lissotriton; species Lissotriton helveticus. Next base: position 635,677,640 of record NC_136068.1, on the reverse strand, counting down.
CAATAATATCCCCGCTGATTGAAAAAATGACTAGCTTAGGGGATAGGCTCACGGGTGTCGAGGAAGCGATTAAGGCCAACTTGTTACTTATAAAAACTATGGCAGGACCCTCTCAACCACAGCGTCCAGCCTCCACAGAAATGCCTAAAACCACCACACAATGTAAGACCACCCGTAATCAACTAGTAACCCCACACATGAAAATTTTAAACTTTTCGAAAGCAGCCACAACAGTACGGATTTCTTACCCTAGAGTAGGGCCGAACAAAGAAACTACATTACATAAGGGAACAGCGGCTAATCATGACAATATGTCATATAAAACTAACCATCTACACTTGCCACCAGAGGCCGCTGCTATTGTGTGCGTCCTCTCGGGAGTACCAGAACTTACAAAGGGGAAACATGAAAGACATCAGGACCTAAGAAACAAGATTGTGTTCTGGCTAACCAAAAATAGACCTTTGCCACCCAACATCGATGGCACTATACTAAGTGTTAGAAGGGTGGGCTGGCTAGGACCCCTTCCAAAAGATATTGCGGGCGATTTGGTACTTGTAAAATTTAGGAATAAATACGTCGTCCCATATCTCCAATCATGGCAGCCACAAATAGGAGATGGTCCTATATCTATCTGGAGCTTAAGTGAATTCTACCCTAGAACATTATATGTCCCGTCGCCATGTCAAAAAGCACAGAGCAACCACCTGATGGGCAGAAGTGGCCTTGTATCGAGTGGTCACATCATCCCCACTTCTAATCAATTTGACTTACTTTCTCGTTCTTCAATGATTAGCTGATTTATTCTATAGATTTAATCCCATTTTAACAGATGTTATTTATTATTAAATTAAATGTATTGGTGATATTTATGTACTGTTGTTGCTTTTATGATTTTTATACTGAAATCGAATAAAGCTAATCTGAACCAGAAAGAGACTCCAAGGCCCTCCCCTCATTTCCATTGGCTTGCGTCACCGTTTATGCTAAATGGTGGCCTGCCATGTTTGATCTAGTTTTGCAGTCTGTCTCATATAATGACAGAGCTTAAAGAAAAAACATGTTTTTCCACCTTTTGGAAGTTCGGAAATTTCTGCGCATTGGTAAGATTAGACACAAGTAAAATGCAGCGGATGGTCATCTTTTATAAAAGCCATGAATAAAATAAAGATTTAATTCTCATGCGCTGGAAAGTGGGAAGGTGAATGCCTATTTATGGCGGCCATGCTGGATGGCTTTATGGTAATACTTTTATTATGCAGCTCAGTATGGGAGGGGGTGCAAGCAGGGGGTGCTGACTTAGTGACTAGAGTAATATGGACGTTATGCAGCGTTATTCCGGGTAGGAGCAGGGCGGAGTACTGCTGAGCCACTGGCTGGGGTAAAACTATCTTTATGATGCTCGGTAACGGCAGTGCAAGCAGAACAGAGTATTGCTGAGTCACTTACTGGGATAAAACTGACTGCATCTCAGGAACGTGTCATGCCTGAATTTATCAAGGGAAAAAACATTTTTGTTATACATAAAACATACCCTTCTAAAGAGTAACATAGGAATGTGGGTTGCGCAACCTGATGGTATGACAAAATATTCATGTCTATGATTTACAATCTGAAAAATTCAAAAAGAGTGTGACTGGACCAATTGGACCCCAGGATTTTACTGACAAGGGATTTTAAGGCTACGGTTGCTTTAACCTGAAGCCTTAAACCTTTCACTGCACAATGTGCGAGGACGCGTCTCCGCCGTGGGATTGCCATACGTGGGAGCCCGGAGCAGATCAAAACCAGAAGGTGCTGCTGCTGGCGGGCGGAGAGCGCTTTATTAGAGCCGTCCCTCACACACGTCGCAGGCAAAGACCGGGTCTCGCACCAGGGCAGCTCTCCCGTTGGATGTTACTTCACACCCGTGCTAAAAACACCACCTGACGCAGCAAAGAGTAGTGAGTGGTATCAGCAAGCGAGCCAGCCTCTGACTGTAGTAGTGATGAGGTAATGGAAGCCATGTAGTCTACATATTCCACCCTGGCTGCAGTGCGCACCACTGGTGTTTTAAACTCTGCGGGGCTTATTTACAAGCCCTTTGTGCCCCCGATATGTCACTTTTTACCATATTAAAAGTGGCACACTGGCTGTGCAAGAGGCTTGTAAATAAGCCCCTCTGTGTACTCCTCCAGGTTGGCTACAGTGGAAATATTGTATTGTATTGTAATTGCATTTTATATAGCGCTTACTACCCCATACGAGGAGTCTAAGCACTTTTTCGGCGAATAGCATGCTACTCCGGGACCCATAAAGAATTAGTGTTAGTATAGTGAAATATGAAAGTAATTAAAGTGGTGGATAGGTCAGTTAGTTATTTGGGTTCGGAAGGATAGAAGAGGAAAAAAGGTTTGTATTTATATAGCGCTTGTTACCCCTGATGGGGTGTTAAAGTGCTTTTCTGGCGAGTAGCACACTACTCCGGAACCCACAAAAGGATTAGTGTTCAAAATTAGTATAGTGAAATATGAAGTAATTTGAGTAGTGGATAATACCCGCAGTACATTCTACATACCACTGTCGTCCTACACATCACCAGTGTGACTCCAACCGTGTACTGCACAGAATATAAAGCAATAGCTGCGGCACAGTCCAGATATAATACTGTGGTTGTAGTATAGTCTGTGCACCTATGTCCTTGCTAACCTCTGTGTACTACTCTGGCCTGGGAACACTGTGAATATGCCACAATGGCCCTGGCACCCTCTGAATACCTCTGTCATTCTAAACTCTTTGTATGCTACTCTGACCCGCTAACACACAGAAAATGCCAGTATGGCTGTGGTACATTTTACACATACCACTATGGCATTAGTACATTTTGTGTACTATTGCCTTTGCACGCTTCCTTTATTTTAGTCTGACCCCACCCAGGTGTACCGAAAATATACAATCATGGCTGTGGCATTCTCTAAATACCAACGTCATTATACACTCATACAACCAGAGCCATTTATGCTCGAAATGCATTTACCACCATGGCTGCAGCACGTGTGACAATTTTATTGTCCCCCCCCCCCCCCAATAGGTTACTCTAGGCTATGTAGACTAAAAGGCTATGAAAGCGGTGTACTTTGGATGCCACTATATGGTTCACTGCCTTTACAGTACTCCAGACATAGCATTCCCGCAATATACCACTATTGTTGGTACATATTCTACACACAACTTTAGTTATGCCTTCCCTTAAACCTGCTCTAGCTGTGGTAGACTTTAAATATACCACTGGGCATGCTGCATAGGATAAATACCACTATCCTGGTAGACTAGTAATATACTATTTCACACAGGGTACACTTGAAGTACATAGCTATGGCTATAGTAGATCTGGATATAGGACTATGTCAGAAGTTCCCTCCATATACTGTGATGTTGCACACTCTCTATCCACTGCTTTAAATATACTACTCTAAATATAGTACTTTGACTGCTGCACTATTTGTACAATTATTTTATATGTTCCTTATAAACAACTCTATTCCTGATACACAAAGTATACAATTCGGCTGTGGTATAACATATTCATACCACAATGACACCAGCACCCTCTGGATATACCACTATGGATGTGGTATACTCTATAAAAAGTACCACAATATCCGTTTACTATTGTGGTTTACGCTAGGGGTGAGCGTAACTGGCAATAATTCACTCTAGTATTATTACCGCAAAATAACTCATAATTATGCATAATTACGTGACAAGCATAATCTAGCATTTAGTTGTATTTTTTTAGTGCAAAATTTACCCTTGTGTCCGAAATGGACCCAAGGATGCATTAGAAAATAACATTCAGTGCTACAGGACAGGAACAATAGAAGCCAGTAGCCACTTGCTCTCTCTTAGTTTGTTGTTCCTTAACTCCAGCGGAAGGATTTTTTCCCAAAATTACTCTTAATTACTCAAGATGGCATAATCACTTAATTTTGGTAAATTTGTATCACAAGAGTAATGCGTGATTACTGAATACTCTGCCATAATTAAAATTCCACTGAGCCCTATTTTACACTCCACTGACAATATTCTAGCCGCAGCACGCTCGAAAGCACCAAGGTTTATGTGTTATGCTCAGAGTCCGTCCTTGCTAAGGTAGCGACCATGGGCGGAGAGAAAATTGGCACCCTTTCTGATACTAGTGAGTACAATGAGGCGGCAGGGCGCCCCTCTGATGTGCGCTGGTCACTCCCTGGATGAATAGAGAATGGTCCCCCAACACAAACCTCTCCGGACCTCCCCAGCTCAACTAATTAGCCCATAGTGGAGATGCCTCAGGCTGATGAGTGTTGTTGGTGTTTCATCAGGAATGAGAAGAAGAGAGCAGGAATGGGGGCTACTGGATTGTAAAAAACACCTCCGTAGGTATGAGAACAATCATTAAAAATGCAATAGGTCTCGCCTTTCGTTAAGTTAAAGCCATTTGCTTTGCTATACAATACCATTAGCAAAGCAAATGGCGTTAACGTAATCAAAGGTGAGACCTATTGCATTTTCAATGCTTGTTTGGTTTGAAACACAGATCAGCTAATATTGTGAGTTGCTGCTTTGGGTGATACCTACAGTAAATCAAATGTTTACTTTGCAGATGTCACTGAGGGGTGCAGTGTTCATATGTGCCCACAACCTCCTTCATTAGAGTTTTATAGATGTGACTGTTATGTTATATTGATTTATATAGCGCACTAATCACCCGAGAGGTTATCCAGGTGCTTGGGTGGGTGTGTGGTGCCCGACATGCTTCTATGAAGAGTCAGGTAGGTCGCCATCTTCTTGTCTAACTCAAGAATTGCGGAGGCTCTGATGTGTTAAGAGAGGTTGTTCCATCTTGCGTGCAATGTAGGAGAATAGGTGACCTCTAGTTTTCCTTTTTGCGGATGCGGGGCATGTGTGAGAGGGAGGCAGAGTGTAGGTGTATGGTGGGTTGGTGAAAGTTTATGCAGCTTTTTAGGTATTCCAGTCCTGTGTTGTGTAGGGCTATGTATGTGTGCGTCAGAAGTCTGAATTGGCTGCACTTGTGATTGGGAAGCCAGTGAAGCTTCCTGAGGTGCAGTGTGATGTGGGTGTGGCGTGGGAAGTATAGTATGAGTCTTGCAGCAGAGCTCTTGATGGTCTGGATTCTGTGTAGGAGTTGTTTCGAGATTCCGGCATAGAGAGTGTTGCCGTTGTCCCGTGTGCTTGTGACGAGTGCTTGAGTGACAGTCTATCTGGTGTTCTGAGGCAACCATTTGAAGATCTTTTGCAGCATCCATAGGATGTGGAAAGGGGAGGCTCGCACTGCGTTAATATATGTCCAGCAATAGAATGTTATCTTGTCTATACTTTGCAGGAACATTATGGTACTTGTAGTTCTTTAAAGTTGATAAAACCAGATTTGGAGTACCCAATATTGCCATAATATATTTTTTATGTTTGTAATTTGGGGGCTTAGAGGTTCAACTGACTGATGCTTTCATCTTTAACAATATATTGTGTGTGCTATCCTGCTCATAAAGAAATGTGATTTGTATGTATGATGGTCACTTCGCTCAATATCGCAACATGGTTGATAAGTTAAATACAGGAACTGGAAACACAATGCCTAGATGATGCATAGTGAGGAGTTTCCCTACACTTGATATTGATCAAACCAGCATGTAACCTGTACAGACAACTGGGATGTTGGTGCAGGAGGCACTTGCTTTGAGTGTCCAGTTGCTTGCTTCAAGGATGACGGGTAACCTTCTGGACCAAAGTTTGATTTGCCAGCGGTTCAGCTTTTCATTTTATATGACTACTTCATACATACTTTGTGACGCAGATGATAGTTTTTGTGTTTTTAGAATGTATTTTATTATATATTTCCCTCCAATTGCCCAGCAGAGACTGAGCTCCTGGTATACTGGACAATGCTCCGACAATAAAGAATCCATATGTCTGGGCAATAAAAACAACAGCTTATGCTAGTCTCCATGGCATCTTCTCATTTCTCAATCCCGGTCTCTGCAGGGCAACCCCGCATGTCTCGAGATGACCGCTTGCAGTGGCTGTAAATTACACTGCTGTGTTAGAGCACCTCAAGCAGTGTCTAGTTTGCATGAATAATGCGTTTCAGTGCAGTGATGCAGTGTCAGGCACTGAAATGTGTTAGTCTAACCCATTATGTGTAGTACTCGGCAGAACTGTATAGGATGTGACTGCGTGTCATGGGGCAATTTTCTGGAGTTTCACTTCGTTACCACCTCTATTTAGTCAGGCCCTTTGTTATGAAGGTTGTTTATAAAGGTTCATAGTAAATGAAGCCCAAAACTGTGATGATAATAACGTTTCAGTAAGGCATAACAGAACAAAATTAAGAAGATAAATTCAGAAAAATAATTCAAACTAGTAAGGGATAAAATCATTGACTTTTGCAGGGACCCCTAACGACCACTTTACATTTAAATATGGGACACAACCCTTGCAAAACATGATTGGCATCACTATCAGTGACGGCATCAGAACATACAGGAAGACTAACATCGTCATAACATATATAACTGAACTCCCAGGTACATTTGATGAACTCAAGGTACTAACTTCAGCACTACTGTCAACCGGACAATAGTCTAACCATGAATAAGTTCCAGCTTGCTCCACTATTTTAGATTGCTTGAGGATGTCCATTTGCTCTGGGTTGAGCACATCAATTGAACCTTGATACCACCATACCCTTTCCCTCAGATAATTTACCACATTCAAATTTGATGCTAAAGCAGATTGTATGCTTTCTTTCAAGACCTGTTAGTGCGCTCACTTTGGTCATTGGAATATGGACAATATAAGAATACCTTTACTTACTCAAACCCATAATATTTAAAAAGCACAAAATACCTCCACACCAACTGCCCCATTGCCTGACACCAGTTGTTTTAGAACACCTTCAATGCAAAAGATTTCTAACAAAAAATGTAATAACTGCACCCGAGGTTGGACTGTCCAAAAAACAATTTTGCACGTAATTTGAAAAGTCAGCTTCCTCTTATCATATGCTAAAAAGTTGTAACATTTAACTAAGTCAACAGAAATATACCATGAACTTTGTAGGAGCCAATCACTAATATTTTGAACTACCCAATTTTTTACAAAATCAATATGGCTCCAAAATCTCCAATAGATTTAGCTGTACAATCCTCTTCAGAAAAATATAAACTTTAATAGGATAAAACATAATAAATGTGGAAGCATCAATTACCAAGTTCTAGAATAAAAATAAGAGCTGCTGACTCAAAAGCTGGGGATCCCAGTTCAAGTCTCGGTCGTGCAACTTCTTATTAAATCACTTCATCTCTCGGGGTGATACGTTGTTATATAAATATGCTGCAATAGTAAAAAGCAAATCTATATGAAAATATATTTCCACCAAAGCGCATGTTAACAGTATTTTGGTGGTGGGGAACTCCTAAGAGAAGCAGATGAGGAACAAGCATTGGTAAATGCAGGAACAAATGCTACAGCCAATAGAAATGGAGGAAAGGTAAGTGGCACGCACAGAAACCAATGAAAAGCCAGAAAAGAGAGGAGGCTGGCTGTGAGTCCCTTTTGAGTTTATATTAAAACAATAGATTACTCAAGCAAAGAGCAAGTGAAACCTAATGACCCACATGATTCTAAAACCCAAGAAAGGGTTTTATACGCAATTCACTCAAGCTGTTAATAGAGTTTGCAAATTCAGCATGGTATGATCATGGTTAGGGTTCAGTTGGCAAATCAGAAACAGCCACGTAATGTTTTAAAATCTTTAGTACTGACCCATTTCTTGAGGTTAGAGAAGTCCTCCACCTCCTCTCTCAGCAACTGTGATCCGGAGATGTTCAGCACAAAATGAAACATTTCTTGCACAAAGGCTCATAGAATTAGCACATCTACAACAAAACTTCCAGCAAAAGTCCTTGTAAATTATACTATGGGCACATGATGGAAACTTCATTCACAATACACACTTTCTAACACGGTTGTTCATCTTTAATCTTAAACGTCATTTACTAGGTGCTCCTCAGAAACAAGAGAAGTGGTTTGCAGTATGACACAGATTGGAAGGGTGAAAGAGCAGGAGTAAGATGAGCAGAACACCAGAAATTGCATCTAGATTGAAATAAATGGTGTCTCACATAAAAATGTGGCATAACTACTTTACAGAATGAATTACATTTCAAAGCAATCTTGTAAATGTTTTCAAGTGCCATACCAATAATTCATTGGTTACGACTCTGTGCGTTATAGAAAATATTTAATTTTCACCCAATATTGACGCATGTTTAAATTGAAAAAGAAAGATATACCTACCAGTAAAGTTGGCAAATCCATTGATTCTTTGGTTAATTTCCAATGTTTTTTTGGGAAGTACACTTTAATTACATTTAAGAATACACGCATCCCCATTAACATCCATTAATGGCCACCAATAGTAACATCTGTGGAGTTTGTTGGCCGTTGTCATCCAGGGTGTCCACTCTGAGCCTTTTTTATTTAGTTTTTTGCGGACTGCATCAGGCGCTACAAACAAGCACACATGCTCTATGCCCATTAGTTATGTACATCAAAGGCTTGTGATCAGTTAATAACTTAATGTGTTTAACCTAAAAGCAACATTTAAGCCCTTTTACGGCCCACACACACAAGCAGCTGCTTCTCTCTTATTCGTACTGTAATAAACTTCTGAGCCGCTGAGCATACGAGAAAACAAAGCCACTGTATGCTCTTGTTTACCAACTAAGCACACCCCCAAAGCCTATTGAACTGTCAACTGTGACGTCAAAAGTTTTGAGCGCAAGCGTATTTGCAATCATACACTGAACAGCCTTAAAACTTGAACTTGCTCTATTCCTAAATGAAATGCTCTAGCTTCCTCAGTAACTTTCTCAGAGGTACAGCTTAACGAGGATAGTCTTGAACAAACCTCACATATTATTCTGTTAAGCTTAAGAAGACCTAACAACATCTTTATCATGTGGGTTGTCTGCCATTTTAGTGACATCAGTTCCATCTGTCTTGGGTATTAGGCCATTTTGAGTTATGGTATGACTCAAATGATCTAACAAAATTTTAAAATGTTGTCTAATAATTTATTGTGGCTCAAGATTGTAGCATAAATGATTTAATAAACCTGAAAGATTTCAATTAATTCCTTGCATGCCCCAAAGTAATATATCTGTACGTTGATGAAAATTGCTGGCTGCTGAGGCCAGCTTATGAGGTAATAGGAGATATATTTACACCTCAAGGCATGTGAAAGTGGTTAAGTCCCAAGACTCTTTGGCTAATTCCGTCTGATGGTAGACTCATTTTTTAATACACTACCTCACTTAAGGATTTTAAAAAGAAATGGCGATGCCTAGAGAGGATCTATAGGTCTGAATGCAACGCTGTCCCGAAAAGGATATTTAAAGACCAGATACTTCACAGACGCGATCAAGGCTGCAGCAAAGTCATCTAGGTAGCGGTTACAAACTGTTCACAAACTTTCTCCCTCCCGTTCCCCACAAACCATTCCTCCAACCCAGGAGATGTGTGAAAGTCTTGCCTAATTCTTTAAGAATAAAGTAGAGATTTTTTATCAAGATACTACTCCTATGAGATGGGACAATTTTTCGCACCACATGCAATACCTCATAAAGTGGAGTATCCTGTGCTTGAAGAATTCCCAACGATCTCTAAAGATAACTTGGGTAGCCTCCTAGGTCGCAAAAAGTCAGGCACCTCTAAGGATCCCTATCCTGCTAGTATCTTCCATGCGTTAGGTGACTACTTCAAACCATATCTTATACAACTGTTTAATACAGTTATAGCATCAGGTCTGTTTCCCACAGACTGGAAGAAAGCCTCCATTCGGCCTCTCCTGAAAAACCCACACTCTAATACCTGGAGGAAAATAATTATCTGCCCATTGCTAGACTGCCTAGCCTATCCAAAATGTTAGAACAACAACTGAATACCGACCTCCCCATCCGCCTGGAGCAGAATAACATTCTTGACGCATGCCAATTTGGCTTTAGGAAAGGACACAGTACTGAGACCCCGCTGGTCGTGGTCTCAGAAGAGGTTATTGAAGTCCTGCACTGCGGAGGAAAGGCAGCCGGTTGTCTTGTTGGACCTATCCACAGCTTTCGAGGTGGTATGTCGTGAAAATTAAAGCAGACTGTGTGCCATAGTAATCCACAGTCTGGCTCTAAGTTTATTATCCTCGTTCCTAGACAATAGAGAGCAAACCATTAGCATGGAGACTCATACCTCGGAACCTTTTACCCTACCATGTCGTGTCCCACAGGGATCATTGCTGAGTCTGACACTTTTTAATAGTTATATGACTCCCCTGATAAAACAAATTACATCTATTGGCTTCTCCACAGTATCCTATGCAATTGACAATCAAATTGTGATCTCTGTGGAGGAGCACTGGGAGGAAGTCTCTGCTAGATTTATTGCATCCATGACTGCAACACCAGGCAGGATGGGCTCCCAGGCCCTGAAAGTGTGTTCCGATAAAACTGAAATTCTTGTATTCGGACGAGACCCCTCTGTTTGGAATTTATCCAGGTGGCCGCAATCTTTAGGATCCTTGCCATGCCCAGTCACCAAAGTTACTTCGATGCCAACCTTGCGGTTAGGGACCAGACCAACCAGCTCACGTCATCCCTTCTTCTTGATCCTGAAAATTCTCAAAAACGTCCTCTTTCCTACCACCTGAGTACCCAAAATCGGTGGTCGTTGCACTGGTCCTATCAAGGTTAGACTATTGTAACACCCTGTACAGGGGAGCTCAGCAAGGCATCCTAACAAGACTGCAGAGGCTACAGAATGCTACTGTCCGTCCTCTTACCAAGTCAAAAAGGTTTGATCACTTCCTCAAAGACACACAAAACCTGCACTGGCTCCCTGGTTAAAACAGGGTAGCCTTTAAGGCACTCTGTTTAACACACACAGCTCTCCATCAGCAAGGCCCAGAGTTTTTCAGAAATAAACTCTCTTGGTACCCCCCTACAAGAGTACTGAGGTAATCATCGGCCAATAAAGTACAGATCACTTTTATAAAGAAAGTGTCTTGGGGAGGTAGAAGTTTCGTCTACAATGCTGCTAAGTTATGGAACCAAATGCTCCGGAATTCGAGGACCCAAGGCAACCACTCTGCATTTAGGAAATCATTAAAGACTTGGCTCTTCACTCTCCCCTTATAGTTTCTTCCATTGCCACCCTTAAGAAAGTTAGGGCCAAGACGCCCAAAGGCAGACGCAGCGCTCTATAAATTTAAAATCAAATTAATCAAATCAAATTCCCTAATAGAGAAAACACATGCAACATCCACAGCTGATCGAAATTCCTGGATTTTTAGGAGAGGATGCCAATCCATAACGATTTTCTTATTAAGAGAATGCAAATCCATACAAAGGCAGATCTTGCCTGTTTTTTTTTATGGCTGAACCCATTCAGATGAGTCTGTGGGTTCAATGATCCCTTCTTCAAATATGGTATCGGGAGCTTTTTAAGGTTCCCCTTCAATCTTAAAGGTACTGACCGAACCTTATGAATGACTGTACAGCTCACTTTAAGCTAAATTTTCTGCTTACAGCCACTTACATGTGCAACACGAGTTTCAGATACTTCCGCGTGTTTCCCCAGAATCTACTTATTTCTATATCATTTACCATAACTATTGAAATGGGAAAATGCATTTTCCCAATTGTCAGAGAAGTCAGTACCTGGCCTCAGTATGATGCTCAATCTCCCCAAATCTTGTAATCCTTCAATATCTCTACTCCTTTTGCTTCATAATTTTTTTGTAGAAATCGAATGACCCATGAATTCAAGACTGTTTGCCAAAATAACCAAGCATAGTTATGTTAGCAGTTTGTAGAGCGCATGGTTATTCCATTACGGAGTGTCCCAGTGCTCAATTCCATTAGACCAAGAGGGTGACTAGGCTGCCTCTACGGGTGGTTTGACTTCCTAAACAGCCATGTTTTTAGGTGTTTTCAGAAGGACGCTTTTGAAGGCACTAGTATGAGATGTAATGGAAGTAGGTTCCGCTATTTGGCTGCCAGGTGCCTAAAAGAACTACCACCAAGGCTCTTTCAATTGAATTTGGGAGAGCCTACCAATCCTCCACCAGCTGATCTTAGACAGTGTTTGCTGTTAAGCGCATTCGTGGACCAGCGCTCACCTTTCTGTTTGTTTCCTGCTGCTTCCTGCTGTGCTGCTCGCCGCACCCGCTCCGCGGGTGCCGCTTCGCAGAGGGATCTCTTGCTGGTGCTGACTCTGCCCGCCCTCGGTGGGGGTGACTTTGGTGAACTTTGGAACCCCAGGGCTGCGAGCGTGCAGGGACTACCTTACCCAGGTGTCCCTGCAAGACCGTGGTCAGCTTCCGGTCCGCTCTCCCTGGAGCTCCGCCCCCACGCCCTTTCTTAAACACTATAAACACTGCTTGCTCTCCCGCAGCGCGGGACGCAGCCCGGGCGAAGACAGGGCAAAGACTGGGCCGTTTGAGGCCGTTCGAGGACTACGAGGACTAGGGCTGGGCCACGCCCCTTGGTTGGTGCTTTATACAGTTCTTATTGGTGTCTACTTCTTAAATATTTAATTATTATTTATTGGGTTTTATTAATCTGTATAATGTGCTCACGGGGCAGTCGGAGTAAAACCCTTATGGCCGCCAGTAACTCCAATCGGACATTGGACGATTTCCTTGTCAAAACTAATTTAGCCATAGATGAGGAAATTAACAAAATGCAGCATAGGGTCTCATTAGATCTCGAAGCCGCACGAAGGCTATCTGAGCACCTAGCTAGTACCAGAAAATCCTCCATGGGGAATATTGCCTCTGCACGTACCCCCGAGCATATAGCAGGTCCTCAGCCTTTGTTGATCACGGCTGCCATCCACCCAGCCCCTTCTACTTCTTCTCTAACTTCCCCTTCGATCCCTTTACCCACCCTATCGGAACCATTTAAGGATTTCGTCACATCAACTTGCATGTCAGGCACTTTGTATCCCCCTAAAACTAAAATTGACCAAACAACGAATTTAGGTAGGGCTAGGAAAGCAGCAATTTATAAAAAGAAATGTATTGCTAGGGCCATACATGCGAAGAAAAAGGCGAAAATTGCTAGATCTCAATTTTTCAGTAGTAGAAGGGCTCTAGGTTCTTTGGGGTCAAAAGATGTTAACACGAAAACCGACCCATGTATTCTGGGTGGGACTGCCGCTCCAGATCTAAATATCTCAGCGGATGTTAGTATCATGGTTGCCTCCCCAGAGACAAATAGAACGAATGATCAAGTTGGGCAGGTGTGTGGATCTTTAAATGATAGAGGGGGAGATGAAGAATTCCTAAAAACGGTCTGGGCAACGTTAAAACAACTATTAACCCCTTTGGAATTGAGGCTTTCTCGCATAGAGAACAATCTGTTAGAAATGGACAGGACGATAGTTACCCTGGCTACCTTGAGTTTGAAAGATATGGAAGCTAAAAATTCCAGCGAAATTAAATTAGCCCCCCAGGTAAAAGAACCAGTATCCTTACCATTACCTCCACAATTACCTCAAAATATTTCTATGCCATCTCCAATAGTAAAACCCACACCGAAGCCCCGCACGACTAACATTGTAAATCAGACTGATTCTACTCCTAGTTCTGCTGCACCAAAATTATGTCCTTTGCCTAACCCGGCCCATAGGCAGAACTCAAACGCACGAGTTGCGGCACAAAATCCCCCAAGGCAAAATTATAATTCTCAACGGCCATCTAATCGTCCCAACTTTCGTGGAGGTTTTATTGACCTTCCACCAGAAGCGGGGCCTTATGTCATCATATTAGCCGGAGTTCCTGAGCTGGACCAGCACTCCCAGGAGAACCAGCATTCATTGAGAAACAAAGTCATTTATTGGCTTAATTCTAATACTCAGCTTCCTGTTCAACATAGAAGCAGTGTATTAATGGTTAGAAGAGTGCCCTGGATAGGTCCTACACCTAAATCCCTGGTAGGTGACTGTATAGTTGTTACTTTTGCTGATCCTCACACAGCACAGCACCTATGTGCACGGTCTTCGTATGAAGCTAATCACACAATAGTCCTGAGACCCCTTACCTTTTTTTACCCCCCAAGAGATCACTATGTTAAGGAAAATCCATGGACTATTGTCCATAATATTAGACGGACAACAAATAGGCCTGATGGCTATAGCCAGCCTAACTGGTGGCAAGGTGCACCTAACACTAACATGCTTGGTTACCCACAGGAGGTGGCTGGGTGGTTTCCAAATAATATTCCTTTGAGAAACCGCTTTGATCCACTTGTGGGCATGGATGAGCAAGACTGACCATCACAAAATTCCCCTGGTAATGCCCTGATAGTAGGAGAGCCCAGCCAAAGGGAGGAGGGGGAAAGTTGTAACGATAACTTATGGGAGAACGCTCCCATGGGTGACGATCGCGCTTCTAACCCCCATGCTCCGGAGGCTGGTATTAATATAGAAAGTGCACCAAGCACAACTACTTTAGTGCAAATCCCGGAAATATCACCTGAGTCAGTCAGAAAGAACCAAAGCGAATCAAGGATGTGCCTAATTTCATGGAATATTGCTGGGCTTGCCTCAAGACTGGAGGATGAGGCATGGTTAGATTTTGTGGGTGTCTGTGACATTTTGTGCCTCCAGGAAACATGGAGCCGTTCTGCGCAGAATATTGAGGGCTTTTGTGCCCTTAACACACTAGCGGTACCTTCACAGGCGGGTAGGGCCAGGGGTGGTTTAATGACAGCAATTTCGTTGAAACTGTGTAAACCTGTAATCACTAAGATAGTTGACACCCCATGGTTTCAGGTGTTGATGGTGGTGAATTTGTTCCCTGAACCATTGTTACTAATTAATTGGTATTATAATATTTTTGATAACAATGAGATAACTGTTATGTTGAAGTTGGAGGAAGCCATAGCCAGGGCACGCCACGAGCAACCACTACTCTTTGTCATCTGGGTGGGTGATTTCAACTGCTCGTTATGCACCCATGGGGACACGAAGGTGTGTGGTTTAAGAGATTCTTATGACTTTCCCTTGACTCACTTTAAACACACACCCCAGGGAGATGCCTTAAATAATATCATTATTTTAAATGATTTATTCATAGTAGAACCCTGGGTCGGTCCAGATTTCGCTCCAATACCAACCTTCCAGGGAAGTAGAGGTATAACAAGTTTCATTGATTTTGCAATTATCTCCAGTGGGTACTCTCACTATGTGGACAAACTGGAGGTAGTTGTTAACGCTGCCAGCGACCATAACCCTTTGATCTTATCCCTCCTGTGTCCTGTTAAACCCAAACACTCTGTCTGGGAACAACCAATAAAGTATAACAGAAACCAAGGTATCACTCTTAAGTGGGGCAAAACAGACGCAGCAGGTCTTGAGGATGAAATAATACATGGACACAGCCAAGAATATGACGCATGTTTATCATCGACAGCTAACCCCGAAAAGGTTATAGGGAATTTTGAGTCACTATGTGGGCATGTAGCCGAACGGCTTACAAAACCAATTGGGAGAAATAAAAGGTTAGGGCCCAGGTGGTTTGACGCTGCATGCTCGGCAGCACATAAATCCCTGAAAGTGGCATTAAAACAAAAACCTAGGAATATAGATTTGGTTAGGGTGTCTAGATTGGCCTATAAAGAAGCCATTAGAACAAGGAAGCTGGATCTTAAAAATAGAGCTTGGGAAGATCTAGAAAAGGCCTCAGAATTGAAAGACAATAGGCTTTTCTGGGAAGTAATTAATCGTCCCCTTTTTATAAGCAATGGCAAGGACAACATGGTGATGCAGATCGCATGTGAAACATGGGAATCACACTTCAGGGATATCTTTAATCCACATAGAATTTTACTCAACGAACCCTCAATAGGAGACTCTAGGGATTTGGTGGTTTCTGAATCCTCTTTGTCCCTAAGTTTATCACTTTCCTTGCAAGAAGTGGAAGATGCTTTATTGAAAGGCATATCACTAAAAGCTCCTGGTCCTGACCTAGTCCCATTGGACTTTTTTAAGCATAACATTAAGATTTGGGCTCCTCTTTTGCTAAATGTATTTAGAGCAGTTGTCATTTGCCGTATTCCAACTTCATGGAAGGAGGCAGTAGTGGTGCCGATTTTTAAGAAGGGCAACAGATCTGATCCTCGGTGCTATCGCCCAATCTCACTTATCGATGCATCATGTAAAATATTGGGCAGGGTCATATTAGCCAGATTAGAAACCTGGGCAGACTCGGTGGGCCTTATTGTGGATTCCCAATATGGGTTCAGAAAAGGCAAAGGCACTGTTGAACAGTGCCTGAACCTGTCTCTGATTATAGGGAAATACGTGAAGGCAATGAATTCTTCCATCCATCTTGCCTTCATGGATCTCTCTAGTGCATTCGACACTGTGTGTCGAAGCAAGTTGTGGAAAATGATGGAGGCCATGGGTTTCGAGGAACCCTTGGTTCACTTGCTTCGTAGACTTCATGCAGCAACCACTGTAGCCATAAGGTTCGGGCCAGGGGGAGAGAAAACTAAATCCATTCCCTCGACTGAGGGCGTCCGTCAGGGATGTATTTTAGCCCCCTTTTTGTTCCTAGTTTATACTAATGGGCTGGAAAAATATCTGTTGGACCACTGCCATGATTTTCCAAAGGTTAATGGGAGGAGCATACCAATGCTCTCCTATGCCGATGATACGGTATTAATGACACTTACAGGAAACAGTATGCAGCGCTGTCTTGATGCTTTCCATAATTTTATGTTGGATTTAGACCTGAAGGTACATTTTACCAAATCTTTTGCCATGGTCTGTGGCCCAAAGGGCACAAAAACCAGAAAGTTTGCAGTAAATAATGACATCATTGAAAAGGTGGAAAATTTTAACTATCTGGGAAACCTTTTCAACAACAAACTAAGTTGGGCCCCTTTAATGAAAACTCGAGTCCAGAGTGCTAGTCGCTCAATTGAAGGTTTGTTCCGCTTCTGTGGGAAGTTGGGTCAAAAGCCTGTCAAGCATCTAAAAACTTTGTATATAGCAAAATGTTTGTCGGTAGCTACCTATGGGGCAGGGGTTTGGGGAATTGAAAGCCCTGACACAATACAAACCATGGAGAACAAATTTTTAAAGCGGGTACTGGCTATCCCAAGAAGTTCCTCAAATAAATTTGCCCACGAGGAGATAGGTCTGAGTCATGTGAGTGATACCATTCATCTTTCCCCCCTATTATTATGGGGTAAAATATGGCTATCAGAGGATTTACAGCTGTCTAGAGACATCCTCCGGGATTGTTTAAAATTGATGAACATGAATAAGATCCCGTGGTTATGCTATGTTAATGTAACACTCCATAAAATAGGCCTGGGTGACATTTTTGATAACCCCGAAAATATTCGGGGAGATATTAAATCTGTTATCAAAACAAGTTATTGGAACTCCTCGCTTGTGCATTCCTTGGTTAGCACTCACGCTTTTAAGGTTACTTTACTGCATCAGTTTTATTTAACCTTTACAAATCATGTACAATGGCGATTCTATTTGACGAGGTTTAGGTTACACATTCTGCATTTTCTTTTTGCGTTTCCTAAACAGGGGAGTTGGTGTGAGAGACTGCCCCCCTGTCCCTGTAACAACAGAATAAGCCAAAGTACTATGCATCTTGTTCTCTTCTGCCCCCTATACAAGGATCCGAGAATTAGGTTTATTAAGCCGATCCTTAAGGAAAAGCAACCATGCCACTATAAAGAGGGTTATGACCATTTGCTATCTCTGTCCACATCTGATGTTTGCTGTGCAATGCTAAATTTTATACGTGTGTCACTTTCGATTAGGAAACGGTATGGTTAAATTTGTTCCCATGAACTTGTCTGTAGCCCATGTATATTGTTGTTTTTGACTTTGTTGTCTTAGATCTCAATGTAATATGGGTATTTGGAAATCATGATTACTTTAACCGAATATGATTGAAAAGTTATGGGCCAAAACTGTGATTATATTAACCAAATGTTTTCTACCATTAAAATAGTGGTATACCTTTTTAATTGTTTTTAAATGAAATTTAATTCATGTATTTAAAATGTACATTTTGACTTTTATGGTTCTTGTTTGAATCGAATAAAGTTTTTGATGATGATGATGATGATATGGTAAGATAATTCGAAGAAGATTACTCTGGACTTTGCCCTGCAGGATTTTGTGAACATCGCATAGGGCTTTAAAGCATAGATATATCAAACCCACCAAAATCTGATATAATCGTAGTCCGTGAGTCCAAATCTATCATAAGTCATGCCTACACTAACAATTTGAACCTATCATAAGGGTCCCTTAAACCTATTAAATTGCTTGTTCATACATTCATCATCAACAGTAAATAAGAAATTGTAAATTAACATTTGTTTGGCATCTTTAACGGGGTTAACATTTACAGGCCTAGTACATCCCCCACTCCTGCAGAAACTCTGAGTCAGTTTATCTTGCACCTGTTACATCCTTTTCCAATTTCAGGACAATTTCAAATATTTATTAAGTGCAGCTTAGATGTGCAGCTTAGATGAACACTTAAAGCACATACTTTTTTTGCCATTTTTAGGTCTCGCTGAGACATTTAGTAGGGGAGTTTTGAAAGTGCTACCCCACACTTTGGCTGGGCTAGCGCTTGCGTTCACGTGCGCAGCCGCCATCTGTCTTTCACGGGTCATGTCTGCTTTTTACCCTCGCGCACACCACTCGGCTGCAACTCTTGTGGATCCTGCCATGTCTGCTTTTGACTCCCGCACACCACTCGGCCGCACGTCTTGTTTTATAATGCCACGGAGCATTAAGATAAAAGGTCTGACTTGTTTTGGGTATAGGTGGAGGGGGGCGGGGGTGTAACGAGACACACACACACACACACTCACACTCACACACTCTTTAGCGCCCCTACGTTCCCTGACCTCCGCCCTGGATTCTATCACTAGCATCTGCAAAAGTACCCATCATCTCTCACGCCCCCCTCGCAGGTCAGCACCCTGTGCGGTTGCACTGCCCTAAAGCCGGCCCGAGTACTTTACTCTTTAGACATGCAGGTCCTGAGCTGGGTGATATTATCGCACTCTCTACTCCCCTCGTTCCCTCTCCGCTTCCAGTCTGAGCTTCTCTGTCCCAAGTTGTCAGCCACCATATACAATTCATCTCAACTTTTCTTTCTCCTTCGTGTCTCACTGTCCTTTCTGTTACTTGTTTGTCTCTTCCAGTCTCTCTGGTTTGCTTTAGACTAGCTGTGGGCTCTCTTCTGTTTCTCGTCTCTTCCTGTTTTCTCTTCTCCCAGACTCTGTCATTCTTTTACCACCCCTTCTCTGTTGCTCTCCACTCTCGCCGTTTGTTCCACTTTCTGAAACCTGTTTTTGCCAGTTGGCTTTTACCCATGTCTTTTTCTGTCTCACTTATTACTTTTCCTTACATTCACTGCTTCCAGTCATTCTCTATACCTAACTTATTCTCCTCTTTGTTATCTTAGCCAGTCATTCTCTTGTTCAATCACTTTTTTTCTTTTCGCCCTTGTTCAATCCTGCTTTCTGCCCTCTCCATTCTTCCCTTCCTTTCCCTTCATTTAGCTTCCTTACCTTGATCTCTTTTACTATATCCCACTTCTGACGCTCTAATTTCTTCTTTTCCAACCTAAGGCCACATAGGTGCAAACATGAGCATCCATTTGATACGCCTCAGCACACCCAATGTTTTCCGCTCCCCACCCGATGTTTCTTTCTCCGCACTCGCTTTATTCCAATAACACTTTTGCACTTTTTTATTTTCAAGGGGCTTTCTGCAGAGCACCATTCATTGTTGAACATTATTCAATATATTTCAGGCTTTACAGTGCCACTTCTGATGGTAACCTTTATCCATGGTTTACTCACAAGGTGTCTTTGGCATAGCATCATTCTTTTAAGTGTGAGTTATCATATTAATACTCCTGTGTTCAACAAATGCCTAACACTACCCTTTGATAAGCCTAAACTGCTTGTCCATACTACCACAATCAAGCATTGGCATAGCCAATAGGTCTCACCTTTGGGACCTTACAAGTGTTTATCCAAGCAACAGTTGGTGTTGTTGCACCAAGGATATTGTGCTGCATAACTAAATACTTATAAGGTCCCAAAAGCGAGACCAATTGCCTATGCCAATGCTTGTTTTATGCTTGTCTCTGTCCTATGCAGCACATACTGAAGTTGTTGCAAATAATTACTCCGTTCCTAATGCCTTTAATGACAATATCTCATTCAATCCCTTTAGCTATGGCCAAAACGTCTGCTAAAGTAGGATTACAGCATGGTAGAAGTCACTCTCTTGCATCTTTTTGAGGCATGATTAATAGAAACTGGTCACAAATATAAATGTCAACAAGATCTCTAAATTCACAAGATGCTGCCAGGGTTCTCAAAGCTGTTCTCTATTTCTCAATTGACTGTCAAAAGGTTGTCAGAAATCTCCTGTCCTACATCTCCTAACAGTCCAAACAACAAAGCCTTTTTACTTTCAGATGCAAATACTTTGCCATTAATAGATATTAATACTTCCCAGATGCACATTGCTACTATATCCATTGGTGACTAGGTGTGCCAGGATTTTATTGCAAAGAATTTGGTTGGTTAAAACTCTGTGTCCTGGCCATGTCAGTCTGAGTAATAAATGAATAACACAAATTTGGACTACGCATGCTGCTATTGTGGTACTCTATTCTTTATTTTGTACTTACAGTTTGCCTCTGCCTTTCCATGGCGGTCAGACCACCATAGAAAGGCAGACCGAAAGGGACATCGTAATCTCTACTGCTGTGTCTGCAAGGCATCTCCCTTATTGTAGGGATTACATTCCGACTGCTGAGCGGACAGGGTACTTGAGCCCGTCGGAACAGCAGTGGTCTGTCCCTTCGCTCACTGCCCCCAACTGCCGCTTCATAATGCGGCCTATATTTCTTTTACACTTGTCGGGCCACATAATACAGCCATAGGTCCAACCACAAGGGATTCCTGTACCTTTATGATGAAGAGCAAATGCCTCAACTTTAGGAATGCTTAAAAACACCATAACATTTTCCTCAGGTCAAGTTGTATACAACCCAGGAAACATGGGGTTACTTAAAAAAAATTATGTTTGGGGGTCTGCTGATAAACCTGCAGCTCCCAACAACAGTTGTGTAACATGTTGATGGTGCCCCAGCCCAGATTGGGGCTCAATAAGCTGGAAAGAATATGTTAGTTAGCCACAAGGGGAATTATGGGGCGCCCCTTTTTGGGAGCGGTTAATAATAAATGAGCTGCTCCGGCTGCTTATTTATAAAACCTTTTGGCAGCCTTGCGCGACTTTATTTATTTATTTCTACCAAAGTCCCACTCTGGACACCAACAGCACCATCTCTCTTTGGGGGGACCTTGAGGGGACCCCAAGCCCCGCCACCTCCCAGCACACCGCCCCTATCCCCTGAGAGCCGGCAACCATTTACTTTGTTCTCCTGCCGGGCGGGAGCTGATTTCTTTCTTCCTCCCACCCGGAGTGGCCAAGAGACAGTTTGACTCTGTCCCGAGGATGTGGTCCCTGGGTCAAACCTGCATGGGGCCTTAGGCCTCTGGGACCATAAGTTAGCAATGGGGAAGGGGACCTCACGCCTTCCTCCCCAAATAAAATGTAAATATGCTCAGACCCCCAGGTCCTAGCCCACCGGTAGGGAAATATGGAGAAATTCGGGGGCCTGCCTTATTTTGTTTCTTCCCCGGTCATTAGGGTTGTCCTGCACGATCGCCAAAAAAAACCTGGGATATTACATTTTATCCCCAGGTAAGATCCTTCTGAGACCCCTCCCACAAGGCCTAGGTCTCAGAATATCTCTACCATTCGCCTTTTTTTCTTTTTTGTAAGACAATTTCAGGACATGGGACACAGTTCCCAAGTCATATAATTGCAGCTGCAACCTTTCTGGTAATTTTGTGCCAGTCACTCGGAGCACTCGCTCAAAAAAAGCTTGTTCAACCAACCAGGAGACTTGAATTTTTGAACGGTTGGTTGTCAATATATCTATACATGGAGAGCCATAATTTTTCAAAAACTACTGAACAGATTCTCAACAAATTATAACAAGCATTTGCAATGCAATAGGTCTCGCATTAGGAAAGTTTGAGCCATTGGTATTGTGAATTACATTTTTTTTATTTATGTGTTGGTTGTGAAAATAGCTATAGTAATAGCTAAAGTAATAGCTTTGTCATTTACAATGCCAATAGTTTTAACTTTCACAAATGTGACACCTATAGCATTTGTAATGCAATATGTGTTGTATTTTCACGAAAATCCAAGAACAGAAGTGAAATATTAACATTTTTTTGTGACATTTATAAGACAGACGTCATTGTTGTTCGAGTACTTTACGCTGGTGTTTGGATTCCTGTAAATCCCCAGTGTTGCAGGGTGCTTAAGAATTTTGTGATCACAGTGGTACTGTATTCCGGGCTGGGGGGAGGGGAGGAGAGAGAGAGAGAGGGAAGGGAAGGGAGGGGAGGAGAGGAGAGAGAGAGAGAGAGAGAGAGAGAGAGAGAGAGATAGAGAGAGAGAGAGAGACACACAGGGGAGGAGAGAGAGAGAGGGGAGGGGAGAAGAGAGAGAGAGAGAGAGAAAAGGTGGGGAAGAGAGAGAGAGAGAGCTTGGGCTATAGTATGCGGCAGCGTTGGGTATAAAAAATAAAAATAAAAAAGAGGCCAAATTATGCGGTAACATGTATAAAAATCACAAAGTTGTATAAAACAATTATCAGTTATTGTATGGAAAGGCGAGGTGGGATGGCGCGACTTGAAAGCAGTGAACCTATTGGAAACCAATGAAGAAGAGGTTAATTGGGGCTAGACGGGCCCACGGTGCTACCAGGGACGTACCAATATGCTGGCTTTACTGTAAAGGTCCTTGGTAGGTCTGCGCGGGCCATTGGATATAACAGAACAAGCATTTACAATGCAATGGTTTTGCCTTTGTTAAAGTTAGAGCTATTGGCATTGCTCTTGACATTATTTTTTTTTTTTAACATAAATGAATGGCATTGTCATTTACAATAGCAGGGCACAGGGAAGGGGGGCAAGGAGAGATGAAGGAGAGGTGCGGGCTCAGGGAAGAGGGGCGAGGAGAGACGAAGGAGAGCTGCGGGCTCTTGTTGTAATGCTTGCATGGATGAGTTGGTGGATGCATGCATGGGTGCATGCATTGATGGGTGTATGGTCCCCGCTGAGGGTCACAGGGCACAGGTGTCAGAGCTGAGGGCACGGGTGAGGGCAGAGGGGTGTGAGCTGAGGGCAGAGGGGTGTGAGCTGAGGGCAGAGAGCTGTGAGCTGAGGGCAGAGGGGTGTGAGCTGAGGGCAGAAGGGTGAGAGCTGAGGGCAGAGGGGTGAGAGCTGAGGGCAGAGGGGTGAGAGCTGAGGGCAGAGGGGTGAGAGCTGAGGGCAGAGGAGTGAGAGCTGAGGGCAGAGGAGTGAGAGCTGAGGGCAGAGGAGTGAGAGCTGAGGGCAGAGGAGTGAGAGCTGAGGGCAGAGGAGTGAGAGCTGAGGGCAGAGGAGTGAGAGCTGAGGGCAGAGGAGTGAGAGCTGAGGGCAGAGGAGTGAGAGCTGAGGGCAGAGGAGTGAGAGCTGAGGGCGCACAGGGTTGAGAGCTGAGTGCACAGCGTTGAGAGCTGAGTGCACAGGGGTGGGAGCTGAGGGCACAGGGGTAAAGAGCTGTATTTAGGGTGAAATTCGCATTTATCTACACTTGGCGCAAGGACACGTTTCGTGCCAAAAAAAAAACTGCAATGATAAAAAAACACAGTGAACAACATCTGCTTGTGCTCGGTCACTCACAATATTTCTGTGCGTTTCCTGTCAATGTTTACCACAAACAGCAGTTAAATACGCAATGCGGCATAAAATAGTGTTGTGTGTGGTTTTGAATTCATGCAGTGCTTTGAATGGATAGCTAGTGTCCGTTAGGGAGTACCAGCACTTTATTTTGAAAGGGAGAGTACCGGCACTTCTCGAGAGTGGCGTAATACTTTTAATTAAGGAGTACCGGCACTTCTCAGAAACCAGCAAACTTCTATTTTTCCATTTCAAGCACTGGGCGTAATAGAGCGATTTTGGGAATTTCGCCTTAACAAGAGTGATACAAAATGGCTATAATTCTGCCAATTACGCTGTCATATTGCAAATTCCCCCTTCAAAGTTATGTGCTGAATAAAGCATTTTACCCGTACAGCTGCCATGAGACCTCTTTCTCCTGCCCTTCTCCCTCGAGTGAAACAGCTAAGCTGTCGGTCTCTTGATTTCGTCCTTTCTTTGTTTATATCAAGGGATGACCAGGCGTACCTGGCATACAGAAATGGCGGCACTTGGGCCCAGACCAAGGGGACAGTAAAACTCACATTGCACGTGGACCTTCGAAGTGCTCTAGTCTGGACTGAGTGCATCTTCCTGTGGGTTGTTTTCGCCTGCTTGCATCCCAGGAGCGGCACAGTTACCCCGGTTGCCTGTGATGGGGAGGTGTCTGCGCCCACCGGGTTGGGTACCAGACCCAGAAACTCTCCAGCCAGCCAGCGGCCTGGCCTGGGCACCGGAAGCGCTGCTTTGGCAAACATCCGGCCTCCTTTGTAAAAGTGATTTGTTCCAGCCACAGACTCACCTGTGTAAACTCGTCTGGTCCAGGGAAGAGACGCCGAGGGATCTTTTTACTTCATTTAAGGTGCGTGAATCCAAAACCACACGCCCCACTTGACTTACAAGGGATGATGCAGAGAGGTCGACTCAGGACGGGAAAAGGCCAGCTCTGCCAGAATTATGAAATGCGGAGCAGGACAGAAAGCGGCTGCTACACCAATGACCCTTCTCATTAAAGCAAGAATTTATTTATGGGCAGGGGTGCAACGCAGGCCCCTGCAGCGCAGGTGAGGGGGTCGGGGGGGGGGGGGGGGGGGGGGGGTGGAGTACGCATTTTGCGAGGCAAAACCTAAAAAGCATTGGATATAACAGAAAAAGCATTTAAATAGTCACTATTCTAAAACTCTTCCGATAAAGTGGCATCCACGATACTGACTCAAAAATCAAATCTGTTGGGCAAGAACATACCCCCTGAAGTTTATATAGATGCTAAAGTTGGCGCCATTGGCCACAAAGTCATCTTATCTCTGCGACATTCGGTGCCGGCGAGAAAAAGGCGCGGGTTCTGTCTCCACACGCATGTCCGACTCAGTTAGCCTTTCTGCTGTGACGACCGAGCAGGTGTTGCAGGGTCAGGAAGCGCATCAATTAATTCTGGGAAGACAAACAGGCAGCAAAGATGGCAGGGGAGGAATCCTCAGCTCAGCGTGGGAGACAATGGCGACTATTTGATTTTAATCAGATTTCTACTAGCAAGTGAATAATTAAAAAGAGAACGCCACATGTCTTCATTACAGACAAGAATAATGCGGGTTGCGAAATGGGGTCGCGAAAACGGAATGTAAAGCACGGCCAAAGCTAAGCAGTTGTTACTTTTGAAAAGAACGCTCACAATGGGAAAGTAAAGCAAGCTTCTGTGCAAGTGTGTTGTTTAGGTTTATAAGTATAGAAATATTATCGGCAAGCACACAGCAGCGCGGGCGGGGCGCAGGAACCTTACCAATAGTAAAGAAGCAAAACAAGTGACGTCAGGCGGGCGCGTGCACTTCCGCGCAGGCGCAGAGTGTTCTTGGTCGCTTCTCCGGCACCCGCCCGCCCATCCATCGGGAGCCGGACAGAAGGAGCCCACATGAAAACAGGACAAGAAAAGAGCCTGGTGAGGTAAGTGGGGAGGGGAGCGTGTGTGTATGCAGTGTGTGTGTGTATGCGACGGCGGGGGTGGGTTCTCTGTATGCGTGCGTGTGTGTATGTGCGCTCGTGTGTGTGTCTCTGGTGAGGTAAGGGGGGAGCGTGTGTGTATGCAGTGTGTGTATGCAGTGTGTGTGCGCGCATGTGTGTGTATGCGACGGCAGGGGTGGGTTCTCTGTATGTATGGGTGCTCGTGTGTGTGTGTGTCTCTGGGTATGCGCATGCGTGTTGGTGCTTCCGAGGCAGGAGAGGGGCACGGCGCCGTGCGCGCCCACGAGGTGCAATCTGCGCTCGTGCACCCTCTTGTCCTCATTCCCAGAAACGGGTGACTATAGATGTCTTCGCAGACAGCAATGCTTCGCATTGCTTACGTCTAGCTCGACCTAAAAAGGACACTTTCAGGGTAGAGCTCTAGCTTTACGCCAACTTTGGTGTAATTCCATTCAGCCATTTTGGCTGTAATGCTGTCAATATTCCCTATTGAAACTGCATGGTGCAAAAACGTTTTTTGGGACACCTCTTTTTCTCATTCCATCTCATCTCACCACAAAACTTTCCTAGAAGAAGCTGAAGTGGATGAACTATATTCTGGAAATTTTCATGAAAATTGGTCAAACAGCGACAAATTATTTGCAAAACAAAATGCGCTCTTCCTATAGAAAGTCGTATTAACTGTAACTACACAGTGACGACTGCCACTGTGTGATAGAAATATAATTTTTACTTGCCCCAGGGTGCCTCTCATGATGAATAATGAGATTACATTTTGTTCTTTCTCATTTAAGGAGAAAGGTTAAAACGGAGTAACAAAATGTTAGAAGCACTGTTCCCGATAAGGTGCGCGCCTGTGCTCTCGCGCAGAAAAGCCATCCCAAGCGCGCAGTGTCCTGGTTTTAGCACCCATACTGTTCCTGACATCCAGCGAGACAAGTCATTTCCTGGTTGCGGACGGGAGGCAGAGGAAGAGACAAGTGTGACATGAGGAAGCGGCAGGTGCGTTTTTCCCTTACAGCCGGGGGGGGGGGGGGGGCTGGCATTCACCAGCATTCACTTGCTGCATTCATTTTCCTAATAGTGCGCTGCTGCGAGGCTGATGTGGGCCTTGGAAATAGTATTCATGTTAATTGCAGCGCCTCGCAGCCGCACACTGTTAGGAAAATGAATATAGCAAATCTAAAGCACGACAAGTGCTTTCAGGATTCTGAAAACACATGTCATGCTTGTTGACTTTCTGCATTTCTTTTCTTAATAGTGCGCTGCTGCGGGGCTGATGTGGGCCTTTGAGATAGTATTCATGTTAATTGCAGCCCACAGGCGCTGCAATTAACATGAATACTATTTCAAAGGCCCACATCAGCCCCGCAGCAGCTCACTATTGAGAAAAGAAATACAGAAAGTCAACAAGCACGACGTGTGTTTTCAGGATTATGAAAGCACACATCATGTTTGAGACTATTTCTTTTATTAGTGCGGGGCTGCAGACTTCGTGAAGTGTGCCTAATGCATCTCAGTCCTCATGTGCAGTAGCAAACTCCTCTTAAAGTTGGTAATTAACAAAAAAAAATTAGCCACACACTGGTCGAATGTTTAGAGGCTTCAATACTTTCCCCGCAGGCAGCCATTGATGCAAGGACCACCCTGGTCACTTACGAGATTTTCAATATTTTTTTTGCTTCCTCCCACTAGTGAGACCTCATATGGTGCTCCCATGCCCATAAAGGCTACTGTCTTCAAATTATATAATCAAGCTGGTTGGTCAGTACACAAAATCTTCAAGGATAGCGAGCTGCCAACACTTCTTTCTGCAGGAGGTGCGGAGTTTCCAACTAAAATAAAGTATGGCACAATAAATTACATGCGAACAGTCAATGTCCAGTCCTCCTCCTCCTGTCCTAATAAATAGGATGCGCACTGGCTGGCTGTAACCTCTGTGTGCACCTCAGCCTCACTCTGAGGCTTACCCAATGCTGATTGTGGCCACTGACCGGTCAGGTTGCAAAAAACATCTGCTCACATTTGGTTCATTTGCTTTGTCCTCCTGTTACCACAATTGGATTTTCACTCCATTTCAATTACACAGCATGGTCTAATGGCACAATCTCAGGCGTTTCAATTAATAACTATAATGCTGAATGCTGAAAATTACAGTTATTGACGCTGGCCTAAACTAAATTTTGCCCGGGCTTATTTAATTATTATTTTAAAATAGATGCACAATCTTTGTCTGTGTTTGGCAGAGCTAGATAAACAATTGGTTTTAATATACACAAATCCAGCTTGTAACTGACAGGCACCTAAAAAATTGAACATTCGAAAGCCTCAGATGTTGTAACAATATTACCTGGTATGTCTCATGATCCCTAACTTAACATATACACTTCTCACCCATTCTGAGCAGATTTAAATAATTATTTTGGAAGTCCAGAGTGACGATAAAATACTTAGGTCGTTCTAATGAGTTCCTCTGTAAAATTATGTGGTAATTCTGTATCTGGTATTACCTGGGCGACTGGAATGATGCAACAGGATTGACTAAATTATGTGGCAAAAAAGGCATATTAAGTGGCATATTGCAGCATAGTTTGTGATAGTCTTTCTTTGTTATGTTATTTTTACAGTTTAACACACACGGTTTAGGCAAACATTCCTTCTCATTAGTACCAGCTTAATACCCAAATACAGCAATAATCAACAGGAAGGTGACTGGTCAAACTTTGAAAAGGGCTTGCGCTGCAGAATGCGTCACTGCGCATTTGATAACTTCTGATCCGTTTGCGCTACAATTTTTGTTAAAATCTGCAGATTAATCAGCAGATGATGGATTATGTGTCAGATGTCCATGGTTCCATAATTACCCTGCAACCACAAATTTGCATAATTCCAGTAGCCCGGATTGTAACTGATTCCACAGGAGGAAGTAATTACAATCACTGTTCCCTGTAAGGTGCGCACGCGTCTATGTCTCCCGGAGCACGCATTGTAAAATGTGAAGCGCGCACAGGCGGCTGAGGGCCGTTCGCACCACCACTTTTAAAATGAATGTGGCGCGAAAAGGGTCAGATTGTTTGCCTTTTTTAAAGTAACTGTACTTTCCCAAAGGCACACAATCTGCCCTGCAGCTGTGCCCTATTAACAAAAGAAATGCAGCAAGTCGACAAGCTCAAGTGATTCTGAAAACACACGTCCTGCTTGTCGACTTCATAGCCATAGCTGCCAAGGTTTCAGGTTGCCTATGTGTGACATTTTCATAATTTCAGAGAAATTATGAGTGAAAGTCAATGACCATGAGTGACACTTTCTCAGGAGCAAAATTGAGCAATGAAGACGAGGGAAACATCAGAAATTGCTGCTGCAATGCATTCGGTGTTCCTGCTGCTTTGTCTGCTAATCAAGAACTACTGTTAGTTCTTGCTTCTGGCAGGTTTGCTGGTCTTGCTACAAATGCTATGACTACCATGCTGACTTAGGGCCTTATTATGAGTTTGGCGGTGTGGGACTGCCCCGCACCACCAAGCCCATGTGAGCACCTCCTACCAGATGTTTACTTTTTTCCTCACTGGCAGGCTGTCCCACGGTGGTGCCTATAAAAAAGGCACCGCAATGGGAATGCAAAAGTAAATTCCTGCAGTGCATGGACTGTCAAGTCCATGACCTGCAAGAACTGGGGGGCAGTCACAAAAGGGAGCATAACATGTGCCACCCTGCATGCATCCCCAGGTATGCAATCTTGTACAGGCTCCCAACATTTCCCCACCCTATAAACAGAACTCCAGTTGAGAATCTTTTGTTAAATCTTATATTGGTACCACCCTTTTAAGTCCTGTGATTTTCCAAAGCCAAAGTGTACTTGCTTGTGTAACCAATTCATGTCAAGGGGTGTGTATCTGAATTGCAAACCTGCCTTAAGACCCATCATGTGGCAATGCACCATCTTTTCACGCTTTAAGCAAATGTTTGGAGTGATTTTTGCACTAATATTGGCGCTTCACCCACACACGCAGGCTGGTTCTTGGCGCACATAACATTGGCTGCAGCGCACAGAGCCCATACAATGCTGCATACAGAGTAAAAGAATTAGAGGGAACATTGGTTAGAAGCCCTATGAAGTGTATTGTTGACTGTTTAAAACACATGGTAAGTAATGTACACATGGGAAGGTTTTGCTCTTATATAGAGTTCAAATCACCTGCTATTGGGTAAAAAATTTGCTTTCATTGTCTGACCTACCTTTATTTCTTCAGTAGGTATATCTAGACTCTGGTTGTACTGTAGATCGTGTGAATTAAACTACACAGAGGGTACAAAGGGTTTCCTTTCACCTACTGCTGTATGTTTTGATAATAGCAAATATGACTCGCTTACCCTGACGGCGAGTTGGTCGCTGATCTTTGGACCCCCATTGCCAAATCCTCTCTTGAACTGCTTCCTGAGGATCCCCTGCCTCCGAGGTCGCTGCAGCTGCAAGTGCTGCAGGCGCGGATTTTGGAAAACTACCTCGCCGGACCCGCTTCGTGGGTCCCGCAGCGCCGTGTGGCTGAAGGCGCTTGACTGTGTGGGCCTGACATCACCATCGAGGAGGAGCGGGCAGGGCAGAGTGTCGGCGGGGCTGCGAGCAGGCAGGGACTCCAGTGTCCAGGAGCCCCTGCGCGCCCATTGATCACACCTGGGCTGCTCTCCCCGCTGGACACGCCCCCGCCTGTTTGTTGAAAAGCCGGCGCCCACAGCTTAACTTTGGAACCCTTACCCTGACGGCGAGTTGGTCGCTGATCTTTGGACCCCATTGCCAAATCCTCTCTTGAACTGCTTCCTGAGGATCCCCTGCCTCCGAGGTCGCTGCAGCTGCAAGTGCTGCAGGCGCGGATTTTGGAAAACTACCTCGCCGGACCCGCTTTGCGGGTCCCGCAGCGCCGTGTGGCTGAAGGCGCTTGACTGTGTGGGCCTGACATCACCATCGAGGAGGAGCGGGCAGGGCAGAGTGTCGGCGGGGCTGCGAGCAGGCAGGGACTCCAGTGTCCAGGAGCCCCTGCGCGCCCATTGATCACACCTGTGCTGCTCTCCACGCTGGACACGCCCCCGCCTGTTTGTTGAAAAGCCGGCGCCCACAGCTTAACTTTGGAACCCTTACCCTGACGGCGAGTTGGTCGCTGATCTTTGGACCCCATTGCCAAATCCTCTCTTGAACTGCTTCCTGAGGATCCCCTGCCTCCGAGGTCGCTGCAGCTGCAAGTGCTGCAGGCGCGGATTTTGGAAAACTACCTCGCCGGACCCGCTTTGCGGGTCCCGCAGCGCCGTGTGGCTGAAGGCGCTTGACTGTGTGGGCCTGACATCACCATCGAGGAGGAGCGG
The DNA here is from genome assembly GCF_964261635.1 of Lissotriton helveticus. NCBI lineage: Eukaryota > Metazoa > Chordata > Amphibia > Caudata > Salamandridae > Lissotriton > Lissotriton helveticus. The sequence goes on along the minus strand of NC_136068.1, from coordinate 635,646,399 downwards.
GCAGGGCAGAGTGTCGGCGGGGCTGCGAGCAGGCAGGGACTCCAGTGTCCAGGAGCCCCTGCGCGCCCATTGATCACACCTGGGCTGCTCACCCCGCTGGACACACCCCCCTGTCCTCCATCCTATTGGCTAGCCGCACTAGAAGTATAAAATTGTCTTTACTACCCGCTAAGCGGGAGCGCGCCGGGAGAAGCCCGGGACAAGGGCGGGACCGTCCAAGGCCGTCATAGGCCGGAGTTGGCCGGGCTGGGCCTACCCTCTTTGGTCGTGTATTCGATCCCTGGTCCCATTCACTGTTACAGCCCACTGCCGAATATATCCTATTACTTATCATTATGCCGTCCCCGGCAAAGAAGAGCACTCCATTGAAGCCGGGAGGTGTTAAAAGCAGGACCCTAGAGAATTATTTCTCTCGGGCGGGGGGGAGGGGGACAAAGAGTGCAATCTGTCCCGGTTAAGGGCAGAAAGGAGACGCTCAATAGATAACTTGAAAAACACCCCCCTTGGAGACCAATCCACCATGCCCAGGGAGGAGCTGTCCCTAATAGACGATGTCCCACTCCTGCTGAGGGATTGTATGAACACTTCACCAGTTGCAGCCATGAGTATAGCTCCAGTTACCAGTCCAAGCCCTACTAGGGTGACCATTGATTTAGTCTCCCAACCCCCCCTAGCCCCTAAGGCTAGGAAAGCTCAACCCAAGCCAGCCACCGCGCAAGGAGTACTTGGGCCCCCTCCTAACAAACGTAGGAGGAAATCGAAGGGAGCCCAGGGAAGGAGCAAACCAAAAATTTCTCATTTGGATTTTGGGAAGTCTTCTTCTAAACCCCCGTACTAGCAGCAAAATTACCGGCTGAATTACACCCCAAACCTATTGTCCAGGATGATCTAGCTCCCGCCCCGATAAAAAATACTGGAATTAATATTGCTAATGTCCCCCTCTCTGTTGTCCCGCTTGGAAACTTGGAATTCTTGCTAAGGTCTCTACTAATACCGATTAGCGAGAGTATTAAAAAGATTGAGATCAGACTAACCATTTTGGAGACCACACTAGGTAGTCTGAAAATTCCGGCTGGTCATCAGGGAAGGCATCCAGAACCTACTCCCATCACATTAGCCCCTCAACAGCCCGCAAATAGTGCAGCAAACATAGTCCCTCCACAAGCCGCAAATGCGGCGGTCTCGCAACCTCTCTTAAGGACCAAGCCTGTACCAACTAAGTCCCTTAACTCTAACATTCCCATTCCTCCTTCAGGCCCGGTTTATCCGGCACAGCCGGTAGACAGTTCCACACTGATCCCTCTAATGAAGCTTCCCCCGAGACCACGTAGGCCCAACCTACCCCCTGAGACTAATGATTTCACTGTAGTCATGGCAGGTGTTCCCCCACTCGAAGTAGGTGAAACCGAGGATTTTTGTGCCCTGAAAAGTAGGGTAATTAAGTGGCTAAACATAAATAGACCCCTCCCGATACACCTTAATAATGAAATCATAATGGTAAGAAGGGTGCCATGGGTGGGGAGAACACATAAATCCATTATAGGGGACTGCATATTGGTGAGTTTTAGGGACACAGAAACGGTGTCCTATATATGCCAAGGGAAAAACAGATCCAGGGAATCCACCATCCAAACCCTTCGGGTGACTTTCTTCTTTCCCATCACTCCAGTCCCACTGCAGCCGCCACAAATTCACAACAACTGGGAGAGGGTTGGCAGGAGGGGGAGACACCAGGACTTTAACCCTAGACCATTATTTGGCCGACCAGAACCACCCTTTCACACCCATAATCGGTTTAATTGCCTGAACGATCTAGAGGGGGTAGACTGACAAATGGATAATGCCCCCCAGGGTTATATGGAAAAGGGCGTCTTGGCAGAGGTGTTGGTGGAGCAAAGCTCTCATGTTCAGCAAATTCTACTGAGTGGTGGTGGGAAATCCGTGTGTGTTGAACCTAAGGCTACAGTCATAGAATGTATAGGAGGGGGACATGGGCTGGCCATACAAGGGTCAATACAGGAGATACCATCAAGGCCACAGGAGGGTTCAGAATGGAGGGGGGAGGGAGTGAGACTGATCTCCTGGAACGTAGCAGGCATAGTGGGCAAATTTAACAATAAGGAATGGGTTGATTTCATTAGGAAATTTCATGTTATATGTGTTCAGGAGACATGGGCCTCGGTGAACAATTATCACCTACAGGGGTACAAGTGTTTTTTTGTTCCCGCCCGAAAATCCAGATCAGGGAGAGCAATGGGTGGGTTGTCCATTTACGTAGATTTAGACCTCCCAGGCACCTGGTCTTCCCCAGATTGGAATTCACATGGGATCCAGGTAGTTCGGTTCCTTGGAAAGGGGCTAAGATTTTCTGTTTTTAACATCTATAACACTGAGATAGCAAACAACCATATCCCGCTACTAGCTGAACTAGACCAGAGGCTGGGACAAGAAACAACATTCCAAAATAAGGGGCAGTCTCATGGGCTGCTTTTAATGGGAGACTTTAACTGCCATCTTTGTCCGGCATTGGTCAAGGCAAACTCAGATTGGTCACAATGCCCAATGGAGAAGGGGCCGCATTTCTCTCATACACCTACTGGGTCGGCTCTCCGTCTGCTTCGGCTTAAGTATGACTTAGAACATACCATTAATATGATAGACCCACAGTCAGATGGCACACTTCCACCAACTTTTAAGGGCAGGGGTTGCTCATCTATTATAGATTATATTTTGGCTTCGAGATCCCTGATAAATAAAATAATCAGAGCAGGGATAGAATGGAGCAGCTTCAGCGATCACAACCCTCTTGTTTTGGTGCTCTCGTATAGGGTGGGTGCTGGAACCAGAGTCCATCGCACATTTGAGGAGAGGGTCATAGACCAAGGCAGGAGACTGAAATGGTCCAAAATAGACGGGGTAACGTTTTTTAAAACTTTGGGTGACAAGGGCCTACCGGCCATTAACGACTGTTTAGACTTAGAAGTCCAGGGATCAAGGTTACTGGAAGCATTTGACCAGATCGCTAACCTGATCAACGGCCTACTTAAGACCAGTGCGCCCACACGTAACCTGGTTAATCCCAGGTGGTTTGATAAAGACTGCTCTAAGGCACTGAGGGAGTTGAAATGCTGCCTTAAGCTAAAACCAAGGGACCCTCAAAAAATCAAGGTGTGCAGAGAAAAATATAAAAAAGAGACCAAAAGGAGGAAACTTGCCCTGCAGGCAGAAGCATGGGCAGATTTAAGAGAGGCAGGGGAAAGAAAGGATCTTGCGGGTTTTTGGAGAATCATTAATAAACCGACATTTCAAGAAAATGATTCCCCGGATATAGGGGCTAACATCCTCCCGGAGCAGTGGGTCACACACTTTAGGGGTTTATATAACCATGAGCCCGGTATCCCTGTAGAGCCACCGGCAACCCCAAGTCAGCTTTCCCCGGTAGTATTCACTCTTAAGGAGATTACTGCAGGGATGGAGGGTCTGACTAAGAATAAAGCCCCGGGTCCGGACGGGATTCCCCCTGACCTGTTTCTTAGTAATATAGAATTATGGGCTCCTCTGATGACCAGGGTCATAAATACTGCTATCTCTTGTGGCCTGCCACCATCTTGGTCAAAAGCGATTATTGTGCCAATTTTCAAAAAGGGCAACAGGGACGACCCCAAGTGCTATCGGCCGATTTCCCTGATTGACGTATCGGCCAAACTTTTGGGTAGGGCAATCCTTAATAGACTGTCCGAGTGGACCGAAGAGAATAACACCTTCTCGGACTCTCAATACGGGTTCAGGACAGGGAGGTCCACTAGTGACCAATGCCTGAACCTTTATATGCTGACTGCCAAATATACTCTGGCCAGCGATGAACCTATTTATATGGGATTCATGGATTTGGCAGCAGCATTTGACCACGTCAATAGAGGAAAGCTGTGGGACATGATGTCAAGCATGGGGATTGAGAGTGGTTTAATTACCATATTAAGGGAATTGCACAGCGACACCACGGCCAAGGTTCGATTTAATAGGGAGGGAGGATTGTCTGACTCTTTTCCATGTAAGAGCGGAGTCAGACAAGGTTGCATTCTTGCCCCTTTTCTGTTTTCCCTTTATATTAACAACTTGGAGCAGTTTCTTTTGGGTTTAAAGGCAGATTCCCCTAGGGTCGGGCCGCGGCATATCCCTGTTCTGCTTTATGCGGATGACGCGGTCTTGCTTGCTCGCACACCGCGAAGCTTACAAATCCTGATAGATGGGTTTGTTAAGTTCATGAGCACCCTGGATCTATCTGTCAACCTGGGTAAATCTTATGTGCTCCTGGCCGGCAAAAAACCTTCCTCTAAATTTACTTATACAATAGGCACCCATATTTTAGAGGAGGTCAAAACGTTCACTTATTTTGGAGTAACCTTTGATGGCGCTCTGCAGTTTAACTCCTTGGTGGCGGAACGTTGTAGTAAAATGATTGCCTCTAATGGGGCAATAGCAGGATACGGCAGGAGGCTAGGTAGATGGAGCCTGGAACAGGTGATGAGCTTGTATTGCTCCGTATCATGCTCCAAAGTAATCTATGGGGCAGAAGTATGGGGCTTTGTGAACACCACTAGAATCCAACAGGAAGAAAAGAAATATCTGAAATCTATCCTGAGGGCGCCACCCAGCACCGCTGGAATCATAGCTGATAGGGAGCTAGGGAGGCCATACTTGGATGACCTGTTAAAACTTAGGCCAATTGTGGCCTGGCTAAAAATATGGGTTAATCCAGATGCGCATCTAAGTAGAGAAATTCTATTGGACTGCTTAGATAGGACTAACTGTATGCGCATCCCCTGGCTTAAATATGTGAAAAACACCCTTGAGGATTTAGGTTTTGGAAACCTCTTCACGAACCCTATAACAATTTCAGCCCAGCACAAGAAACAAGTAGGGGAAATTTTCCTAGAGCGGAGAGCGGAAAATCCAATGCAGAGCTGAGGCTGCAGGAGTTAAAAAGACTGTGAGGGCTCATAATCTGGTGAAGAGCGTGGAGGGTATGGAGCCTTATCTGTATCTCGTGCATAATGCACAGGATAGATTTCTTATGTGCCGTTTTAGACTGAATTTACTTCCTTTTATGTTGGCCTCACCAGCAGGTTTCACCACGTCAATTGAGCAGAAGGGACCCTGCGGCTGCGACAACAGGTCTCCGCAGGATTCCCTCCATCTTGTTTTGCTTTGTCCCTATTTTTCTATGCCCAGGCGTAGATTTCTTGTAAATATTTAAAAAAAAGCCCAACAGGAACATGCCAGGGATGCATTAGTCTTCTTGCAAAAAGCCTCCGATCCCCTAACCTTGTGTTGTATTATGAATTTTATTAAGGTTGCGGTCCGATTAAGGATGACTAGGGGTTAGGATTGAAAGATTTTGGATTTTCTATTCTAATTTTATGGACCTGCACGTTGGTTTTTCTACTTGTATTAACTTTGTATAAGGATCTTGATTAATGTTTAATGACTTTTTATCTATGTATATATATGTGTGCTTTTATGGTGTTTTTTAATCACCGAATAAAGATTCTTAATTGAATTGACTCGCCATACTGTGACTAATTTTTTTTCTTTTTTTTGGTTTATCCTCTTCGCTCCTCCCTTTTCTGGTCATCTCCAGACAAGTGACGTTGATCCCAGATGAAGCCGAAGACATGTGGCACACATACAACCTGCTGCAAGTGGGGGACAGCCTGCGTGCCTCCACCATCCGGTATGTTGAGAGCATAATGTAGGGGGTGAACCTCGACGAGAGGTACTTTGAGAGGTTCTAAAGGTGATTAAGAGAATCTTAAAGAGCATTCTCTTATACAGTGGAAGCCAATGAAGTGTTTTTAAGACTGCAGATGCGGAGGAGCTCTCCAAGTTTTGAACCACGTGTTCATTGTAATCCAAAAAGTGTAATTTTTACACTTTGGGGTTTTATTGGGATACCCCTAGCTGGGGGTTTGTAATATTTCCTCCTCCTGCTCGCATACGGTTCCAGGTGAATATCCTCAAAGAATGGGAACAAGTCCCTTCCATCTGTGCAACCGCTGCTCCTCCGATAAAAATTGAAAATGTTTGAGTACCTATGGTGTAGATCATGTATAAATTGTGTATACTTTACTCCTAAGCAGAGTCATCCAACTTTCCACCAGCCATGCCAGCTTCTTTTTACTCTTGCGTGCAGTAGTAGCACAACAATCTATCACACATGGCATGTCTAGTGTTCAGTGATGTGGCATGATTTGAATAGAGGTTATCTATGAAATCTTGAGGCTCAAGGTCTTGCCCTGCAATCTTGATTGAGTGGTTAATTTGAATTTTCCTTTATTTTTCCTCTTGTGTTCTAGAAAGGTGCAAACCGAGTCGGTGACAGGTAGCGTGGGCAGCAACCGGGTGCGGACAACATTGACTATCTGCGTGGAGACAATAGACTTTGACACACAGGCCTGTCAGCTACGGGTGAAGGGTACCAACATTCAGGAGAACGACTATGTGAAGGTGAGCAATGGACATTTGGATGCCCAATGGGCGAGGCACAGACGACCAGTGGATGGATTGAGTTCAGGGAGGCCAGTAGGCTATCGTCGTGTATCCAAGTGAGTCCATGGTGGGGATAGCATTAGAAGTACAGGAAGGAGATGGTACTTTTGTGAGAACACATTTTATGTCAGTAACTGAGCTCGGATTAAAACTGTGGGGAAGTTGCCCTCCGAGGTGAGCTTGCCTTGCAGTATCACTTTGACTCGCTGTTGGCAACAACAAATTATTGGGGTTGAATGCATTGACCTTTTTTTACTTTACCCAGATGGCAAGCAAGTTAACTTATATCACTATCAAAGGAGAGAGAGAGAGAGAGAGGACTAGGTACCTAGTCCGTATCCCCGGGGTTTTATATGTGAGATCAAAAAGGACTAGCCTATTTGTGAATTTACATAGACTCAAGACTGTAAGACAGGGTACAAACCCTTTTGTTTTTTCATGAAGCCCTCCCCCACCAAATTGGTTAGTGGCATACTTCATAATCTGGCCCACCCAGTGACACCGAGGGTGTCCCGGGTGTGCTTCGACGCCTGAATACAGCGGAGCAGGTATGTTTCTGAGTGTGCAGTGTAGTGACGTGAAGGTGAAAATGTAAAAGCTATACAGGGATCCCAGTACCCGAGGGTAAATTTTATTTTAATAACTGGGTCACTGTTAGCATTAAAAAAGCCTGTTGGATGTTATAGGAGTGTTAATTAGGGTCTCCTACATCCAGGTGTGGTCTACATGTTTCAGCCAGGCCTTTATGATTAAAACTGACTTTCCTCAGGACCAAAGTGTGTAGGTGCAAATTACTTAATTTTTAAGTGATTGTGTAATTTTGAAAAATGTGTAGCACTCGCTAAGGTGCTTTACATGTGTGAGGGGAATTACCTCTTAGAGCATTACTGGACATACAACAAGTATGACAAAACACACATAGAAGGGGAGAGTCTTAGGGCTAGATGTAGGTAATAGCAAATTACCGAATGGTAAATACCGAATTTTACTGATTCGGTGTTTACTAATCGGTAATTGCTATGTAGGTAAAAAAATCGGTAAAAATACCGAACCAGTAAGATATGGTAATTACCGATTCGGTAATTACCGAATCAGTATTTGCCATTGATTCCTATGGGCCTTGAAGCCCATAGGATTCAATAGCAAATACTGATTTGTTAATTACCGAATCGGTAAAATTACCGATTTTACAAGGGGGACAGGGTATCACTTTGACACCCTGTTGCACCCCTGTTTCTGACTTGTGTGCCATGTGACACACATACATGCCCTTAGGGCATGTCTGTGTGCCACATGGCACAGGTATACATGCACAGATGTGCATGTACACTGGAATTCGTTATTTTCCATGTAGTAGCATTACATGGTAAATAACGAATCGGTAATGGCCTGTGGCACTGTTTTCAGTGCCACCTACATCTGTATTTACCGATTCGGTAAATTTACCGATTCGGTATTTTACAGAATCTGTAAATTTACCGATTCTGTAAATTAAGCCTACCTACATGTCAAATCCCAAATACCGGTCGGTAACGGCCGAAATCGGCCATTACCAACCGGTAATTGGCGACCTAGATCGGGCCCTTAGTATGGTAACATATTCACAAAACAGTTTGATTGCCGATATCTATTGTGCTGTGTAGACGATAAATAAGCAGCAAATGGTGTAGCCATATTGGTAGTGTGGCTAGGGTGAAAGTTATCATATATACTTGGAGTTTTGTGGTGGGCTAAGCATCGTAAGCGCATCAACACAAAAAAACGGTGGTATGTGCATGAAAGGAAGATTATCCTCACGTTGGCTTGTTGCCAAATTTGCCCCATGGAGTAGTCCGGCAGAGGAGTGGACCCTGAGAAGATAAAGGGGCTTCAGGGGGTTAGGGACCTGTGGAAAGAGAGCTTACCTGGCTCGTAGCTGAAACGCTCGGTTTACTCACAAAACGTTCGGTCAGTGTCTGCGTTGAACCTCTTGGTGTATCTGCGGCCTCCGAAAGACTGTCCTGGGCAGTGTTTGTGCCTTAAATGCAGTCTGCATCATTCGGATCACCTGTGCAGGGACGGACAGAGAAAACAGACTGTGCGAGGACACGCTGATTCATGGCTATGCTGCGCATGTGCAGGAGAGTAGTGTTTCCTGCTGTGAGCATGCCCATGTGCGGGAGAGTAGTGTATCCTACTGTGAGCATGCCCATGTGCGGGAGAGTAGTGTATTCTGCTGTGAGCATGCGCGGTACCGATTGTCGGCGCCTGCGCATTGGGTGTGGCTGTGTAAGCTGTACTCAGTGTACACAGATTAGTGTACAGGTGTAGTAACATGAACGGTTGAGAAATAAAGAGCGCTAACTGGGGGGAAAAAAAAGGACTTAAAAAGCCCTGTGGGGTTAAGTTGTGAGGCCAGGTGTATAACTGGCTAATACAACAGAGGGACATTTGAGGAGAAAGAAATTCATGTTTTCAGTGAGCTCCAGGATATGGAGTCATTCAAGCCCAAACCCAGTTGCTGGGTGGAGAGGAGATAGATCCATCTCTGTTCTTTTGTATAAAGGATCCGATCATTGTCTGTTTGCTTAACGTCAAATTGTTCAATGACAGTCCAGGACATGTCATTGGGGGTGTGGTCTGCCGTGAGGTAGTGCTCCGTCAGTCTGCTGATGTTTTTGCCACACCTGATTGTGCTTTGTGTTCAACCACTCTAGTTCTGATTTTGCGGGTCGTCATGCCCACGTAACGGAGTCCGCAGAGGCATGTTATGCGGTATACAAGGTTGCTGGAGTTGCAGTTGGTATGTTGGCATTGTGTCCAGATTTTGCCAGGTTCAAGGTTGAAAGTGTTCATTGGCTTAGTGAGATGGCACACACTGCAGTTGTTGCATGGATAATGGCCAGTGACTTTGCCCCTACAACCCAGTCCTGAAGATCATCCCAAATAATGAGGATCGAAACGTCGTCGACCGCTCAGCGCAATAAGAGGCGCAGCCCACAATGTGGTTCATCCCAACTACTGTCTACCCAATTCAGAACTCAAGCTTCACAATTCAGCTGGAGCCACATTGTTTTTCATTCTCTCACTGTATATATCCAAGCACCATTCACTATGTGCCGTTAATGCTGATCACAATTGTTACTTGCGTCGCCACTCTGTTTATCACTTGCACACCTTGAGCACCAAGTACAATTTGGGTTGTGTTATTTGTCAACCTACAGTGCTGCTACAACTGTAATTTGCCTAACCACTTCTATTTAAACATGATGCCATGAGCACATTTGAAATACTTATTGACTCTCCTTATTTCTGTTCTGATAATGCTTTTTGCATATCCATTTTAACTGTCTTTCAATAATGCCAGTTGGGATACTATATGTTTATTTTGATTATCTACCCCAATCCCAACGGGGTTGACGGGTTTTTGCTCCTGTAGTTTTTTACCCGAGATGAAATCCAGTCATTCTGAATCCTAGCGTTCAAATGCTGTGTTTCAAGTCTCTATTTGTGTAACTTTAGTGATTACCTAAGCTACTTTGTCTGACTAGTATGTTTTCTGTACTTTATCATTTGCATGTTTGCTCCTCCCCAAACTGCCTCCGACTGTACCCCAGCAATACAAACCATTCAGTCACATATCTGCCTAAAGGCCCAATGCCAAGGGACAACCCCTCAGCTATTTCTTGATTATTAACAAACAGCACTTCACTTGCTGAAAAGTTTAAAACCAACTTGTAATGGAAAAAAGCAAATCTGGCAAAAGGCAGTGTGCTGTGAATAAATAGCCTGAACTGGGTTACGGTGTCACACATGGAATGTGGCTACTTAGCAGTACTGTAGTCACCTGTCCGAATCCTCTCTGAAAAGAGAGCAGAGTGTAGCACGTGATGGTATGGAAGTAGGGAAAGAGTATCAATCAATTGCAAGGCAACTTGCAAGTGAAAGGCTAGGAGACCTTGTTCAGATTCAATTATATGACACTGAAAGTTTAATAGGGTGAGGCACAGTCAGTCATGTGTTAGAACCATCTCTGAAAGGCTGACTGAAGCATGGATGAATGTATTCCTTGTCAGCCTTGCAATGGAAATGGTGATAGAGTTCAGGCAGGGTCTGGTGTGTCCCATGCGCTCTCACACATCTAGCTCCCTGTGCCCCAAGACTATACTGCATTACATGTTTAAAAAATGAAGCAATACCTCTACTCTGAGTCATGCCTACCTGACTAGCTCACCGGCCTAATAGTGCTAATGAGTAGGTCATCCTATGCAGTCTTTGTTTCTGAATTCCTGAGAGCAAAGACCCTCACCCTGGGAGGTCAGAAATCTTTCTCGGGTGGCGGGCTGACAGAGACCAGTAAGCCTACACACCAGAGGATGGTAGGTTTTCAGGTGGGACCTCTAAGGTGCCCTCTGTGTGCATGTATTCTCAAATCCACCACTGTAATCACGGTGGGTTTGTGAATTCAAGGTGTTTGAATCCATACATCCCTATTCTCAGTGAAGCCATCATATACCTCTTGAACTTTTTTTCACCAGTGTCCAGCACACTGGTGTCCAGCATATTTTCTAAAATGGCTTCCTTGTTCACTTGTACTGGCACTAATCGAACTGACCAGTTATGGGGCATATCTGCTCAGGCAGGTATGCCCTCACATGTAGTATTAAGCACCCTGCCTTATGTCTGCAAAGCCTGCTGTAGGAGTGACTTACAAATGCTATATGCCGTGTTATGGGACTTCTTCATATTGTGTTATGGGACATGACATACAGCGATGTGTGTCATGCTATGTTTTGACTTTTGTCCGCACCAAAACTCACAGCCTGTGATGGCATGAGTTTGGTGAGGGGTCCCTAAGGTGGCACACATTTTGCTGCAGCCCTTGGAGGGGGGGGGGGCACTCTTTAGTACCCCAGACCCTCAGTACCAAGGGTACCACTTACAGGGGGGTACTAAGGGTATTGCCAATTAGGGAAAACAATTGTACAGTTTTGGAAAAGAGATCAGGCCCTTTGGACCTGGTTAATAGGAATCCAGTGCACTTTCAATAGAAATCACATCATGTACGAGGCAAAATGTGGGGGTGACCATGTCAAAGAGGAGTACTTTCCTACAATTAGAATTTTATACTTTGCACATCTGCATATATGGTTTACACTAAGGTAACTTTTCATGTGGATTTATTTTAACGAAGGGTATTTCACCAAAACCAAGACACATAAAGTTATATTCCTGCAGTATGGTAAAATCAAATTGACCGTCTGACTATTATAAGAGTTGTTTCCTGTGTAAAGTAATTTGTATATGCAATATCTGAGGTAGTAAAGTGTTTTTCTCCTATCGGTTTTGCAGTACATGACGAATACAATCAAATCGGGCAAAAAGAGACTCGCTCTAAACAGTTAATTTGTTGCAAATATATATTTTATTCTGTGTAATGTTAGGTTACAAACCCGCTGTAACACAGAATGTGTACAGACATGCAGAGAGATTTCTATCTTTTCTTTAATGGCCCAAAGCATGCAAAGAAAAAAGCTTTGCCATAAATATCTCCTTTCTGCTGATTTGCCGCTCCTTTTTTAGACAAGAAAATCAGAAGGAAAAGTATGTTGTTTTTTTCTTTGTTTACACTGCAGCCATACATATGTTGTCACATGCCTTTCACCTTGGCCACTGTCAACAGGCCCTGTGATGTTGCACCTCGAATGTAATAAGGAAATTGGAGAACGGCTTTAGTATAGGGATTTCAGGCTCCCTTCTATGCTATACAGTAAAATACAACACTATACAGGGACACATAACCTACTAAGAAAACCGAGACATCCAGACCCCTTAATAATGCAGGCACACACAGACTCATTATGAATTAGGTTGACTGGAGGCCTGGTGGGCCTAGTAACGTTATTAAGTTACTGGACTTATAGGTCTAATGGCAATGTTATTGATGTTTCCCCCTCAGGCCGGGGTCAAGCCAACCAGTTCATAATAGTAGTGGAGCGAGGCGTCTGGGTTGGCCCTAAAAGTCAAACTTTGAGTCTACAGAAACATCGTAGTGTAAACAGCATAGTCTATTTATTTATTTATTTATTTAACATTCGGAAATGTCTTGTTCAGTTATATTATTCGACTGAGCAACATTTGTCAAAACAAGTATAAGTAAAGCCAATTGATCTGGCTTAAATGTCCCAGTTAATCTAAACATAGACCTTGACAAATGCTATTTGCATGCTTTGTTTGCATAAATGCCATAAACATGTTAAAACAAGCCCTGCTCACTTTGCCAAGGCTGGCTAAAAAAAACCAATAAATGATTAGTTTCTGTAATTAATGTATAGAGGAGACAAGGAATTGAATGTGACCAAAAGCCTGATGATTGAGCGTACTTTTCAGATGTAAAACAGTTCGTAATGTATTCCAATGGAAGCATTCCTATGCACAAATAGGCAATATTATAATTTTGGAGTGATGTAGTCTTTAAACATACACTGATTGGTTGCCTTTGAAATTATGAATAAGTACAGTGTTCAATCACGTTAACTTGATTGAACATTAAACAGAGCATCCAGTACAAGTTGGTGGTACAATCTAGTTGGACCTCAGAGTTCACAATTGCATCTGATTCTTCTGAAACCATATACCACACCACAATAAAACACACCAAACTAACACCACTAATGTCTACAACAAATATGATCAAACCTACACATGAAAGTATCCTTTTCTTCCATGTGCACTACTGATTATCCATCTTAACATACCAGAAATCGGACTCTAGTCTGTGACGGGATCCTCAGTTCTAGGGTGTGAAGATATCTGAACTCCATACAGCACAGCGTGGCCTTCCAACTAGCTAACTGTATACAGTAATAGTCTCAATAATAGAACTGTGATGATACTCTTCGAAGGGGAGAAAAGCACGAGAGAATGCAAAGCATAAAGCAATCTAGCAAACTGCGTGTATTAAAAATCTATTTGTTTTGCTTGTTTCCATGGTGTAAAGTTACTTGTAGGTAAGACTGATCAGTCTCTTCATGTTTTATTATCAATTGTCCCCTCTAACTTAAACAAAAGTTTTCCGGAGATCCTCTACACCTCAAAGGTGACAATTGAACACATCAGTAAATGAAAGTGGACAGAGGTGCCAAAGCACTAGCAGCCTGCTGACAGTCATTCAGTGTAGCAGATCTGTGAAATGCTGTAGTTATGCCATACGGTTGTTCGATATTTAAACTGGAGTGGGACTTGATGAAGTTCATAGAAAACACACATATCTTGGAATTAACTGTGCCAAGTATCACATACTTTCCATTTTTACGTCTCACATGGCGTACTGTGCACATGCGCAGTCGAGCTCGCGAGATTTTATGTTTTAAGGAGAAGTTCACTAGTGAGGGTTATGCCCCCCCCCTCTTATCCATTGGCTGGCCTCCTAAACGGTGGCCAGCAATTGGAGAAGAGGTCCTAGTGACGTTCTTCTTTCTCTTTAAGCCTCGTCTTTTTCAGATTGACTTCCCGACTTACTGCTTGCGTAAAGCTATCTTCTTTATGGGTCCAGATCGTCCCATAAAGAAGATAAGGAACTTTTATCCCAGCAGGAAGTCGGGTAAGTCAATCTGAAAAAGACGGGGCTTACAGAGAAAAGGCTGTGTTATGGCAAGCTCTTTTTTAGGTCTCGCCTATTAAAATCCCGCAGGGATAAATCTGCGAGATTTATAGTAAGCAGTTCAAAAAGTCTACCAAACTGCGGATCGAGTACAGTTCATGTGAGCTATGCGCGTGCACAGGGCCAGCCACGAAACACGCCACCGTTTGTCTGTGCCTCTGCATCAGACTTCAAAGGCTGCCGCTCCCCCGCCCCCCCCCTGCCTGCACATCGCACACCACCATTTGTCTGAGCCTTGGCATCAGACTTCAAAGGAATGCGCTCCCCCGACACAGCAATGCCTAGAGCTTGTTTTTTTTTTTGCATCCATTACGCAGGGAAGCCGTGTTTTGTTCGGTGTTCTCTACACCTTTCTCGTTTTTTTCTGGGTGAAAGTGAAAGCCTACCGTGCTAGTTTACAGTAGCTTTGCTCCTCAAATGCTATTACTGTGTTGCCATCTCTCTAGGGACACTCAGCTTGAAAACACTCAACTTGCTAGAGCTGCAATGCTACATCCGCTATGCTTTGCCTCTAGACACGTTGATCCTGATTCTGAAACTGACCAACGCAGTATCCCCACGCTGTCTTTTCTCTCTGTCGTTTTGATGTCTGCCCTGCCACCATTTACTTCGGACCCTCACCCACCCTCATATCCTCACACCCTCACTTACCCTCACCCCCCTTACACACCCTCACACCCCTCACACCCCTCACCACCCTCTCACCCCCTCACACCCCCACACACCCTCACACTCACACCCAGTCACCTTCACATACCCTCACCCCCCCCTCACCCTCATACGCCTCCTCACCCTCACACCCCCTCACTCTCACACCCCATCACCCTCACACACCCTCACACCCCATCACCCTCACACACCCTCACACACCCTCACCCCCCTCACCCTCACCTCCTCTCACCCTCACATTCCCTCACCCCACCTCACCCTCACCCCACCTCACCCTCACATCCCCTCACCCTCACATCCCCTCACCCTCACATCCCCTCACCCTCACATCCCCTCACCCTCACATCCCCTCACCCTCACATCCCCTCACCCTCACATCCCCTCACCCTCACATCCCCTCACCCTCACATCCCCTCACCCTCACATCCCCTCACCCTCACATCCCCTCACCCTCACATCCCCTCACCCTCACATCCCCTCACCATCACATCCCCTCACCCACCCTCACACCCCCTCACCCTCACACCCTCACCCTCGCTCCCCCTCACCCTCACACCCTCTCACCCACGCTCTCACCCTCTCACCCACCCTCTCACCCACCCTCTCACCCTCACACACCCTTTCACCCTCACACCCCTCACCGTCCCATCCCTTCACACCCCCTCACCGTCACACCCCCTCACCCACCTTCACTCCACACACCCCCACCCTCACCCACCCTCACCCACCCTCACCCTCTCACCCACCCTCACCCTCTCACCCACCCTCACCCACCCTCTCACCCACCCTCACCCACCCTCACCCACCCTCTCACCCACCCTCACCCACCCTCTCACCCTCACACCCCCTCACACCCCCACACCCCCTCACCCTCACCCCCCTCACCCCCCTCACCCTCCACACACCCTCACACACCCTCACTCACCCTCACACACCCTCACTCACCCTAACACCCCCCCTCACCCTAACACCCCCTCACACACCCCCTCACCCTCACACACCCCCTCACCCTCACACACCCCCTCACCCGCCCCCTCACCCTCACACACCCCCTCACCCTCACACCCCCTCACCCCCTCACCCTCACACCCCCTCACACACCCCCTCACACACCCCCTCACCCTCACACCCCCTCACCCTCACACCCCCTCACCCTCACCCTCCCTCACCCTCCCTCACCCTCCCTCACCCCCTCCCTCCCTCACCCCCTCCCTCCCTCACCCTCCCTCCCTCACCCTCCCTCCCTCACCCTCCCTCACCCTCCCTCTCCCTCACTCTCCCTCACTCTCCCTCACTCTCCCTCACTCTCCCTCACTCTCCCTCACTCTCCCTCACTCTCCCTCACTCTCCCTCACTCTCCCTCACTCTCCCTCACACACACACACTCACACACACACACTCACTCACACACACACACTCACTCACACACACTCACTCACACACACTCACACTCACACTCACACTCACACTCACACTCACTCACACACACTCACACTCACACTCACACTCACACTCACACACACTCACACACACTCACACTCACACACACACACACTCACACTCACACACACACACACACTCACACTCACACACCCTCACCAGCATAGCATAACAAAACATAGCAAAACAAAACAAAACATAGCATAACAAAACACAGCATAGGATAGCAAAACAAAACATAGCATAACAAAACATAGCATAGCAAAACACAACAAAGCATAGCATAACAAAACATAGCATTGCATAACAAAACACAACAAAACGTAGCAAAACAAAGCATAGCAAAACATACCATTACAAAACATAGCATAACAAAGCATAGCATAACAAAACAAAACATAGCATATTTGAACAAAACATAGCAGAGCATAACAAAACACACCAAAACATAGCATAACATAACAAAACATAGCATAACATAACAAAGCATAGCATAACATAACAAAACATAGCATAACAAAACAGCATAACAAAACATAGCAAAACATAGCATAGCATAACAAAACACAACAAAACATAGCATACATAACAAAAATAGCATTGCAAATCATAGCAAAACATAGCATAGCATAACAATACACAACATAGCATAGCATAACAAAACACAACATAGCATAACAAAACATAGCATAGCATAACAAAACAAAGCTTAGCATAACAAAACATAGCATAACAAAGCATAGCATAGCAAAACATAGCATAGCATAACAAAACAAAGCATAGGATAGCAAAACTAAACATAGCATAGCATAACAGCATAGCATAACAAAACAAAGCATAGGATAGCAAAACTAAACATAGCATAACAAAACACAATAACACATAGCATAACAAAACATAGCAAAACACTACAAAACATAGCATAGCTTAACAAAACATACCATAACAAAACATAATAGCATAGCAAAACATAGCATAACAAAACACAACAAAGCACAGCATAGCATAGCAAAACAAAGCATAGCATAATAAAACACAACAAAACAGAGCATAGCATAACAAAACATAGCATAGCATAACAAAGCATAGCAAAATTTAGCATAGCATAACAAAACATAGCATAGCATAACAAAACACAGCATAGCATAACAAATCAAAGGATAGGATAGCAAATTATAGCAGCATAACATAACAAAACCTAGGATAGCAAAACAAAACATAGCATAGCATACAGCATCACTCCGCACCACCACAGCATCACTCGGGGGTACCACAACATCACTATGCGCTACCACAGCATCACTGAACACCACAGCATCACTCGTTAGCCATCACATCATCACTCAGCGCCACCACAGCATCAATCTGTGCAACCATTCAACAACACCTGGTTCAAATATGTTCTCTCAATGTTTCAAGCTTTATTACAAATGTAACAAAAAGATGTTCGTATTTCACTTCTGTTCTTGGATTTTCGTCACAATAAAATACACTGAACATAATCTTCACAAAAGTTATTTACAAAACTTTAAGCTATTGCCGTTATAAATTACAATAACTTTTATTTAAGTATTAATTATTGAAAAAAAGTAAAAGCCATTGTTATTTGTATTATCAATACATGTAAGTCACGTAAATACAACACATATTGCATTACAAATGCTATAGGTGTCACATTTGCGAAAGTTATAACTATTGGCATTGTAAATGACAAAGCTTTTAATTTCGCTATTTTCAAAAACAAAACATAAATAAAAAATGTGTTATTTACAATACCAATAGCTCAAACTTTCCTAATGCGAGACCTATTGCATTGCAAATGCTTGTTTTTCTTGTTTCTATCCCTCCCCGTCTCCTTAGTTTTCTTTTTCTCTCCCACGCCCTACATCCTCCAGCCCTCTCTCCACCTTCTGCTTATTTACTTCTCCTTTACTCCTCTTTTCTATCTCTTTTACTTACTCTTCCTCTCCCCTATCTCGGTCTTTCCTCACACACTTTGTTGGGTATATTTTTCTCGCTCACACACACCTCTCCCGGTCTCTACCTGTGTCCTCAGCTGCACATTGTTGCACCGTGGCTTGCTGTAGAGTGGTCCCAGGTCCTGTGACTATACCCGGCTTCTCTGTGACTCTGCGTCTCGGTGGACGGTCGGCGGGTGCTCTCTGATGCTTGGTTGTCGTTCTGCTCTTCTGTGTCTGTCGGCGGTGGCCGGTGTGTGTCAGTGGTTGTGTGGTGATCTGGGGGGGGTAGGGGTTGCACTTGTAGCACGCTTGACGGCCGTGGGGTGGTCTGTATTTCCGTGACTTCGTGGGAGGCTAGCGCGGGGTGTAGCCTGTGGCTCCTTGCCTCTGTCTCTTGGGACGATGGTTTGTGGCTATAGAATTGTCTGTGGTTCTCTGTTCCAAGGGAGGATGCTCCGCGGCTCTCTGTCCCGCAGTGTAGTGGTCTGTGGCAGAGTTGCTGTGTTCTAGTCTGTGACAGGGGCGGATTGGCAAGGCGGGCATTTGGGCATCGGCCGAAGGGCCGGTATCTCAGTGCCCTCTGTGGGCCTTTTTTTTCTCCCATTTCCCAGTCAGTGGACTAGGAAAGGGGAGGAAAAAAATCGGCCCACAGAGGGCACAGAGACAGGGAAATGAAAGCAGCCTGTTAGAAAGGCGATCCCGGGGGAGGCAGAAGATGTCTGACTGACCACCCCTAGGTCCACCCCTCCGTCTAGAAGTAGCCGAGCGTTAGCGAGAGGCCTCCTGGGTGAGGGTCCTCTCCTAGGATCGTACAGCAGAGTAATCACACCACTACAAATGGACACCACACAAGAGGATAAGTTCTTAGGCTTTATCAAGAATAAAGGTTGCTTGTCTTCAGCGATATGTACAGGCAGATCGAGGGATCTGTAAAGTCTCGTAATTAAGGGACAGGGTAGCGGGACAGTCTTAATACTGGTGAAGGAAGGGATTCCCTTCGCACAGCTCTCAATCCTCGAGCCGGGGGGTTCCGAGCAGTCGAGCCGCGGCAGCGCCAACAGGCTCCAAGGATGGTTCAGTGAATATGGACCGCGGCAGCGCCAGCAGGCTCCAAGAATGGTACAGTGAAGATGGACCGCTGCAGCGCCAGCAGCCTCCAAAGATGGTTCAGCGAATATGGACCGCGGCAGCGCCAGCAGGCTCCAAAGATGGTTCAGCGACTATGGACCGCGGCAGCGCCAGCAGGCTCCAAAGATGGTTCAGCGAATATGGACCGCGGCAGCGCCAGCAGGCTCCGAGGATGGTTCAGCGAAGACGGACCGCGGCAGCGCCAGCAGGCTCCAAAGATGGTTCAGCGAAGATGGACCGCGGCAGCGCCAGCAGGCTCCAAAGATGGTTGCAGGTTACAGGGGAATGAGTTCGTCTCGGGGTCAGCCGTGACAGCGTCAGCAGGGCTCTCGACTCCAGGATACAACTGGCGTCCTACTCCAGGGCTGGCCCAGATATAGCACTGGATCCTTTGATGTCCGGACCCTCGCGCCTGGGGGTCAGAGGGGCCGGGATGGTGGTGTCCAGACACCCAGCAGGGGGGTGGAGCCGGCGCCCAGGGAGGCCGGAGGGCGATCGATACAAGGCGTCTGGGGACGACTGGAGGGCCATCGAAACTCCCCTTCTCTTGAATCCGTCGAGTGGCCACTCTACCACCCGGGGGGATCTTGGTGCCTCGATGTCGGGGCGTCGCTGGGGCCTTGGCCGAGGCCACGTGCTCGGAACGTGATGTGCCCAAGATGGAGTTGGGCTGTAGGGGTGGTCCGGGGTGGTAGCCGGACCGGCAGGGTTGGGGCGTGCAGGGTACGCCCTGTTCCAGGGGGCAGAGCCGGCGTTTGCCAGGGTGGTTGCTCTCGTCGGTAGCTCGTGTAGGGTCGTGCCAAGGGGCGACCGTGGCTCGATGGAGGGCCGATGTCGTCCTGGGCCCGCCATGCGGGAGGGGAAGGACCACGCCATGAGGCCGGGTCCAACACACGTCCCCTCCAGCTGAAGGCAGGGGAGAGTCACCCATCTTCTTGGGGGTTCTCCTCGCCGAGGCGGAAAAACCGCGACAGGCCATCAGCATTGGCGTGGTCGTTGCCAGGGCGATGCTCCACAGTGAAGTCCATCCCTTGGAGGGAGATGGACCATCGCAGTAGCTTCGGGTTCTCGCCTCGCATCTGCATTAGCCACCGCAGGGGCCGGTGGTCGGTCTGTACCCGGAAGTGGGTGCCGAAGAGGTAGGGCCGGAGTTTCTTTAGGGCCCATACGACGGCGAAGGCTTCCCTCTCGATGGTGCTCCATTGTTGTTCTCTAGCCAGCAGGCGCCGACTGATGAAGGCCACGGGAAGGTCGACTCCCTCCGGGTTTACTTGCGATAGGACCGCCCCAATGCCGTGCTCCAAGGCGTCGGTCTGGACCACAAACTCTCGGCTGTAGTCGGGGGCTTGGAGCACAGGGGCGGTGCACATGGCAGTCTTTAGTGTCTCGAAGGCTGCTTGGCACTCGGGGGTCCAGTGCACCTTCTGTGGTAGTCTTTTGGAGGTCAGTTCTGTGAGGGGCCCCACAATGCTCCCATAGTCTTTTAGGAAGCGCCGATAATATCCAGTGAGCCCCAGGAAGGCTCGGACCGCTGTCTGGGTGACCGGGGGCTCCCAGGCCCGGATGGCTCCCGGCTTGGTGCCCCAGATAGGTCACGGACCCTTGGCCTATCTGGCACTTGCTGGCTTTTATTGTCAGTCCGGCCCGTCGGAGGGCCGTCAGGACCTCCCAGAGGTGGGTCAGGTGCTCGTCCCAGTGGAGGCTGTATACCGCAATATCGTCCAGGTATGCGGCGCTGAACTCTTCTAGCCCCGCTAGCACTCTGTTCACTAGTCTCTGGAAGGTGGCCGGAGCGTTTTTCATGCCAAAGGGCATCACTTTGAAGTGGAAGTGGCCGTCGGGGGTCGAGAAGGCAGATCGCTCTTGGGCACCAGGGGTGAGGCCGATCTGCCAATACCCAGCCGTGAGGTCGCGGGTGCTAAGATACTTGGCGGCCCCCAGGCGATCGATCAGCTCATCTGCCCGGGGGATGGGATGGGCGTCGGTCCTGGTGACGGCATTCAGCCCTCGGTAGTCGACACAGAACCGGAGCTCCGGGGGTGTGCCGGGGGCGGCGGCTTCAGGGACCAGGACAACGGGACTAGCCCAGGGACTGTTTGAGGGTTCGACTACCCCCAGCGCTAGCATCTTGGCAACCTCGGACTGAAAGCAGGCCTGCACTCGGTCGGGAACTCAAATGGCCCGGTGTCGTACAGGCGGGCTGTCCCCGGTGTCTACATCGTGGACACACCACCGGGTGACCCCGGGCGTGAGGGAGAATAGGTCCGCAAACTGCCCCAGCAGCTTCCGGCAGTCTTGGTGCTGTTCTGGGGTCAGGGTAGAGGAGAGCGTGACCCCTTCGACGGAGCCGTCCCTCTCGGTGGTGCTCAGGAGATCTGCTAGAGGCTTGGAGTCTTCTTCAGCTCCGTCATCTGTAGCTAGCAGCAGGCTCCGTTCCATGCGGGCAAAGTGAGGCTCGAGCCGATTGGCGTGTAGAACCCGGAGGGGGTTCTGGGGGGACTCCATGTCCACCAAGTAAGTGACGGGGTCTTGCGCTCCACAACTTTGAAGGGCCCCGTCCATTTGTTCTGTAGGGCACAAGGTTCGACCGGGGACATGACCCAGACCTGCTGGCCCGGCTCGAACTCGATGGACGAGGCGTTCTGGTCATACCAGCGTTTCATCTCCTCCTGACTGGCCTCAAGGTTGGCCTCGGCAAGTTCCCGGAACTTCCGAGTCTGGTTGCGGAGGGTCAGGAGGTACCGGTAGACATCCGGTGGGGCATCTCGGACGGCCGTCTCCCAGCCCTCTTTGACCAGGCTGAGGGGACCTCGGACAGGATGCCCATACAATAGTTCGAAGGGGCTGAACCCCAGGGACTTCTGGGGCACCTCTCGATAGGCAAACAGGAGGCAGGGCAGCAGGACATCCCATCTGCGTCGTAGCGGTTCTTCTAGGCCCTTGATCATCCCCTTCAGTGTTCGGTTAAACCGCTCTACCAGTCCATTTCCTTGGGGGTGATACGGGGTGGTGAACTTATATGTGACCCCGCACTGTTGCCACAGGGACCGCATATACTTAGATATAAAGTTTGTGCCCCGATCACTCACGACCTCTCGGGGGAATCCGACTCTGGAAAAGATCCCCATTAGCGCTCGGCCCACCACGGGGGCCGTGATAGTTCGGAGGGGGATGGCTTCGGGATAGCGGGTGGCATGGTCCACGAGGATGAAGCGGTGTCCCTGAGAGGTGCGGGGGTCCAGGGGCCCCACTATGTCGATCCCCACCCGCTCGAAGGGGGTGGTTACCACGGGAAACGGTTGGAGCGGGGCTTTGACTTTCGCCCCGCTCTTCCCGCTGGCTTGACAAGTCGGACAGGTTCTGCAGTGGTTGCTTACATCGTTGCGCATTTTCGGCCAGTAAAAATTGGTCACCAGGCGGCTGTATGTTTTGTCCTGCCCCAGGTGCCCGGCGAGAGGCACGTCATGTGCCAGGTTCAAGAGGAAGTCTCTGAATCGGAGGGGGACGACCAGCACCCGGCTGGCTCCCAGTTCGGCAATCTTCTGCTCGCTGTATAGGAGATCGTGGTCCCAATAGACCCAGTGGGACCCCGAGGCGTCTCCGGCGGCTTGAGTGGCGGCTTGTTGTCGGATTCCCTCGAGGGAGGGACATGTCCTCTGTTCCTGCCGGAACTGCTCACGGGTGGGGCCACCTTCTTGGCGCCTTTGGGCTAGTTCGGGAAGGTGGCCGAGCTCGGTGATGTCTTCAGGGCCGGGTCCCTGGGGCCCGGGACCCAGGTCGACGTCCTCGGAGACGGCGGGCGGCGGAGGTGCGGGCCACTCCAGTTCTTCAGGCGGGGTGTCTTCGTTCGGGGCGGAGGCCCAGGCGGTCATGGATCGAGTGGTTGCACAGACCCACTCGGGTAGGCCTAGCATCCCCAGATGCTCTCTCCGCTCGACGTGGGCCCAGGGGGAACTTTCCAGGTCGTTCCCGAGGAGGCAGTCCACAGGGGCATCGTCCCGGACGGTCACCTTCAGCATGCCCGACACCCCTCCCCATTCGAAGGGGATACGTGCCATCTGGCACAAGCTCTCGGAGTTGTCCGCCGACCGTACTGGGCACAGGACGTTGGGTAGGATTTGTTCAGGGGTTACCAAATGGCAGCGGACCGCCGTCACGCTGGCTCCAGTGTCACGGAGGGCTTCGGCCCGGTTCCATTAATGGTGACCCATTGGCGGTACTTCTGGGTGTTGACTGGGGTCGGGGCTCGGGGGATCATGTCTCTTTCGCCCAGGCACACCAAGGACATAGCGGCGGGCTCCCACTCGGTCTGCTCGGGGTCGTCGTCCTCTTCTTCGCCTCTTTCTTCTCCCAGGGCGGCGGCCGCGATCTGTCGGTTTGGAGGACTGGTGGTGCCGGGTCGCTGGTTCATCGGGCAGAGAGGGTCATTAGCATAGTGACCCGGCCGCTGGCATCTGTGGCAAGTAACGTTCGGGCGGGGCCCCGG
The DNA here is from genome assembly GCF_964261635.1 of Lissotriton helveticus. Classification (NCBI taxonomy): domain Eukaryota; kingdom Metazoa; phylum Chordata; class Amphibia; order Caudata; family Salamandridae; genus Lissotriton; species Lissotriton helveticus. Next base: position 635,622,524 of record NC_136068.1, on the reverse strand, counting down.
TCGTGCTGGAGCGCCCCCCTTCGGCCCAGGGCTGGCGAAGTGGAGGTCGGGGAGGACCCCGTGGGGGTGTCTCGGCCCCTGTTCTGACCTCCTCCGCCGCCTCGTGGTCGGTAGTTCCCCGGGGATCCCCGGCCGTAGTCTCCCATCGGGCTCCGGGGGACTCGGGTGCTCACCCATCTATCAGCCTCGACAGCGAGTTTTCGTGGCTCTGTCAATTTGCTGTCGAGGAGATGCTGCCGGAGTTCGATGAAGCAGTTGTTGGAAAGGTGTTCCCATATAATGAGGTCGACCAACTGCTGGTAGGTGGTGACCTGACTGCCTTTGATCCACCCCTCGAAGGCTCTGCTATAAAAGTTCACGTATTCCACCCAGGTGGTACCGGGGATTTTTTTACAGTCTCTGAATCGCTGCCGGTACATTTCGGGGGTGAGTCCGTAGCGAGTGAGGAGGGCGGTTTTCATGTGTTCGTATGAGGTCATCTCGGCATCCGGGAGCTCTAGCAGGGTGTCCCGCCCTTCGTTGATGAACTTCCCCCACAGGCCGGCGCCCCAGTCCTTGAAGGGTACTCGATGGGCGGTCATGGCTACTTCGTAGGCTTTGAACCACTGTTGGATGTCGTCGTTCTTATAGTACTCTTTGACGACATCCTTGGGTATGTGCACCTTCGTGTCCACAGGAGGGGGCAAGGCCTTGCCCCCTGAGGCGCTGGCCTCGTTCGCTTTGGCCTTGATTTCTAGTTCCTTTAAGCCACGCTCATGCTCGAATGTGAGTCTCTTTTCTTCGAGGTCTCTTTGTCTACGTTTTTCTTCCAGGTCTCCTTCCAGTCGTCGTTGTTCTAGTGCTATTTTTCTTTCCGCCAGCTGTAGTTCTCCGTCTTGCCGGAGTCGAGCGAGCTCCAATTCGTGGAGCCGGTTCCTTTCTCGTTCTAGGGCGTCTTCGTGGGAGAGGCCTGTGTCTAGGTTTGCGGGTCTTTCCCCCGCTGGGGTCGTGTTGGTCTCCGGGCGTCCGTTCGGGCCCTGGTTATCTTCATTCTGGGGTGGCGTGTCTCCGGCTTCCACCCATGCTTGTAGGGCCGATTTAAAGTCTTCCTTGGTGCTTAGGCCAGTGGTAGCGATGCCTAGATCTTTGCAGAATTGTTTCAACTCCTTATGACTGTACTCTTCCATTTTCTCTTTCTGGAATTCTGCAGTCGGTCTTGTTTCTTGAGTAGTCATGCTCGCGGTGTGTTTTTCTCGGTAGTGGTTGAATCACTCTGTACGATTTGCGTTGGCTCGGATCGCACCGCCTGCCACCAATGTTAGAAAGGCGATCCCGGGGAAGGCAGAAGATGTCTGACTGACCACCCCTAGATCCCCCCCTCTGTCTAGAAGTAGCCGAGCGTTAGCGAGAGGCCTCCTGGGTGAGGGTCCTCTCCTAGGATCGTACAGCAGAGTAATCACACCACTACAAATGGACACCACACAAGAGGATAAGTTCTTAGGCTTTATCAAGAATAAAGGTTGCTTGTCTTCAGCGATATGTACAGGCAGATCGAGGGATCTGTAAAGTCTCGTAATTAAGGGACAGAGAAGCGGGACAGTCTTAATACTGGTGAAGGAAGGGATACCCTTCGCACAGCTCTCAATCCTCGAGCCGGGGGGTTCCGAGCAGTCGAGCCGCGGCAGTGCCAGCAGGCTCCAAGGATGGTTCAGTGAATATGGACCGCGGCAGCGCCAGCAGGCGCCAAGGATGGTACAGCGAAGATGGACCGCGGCAGCGCCAGCAGGCTCCAAAGATGGTTCAGCGAATATGGACCGCGGCAGCGCCAGCAGGCTCCAAAGATGGTTCAGCGAATATGGACCGCGGCAGCGCCAGCAGGCTCCGAGGATGGTTCAGCGAAGATGGACCGCGGCAGCGCCAGCAGGCTCCAAAGATGGGTGCAGGTTACAGGGGAATGAGTTCGTCTCGGGGTCAGCCGCGACAGCGTCAGCAGGGCTCTCGACTCCAGGATACAACTGGCGTCCTACTCCAGGGCTGGCCCAGATATAGGACTGGAGTCCTTTGATGTCCGGACCCTCGCGCCTGGGGGTCAGAGGGGCCCGGATGGTGGTGTCCAGACACCCAGCAGGGGGGTGGAGCCGGCGCCCAGGGAGGCCGGAGGGCGATCGATACCAGGCGTCCAGGGACGACCGGAGGGCCATCGAAAATCCCCTTCTCTTGGATCTGTCGAGCGGCCACTCTACCACCCGGGGGGATCTTGGTGCCTCGATGTCGGGGCGTCGCTGGGGCCTTGGCCGAGGCCACGTGCTCGGGACGTGATGGGCCCACGATGGAGTCGGGCGAGGCCTCGTGCTCGGAACGTGATGTGCCCAAGATGGAGTCGGGCTGTAGGGGTGGTCTGGGGTGGTAGCCGGACCGGCAGGGTTGGGGCGTGCAGGGTACGCCCTGTTCCAGGGGGGAGAGCCGGGGTTTGCCAGGGTGGTTGCTCTCGTCGGTAGCTCGTGTAGGGTCGTGCCAAGGGGCGACCGTGGCTCGATGGAGGGCCGATGTCGTCCTGGGCCCGCCATGCGGGAGGGGTAGGACCACGCCATGAGGCCGGGTCCAACACAGCCTCTCTGTGCTGACGTACAGCGATTATCAGCTGTGGCCTCTCCTTCACCCCCTGCCCTGCCAAGCAATCACGCTGAGGCTGGGCTGGGGAGGGGTGATTGTTTGCAAGCATCGGCCTCCCAGGGGGCCTGGTGTTGCTCAGGCCTATGAGCCATTTTCACCTCGGCCCCCTGAGGCCCACTGCCCGGAAACAGTGTTTGCATTAGTCCTCGCCCACAGCCGTTCACATTCAGGGCATAGTGGGCGAGGAAGAATGGGTCTCGCTGTGGGGGCCAGGTGATGTTTGGAACTCGCCATCTTCACCTCCGCCTCCCCCTGGCTACCTGGCTACCTTGGATGACACAGCAGCTGTGTTTTGTGCTCCCCTGACAGGACATTGCCCTGAGGCCTGGAGGACTGATTAATTTACTAATTACAGGGGTCTTACCTCTGTTCATGTGCTCCTGAGCTGAAGGTCTGGGGAGGGCTAAGTTGGTTCGTAATAGCAGGGGCTTTCCTGCTTTTCAGGGGCTCCTGCGCTGGAGGGCTCGAACAATTTTGGGGGCCTTGCTGTTTTTTTTAGTTGCTCAGCATGTAGGCCATTGTCAACTTGGCCCTGTGTCCTGCGCAAGAACAGTATCCTCCCACTTTCATTCCTTGTCAGTGCAGATGGTTTTTCATGAATGGGCACGCCCCTTGCATGTGGGCCACGCCCCTTAAATATGGGCCACTTTTTTCGACAGTGCCCGGGCCAAATTGTGATCTCAATCCGACCCTGGTCTGTGACTCCCTCACTCCCTCCCTCCCTCCCTCCCTACCTCCCTACCTCCCTACCTCCCTCACGTGTCGCGTGCCGTGAGACCGCTGTCGATCTCAGTCCTGCCGCAAGTTGGTCGGTGGATCTGAAACTCTGGTCGGCTGTGGAATGACCCGTGGGTGCAGAGAGAAGCCACAGGCAGTACCAGCTCCTGAATTTAGAGGGCTTTCTCCTCCAGAGCGGGGAATCTGCTCCCTCATTTATCTGACTCACGTGCCTCATGCAGCGCCTCGACATCCCTTGCTGGAAACACTGGAAATCAGACACAGAAATATCATAAATGAGATACGATTTGTATTGATAAAAAAGAAACTGCGAGCGTTTCCTAGAACAAAATGTGGGTACACGAAGATGTGATTGCTGCCTCAGAAGCCCCTCGTGTGAAGTCCTACTGATAGTTTAGTCGCGACCGAGAAGCAAGGCTGCGCGGAGACCTGAACCCCACCAACGTGCAATGCGGGTGTCGTGCCATAATGTGTTTTATGCATGGATATTTGATGCTTTATTTGTAAAGCGCGTATTCACCCCTGAGGTGCGTCGAGGCGCTGATCCCAACTCACCTGTGAGTTTTTGCATACACCACGGAAGGCACTTCTGGCAGGTGCAATATACATTACGCAACCTGCCCTGCCGGGGTCTGCCCCTCTGTAACATGTCCTGGGGCCTGCTGTGCCTCTGGGCGCCCCTTCCTCCCGCCCAGGCACAAGGCGCTATGTTGTGAGGTACATGTGAGACGCACAGGTATACCAGATAGTGAACCTTCCTCCGGAGCGCAAGAAAACATAACCCTCCAATACAGTTACAAGAGTTGTTTTTGATTTTATTTTTATTACCTCTCTTGTGTTGTTGTTATTATTATTAATATTATTATATTTATTATTCATACCGGCGTTAATTTATATTAATATTCGGTTTACTGTTTTAATTTTTATGTATAGTATATTACGCATGTTATTATTCCTTATTTGATATTTTATACTATAATCGTAATTATTAGCGCCACTGTTACTACTTCTAGTAATGATGAGTAATAACGCAGCGGTCTGTCGCACGCATTCGTACCGCGTGCTGTAAATAACTCCAGATCGCTGATTTCACTCTCCGTGGGAGGATTTAGTGCTCTAAACCCGGCCTCGAGATGTTACCCCTCAAGACTCAACCCACCGGGCTGTCTTCTCTGGGTGCATTTGTTCTCGGGGTATTCGGTCGAGAGAGATATCCTGCTGCAGCCATATTTCAGACCGAAACTATTTGCTTCAAAAACTCACTCTCTACTACTCACTGTTTATTACTCACTCTCTACTACTCACTCTCTACTACTCACTCTCTACTACTCACTCTCTACTACTCACTCTCTACTACTCTCTACTACTCTCTACTACTCTCTACTACTCTCTACTACTCTCTACTACTCTCTACTACTCCCTACTCACTATCTACTACTTACTACTCACTCTACTACACACTCTCTACTCCCTCTGTACTACTCGCTCTCTTCTACTCAATCTCTACTTCTCACTCTACTTCTCACTCTACTACTCACTCTCTACTACTCCCTCTACTCTCTACTACTCACTCTACTACTCACTCTCTACTACTCTACTCTCTCTACTACTCAGTCTCTACTACTCTCTACTACTCTGTACTACTCACTCTCTACTACTCTCTCCACTCTCTACTATCCACTCTCTACTATCCACTCTCTACTATCCACTCTCTACTATCCACTCTCTACTATCCACTCTCTACTACTCACTCTCTACTACTCACTCTCTACTACTCACTCTCTAGTACTCACTCTCTAGTACTCTCTATACTCTACTACTCACTCTCTAGTACTCACTCTCTACCTCTTACCTCTCGCTCTACCTCTCGCTCTACCTCTCGCTCTACCTCTCGCTCTACCTCTCTAAGAGCACACATATGCACATGTATAAATATATATATATATATGCATATGCATTTATATGTATGTGTGTATATTTATATATATATATATATATATATATATGTGTGTGTGTGTATATATATATATATATATATATATATATATATATATATATATATATATATACACACATACATATATAAGCATATATACATCTGCAGATCTATATAAATACATACATATACATATATGCATACATATGCTTGTTGTGTGTGTTTTTGAAACGTAAATAAAATGTGTTATTTGCAATGTCAATAGCTTAAACTCGCGTAAATACGCGACCTATTGCATTGCAAATCCAATAGGTCTCGCATTTGCGAGAGATTAAGCTATTGGCATTGTAAATGACAATGCCATTTATTTATGTTTTGAAAACCAACACATAAATAAAAATGTTGTCATTTACAATGCCAATAGCTCTAACTTTTGCAAAGGCGAGACCGTTGCATTGTAAATGCTTGTTGATTTATTTAACAGACTTGCTTTCTTTCCAAAACTCAAAACTTCTCTAGGTACTGAAGGTAGTATTCAGTACCCAAGATGCTGGCTTTAGATTTGAAGTTGGTCAGCAGTTCCAAGGGACTGGGGAAGAGGTAGACATTTGGCCCAAGCCTGACTCGGCCTTCGTACATCAAGAAACCTCAGTTAGGTTGAGGATCACGGGGTCTTGTTGACTGATCTGGTTTTATACCCTATATGGCAGGGACCAGATTAGGAGCACATGGGGCATAACTGATTTCATCGAGGTCATGCAGCAAGTTATGATCGAGCCAGGGTTAGAGGCACAAGAGTGATGGGGCTGGTCTGAAGTCACTCGAGGTTTGAAGAGAGAGGACAGGCCCTGCAACCCCTATTCACTGGGTATATTTGTGCAATGGAAGAGGCTTCTGCATGTAAGTGCCTTTGTCTAGAACAAGGAACCTTAAGGATAATGTTTCCAGTAAAAACAGGGTGAGGGCGACAATTAGCTATGATCTGTACCTCTGTCCCATCAACGCATGTTCTCTTTGTGCCATTTTCAGATGGGTGCTTACCACACAATTGAGCTGGAGCTCAACCGCAAGTTCACTCTGGCCAAGAAGCAGTGGGACAGTGTGGTGCTGGAGCGGATAGGTGAGTGTGACTGAAGCGTTGTGAATACACCAATATATGGCACGTGTGGCTGCGTGATGTGTGGGGCTGCAGAGGACAGCTGAGCATGGCACACACTATTGAGTTTGTCGCAGTGTGGTATTATGTTACGTTGTTTTTATAAGGCACAGAGCTATCCAAAAAGGGTTTCCCAGTGCCAGCCTGAAGGATGGAACAAAAGTATGGTAATATTGGTTAAATAGCCATGTGTTTAGACCTTTGCGAAAGTTTGCGAAATTTGTTTCATGTCGAAGAGATACAGGCAGAGTGTTCCACAGGATGGGGCAGAGAAAGGCAAAGGATTGACCTCCCATCCATGAGAGTCTGACACTGGGTACCAAAAAATTACCCTGAGTAGTGGAGCGCAGTAATCGTGAAGGGTGATAGGGTTGGGTCAGGGCTTGAGCTCAAAGCTTTGAACTTGACATGGCTTTCCTCTTTCTGCCAGTGGAGATCACGTAGATGGCTGGAGATGGAAGTGGCTCTGGGAATTCGGCATAGTAATCTAGCTGCAGCGTTCAGCACTACCTGTAGCTTTCGCAGTATATCTTTGTTGGCCCCTAGATAGAGAATGTTACCATAATCTATTCTCGAGGTCACAAGTGCCCGGACCACCGTTCTCTGGGTGGAGCAAGGAAGCATCCAGAAAACGTTCCTCAGCCACTTCAATACCGCGAAGCAGGTAGCTGCTACCTTTACTACTTGCTGTCTCATGGACAGCCGGTCGTCAACAACAGAGCCCAAATTGCGGACCTGTTGAGTGGGCTGTGGTGGAGTTCCCAGTTCGATGGGCCAATGCTGGGGACCCCATAGGTATTTGTTGTTCCCCAGAATAAGAACCTCCGTCTTATCGCGGTTAAGTTTAAGCATGTTTGTTTGCATCCATGCTGCCACTTTCCTTAGGCCATTTTGGAGAGCTGATGGACCAGACACCTTCTCAGAGGAAAGTGAGATGATGAGCTGGTTATCATCTGCATAAGAAAAAAGAGACCACCCGTCCTTATTTATTTATTATTTATTTAAAACATTTGTATAGCGTGGCTGTCACCTTGCAGGTATCCTGGCGCTGGAGAAAATTCTCCTCAAGTGAGGAGACTGAGAGCGGGTAGCCAAGTGAATGGAATTAGGGGAAGAGCCAGGTTTTGATACGTTTTCGGAAGGGAAGGAGTTGCGTTATTTGGCGAATGTCAAGGGGCAGTCTATTCCACAGTTTTGCAGCTGCAACTCTGAAGGATCTTCCCCCAGTCCTAACCTTGTTGAATCTAGGTACTGTGACAAGGCAGGCTGAGGCTGAACGGAGGGTTCTGGTGGGGATGTACCAGGTAAACATGGCTTGCAGGGGTCTGGGCCCGACTCCGTGCAGTGCTTTAAAAACAAGGCAGAGGGCTTTGAAGGCCACTCGCTGCCTCAGAGGGAGCCAGTGCAGCTCGGCCAAGGCCTGCAATAATCGCCAGTGGTTTAACATAAATATTAACAAGCACTGGCGTTGCCAATAGGTCTCGCAGTAGGAAAGTTGGAGCTATTGGTTTTGTAAATGACATTTTATATTTATGTTTTGTGATTTACAATGCCAATACTTTTAACTTTAGCATATGTGACACTTTTAGTATTTGTAATGTCACATGTTTTGTTTTGACTTGACTTAGATGTATTGATATTACAATTAACATTGGCTTTTAATTTTTTTAAATAATTAATACTTAAATAAAAGTGATTGTAATTTTTAATGGCAATAGATTAAACTTTTGTAAATAACTGTTGTGAAGATTATGTTCAGTGACTAAAATCCAAGAACAGAAGTGAAATATTAAAAAAATTTTGTGACATTTGCAATAAAGCTTCAAACATTGAGAGAACATATTTGAACTAGTGAAGCTGTGGTGGTGCTGAGTGAAGCTGTGGTGGTGCTGAGTGATGCTGTGGTGGTGCTGAGTGATGCTGTGGTGGTGCTGAGTGATGCTGTGGTGGTGCTGAGTGATGCTGTGGTTGCGCTGAGTGATGCTGTGGTTGCGCTGAGTGATGCTGTGGTTGCGCTGAGTGATGCTGTGGTTGCGCTGAGTGATGCTGTGGTTGCGCTGAGTGATGCTGTGGTTGCGCTGAGTGATGCTGTGGTTGCGCTGAGTGATGCTGTGGTTGCGCTGAGTGATGCTGTGGTTGCGCTGAGTGATGCTGTGGTTGCGCTGAGTGATGCTGTGGTTGCGCTGAGTGATGCTGTGGTTGCGCTGAGTGATGCTGTGGTTGCGCTGAGTGATGCTGTGGTTGCGCTGAGTGATGCTGTGGTTGCGCTGAGTGATGCTGTGGTTGCGCTGAGTGATGCTGTGGTTGCGCTGGGTGATGCTGTGGTTGCGCTGGGTGATGCTGTGGTTGAGCTGAGTGGTGCTGTGGTTGAGCTGAGTGGTGGTGCTGAGTGGTACTGTGGTGGTGCTGAGTGGTGCTGTGTTGGTGCTGAGGGATGCTTTGTTGGTGCTGAGGGATGCTGTGGTGGTGCTGAGTGATGCTGTGGTGGTGCTGAGTGATGCTGTGGTGGTGCTGAGTGATGCTGTGGTGGTGCTGAGTGATGCTGTGGTGGTGCTGAGTGATGCTGTGGTGGTGCTGAGTGATGCGGTGGTGCTGCTGAGTGATGCTGTGGTGCTGCTGAGTGATGCTGTGGTGCTGCTGAGTGAAGCTGTGGTGGTGCTGAGTGAAGCTGTGGTGGTGCTGAGTGGTGCTGTGGTGGTGCCGAGTGGTGCTGTGGTGGTGCCGAGTGGTGCTGTGGTGGTGCCGAGTGGTGCTGTGGTGGTGCCGAGTGGTGCTGTGGTGGTGCCGAGTGGTGCTGTGGTGGTGCCGAGTGGTGCTGTGGTGGTGCCGAGTGGTGCTGTGGTGGTGCCGAGTGATGCTGTGGTGGTGCTGAGTGACGCTGTGGTGGTGCTGAGTGACGCTGAGTGGTGCTCTGGTGGTGCTGAGTGATGCTGGGGTTGCGCTGAGTGATGCTGGGGTGGCGCTGAGTGATGCTGGGGTGGCGCTGAGTGATGCTGGGGTGGCGCTGAGTGATGCTGTGGTGGTGCTAAGTGGTGCTGAGTGGTGCTGTGGTGGTGCTGAGTGACGCTGTGGTGGTGCTGAGTGACGCTGTGGTGGTGCTGAGTGACGCTGTGGTGGTGCTGAGTGACGCTGTGGTGGTGCTGAGTGACGCTGTGGTGGTGCTGAGTGACGCTGTGGTGGTGCTGAGTGACGCTGTGGTGATGCTGAGTGGTGCTGTGGTGGTGCTGTGGTGGTGCTGAGTGGTGCTGTGGGAGTGGTGCTGTGTGCTAATAAATAAAATTAAACACATTCTGGACCTTATTCAGCACACTTTGGAGCGCGCTCTGAGAACTGAGCTTTTCTTTGCAATAATTTTTTCAAGCCTCGTACAAGCCACCATACTTAGTCACCCCTTTAGTCTTGGGAACGAGACTGTTTGGTTATCCATATCAAATCCCTTGACTTTGATTTGATGACGCAATGCATTCTGGGAAGCCAAACACAATGAAACAGTATTCAGGGTGATGCCTGCGCCCAGCAATGCCTGAAAAAAGGATGTCGCGTAACATTTAGAGTTTCCGACTTTGAAACTGGGGGACAGGGTTCGAGTCTCAGAGCCTGCCCTATCCGTGCAAACAAAAAAAGAAATGTAGACATGCTGATCAGAAGAAGAAATAAACTGCGAAACTCCCCCTCAAAAATGCAGATTGATTTAGAGAGAGGATGTGATGTAATATCCAGAGCTGCAAAGTTTGGAAACTGGTTTTAGTCTCGGCTCTTCCTGTGCCTATTAAAAAAAAAAAAAAAAACATTACAGAGACATGCCGATCGGAATAAGTAAAACAATGGAGAAGCTGAGAAACAAACAAACAAAAAAAATGCAGATTGGAAACAAAAAACGCAACGGAAACAAAAGGATAAACAAATGCCGATATGTAGGGTTATTACCACTACGGTTATCTTTTCTGAACTCCCGCTGGATGAACATGTATAGTTAGAAAAGCCAACATTTCGAAAATAAGGGCAGAAACAAAAGAAAAAGTCTCAGAGCCTGCCCTATCCGTGCAAACAAAACAAGGGAGGAAGGGTGACGAGACGCATGGGGAGCAGCAGGCTTTGATGTGCCGGCCGGCAATGCAGTGAATAATTAGGGGAGGAGAAATGCCGGCCTGAGGCCAAGCACAAAGCAATGAAAGTTAAAGCAATTAGGGGGGTGGGAGGGAGGCTGATCCTCGTACAAGCCACCATACTTAGTCACCCCTTTAGTCTTGGGAACCAGACTGTTTGGTTATCCATATCAAATCCCTTGACTTTGATTTTATGACGCAATGCATTCTGGGAAGTATAGTCTTGTTTTATTTCAATTGCACTAACACCCGACAGCAAGCGTTTTAAAAGGAAAGCCCTGGGCTAGACTTATTATTCCTGTCTGGAGGGAGAGTCAACAAATTAAGTGTAAAAGTTGAGGCGCGGGTGTTAAGAGTCCGTCCACGTGCGGACCCATGAAAACCGCTGGGCTTTAAATCATTGCAGCAAAGGTGTTTTTGAAAATTTAAGTATGTGTTTATTTCTGTAACACACACACGTGTTTCACCTTAGTGCATCACATTATTAGTATTATAGTTGGAGCAATGTGTTATAAAATCAAATATGAGAGAGGTTTTGGTTCAGCGCATATCCAGAATGCACGTATTTGAAGGCCCTCCTATGATGATAAACTGTTTCGCTGCAGATCGCTTTAATTGGTAGCTGCAAGACAGCCTCTGTGTTGCTAGCTCTCTGCTGTGCCTTTCCCGTCTATAACAAGCATTGGGTGGACATCGTGCAAATCACATTAAGTTAGAATGTAATGTAATGGATTGCACACAGACATCCACATAAGGCAGCATGCACATTCATACACAGCATTACCAACCGGAGATACATTTACACACACACACACATGTCCATGCACATATATACAAGAACACGCACACAGGCACTCCTAAGAATATGTGCACACTTAGACACATATGCATGCAGGCACGCATGTGCACATATACATGCCCACACTTTTTTTGTCTCACCCCTGTGAGATGCCTTGAATGAAATATTCAATTTACATGTTTGGAAAATGTAAGCATTTGAAGTGCTCTGACAGGGGCAGCAGACAGATGCAGATATGAGGCAGATAGGGTGGCAGACATAGAAACAAGAGACAGATGAACAGATGGAGATAAAAGGCAGATATGGCGGAAGACAGGAATAAAAGACAGAGATGAGTGTGTGAGACAGTGTAGAGCATCACAGACGGGAGGAACAGATGTGAAGAAGCAAGAGATATTAAGGACAGAGAGCATGATGAGGCACCATGGGTAATGAGAGAGTGCAAGAGAGGAAGGCGAGAGAGAGAGATGAAGATAGAGATGAGTGTGCAAGATGAGAAAGAAAGAAAAAGGGGAAAGAGATGAAGACACAGTGGTGAGTGGGTAAGGTGAGAAGAGAAGGAGAGAGGGAGAGATGGGGTGACGAGTCACAGGCAGACAGAAGCGCACTCATATAACCCATGATATGGCGGGGAGCGAGCCTGCTTAGAGGAGAAAACCAGATGGCCTGAGAAGCGTCCGTGAAGCAGGGGGCGGGGAGCCGAGCCCTTTCATGTAGCGCGGCCGTGGAAACAAGCAATTAGGGGGAGGAGAAGGGAAGCCAGCGCACGCTGGGTAAGCCTGTGGGAGGGACGCTGATTGCCTTGAGGTGGGGAAATGCGCGTGCTTGTGGTCACGTAATTTCACGTTAACTCGAAGAAAACCGCACCGAAAAACCCTTGGTTTGACGAGTATTTTGACCACTAGAATTCTCCATTTTCCTTTCCTGCGGAATGGAAAAGGCGAGACCTAAAAAGCAATGGACTAAGAATAGAGCCCTGGGGGACTCCAAAATCGGATGAGTGAAGTTTGGAGGTGGCAGCAGAGGAAAAAAAAATGTGCGGTTGGTGAGAAAAGATGTCAACCATTTCAGATCTGAACCATAGATGCCGAGGGATTGAAGGGATTTTATTAACACGGTGTGAGACACCGTGTCAAAAGCAGCGCTCAGATCGAGTAGTACGAGAGCTGCTGTATCCCTCATGTCCATGTGGTGTCTCAGCATTTCCGTGACACCCAGTAGAGTTGTCTCTGTTGAGAAACCAGCTCTAAAACCAGACTGAGAGTCATGTAGAAATGTAGAGGATTCAACAAACTATGAGTTGGAAATTGATATGTTTTTCCAGAATTTTAGAGTATATGGGAAGTAGAGAGATGGGCCTAAAGTTGGAGAGTTGGGCGGGATCTGCGTTGGCCTTCTTCAGGAGTGGAAGAATCATAGCATGCTTCCACTCAGGAGGAACAATAGCTTCCTGTTGTTAAGAAGATCTATAATTAATTTGAGGGAGGGTGTGTCAAGTTGTTACAGCACCGTAGAGGGTAAAAGATCCCGAGGTGAACCAGATTTGATGCTGCCCAAGATTTTTTTTTATGAATTAATTTCTATTGGTGACCAGTATTGCTGCAGGTAGGTGAGTGTAGCAGCACATGGATAACTGTTTCAGAAATTATTTTGAGCCTACTGCTGGAGTGGGGTAGATGCATCCTAGTAGTAACCACTGGATAATACAGCCTCCTATTAATCTTTTTAATATCTGTAACCTTCCTTTCCTGTCACTTGTTGCTTATTCTCCTTTAGGTCCTTGGCCTTTACTTTCCGCCCCCTTGCCCCATTCGTTCTTTTACCTCCATTGAGTCCCAATATACATGTTTCTTCCCACTCCTTGCCTCCAACCTAGACAAGTTTAGATTCCAATGACTCCTCAGGGCGTGAGGTTTAAACCTGTCACCACTGTGGTCACCTGCCTGTTCTCTGGCTTCTTTTTGATCTGTCCTTCAGGGGTGGATAACATGCTCTCAGTTCTGTTTCTATAAGAGGGCCCACTAGTCAGGCTTCTGCCTCCAGAGCTTCATTCAGTATTGCAGAACATCCGAGCAGGGCACGTTTCACAACCGATACTACACTTCTCCAGTATTAGGGTGTCTTTCATAGATTCACATGCTTGAATATTTCCTGTCGTCGAAGTGGAGCCCCACGGTAAATAAAATAGCAATACAATCCCAATAAAATATGTATACAAAAACATATCACACAAATTCCAAACCAGAAATACTTATAAGTACCAGGTTAGCATTAACACGTAGGAATACATAGGAGAAAAAGAAACACCTTTATAACATATCAATGTCATTATGTTAGTCCAAACTACAGCCAATGAGGCGCAAGCACCCCTCTAGAACCTTCTCCTCAGAGGCTCAGATCCTCAGATTTTCTACCGCACGTCGTGTGAAAGGAGTCTCCCTGAGCTCTGATCAGTTTTCTACTTTTCTTCTGGTTTCCAGTGTTTCCACAAAGTCTTCAAGTAAGAAGCCTTTGTTTAGACCTTATTCTTCTTGTGGGAAGTTGCGGCTCTTCTCTGAGGACCCTCACAAGAAGTGTATATACTGCTTCTATCCAGACCATGAGGTAGGCAAATGTAAAATTTGCAGGACTTTTTCCATCAAGACCCATAAGGATAGGTAGGTACATCTCCTCCTTTGGTCACAGAGGTTGAAAGACAAGGATTCACCTCTCTCCGATGCAGAAAGCCTTGTGTCAGGTACCTCAAATGCCGCTTCAAAGCGTAGCAGTGTGCAGGAATTGCCATCTCCTTTTTTGAAGAAGAAGAAACTTTCATTCATGAAGGCTCCTGCGGTTTCTCCACCTTTTCCTGCTACGCCTACGCCCCGAGATCTGACTCTCAGGCATCTACAGCTTCTTCTAAGCATGTTTCTACCAAAAAATGTGCAAAAACGTCGACGGGACGGCGAGATCTGCCGTCTCCAGCTTGTCGACGACGACAGTGACGACGACTTCTGCTTCTGGCTCGTCGACGGTGGCTGCGTCGACGTCCTCTGTGTCGACAAAGGCATGCCTCAGCTTTAAAACTGTCTCGTCGACGATTCCTATCGCCTTGAAGTCGAAGAAGGGTCTCTCGTCGTCATCAGGCTCTTCGTAGAAGATAATTGTGAAGAGGGTCTCCTCGTTGTCAGTTGCTCTGTCGACGAGTGCTCAGTCGACGACGGCCTCGTCTACGGCGGCTCTGTGGACAGCGGCTCTGTGGACGGCGGCTCTGTCGACGTCTGTGCTGTTGTCGTTGGCGACTTCGACGACAACTTCGTCGACGGTGGTGTCATCATCCTTCATCTTTGCCTCTGGTGCCACTTTCTTCATCCGGGTCTGGCTCTTCCACTGTTGACCCTCTGCACCAATGTCCCCAGGTGCCTTTGGACCAGCTCAATATTCCAAGTGACACGCAGCCTCCGTCACCCCTGTTTGACACAGGTTCAGAACAGGACTCTTGTTGACTGACTGACTGAAATATTTGTAGAGCGCACGAATGCCGTGGCGTCTTGGCGCTAAGATACAAGGGGAGGGGAGGACAGGGGAATAGATCAGTTTAGTTAAAGAGCCAGGTCTTTAGGTCCTTTCTAAAGTTTGCTTTAGATTTTTGGGCACGGAGTGAAAGGGGTAGCAGGTTCCAGATTTTTGCTGCCTGGAAAGAAAAGGACTTGCCGCCCCAACGGGCTCTCTTTATTCTGGGTTGGCATACTAGGTCAAGGGTGGCAGACCTCAAAGTACGCGAAGGTACATAGCGAAGGAGGAGGTTGTTGAGGTCGTCAGGTCCCTTGCCGTGTAAAGATCTGTGAACCAGGCAAAGGGCTTTAAATTGGATGCGACGTCTGACCAGGAGCCAGTGCAGCTCCCGGATGGCACTAGACGTGGGGTGACGTCTGGGAAGATTCAATAGTGCTCTAGTAGCCGCATTTTAGATTGCCTGGAGTTTGGATAGCTGTTTTTCCCCTGCTCCCAGATAGAGGGAGTTGCAGTAGTCTATCCGGGACATTACCAGGGCTCCCATCACCGTTTTCCTTAGTGTGACCGGGATGTAGGGTAGAACTTTCCTAAGCAGTTTGATGTGGTAGAAGCAGGTGGACGTCACCTGATTCACCTGGGCTTTACAGGAGAGATCTTTGTCTAAGAAGAAACCAAGGTTTTTGACTTTGTCCACAGGGAGAGGGCAAGTTCCGGCAGCAGTGGGCCACCATAAGTCATTCCAAAAGGAGGGTTTGTGACCGAACTCAATGATTTCAGTTTTGTCTGTGTTCATGCGTAGAAAATTGTCGCTCATCCAATTTTTCACCTGAGTAAGGCATTGTCTGAAACGTTCTGCCGTAGCATCAATGGAGTGTGAGATGGACACAATGATTTGTGTGTCGTCGGCGTAGGACACCAGTTGGAGACCATAGGATCTAATCAGGGCTGCAAGGGGGGTGACGTAAAAATTGAATAGCGTCGGTGATAGGGCCGAGCCTTGTGGGACTCCCCCCGGAAGAGAGAATTCAGCGGATTGTAGTTCGTTCCAGATCAGTTGGTTGGTGCGGGAGGTTAGAAAGGAGGTGATGAGTGCCAGGGCAGGGCCAGTGAAACCTAGGGACGCAAGTCTTTTTAATAGGACCGAGTGGTTTACGGTGTCGAAGGCCGCTGTGAGGTCTAATAAGATCAGGGCCGATCGGCCACCTTCGTCCATGGTTTTACGAATTTTTTCGGTAGCCATGATAAGGGCTGATTCTGTAGAGTGGAGGGGTCTGAAGCCATGTTGTGAAGGATCGAATAACTTCACTTCCTCTGCGTGTTGCATCAATTCCTGGTTCATAGCCTTTTCAAGGATTTTTGCAGGTAAAGGCAGACAGGAGATGGGACGATAGTGTTTGGGCTCCGAGGGGTCAAGGGAATCTTTTTTGAGAATGGGTCTGATGTAGGCCCTTTTCCAGTTTTTTGGGAACTCTCCATGAGAGATAATTTTATTGAGCAGAGGGGTTAAGGTGTTTACGATGGTCTCAGGAATCTGGTGCAGCACGTACGGGGGACATGGGTCGAGTGGGGAGCCAGATTTCATCTGAGTAAGTAGATCTAAGACTCGCTGATTATCCAGTACAGAGAAGTTCGAAAAAGGGGGGTAAGGATTGTCGGTACATTCAGCTACACTGGAGGGTGTATCGGATATCATGGTCCTAAGATCGTCATATACTATCTGTACTTTCCTTTGGAAGAAGGTGGCCATATCATCTACGAAACACTGGTCAGGACTAAAAACCGTGTCGCGAGGGGTTTTAGTTAGGTGGGACACAGTTTTGAAGAGTTCTCTAGAGGAATTTGTGGAATTTTGGATTTTCTCTGTGAAATAGGCAGATTTGGCTTGAACTATAGTGAGTTTATACTCATTTAGGGTTTTAAGATATTCCAATTTTTTCTCGTGGCTATAATCAGTGCGCCAAGATCTCTCTGCCCGTCTGCACTTAATCTTGATTGTTTTAACCTCCGCCGTATACCATTGAGCGGTGACGAGCCGTTTAGTGTTTTTTTTTAGTTCGATTGGGGCCAGCAAATTGGTAGCCTCGGTAATCCAACTGGTGAAGTTGGAGGCCCAGTCATCGCTGTTGCCACCTACGAAGTCAGGAGGATTTCTATCCAGTGTCTCCGCGAGAAGGTTGGGGTCAAGTTTTTTCCAGGGGCGGGATTTTTCGGGAGGTTGGTAGCTACGACGTTGTGTTGGCGGATTTTTTATTTGTAGGTTAAAAAAGATGGCGTTATGATCCGTCCAGGGTACAGGGTTAATGGATCCAATGTTAATGGAGTAGCTATTGGAGAAAATCCCATCGAGGGTATGCCCTGCTGAATGGGTAGGTTTATCAATCAGCTGTTTCATATCGAAGCTGAGGAGAATATCAAGAAGAGTGGCTGTGTCAGAGTCATTATTTATTTCTAGGTGGTAGTTAAAGTCACCTAAGATTGTATAGGTGACTGTATCAAACGTGGATTCTAAGAAGGTATGTAAAGCTTTAATAAAAGGATCTCTGGGGCCAGGGGGGCGATAGACTAGCATTCCTTCAAAGATCAGATGATTGTTATCTTTAATTTTAAAGGTCATAGCTTCGGCCTCTAAGTCTAGTAGAGGGCAAGCGATAATTTTAAGATGTGATCTATATATTATCGCTATTCCTCCACCTACCGATCCTGTTCGATTCAGGCATTCAACAGAGTAGCCTGCGGGCGTGGCGATGTTCCAGTCAGGGCCAGAGGCCTGAGATGCCCAGGTTTCCGTAAGAAACATGATATCAGCGCTGTGATCGATAAGAAGAGCTTCTATCTCGTATTTATGTTTAGGCATTGACCTAACATTAAGTAAGATGCATTTAAGGGATGCATTGCCGTGTGGCCTTAAATGGGAGCTGTTTTCCGAAAGGTTAGGGGTAATAGGCAATGGGATGGTCGGTGGGAGGAAGCTGCAAGAAGAGCACCTAAAGATAGTATCAGTGTTGTAAAAATCCATTTTGGTGGGGTGGTCACAGCGGTGTTGATCCAGTCTGCATAAGTCTTGTTTAGAGTATTGCAGATTGGATAACCGGGCAGAATTTCCGGCCCTCGGCACGGATGTGGCGCGGACGGGCGCAGACGGGCTTGCCTTAGGCGCGCCTTCGGCGCGCAAACGGCGCGCCCGCTGCGCTCGTCCGCTGCGCGTCCTGTATTTGCACATACTTATGTGAGAAGTGAGGCGTGGGTGGGGGGCGTGGCCGACCGTAGTGGCCGTGGCCTCGGGGTTCCCTGCTGATGTCGTCAGCAGCAGGAGAAGAGCCGCTGTAGCGATAAGTCCGCTACGCGGGAGATTTTGTATGCAGTCGCTTTTCTAAAAGGGTGCTAATGAACAAAATCAATAGTAACAAACAAAGTATTTACACAATTTTAAAAACTAGGTGGGGTAGCGATCTATCTCCCGGCTGTGCCTCAGGAGGGGTGTATCTTTTGGAAGTCGCGCTAGCACTCAGCGCACTTAATAGTTTTTCTGAGGAAGACGAGGATGATCAATTCTGGGCGGCACGTAGCCCTTCGGAGCTGGTCATAAAATGTCAGGACTATGGGGATGATCATGATGATTCATATTTCCAAGAGGAGGAACCTTCTACTCTGGTTCCTACAGCGACACTACCACTTTCCCTCATTTCCAATCTCCAATATATGTTTGAGGATTACAACAGGCGTTTTCCGCCGTCTCGTCATGACTCTCCTCTGCCTACAGCGCCCGCACCTGCAGCAGCTCCGACTTCTGCTCCGTTGCCACAACAAGCAGCGCCATCTGCTCAGGCTACGACCCCTATTCAGGTCCATGCTACAATGTATGCAGATGATGAGGATGATGCTCGCCCAGAGCAGGAGGACGGCGAGGTTCAGGCCGACGACGATGATGATGATGGCAATATGGTAGATTGGGACGATTATCAGATCCAGACACTGTCCCCGCCTCTTGCGACTCAAGCGGATTCCCCTCCTGTTGACATAGCCAGCTTTCACCAGATTATGGATAGAGCGGCGCTCCGCTTTAAACTTCCTATGGTCCAAAAGGATGAAGACTGTTTTCTTTACGACTTTAAAAGTCAACCTTTTAAGCAGGTCCGGACAGTTCCCATCATCGACTTTATTTGGAATGAGGGTGCAAGTTGATTCAAACGCCGAATTCCATCCCAGCGCAACAAGCTCGTTTGGAGAAGAAGTATAGGGCGCCCCATGGTTCTCCAGCTTGCCTGGTTGCGCAGCCTAAGCCAGATTCCGTGGTCACCCAGACCGCCCAGCGCCGTTCCAGGAACCCATCTTCTCCAATTACTGCTCCTCCTGATCGCGAAGGTCGTTGCTGGGCGGAAATTTTCTACTATGGCTTTCACTACTGTGAGGGCCGCAAATTCTCTGGCCATACTGGGCAGCTATGACCACCAGATGGTCTGACATGTCTGCCTTTGTTGCCTTCATTCCTGAGTCCTCCAGAGCCGAGGCGCTGAAGATTCTTCAGGAGGGGGAGAGAGCGTCCGAAGAGATCATAGACTGCTCTCTGGATATCGCCCGCACTGGCTTCCGTCAGCTCGCAGGAGCAGCTGTTCTGCGACATCAGGGTTGGCCTTGTTCTACCTCTTGTCGCCAGGAGGTTCAGGCGAAAATCCTTGATATGCCTTATGACGGCGAATCGCTCTTTGGCCAACACGTCGATGAAGCATTGCAGACGATAAAGAAGGATACCGAAACAGCTCGTTCCTTAGGCACTTTGCAGTTCCACAAACCGCCTTTTCGTGGCGCGCGCGGACGCGGCACCACCTCTTCTTTTCGCGGCGGATCCAGCCAGTACCGCTCCTACGGTCAACGAAATCAGCGCTATTCCTCCCAGTCGCAACAGTCCTCTCGCCAGCAGTCTTCCAAATCGTACCGAGGAAAGTCTTCCTATAGAGGCTCCGCTTCCAAGAGGCAATGACTTGCCTTCCCCGCTCAAAGTTGGACGAATCTCCCTGTTCTTTTCACAATGGTCCTCAATCACCTCGGACCGTTGGGTGCTGGACATTGTATCAAAGGGCCATGCCTTGGAGTTTGTCAAGTTTCCTCCTCACACTCCTCCGACTAGTCCGCGTCCAGCACACCTCAAAGAACTTTTCCAGCAGATTAGTATCATGATTCAAAAGGGTGCCATCGAAGTGGTTCCCAAGTCTCAGAAAGGGATGGGATTCTATTCCCGGTTTTTCCTCATCCTCAAAAAAGACAGGCGACTGGCGTCCAATCCTCGATCTACGGGCACTGAACCAATATCTAAAGTGCTAATCCTTCCGCATGCTCACGCTCGTGGAGATTCTACGTCTTCTCTCCAAGGACGACTTCATGAGCGCCATTGACCTTCAGGACGCTTATTTCCATGTGCCAATTCTTCCATGCCACCGGAAGTATTTGCGCTTCCGGGTAGGGCGTAGAGACTTTCAGTTCAGGGTGCTGCCTTTCGGCCTGCGCTCCGCCCCTCGCGTCTTCACAAAGGTCTTGGCTCCAGTGGTGGCTTTTCAAAAAAGAACCTATACCCCAGGCACTAAATTACTTTTATAACTTAATGGTGTATCATATATCGCAAAAACATTACAAAACACCTCCCCTCTTTCAATTGATGGGGTAGGAGATACATCCATATTGTGCCATGATTAAAATTGCCCAGGCCCTCTTCCTAAAATAACTGCTGTGAGACGACAAAAAACACACACCAAAGTGTCACGTTCAGACAAAAAAGAAAAAGTGTGTGTAAGCGAGATGGCACCTCACGGGCGAACCACCAACGGGAACCTGGCAGGTACTCACCAGGATTGCCCTGTTCTCATCATTGGTGCCATCAAGCCAAAGAAAAAAATTGTCCAAAATAACAAACAAAGATAGTGTTTGTAAATACATGCAGTGTAGACAAACCACAAATGACGTACATTAAAGTCAAAACAACATAGAAACCACAAGCAACACGAATCTCCAATTTTATTATTTTTCTTAATGTTGGTTGTGGATTGTTAAAAAAGTGAGTGTGGTTACTACTTATCCACTGCAATATGGAAGTTACCACCCCCGTTGCCAACGTGACAACATCCCCTTCAGTCAATTCCTTCGCATCAGAAGGAATTGTACAGACATCAAAGACTTCTTAACTGAGGGAGATGTACTCAAGGAGAAGTTGTTGCAACGGGGGTATCCTTACCGGCTGGTTAAGGACAGCTTCAAACGGGCTCGGTATTATAACCGAGAAGCCATGTTCGAACCTAGGGACCCTAACCCCAGGGAATCTATTGTCTGTATCACCCGACACTCGACCATAAACAACCAACTAAGACAAGCAATTAACTCTAGTTGGTTTTTGCTCAATCTAAACCAAGACCAAAGTGCGCTACCGAAACCCATTTTTGCATTTAAACGCAATAAAAACCTCAAAAATCACTTAGTAAAAGGTAAAATGCGAGGACCGGAACCCTTAACACAGAGTTCCATCACTGGGACCAGTCCTGTGACGGGAAACCATAAATGTGGTAAATGCCATGCATGCCCAAATGCTCTAGTGGGAAATGAAATAGTGACTCCCACCCGTACCATTCACCTCTCTAAAATGAGCAATTGTAGGTCCTCCAATTGTATTTACATCATCATATGTCCATGCAAAACACCATATGTTGGTGAAACAGGAAGGGAGATCAGGTTGCGCATTGGAGAGCACAAATCCAACATACGCACTGGCAAAAGAGGAGCTCCTCTAGTTGAACACTGGATATCCAAGGGACATTCCGAAAACGACCTCAGATGGTCCATACTGGAAAAAATTCAAACTCCTGCAGGCACTAACCCCACATCGCTGAGAAAAAAACGTGAGGTCTTTTGGATCTTTTTTCTCAACAGCATGGAGAAGGGCCTGAACGAGGAATGCCCATGGGCGAATGCCCTACTGTAAATTTTGATTTAATTATACCTCGCTATCTGCCTAGAGTATTCCTCTGGTCTGTCGATCGTCTTAAAGTACTCTAAATCTCAACCTCTGTTCTGTAATGATGGGTCCCCATTACAAGATGGCCGCCGCGGTTTCACCGCAGGAATGTACACCTTTCTAAACCCGTCCTCTATGTCGCGTAAACGCTAGGATTCCCTCGCGTCCCTACACCTGAACCCAATACCGGCACCCATATTCAGTATATATAGTCACACTCAAACGCCGTACGTTTTGCCTACCCTCGTGTGAGCGACCCGGACCGCCGACTGGAGACTGCCCCTTGCCTATGCGTCAGGTAAGTCTGCTGACTAAATTGAGCAGTCACAGCTTTAACCCATAACCGCCTTCTTTGTATAATCCCCGCATTTCGGTAATATTCGATTGTCACCCCCCAGGTTCCATCTAGACGGGATCAGACTAAACCCGAAACCAACCTGACGGCAGTACCGACGAATACGCCCAAGACATCCTTTGTGGTAGGCTAGCCCCTATATTAACGTTTACCTTCAGCCGATGCTCCTTGCAGCCTAATCCTCACTCATCCCACCTCCCCTCTCTTCCCTTTGTTGTAGATAAGTCTAACCTACATACTCAGCCGGCGGCCCCAGCTCTGACCAGAATCCAACTGTGGTTTTCGCCCCAACCTAGAAAAGGTACCCCTGAAATAATTCCCTATGTTGTTTTAACGTGTGTCTCTCTTGGTGTCAGGACGATACTAATAGTTAGCGTCTAAACTAAACTGCCATTTCTGATGTTTTCAGGTATATTTATTCTATATGGGTAGCAGACAAGGTCAGCATCCTCCTACTGTCCTCCACGGTATCTCCCTTTTGATGTGAAGGTATGTGTTTACAAACTGTGACACTGTACCTTACCATTTCACTTTTAGGCAGAAACTAATTTAGGGCAAGACAAGCATACTGATGTGCCTTTTGTTCCACCCCAGGGACTCACAATCTTACTTATCCTTGCGTTACCCCCCTTGGGGTTGACTCCGCCACATACAACTGGGGACGTGATCCCCTCTATCCCAGCCATTCACCCACGGCAACACGATCTTTTCCAGGCATAAGCAAATTGCCTTCAACTGTGGTTAACCATACGCCAGCTCCTTCCGTTACCAGTAGGTAAAAATCTTGAACAGCACTAACATTATATCAGGCTAAAGGAGATGTCCTTCGTTAATATTTCCATCTAGGCACCTAAGTGTGTTTTTTTCTTCTCTTTTTCTAAAAATGTCTATACATTGGTGTGGTTCCTCTATTGTATAATTGTTGTCTCTGGGCCTAGTCTGGACGGTACAAACTGTTAGTCATTATTTGTATGAGTATTTATATATTTCTGCCTTATTGTACCCTGAACCCACGCAAGCATGTGTTCTAAAATATATGTTTTTAATATGTTTCTTCATACAGATCTTCTGTACATGTGTGGTTCCTTCTTCTCTACCCCACTTTGCCCTGATGAAGGTGTTGCCCCGGACGGGGCCATACACCGAAACGCGCGTTGGCGTCTGTTCCTATTTAGGAACCTTCTGAACCAACCCGGACATCCGATCATCGGTCCCCCTGTCATCTAAAAATCATCTCTGCCTAGTGTTGTAGGATGCATGATGTGTGAATGTTTTTTGTAAGAATGTGAAGGGTATGTTAGTATGAAGTCAGAACCACCATTTAATTGTTGTCAAGATGTTTATTTATTTGGATGTATAACTATTTATATCTATATACAATGATAATGAATTCATGAAAATAAAAAATATATTTTGATAAAATCTAACTTGTTATATGAGTTGCTTGGGTTCAGGACAATTTTTATAATACAAAAGGACCTCTCCTAGGCCATTGACAAAAATTATTGCGGGCAGGTCCCCTTTCAGTGTTTGATTACTACTTATCCAACCATACTCCACTTGCCGACATGTTTCATTGCCACTTAACTTTTTGGCAATTTCTTCAGGGCACCACGTGTTTTAAGCACTGCCTTGGACATACATCGTCTTCACAGCTGTAGAAAATCATAAAATACAACACTTATTTAGCTGTCACACAACCTCATATGTTGTTAGAAAAAATGGTAAAACCAAATTGCACATAATTCCAATGTATTTACCCTCTATCAGCTATCTTGTCGCATACCAGCTGAGAGGGGGCTCCAACTATGAGTCCCCTTTCTTTCCCCACGGTGATTGTTCACTGCAAGGATTTTTAGTTCAGTTCATATTTGAAGTCATTTCTGGGGATGGCGTCCTCCTGCATCACCCTGATCCCAAATTGCAGGCTCAAGAGTCGACCAATTCAGGAGAAATTGGACAGACCGTGGCGTCAGGTCACCGGCTCTTTCAACGATCTGGACCTAGTGACCGCCCGGATGAGGTCGGCTCTCCAGGGTGGGCGCAACCGTCCAACGTTGCTGCCGGTACTTCTTTCCTCACCACCGCTCCGGAACTCATTCTGACCACTGATGCCTCCCTGGAAGGATGGGGCGCACACCTTCAAGGGCTGTCCATAAAGGGCACGTGGACTCTGTCTCAACGCTCCTGGCACATCAACAGACTGGAGTTAATGGCCATCTTTCTGGCACTCAAATCGTTCCATCTTCTGATCCAGGGAGAATCGGTGCTCATCCAAACCGACAATACCACCAGTATGCACTATGTGAACAAGCGGGGCGGCACCAAATCTCCTCTGTCATCCGGACCCCTCCTCTCTCAAATTATCGGCTTGGAACCTGAGCACCTTGAATTTGCCCAATTGAACATTTCGCCAGCATGCAGGGACGTTCTTGCCAATGCCAGAGCTCCGTCCACAGTAAAGACTTACAAGCTAAAGTGGAAAGACTCCGTCACTGGTGCGCAGCTGCCAACATCCATCCCGTTCATTCCACTCCGGCTCAGCTACTGCCGTTCTTTCTACAGCTGGCGCAATCAGGACTTTCCCACTCCACCTTGAAGGTTTTCTTGGCGTCAATCTCTCGTTTCCGGCCGGATGGCTCCTCCTCTCTCTACTCTTCCAGAGTCATTCGTCAATTTTTCAAAGGACTGTTCAGGAAGTTCCCGCCCATTCGGCGGCGTCCTCCTACCTGGCATCTCAATGTTGTTTTGGCACAATTGATGAAGGCACCATTCAAGCCTATCCACAAAGCGAATTTAAAATGTTTGACCTGGAAGGTGGCCCTTCTCCTTGCTTTGACCTCTTCACGTCGCCTGATTGATAGTCACGCCTTTACCATTACACCTCCTTTCCTCCAATTCAAATCGGACTGTGTTGTGCTTCGCACCAACCCGGTTTTCATGCCTAAGGTGCCCACTGGCTTTCACCTCAATGAACCTTTTTTTTCTTAAAGACTTTATTTGCCAATCCTCAATCTCCAGCGGAGCAACGTTTGCATTCACTGGACATTAAACGATGCCTTAAGTTTTACATCGACAGGATGGCACCCTTTCGCAAAACTGATCAGCTGTTCGCTGCTTACGGACGCATGCGCAAAGGGTGTTCTGTTACCAAGCCAACTATTGCACGCTGGATTTCTTCAACAATTTCTTTCTGTCATCAGAAAGCCGACAAGCCTCTTCACTCCTCAGTGAGCGCTCATTCCACCAGGGCGATGTCATCCTCTACTGCCCTGTTTGCTGGTGTGCCGATTCACCAAATATGCCGGGTGCTATGTGGTCCAGCAGGCACACTTTCACGAGACAGTACTGCCTTGAGACGATCAACGAAGCTGATACGGCCCTGGGCCAAGCTGTGCTTCGCAATCTTTTTAACTAAGGTGAGCCTCTGCTTTCTTCCCTCCACCTATATGGTTTAGGTGATGATTATTGTTATTATTATTATTTTTATTATTAATATTAATATTATTATTATTATTATTATCACTACCTACCTGGCTATGTTATGCTATTTTTGCATTTTCATGCCTATGCATTGCTGTTTTTGCAGCCAGCTATTACTGCTCACTATTCTATTCAAGCATGTGAATCTATGAAAGACACCCTAATACTGGAGAAGAACAATTGTTACTTACCTGTAAACAGGTGGTTCTCCAGTATTGGTGTCTTTCATAGATTCACATGCGACCCACCCGCCTCCCCTCAGAGGCTCGCTTCTCCTCCTAGACTCTTTTGTCATTTTGGTGCTACGAAAATCTGAGGGCCTGAGCCTCTGAGGAGAAGGTTCTAGAGGGGTGCTTGCGCCTGATTGGCTGTCGTTTGTGCTAACATAATGACATGGATATGTTATAAAGGTGTTTCTTTTTCTCCTATGTGTTAATGCTAACCTGGTACTTATAAGTATTTCTGGTTTGGAATGTGCGTGATATTTTTATATATACATATTTTATTGCTATTTTATTTACCGTGGGGCTCCCACTTCGACTGGGAATATTCAAGCATGTGAATCTATGAAAGACACCAATAATGGAGAACCACATGTTTACAGGTAAGTAACAATTGTTCATCTTTTCATCAATTTGTTATGAATTCATGTTCAACCAAAAGGAAGTTTCATCTAGCATCTAACTAAATGGACGGGTTGGCTCTGAGTACACTCTTTACAAAAATTATGATTCTTTTGTTACTTGTGAATAATTCTCACTTTATTAGGGTATCCCAGGGTAGGGTATAACAATGCATGATGGAACCAATTGCCCAACTGTAACTGGTATTCAAACTAAGTGACGCCAATAATAACAGTCTTATAACATTCTGGCTACAATTACAGTAACCAGGAAGAGTCTGTTAGAGAGAGGCTCACGAAAACTAACTATTTGTTTACATTGGGTTTTAGAGTCAAGAGTGCATCATTTAAGATGTTCTTTGATCTAAAAAAAATCTTAGTTTTTTTGTTGGCTTTTTTTCTTTACAAAATGTATCGTTTAAGAATGCAGTCCAATAGTTTTCAGAGAATCATTGATGCAATTAATACAGTCCTTTTTTACATTCCGTAGCTTTGTTAAAGTTTATTTTTTTCTTTTGAAAGAAGAAATGTGTTTCTTTCCGAACTTCACTTTTGACATAGCAGAGCTCCATCATAATTTATAATTTGGATGTATGGAAGTTCCCTCTTGTTTCATATGGGTCAATCTGAGACCCATCCTGCCTCTGAAAAAGTGTTTCTCACCTCTCGCTAGCACTCTGTCTACCTCCACACAACTCCAACATTGCTTTCATCCGCCACCACAAGAGCAGATGCATGGCCAGTGTGTTATATGTAACTCTTAGGTACCATTCTACTCATGACCATCCCCTTATTTGTCCTTTCCTCTTTCATCAGAGCAAGCTTGTGACCCAGCGTTCGGTGCGGATGTAGCTGCTGTGGTGATGCAGGAAGGTCTTGCCAACATCTGTTTGGTGACGCCCAGCATGACCCTTCTGCGGGCCAAAGTGGAGACCACCATTCCTAGAAAACGGAGGGGAAATTGCACGCAGCATGATAAGGTAAAGGAGTTTATTGTTTATTGTTATCTTCCTTGGGGGAGATATTTGGGCATGCATCCCTCATAGGGTGGCGAAGAAGAGCTTTTGTTTATTTATTTTAATTTCTTCTATAGCGCTGGAATCAATCCCCTAAGGGTATCTCCGCGCTAAGCCAGCTATAGGATTATCAGGCAGTACATCTTAGAGAAATTAAGTGGACAAAAATGCTTCTTGATAGAGGAGGGTTTTTAATGTCTTTCTGAAGGATAGGTGATTGATAGTTGTTCTGACGTCGGGGGAAGTTTATTCCACAAGGCAGGTCCAACTGAGGAGAAGGCCCGGTCTCCTTGTCTGGATTTCTTTGTGGCCGGGGGTTTTAGAAGGGCTTGGTTGCTTGAGCGAAGAGACCTACTGGGCTGATACAGCTCCAAGGATTGAGACAAGTATTTAGGACTTGCTCCATAAATGCATTTGTGGACCGTGCAGCAGATCTTAAAGTTGATGCGCTGCCGTATAGGAAGCCAATGCAGTTCCTTCAGCAAGGGTTTAGAAGGAGTCCTGGCTGGTGCACCCATGACCAGTCTTGCTGCCGTGTTCTGGACCACCTGCAAACGACCTACTGCATCAGCATTTGCTAGTGTCAGCAGGCCGTTGCAGTAGTCCAGACGGCTGGTCACTAATGCCTGTACAAGTGTCTTTCTGTAGGTGGCAGGGAGATATGGAAAGACACGTCTAAGTAGGCCAATGGTGTGGAAACACAGTCCTGCGATATAGTTGGTGTGTTCCTTCAGGGTCAGCTTTTGGTCCAACTTCACCCCAAGATTCTTTACATGATGTTTAGATGTAGGTGCTGGGCCGAGATCTATTGGCCACCAGTCAGGGGACCAAAGGATACTTGCCTTGCCAAAGAGCATGACCTCTGTTTTTGTTACATTACATTGGAGGCAGTTCATCGCCATCCAATGTGACACCGCCCTCATACCCTCAGCAAAGTTCTCCTTGACTTTGGGGCCAAGGGAGCTGAAAGGGTAGAGGAGCTGGGTGTCATCAGCGTAGGAGATTGGTGTGAACCCATACTTCCGCACAATCTCAGCAAGGGGGGCCACATATACATTAAACAATGTAGGGCTAAGGCATGAGCCCTGTGGCACCCCCTTCGTGAGCCCCCTAGAGATGGAGCGAAAGGGGCCCAAGCTGATAGATTGTGATCTCCCGGAAAGGAAACTCTCCAACCATGATAGTGCTAGGCCTCCAATTCCTACTCCCTGCAAACGGCTGAGAAGGATATTATGGGACACGGTATCAAAGGCTGCAGACAGGTCCAACAGCACTAGAATCATGGAGCCACCTCTATCCTGTGACATTTTGATCTGATCCGTCACAGAAAGAAGGGCTGATTCAGTGCTGTGGTTGGGCCTGAACCCAGATTGTGATTGGTCCAGGCCCCCTGTCGCCTCGATAAAGCTGGAAAGAGTGGTATTAACGTGTTTTGCTCTGGATTGGCTGAGATGGGCTATGTGTGTTCCACACTGGGGCTGGAGTAAAGATGTGATGGTTGGCTTTATTGTGCCTGGTTCCAGAAGCCTCCATCCTTCATGGCAAGTTCTGTTAATTGGATTTCCTCAGATAGCAGTGGCTTAAGTAGTACCTCACCCGCCAGTTATATTAAAATGTAGTTCTATTCTAAAGCAAACTATGTTGCTGAAAAGCAGAAATGTAAGAATAACATGAGCATAATGCATTAAGTTGGAAGGCAGGAAGTTGATCATAAAGTTATGAATGAAGTTATTAGCACTTAGCTTCTGCCTCTCCTGGCAATCAATCCATCAGCAACTGATGCTTCCTCAACTGAATCTGCAGCAAGATCTGGTAGCAGCCTCAAATTCCACACATTTTGCAGACTAGGGTTGGCATTTGGAGGAGTGCTTGGCTAGGTGATGCCCAGCTGAAGTAACACCCACCACAGCCATTCTTGAATGCATGAAACCAACAGAGCAGCCAGTGATGCTCCTACTAGGTAAGACATGGTTCTGGGAGAGTGGAGCTTGGATAAGGTGGCAGTGGTGTGGTCTGAGGCACTACCAAAGTGTGATCTATCCTGTGCATGTTTACATCTTAAAGACAAGCCGGCACTAGGGTGTGGGCACTAAACCAGAACTCGAGTGACTGTTGCTGCATCTGAGCTTGGTCTTCCTTGATATTCCTGCTGTCCATTCCCTTTGGTGGAATTGTACTGTACAGTTGCAAGGAATTTGGAGGTATATTGTAGGTTGAAGAGTTGCACTGATGCACTAAAAGATATGACTTGGATGATCCTGATTTAGAAAATCTCTTCCCAATGTCCCACGAGTTCCCAACTGTCACCTAACTCCACTAAAGGGGTACTTGGCTGCCAACCATTGATTTGTGTGCTGTATGGCATAAAACCAACATCACTAAATCACAGACCTAATCTAATTGGTTTTAACTCAGCAGGCATGATTTAGGAAAATGATCCACTCTAGCCACAGGGATAACTCAGAATGCTTTACGCCAGTTGCTCTGAAGAAGGTAAGTAACCTGAGGATATTTGCTTAGCAAAGGCCTATTGATGCAGTGGCCAATCCCGCATACCCCTGAGGCAGATACAGAACAGTTATATGTGTAAGCAAGCAAGCATTGGCAAAGCTAATAGATTTCGACTTTCAATGGCATTACATGACCTTTTGACTTTGCCATTGTTTGCCCATGTAGAAGAGCCTCTGAGAGGCAGCGGAGAAGTTGGAATTGGAGGGGTTGACAATTATTTTTTCTAAAAAGCAAAAAACCACCTAAAGAGGGATGGGAATGCAACAGACCATCTTGGACAGATGTGGGGAGCCACACAGAAAGCAAGGGGGAAAGGTATTTGAGGGGAGCAGCACATGAGCACAAGACAATGCATGCACTTGTTGAGTGCTGAAATCGAAATAAAATCCTGCTTTTCTAAATGTGAACAGTATAAGGATACACGTCAGACCATCAAAGGCATGGTAAATAATATGTGCTCCAGGGGAAGGACAAATGCAAGAAGAGAAAGAAAAGACATTGATTAAGTAGCAAGCTAATGTTATTGAGTTCTCGTACATGCTGTTACTCTGATATTGTACCCTATGCTGTGTTAGTTTGTAATATAACAACAAATGCTGAAGACATGCAGGTTTCAAGAGCTGTTGTAAAAATACTTTCGCACAGTGAGCAAAACCAGTAGTATTTTTCAAGTTGATAGCATTGCAGTTAGCTAACGCCTCATGCTGTGGTACAATACAATTGCTGAGAGAAGGATCAAGCGACGCACCTCCTATTCAATTATGACTTGATGTTGTGAATTAGGCAGGCAGGCAGAAATGAAGCCTTTAAAGCTGTAATATTGTATCACTTCCGACAAATACAATGTCTTTGCCACAATACTGTTGGCCTTGCTGGTTGTAACTGGCTTACCATATGTCTCTGTGACCAGTGAGAAGCAGCTGGAGAAATCTGTAAGAGTTCTGAATGGTACTAATACAGCTAAGTGCTGTTTGTGAGTCTGTGCCTGTTGTCTATCAAGCAGACTCTAAGGAAATCAAAAAGGGGGAGTGAAGAGGTGATGCCGGTGGGCACCGAGGTGGGCACGTCCTCCTCTTATCAGGGTTTTAGGTTAATCAGAAAGGGCCACCTCACATTGGGTGGATGTGTATCCAGATGTCATTGGGATACACCATCTTTGTTAAAATACCCCTCACACACCAAAAGGGCCCTTGGTGTCATGCTTCATCATCGGGGTCTTCCCGTCCCGCTGCGGGGCGGGGCAGTGCTGCGACAAGCGGATACGCTGGAGCACCTTTAGATGGAGGTGCTATGTGTTGGGAGTGAGTGTCAGGGGTGATATAGAGTGTGAGTTAAAAAATACCTGGCCTAGTGGAAAAAAAGAATTTTATTAAACACTGGCTGGTATTATTAAAAGAAAAAGTGAAACGTAGAGATGGAGCAGGTTAATGGGCTCTCTCTCCTAAGTGGGTCAACATGTTTTGAGGCGCGGGGCCTCTTCGTCAGGACCTAGGGGAGATCCCCCTGTCACTCACTAATGTTTCTCCACATGGGTAGAAAAAAGTGTATGTACAAAAAGTGAAAAAAATATAGGACTATGTGAGTAACTACAATTTAATAATTACAGCACATATATGCTACCACACTAATAATGTAGTATGCTTATCAAATGGGGGGACAATGCCTCATGAGCCAACTCAAGAATGAAGGGTATGGTGGGGTCTCAATGTGCCCCTTGCACGCTTGTGCTTCCTCCTTCGTCCACGGAAGCCAAGGACGAAGGAGGAAGCACAAGCGTGCAAGGGGCACATTGAGACCCCACCATACCCTTCAGTCTTGAGTTGGCTCATGAGGCATTGTCCCCCCATTTGATAAGCATACTACATTATTAGTGTGGTAGCATATATGTGCTGTAATTATTAAATTGTAGTTACTCACATAGTCCTATATTTTTTTCACTTTTTGTACATACACTTTTTTCTACCCATGTGGAGAAACATTAGTGAGTGACAGGGGGATCTCCCCTAGGTCCTGACGAAGAGGCCCCGCGCCTCGAAACATGTTGACCCACTTAGGAGAGAGAGCCCATTAACCTGCTCCATCTCTCCGTTTCACTTTTTCTTTTAATAATACCAGCCAGTGTTTAATAAAATTCTTTTTTTCCACTAGGCCAGGTATTTTTTAACTCACACTCTATATCACCCCTGACACTCACTCCCAACACATAGCACCTCCATCTAAAGGTGCTCCAGCGTATCCGCTTGTCGCAGCACTGCCCCGCCCCGCAGCGGGACGGGAAGACCCCGATGATGAAGCATGACACCAAGGGCCCTTTTGGTGTGTGAGGGGTATTTTAACAAAGATGGTGTATCCCAATGACATCTGGATACACATCCACCCAATGTGAGGTGGCCCTTTCTGATTAACCTAAATATCAAGCAGACTCTGCAGCTGCCAATCAAGGCATTTCAGAGGGAAAGAAAGTAGGTATTGGGATGGCAAGGTACAGCCACATCTCTGTTCCATACTGCAACAAAAAAAGCCCACATTATACCAGAGAAAAGTTTTGATTAGCTAGCGATCATCTGTCTCCGTGAATCTACACCCCAAGAGCCAGCGAGGAATCAGAATTGTTGGAGCCAAAACCCTGATCCTATTTAAAAAGAAATGTGAATGCGAGAGAGTGAAGAAGCGGCAGAAGCAGAGGCTCCTCTGAAAAACAAATGTGCTTATGAAAAATAAATCACTGGCGCGCGGGCCTCTTCCAAGTGTTGAACATAGTATTCTGAACAAGCCTTCTTCTTCCCCTACATTTCAATCTGTGTTTACAGGAACAAACATGCATTGCAAAAAGTCAATAGGTTCACAATGCTTGCTTGTGCCTGTAAACATGTTATGTTATGCTATGTTGTGTTGTGTTGTAATATGTGTTATATGTTGTTATATAATCTATGATGTGTTATATATGATATGCTACGTTGTATGAAATATGTTATGTGGTCTAGTGGAACTAATTACCCATGAAGGTATCCAGGCGTAAGACTGAAGTTGTTGGGAGTCCACCCGGTGAGTAAGTCAAAGGGATGGATCTTCAACGTCTTGCGGAATTCAAGAAGTGTGGAGGAGACGCTGATGTGTTCAGAGAGGTTGTTCTAGGTTTTGGGTACAATGTAGAAGAAAGCTAGACTTACTATTTTACTTTTGGGGATACAGGGGTGAGTGAGAGAGGTGCTGCGTGTGAGCATCTGGTGGGTCGGTGGAAGTGAAGGTGGTTACCCTGGGGGACTCCGCCGATCAGATCCTTGGGTTCCAATGTGTAGGGTGGCCGTCTGACGCACTGTGTTCTTCCTGTGAGGGCCAGTCCTTGGATGCTTCTGTTGCGTAGTTTTCTGTTGAGTGTGTTATGGGAGACTGTATCAAAGGCAGTTTAGCGATTGAGTATGATGAGCGCTGCGGTTTCTCTATACTCCAGTATTGTGCCGATGTCATCTGTGGCCGCGATGAGTGATAATTTTGTGCTATAGTGGCTCTGGAAACCTGACTAGGTGTTGTATGTAGGTCATGGCGTTTGAGGAGGTTGGTGTATTTTTATTGATGGCCTCCTCCATCACTTTGGCTGGGTATGGAAGCAAGGAGATGTTTTATTTTGGGGGGGGGTGTTGTATAGCACAAACGTCACCCAAAGGTATTAGAGCGATTTACATGAGCACCAGTTGTGTTCCAGAAGGACACGTTCATTTTGTTAGGCACAGGGAGATTGTGGTTTGCCCAGAATAACAGGATGTTGAGCATTCCTGCTGCGACTCAAACCCGATTCCCCAGCTTCAAGGTCGACTGCTCAAGCTGTTAGGCAACATTCTCTCCAAACTTGCAGCATGCCTTACTGCTCTGGATCCTCTGCAGTTGTTTTTTGGTTTTTTTTACAATTAGCCATGAATAAATAGCATTAATTGTAATCACACCCACCACCATAGCATGCAACTGAAGAATGACGAGGCAAGACTAGTGGTACATAGAAATAAACCAAACTAGTAGCCTGCCATACATCACTTTCAAACACAGTTTGTCAGCACAAGGCTTAAGAGATACCACACAACACCATGTTGTGTTGCCAATGCATCTAATGCTCATAGAAAGATACACACATGAGTGAATGAGTTAGCTGAATGCATCATGAGATCTGAACGAAGAATTGCACATGCGCGGAGGTAACTGACCACACTCCGTAACCTGTTTAAAGTCATCAATATAACCACAGCCAAGGGGGCCAAGTCACAAAACCATTAATGAGTATGTGAACGAATACAGGACTACTCCTTTTTTCTTTTCTTTAATATTTCGTTTTATTAACCACATTGATGCTGGACATATTCTGCTCCTGTGCTGCATATCCTCATTTCCCATTGTTCATGACGAGCTCAGCTCGTCATAAGCGTGCGAGGAGGCTACCTCATGACGAGCTGAGCTCGTCATGAGCGTCGAAGGGGTTAAACAAATCTACCAAATTACAGCAAATTAAATACGAGCAGGCTCGTACCTCCAGTACAGAGAGAAATCACCTATACAAAATAATTGAAGAATTATACTTGAGACAAATCAGGGGGATTCAGGCGCCTCCAAGTCCCGATGACCACTCGATGGGAGACAGATGTCGCCTCTATACCCATTCCACGCTCCTCAGATCTTAACCCCACTTCCCGGGGCACCCCCTCGCTATGAAGACAGACTTTTCTCTGAACATGCGCCAGTTTAGGTCTTCCATCCACTTCCCCCACCCGCAGCGGCTGGTTAGCTCCCCACAATTATGCAATATTACGTTTCGCTATCATGAACGCCAGGGTGGCCCACTGTGTGGTGTATGTATTAAGATCTGAGGGTTCCCAAACATTCAAGATACACCTGCGAGCCGCAGGCTATAGATTCACCCCCAGGACAGATTGCATTATGCCATGGATATCTGACCAATACTGTTCTATCTCCCGACAATTCCAAGGTATGTGCATGAATGTAGCCACCTCTCCACACCCTCTTCTGCACTAGTTACTCAATGCCCTTTCCATGGCTACCAGACCCAGACCTGTGACATAAACTCTGTGCAGGATTTTAAGCTGTACCAGCCGCAGCCTGGCCGGAATGGCTACCACTCGTGGGGAGGAGATCCCCTCCTGCCAATCTTCGTCGTCCAGTTCCAGCCCGTCGCCGGACCACTTTTCTCTCAGCCCCAGTAGCGGATCCTCCATGTTATTGATGAGTTTCTTATAAATGAGAGATGTTTTTTTCTGGGAGATGCCCGTCAAGCACCCTATCCTCAATCGGGGAAGCCGCCGGGAGTGATGCACCCGCCGGTACCTGAGTTAACAATACATGTAGGATTTGCAGGTAGCGGAAACGTTCGGTCTCCGCCAATTAATATTGTGCTTGCATTGTCGCGAATGAGTGTATCGTGCCCTCTCCCCAGACATCTTTGATCCTGGATATCCCTATAGTGTCCCACAAACCCCTTAGTTTCCAGATGCTACCCAGTCAAAGTTCCACAGTGGCGTAGCTAGCGTCAGCTTATTCTCCCACTGCAGGTGCTTGGTCACCGCATGCCACACGTGTACAGCGTGCGCCGTGGACCCTGTCAGTGGGTACCTGTATGGCTTAGAGTACAACGTTCTAGTATAGTCCCCCCCCCCGGGGGCATCCACCTGTCCATAGCATAACCAGGGTCATCCGGCTGCCATTAGACCCCATGGTTAATCGCTGCTAATTGAGAAGCCCGGTATTACTATAGTGCCGCGAACCTGGATCAATCACTCCTCTACACAACCACATCCTTTTTAGCCGAGGTGACCCAGGCCACAAAATATTAGAGGTTGATGAACAAGAGGAAAATGACTGGTTGTGCGACCTTCATAAGCGGCAACAATGGTAAAGGTGCTTTATTTAAGGGGCTCCGTGCCTTTCGAGTGAACATCTGTCCCCGAAGGCGCCTACCTGTGCGGATAGAGGCCGCAGAATTCCCTGGAGGGCAGAACACGTGGGGCTGTGCACCCCAGAGCCCAGCGAGCAGCCCCCCTCCTCAAGGAGACAAAGACCCTGTAAGAGGGAGGCTACAGAGCAGTAAAACAAGGGCCCCTTTTGAGGATCAGCATATGTGCCCTTTGTTACACTGGCTTTCCTTGTTATGGCCCATTAGAATAAGATGCCCCTCCCTCATTAATGACAATAAAGTACATATTATTCCTTATGGATCAGCATACATGGCCTTTGTTAGGCTCTCTTTCCTTGTTATATGATTCATGAGAATGAGACTCCCCTCCTCTCCCTCATGAATGACAATAAAGTACATATTATTCTCTGTAGATCGGTACATATGGCCTTTGTTATGCTGTCTATCCTTAGAATAATCTGTCACTACAACCCCTTGACTATACCAGGGATCCCCTCGCAGACTCGAGTAGGTACAGACTGCTTCTATATTTACACATTTTCAGAGTTATAACTAACGATGAGACTCCCTATCGCCCCTTCACTTGTTTCCAGAGCCACCCTTTATTGCACCTCGTGTATTTTTCACGCTTAAAATATGTATTTCAATCTAAAGCTTTGCAGGTCACAGTGGCACAAAACGGCCTCGTGGGCTTTTAGTGAAGCCGGGATTCGGTTCAGTTGAACATGGAATGGGCTATGTAAGAGTGTAGCAGGTACAGTGGCACCGGGACCCCGCGGTGCGGGGAGCCGCGTCACCTCAGTTAGTGTCTGGTGGGGGTGATTTGCCACATATAGTTTTCACGCTAGTCTCAAAGGCTTGTAATACGTGTGTGTGACTGACAGCCAAAAGAAACCAGACTGTGGGGCCCTGTGTGGAGTGAGGTGAGTGACTGACGGCCAGGCTGTCGGTGAGTGTGTGTGTATGGAGTGAGGTGCGTGACTGACGGCCAGGCTATCGCTGTGTGTGTGGAGTGATGTACATGACTGACGGCTGGGCTGCAGGTGTGTGTGTACGGAGTGAAGTTTGTGACTGACAGCCGGGCTGTAGGTGTGTGTTATGTTATGTTATGTAATCTTGTATAGCACATGGCTACCCCAGCGACGGGGCGTCCCAGCGCTGGGGTGTGTATGGAGTGAAGTTTGTGACTGACGGCCGGGCTGTAGGTGTGTGTGTATGGAGTGAAGTTTGTGTCTGACGGCCGGGCTGTAGGTGTGTATGTGTGTGTATGGAGTGAAGTTTGTGACTGACGGCCGGGCTGTAGGTGTGTGTGTATGGAGTGAACTTTGTGACTGACGGCCGGGCTGCAGGTGTGTGTGTGTATGGAGTGAAGTTTGTGACTGACGGGGCCGGCTGTAGGTGTGTGTGTATGGAGTGAAGTTTGTGACTGACAGCCAGCCTATCGCTGTGTGTGTGGAGTGATGTACATGTCTGACGGCCAGGCTGTAGGTGTGTGTGTATGGAGTGAAGTTTGTGACTGACGGCCGGGCTGGTAGTCCCTGCGTGGAGTCAAGTGCATGACTGACGGTCAGGTTGTTGGTCCCTGTGTGGAGTGAGGTGCGTGACTGACAACCAGACTGTTGGTGTGTGGCTGACGGCCAGGGTATTGGCGTCTGTCTGGAGTGAGGTGGATGAATGTGTGGGGTTCGCAATCTGTATCCTTGTGGTGACACTAATTGTGTTGTCGCAGGTGGGGGGTGGGGGGAGGGGCAGTAGTGCACGGCTCTCACGGCAATCTGTTTTATTCACCCCCTGGGTGTTAATGAGTGACCTGCGGTCTGGAGGGAGGTGCGTAGAGGTCCTTCTGGACCTTGGGAGGAGGTAAAGGACTCAGTCAGTCACACAGCTTTATTCGATCTTTTTAAAACGATCATAAAAGCACAAGTCTAAAAATTCCAATACAATATATACACATATATACTCATTTAAAATAAGAATTAAACAGTTGCAGTGATCCGGGTAAATTCATATAAACGTTTATGAAACAAGCATTGGAAATGCAATAGGTCTCGCATTAGGAAAGTTTGAGCGATTGGTATTGTAAATGACACTTTTTTTTATTTGTGTTGGTTTTGAAAATAGTAAAATTAATAGCTTTGTCAGTTACAATGTCAATAGATTTAACTTTCGCAAATGTGACCTATAGCATTTGTAATGCAATATGTGTTGTATTTACGTGACTTAGATGTATTGATATTACAAATAACAATGGCTTTTAATTTTGTAAATTATTAATACTTAAATAAAAGTTATTGTAATTTATAATGGCAATAGCTTAAACGTTTGTAAATAACTTTTGTGAAGATTATGTTCAGTGTATTTTATTGTGACGAAAATCCAAGAACATTGCATTTGCACCTACACACACACAGAGCCACACACGCACAGGCACACGCACACACACACACATAGATGTGGTGGATCTGGGGGATATGGTGGTGGTGGATGTGGTGGTGGATGTGGTGGTGGTGGTGGTGATGGTGGATGTGGTGGTAATGGTGGTGGTGGATGTGGGGGTGGATGTGGTGGTGGTGGTGGATGTGTTGGTGGTGGTGGATGTGTTGGTGGTGGATGTGGTGGAGGTGGTGGATGTGGTGGTGGATGTGGGGGTGGGTGTGGTGGATGTGGTGGTGGTGGTGGTGGATGCGGTGGTGGTTGTGGTGGTGGTTGTGGTGGTGGTTGTGGTTGTGGTGGTGGTGGTGGTGGTGGTTGTGGTGGTGGATGTGGTGGTGGATGTGGTGGTGGTGGTGGTGGATGTGGTGGATGCGGTGGTGGTGGAAGTGGTGGTGAATGTGTTGGATGTGGTGGTGGTGGATGTGGTGGTGGATGTGGTGGTGGTGGATGTGGTGGATGCGGTGGTGGTGGTGGTGGATGTGGTGGTGGTGGATGCGGTGGTGGTGGATGCGGTGGTGGTGGATGCGGTGGTGGTGGATGCGGTGGTGGTGGATGCGGTGGTGGATGTGGCGGTGGATGTGGCGGTGGATGTCATGGTGGAGGTGGTGGTGGATGTGGTTGTGGATGTGGTGGTGGATGGGGGATGGTGGATGTGGTGGTGGATGTGGTGCTGGTGGATGCGGTGGTGGTGGTGGATGCGGTGGTGATGGGGTGGTGGATGTAGTGGTGGATGTAGTGGTGGTGGGTGTGGTGGTGGTGGGTGTGGTGGATGTGGTGGTGGTGGTTGTGGCAGTGGATGTGGCGGTGGTTGTGGCGGTGGATGTGGCGGTGGTTGTGGCGGTGGATGTGGCGGTGGATGTGGCGGTGGATGTGGCGGTGGATGTGGCGGTGGATGTGGCGGTGGATGTGGCAGTGGATGTGGCAGTGGATGTGGCGATGGATGTGGCGGTGGATGTGGCGGTGGATGGGGAGGTGGAGGTGATGGTGGATGTGGAGGTGATGGTGGATGTGGTGGTGTTGGTGGATGTGGATATAGCGCATACTTATGGCATGACTAAAAAAAAAAAAGCAAGCTGGTTCTGAGACGCTGCGGGCTCTTAACGACTGAGATGAAATCAGAAGCATTCCTGGATTTCTTAAAGTTTGTTGGAGGGGAGGGGGGCCGTGGGCTTTGCAGCACGGAGAGCACAGCGAAGTGAGTTGTGCTGTTTCTACTCCTTGGTTCAGGGTGAGCCCTTAAGAAACTTTAAACGAGTGAATATTGCTGACTTCGTCTTTCTATTGTTCATGAAGGTTTTATTAAATTCGTGAAGGCAAAGAATATGAATGACGAGGCTGTATCTCATTCTAAACAAAATCTATGCTCTTCTGAGAGCTTGAAGGCAAATTTGTTCTATAAAAGAAGCATTGAAAAGCCAATAGGACCAGCTTATTTTAGTCAAAGGCAATAGTATGCACACACACACACACATTCGACAGTGGTATGAGGACATGCACATAGTATTAATGCGGTGGATGCATGGAGAAGTTTATGGTTGGATGGGCGTGCCTGCATGCAGCGGTGGGTTGGTGGGTAGGGGTAGCTGCACACATGGATGGATGCAAGTGTGAATGGGTGGGTGAATGGATGCATGGATACGTTTATAGTTGATAGGTGTATACTTGGATGAATATATGGTTGGATGGGCGTGCCTGCATGCGAGGGTGGATGGGTAGGAGTGGCAGCACACGGAGATGGATGAAAGTGTGAATGGGTGGATTTATAGAAACTGGATAATTTCAGATACAATTTATAATAAGAGGCGCTTTGCAGAGCTGGCGACGCTGCGCCTCTCTAGATGTCACGTTAAGTTTTCTGAACTATGGGAATGTCACACCGAAGGGAAACCCTTCCGTTAACAAGCTGTGCAGGTTCCCGGGCCGACTCTCTTCACTTTATCCACAGTGGGAGAGTGACATGAGTCGAGAAAAACATTCAGTTAATAAAACCGTATCCGAACCAAGTCCTGCAGCTATGAAAAGAGCAAATGCATGTAATAAAGGTATTGTTTTGAACGTTTGACGCTGAAGCAGATACCAAGCACAGGGGCTATGGGAGGGGGGGGGGAATAGTTCCTCCATGGTCTATGTTCCGGCAACACACGTAGATGGATGAAAGTGTGAATGGGAGGGTGAATGCTTGGGTGAAACGATGCATGGGTGGATGTTGAATGATGGATGTCGAAAGCAGCTCATTGAGGGAGTTCTGTGAAATAAAATATTCACCAAATGGCCCCATGAGTGTCACCTGAGCCAACCTTGGGTTTGTATTTAGATCACACACCGAACATTAAGAACGCAAGGTACCAGGAAGAATCCCGAAAAGTGTGGGCAGTGTGCGCAATGACAGAACGGAAGGCAAGAAACTGAACAAGCAGAAACAGACTGAGTAACTGGAACGTAACCTCATCTCTGTGTGTCTGCCATGTCCAGGATTCAAATGAAGTGAGGGGCATGGAGGCAGCAGACGCATGGGAAGGGGTGACAGGATGACATAGGTGGGGGCTGGGAGGGGAAAAGGGGGGGAGAGAGCAGAGGCCGTATAATAGATACATTCACTCCGATGTCATTCTTTCATTAAAACTCCTGGGTTTTACCAAGTCTGCAGCAAACTTTCAGTCCGTCTAGGACCTTACGAATTTCTCATGAGGCGGTTTTATACATTTTGGTTATCCATTCGTTGTGGGCAGGAGATGGGGAGATTACCAGTGACGGAGGGCGCAGACCTTTGCAGCTGTGAGCGCAGTGGTGAGCCAGTACTGCTAGTGAGTGGTTAAGGAAGGGAGGTCAGTCATGTCATGGAGCATGATCAGCTTCTGTGAGAGGGCATTATGAACCAACTTCATTTTATTTTTTCGATGTCCAGTAACCATCCAATCCTGGAGTATATTAAATAGACAGAACCTTTCTAGCATGTTGCAGGCAGGAGTATAAAGAGTATATCGTTCTCTAGCCCCGGATATTTTAGGTGTGGCACATCGACAGCTTTACTGTCACACCAGTGTAATCTAATAATACAAGTTGGGTGGCACAACAGGGGCAGAAAAAAAAATGCGGCCGCGAAATGAAAGTAAAAAACGCGGCCGCGAAATTAAAGCCTTTGATGCAGCAGGGGGCCGAGCGGATCCCTTTGAAGAGCTGCTGGCGTGAAGTGGCAGAGGGGGGCAGAGCATTCCTTTGAAGAGCGCACGCTGGGGGATGCCTGTGGGAGGGAGGCATGTGCACGCGCTTTTTATGTCAATGCGCTTGCGCATTGAGCTTCCTTTTCACGGTCACTGCATGGAATCGCCCGATAGTTAAACTCTGGTTGAGCCCCTATAAGCTTCGCAAGCTCAAAGCGAATGCGCTTTGACAGGCTCGACCTAAAAAGCAGTTCAGAATTTAAAATTAATTAATTAGCTGTTGCTACTAAAATGTCATCCCACGTAAAGGACTCTTACGTCATCCGGGGTTCGGGTAGGGGCAAAGCTGGGGGGGGGGGTAAGGGCTGTGGGATGGACAACCGAAGAGGCCAGGGTTGTAGGAACAGATGAGGCAAGACACACAACATGGGTTGC
The DNA here is from genome assembly GCF_964261635.1 of Lissotriton helveticus. Taxonomy (NCBI): domain Eukaryota; kingdom Metazoa; phylum Chordata; class Amphibia; order Caudata; family Salamandridae; genus Lissotriton; species Lissotriton helveticus. Next base: position 635,580,715 of record NC_136068.1, on the reverse strand, counting down.
ACTGGGCCAGGGTCAGACTAATTTGCATGTAGCCAGGTTCTGAACTGGGATGGTGCAGTGAGCTAAAAAACGGTGATGGATCAAGCCCTGATCTTTTGACTGGGTAGGAGTGTTCTGCTTAATTCAGATACTCTGTCCATCACCACCCTCTTTTATGAATCGTTTTGGCCACCACAAGTGTGGAAGGGTATACTCAGATGTGAGTCCCTTGCTCACTGCACCATCAGGATTCAAGCAAGCCGGGCCGAAGACGGCTGCAATGCCAGAAACCGGTCCCCGGAAGCTTCTTTCCTTTCCAGTAAAGAATTGGCTTGGTAGTTTGGTCTGCCCTGTTCCCATGATGCACTGGGCCAGGGTCAGACTAATTTGCATGTAGCCAGGTTCTGAACTGGGATGGTGCAGTGAGCTAAAAAACGGTGATGGATCAAGCCCTGATCTTTTGACTGGGTAGGAGTGTTCTGCTTAATTCAGATACTCTGTCCATCACCACCCCCTTTTATGAATCGCCCACGGGGGGCGGCAGGTACCGGGGGCAGCCTCCGGGTGCGGAGGACGGGAGGCGAAGAGGGAGGGAGTATCAGGAAGAGGATGGCAAATAATCCAGGAGAGGTGTTGATGTCACCGAGGGGAGCAGTGTTGAGGGTAAGAAGGTAGTAATAATCCAGAAGAAGAGTTAATGATCGGGGGGGGGTATACAGGGGAGCAGATAACCCAGAAGAGGGGTCGGTCGGTGTCAGTGAGAGGGTGGTCTAGAGGAAAAGAGATAATCCGGACGAGGTATTGATGTTACTGCAAGGGGGAGTGTTGAGGGTAAGAGGAGAGTAATAACCCAGAAGAGGGGTCGGTGTCAGTAAGGGTGGTGGTGTAGAAAGAAAGAGGGGGGGATAAGCCAGACAAGAGGTTTGTGTCACCGAGGCAGATGGTGCGGATGGAAAGAGAAGATGGCCCGAGGTTGGGCTGTCAGGGAGGTGAGAAGAGAGCGTGAGTGGCTTCAACAACCACAGCAGATGGCTTGTAGGAGATGAGCCACTCACTCTAGCGCCTAGACAGCCGCACCTACAGCGGTGTCACAAGCAGTGCTTTAACACAGGACTGTCAAACGTGGTAGGCAGAGGTGAGAAAAGGGGACACTTGTCAGTAACTTTTACAAGGTGTGCGTTCGGCAAAAGTGTAAAGAAAAGGTGTGAATAAGGTAATGAAGGATAGGTGGTTACTGAATGATTTTAAAACACGGTTACTCCAGAGTTCATGGGGAGGGGGCGCTAGGATGCAGGTCAGCCGTTGGAGGGGGGAGGGTCAGATGACCGCTTCTGCATTAGGCATAGGGCAGGTGCAAGCCGCCAGCATCACAACTAAGTCACATGGGCTAGGAAAAATCAAAGTACTTCTTAAGGAGAAAGAAATAAGCCAGAGACATTTAGTGGCATTAGTGGCGACCAATGGCGCATTCAAAGCACATAATACTAATATATTCTTATATTGTGGCCGAATATTGCCACTTATAGAGAGTGCGTCCACCAGTGAATAGCCGCCTTTTTGAATAACAAGCGACCAGAAATAACCAGTGGGCTTTACTCCCTTATGATGAGGAAAAGTAAGGCCTTAATTGCTTTTCACTACTTTTGCCGGCCAGTTTTAAAAACACACCTGGACATGGTAGTGCACCGTTGTATGACCCTTCTCATCCAGTTCTACAGGTCCCAGCCTCCACTTGCGACTGGCCTCACCTCTGGTAGATGCAGTTGTCTGTTGTGATATTAGTGCGCCAAATGCCTCTATGCATAAAAGTAGAACAAGCATAGGTTTCCACTGCTAGTTGTTTCTGACTGGGTCACCTGATGCCTGCAGCTTCGGTGGCCGGCAGGGGTGGGCTGCAGAAGACCACGAGCAGCAATTATTAAATTATGGTCTCCGTCTCACTGCCTGGGACCCACCTGCCGTGCATGTGCAGGTTATGCTGCGCATGACCATATTGGCCCAGCCTTGCCTCACCCAGAGGGTGGATGCTGAAAATCACGCAGCTACGTACCACGCAAAATTTCATCATGTACACGCTGGTTTATTTATGAGGCGCGGCGGGAGTTACTTTAAACGTACGTTCCAGATTAACCCTTCGGTCTGCAAATGAACTGTGCGCCGAGGGGACCCCTGGGGCTCGGGCCCCCCCGCAATGCGGCTGATACGGGGGCCTGTTACGCCCCTGGACCCCCTAGCACCTTAAGTCCTCAAGGAGACCCCTGAAATATGCTTGCAAGTACTTGTATGCAGTATATGTTTTTTTCTCCATGGGAAAGCATTACCACGTAAAAACGCATGTGTGAAAGTTTTACTTGCCTGTATATTTCTCCGTGTTAAAATGTAGATGAGCTAGTATCATCAGAACGTATCAGTCTATGATAGATCAGTACATGGACTATCTTAATAATAGTATCTGGAATGTAGATGCGCACACACGCACATATTTAAATATATAAAATTTGAGTGGGGTAATTGTGAAAATGTATGTGTCCGTGCAAAATCGCCCAGACTTCAACGCACGCGTGACACAACTCTGTTGATTTGTATGAAAATGATATTGTGATATACTTCTCTTATGCACTCAACAATCTGTTTCAATCCTAGGGTTTACTGCCCCCTTTGCCATTAATTCAGTAACTTTACATTTCCAAGCGTAACAATGTTAGCATCACCCTGTTGCATTTTCAGGAGTGTTCACGGCAGGGTTGCAAAGAAATGGGCAAATTTCATTTAGCAAGAGATAAAGATTTTTGAAATACTCTGCAGCACCATCTGTTAACGTAGCCTCACTGTAAAACTATCCAGAACTGAATTTCAACAAAGTCGAAGTTAAGGGCCCCTAGAACTATGCGATTCTTTAGTGATGTCTGCTTAATGATGGATTTGCCACATTTGTTATATAATCTACCAACTGATGCCTAATATGCAGAGTTCAACAAAACATCTTTTACCTCCAATGGATTATACATTTTTTAAGTGCCACTTGTAGTGTAGCGCATGGGCAGGCGCTTTGAAAAGTTTAACAGTTCATCTTTCAAATGCTTTCTTTTTGCATTCCGGTATCGAATGAGATGAAACTTGAGTTTGCCTAGAGAGGCTTTAATGTACATTAAAATATCTAAGTGGCAAACTAATACTGCCCCAGAATACGCAGCATTATACCGCTTAATTGGCCTATTTTGCCGCATAATTTAATCAACTTGGCGTCATAATTTGACTTTAAATTGGCACATAATTCATGTAATCTTTACTATAACTATTTTCCATCCTGCCCAATTGTACTCCGGCTAGTAACACTTCCTTGGTTACTGCTTAGTTCCAAACGTCTGAAAGCTGCACAGTAAAAAGAAATGCACGTTTCGAGCTGCTTGAAGTTCTGTCTTAAAACACTGCATTTATATATTTGCTGGTTTAGTGAAAGGCTGGCAGAGAACTCAAACATTAGTCCTTTTTAAAAAGTTAAAATAGTTCTTGACATGCCATTTGGTTTACAAACAACACTTTAATATCTTCTGAGTATGGGAAATATGAAGTGATGCCCACACCTCCTTTTACTTTTCAGTTGTTCGTCACGCTGGGTAGCTACAAGAAAGCTGGAGCCAAGATTCCACCTTGCGATATATCAAGGTCATGGCCCTTTAGACCACTCCTCCACCGCAGTGCTCTTATTTCAGGGGGCCCCTGGAGCTCGGGGGCGCCCGCAACGCGGGGTCTCCGGTGGCCTGTGTTATACCCCTGGCCACGGCTCTGCCGGACAGGACTTGACCTCCGCTTCTTTCATCACTCCCTGCGCTCTGGCAGACAGGAGAATGTGAGCAATTGGAGCAATCCTAAGAGGGTCAGATCTCTTTGGATCACTTTTTTTTTAGCTCTGCCAAAGATTCTGCAGATTTCTTGGCTTTTGCCTAACCTTGCAGAGGAGTACTCTTTGCTACTATACTGTTTTCACCAATTCAAAATGTCCTATAGAACATTTTAGACCGGCCACTCTCATACAGATGAAATCCATGTAGATGCAAAAACGTGATGTATGGAAATGCTTGAATTAATCTGAATCAGTAATCTGAGCACATTTATCCTACTGTTTTGTTTTTATGTTTACTATAATATGCATATCAGCAGTGGTTGTACTCCAGTTTGAACAGTTTCGCCTGAGCTGCTAGTCACCATCCTCTCTGAACTATTTTGTTTCCTTGTGGCACTGCCATGTCATACTTTCTGGGGGATAAGATACAGTAATCAGACTTCTTGTGCTAATTCCCACATTTCCCCTGGAATACCACCCAAATATCTGTTTCAAATGGAACTTGCCAGCGGAGTTTAATATCACCAGAAACCTTGTGCTGCTAAAATATTGATCTTGTGGTGAAAATCTCTAGAAAGTAAGTGTATATATGTACGTATAGACTTACTAGTCCTCATCTACATACCTTGAAGACAAAGTGTGTATGTATGTATATATAATCTGCACATATATGTGGATTTAAATATAGTAAAGCTTTACACATTTTTATATGCTTAATGATATTTTGGCCCGCTATTTTGCCCAAGATAGTCCGGTAGCGCAATATATTTTCACGTTATTGGGTCAATCGGCATTAGCAGGCTACTCGTAATGAGGACCTGTGAAGGCTCTTCTTTTCGCTGCCTTTCTTTATTATTATTATTATTATTATTATTATTATTATTATTATTCCATTTCTTCTTGGAAGAATCGGGTGCTTGCCTTGTGTTTTCTTTTTCAGGACCACCCATAAGTTGAGGTTTTGTTGCTCTAGTGCCCAAACTATCTCTACCTAATTCAGCATAGGTGTCTTCGATAATTTTAGGTAATTCACATTCTCATGTGTTGGCTTATTGCCACTGCTGCTGCCCCCCTTTTATGTTTGCTAATATAATAGCTGATACCTGGGCAACATTTCCAAATAATTTCATCCCCAAGTTCAGAGTAGGTTCTGCTCCGTACTCATTCTGTATTTGTCTTAATACTTCTGGTATTACTGCTAATGGAATGATACCATGAGTTCTGGTATATATTGCAGCAACAACTGTACCCCTAGAGGTACAGTCCTCTATCTGGGGAGCTAACCCCATTGTCAAGCATATTGTTAGCATTCTGTGTTTTTCTTGAGGGCTTGTGTGTGGAAACACTGTCTCTACCTGTGTTATTTTTTTAGCTATCCAGAATGGCATTTGCTCACGTCTAATGGGCATTTTACCCATAACTGCGTGTAGCGTTTGTGGAGTTATTTTAGTTGGAGATCCCTGAATTTGTCCTGTTGGCGTAGCTGTTGCTGGCTGAAGTGTGAGTGTTCTCATCACAAACTGTTTCAGGCTTCTGTAAAGTTTTATAATTTCTTTATGAAGTGGACATAAGTCTGCTACTGGTATTGTGTCAATCAAATCAAATCAGGGTAATTTATTAAGCGCAGAAATCACCCGTAAGTCTCATATAGAATCAGCTGAGAGAAGAAAGTCGGTTAGTTATCAAACAGCCATGTTTTTAGTTCCCTACGAAAACAATTGTTGGCAGTGATGGCGCGTAGGTGTAAAGGCAGTTTGTTCCAAAGAGTGGGTGCAAGAGAAGAGAAGGATCTTTCTCTGTTATGATAGTACGGGTTCTGATGGGAGTAAGGAGAAACCTATTGCTGGATCTCTAGGTCCTACAAGGCTGGTACCACTTGAGCTTGTTTGCCCAATAGTTCGGGCCTCTGCAGTACATGTTCTTGTGCGTTAAGCGGAGGATCTTAAAACGAGTATGCTTCCTGGCAGGAAGCCAATGAAGTCTCAGGTTGGAAGCAGAAGGAGAAGCCGATGGGAGGTTCATAACTAGCTGGCTGCGTTGTTCTGCAGGACCTGCAGTCTTGATAAAAGGTCTTCATTTTTTGAAGACAATGAGGCATTTTCGTAGTCCATACGGCTGATAATCAGTCCCTGGACTAGTGGTTTCTAGCTTCCATCAGAATCCTTTTGAAGACCTTGCGCAAATTGCGCATAATGCCAAAACAGGAACCTATTATGTAATTCACCTGATGTTTCATTGATAACTGATTGTCAATTTGGATTCCTAAGTTTCGGACTGACTGCCTGGGCATTGGACAAGGACTGAGATTTAGGGGCCACCAATCACTGGACCAGTGCTCATGAGCCCTGCCAAAGAGTACTATTTCAGTTTTACCTCCGTTTAATTGTAGATGATTTACGTTCATCCACCTGTTGATATGGATCATGCAATCTTTAAAACGTGACTTAGTGTCTGTTGGATCTGGGCCAAGGGTGATAAGAATCTGAGGGTCATTGGCGTATGACATTACGTCCAAGACAATGTCTGGATGCAGTGCGTATGCAGCTAAGACTGACCAAGTTGCACATCTCTTCCAAGCGGACTGAGTCTCACTTTTTCTTTTGTGTGTGGGAGGGCACCTTTAAACCAGTTTATGTGCTCCTGGTAGGTGACTGTATTCATCTGGTGTTTCATCTTTAGTATAAGAATGAAATGTATGTGTTTATGCATCTGCTTGTGGGAATGTAACCCATGAATAGAATACCTCTATCCTATATGATTCAAGATTCTAAATCACGAATGTTACAGTCTGTGAGGGGGCAGGGTCAGGGGAAGCAGTGGTTGGCGAGCCAGACACAGGGGGAACAGGATCCAAAGAGACAGAGTCAGGAAATAATGCTCTAAGCGAAGGTTTTATTTTTAGATAAGCTTTCCTTCGTTTGGTAGTCACTCTCAGTTTTGCGAATTCAGAGGGTTCCGTCCTGACGCCTCTTGTGAATGCTGAGCTAGCCAGAATGAAGCAGGTGCGTAGAACAGCGGATCCGCTCTCTCAGGTCGGGAGGGGAGAGGTTGGTAGGACGCCGGTGCACTGGCTCGAGTCTCCGTCCGGAGATTCCCGGAAAAGAAAGGAAAGAAAAGGAAACAGTCACTGGGGCGTCCGTGACGGACTTGCAAGGGCCCGGGGTGTGTGGGAAACCAAGTGCTCAATTGTATACAATCGTCCGATGTGCTCGTGAGGGGAAGGGTTCTCAGACTATACAAATTTACACTGGTTCTCTGGGGTTCGACTGGCCGCTCCGTCCCACCCAGCCCGCAACTGCACCCCGTACCTTGTCCAGCCACGCTCCTCCCGTGGGACCGTGGCAGGGCGAAGCGCCGAACCAGTGGCCTCCTGGCTTGACGAACTCAGCTGGGCTCTCCGCGTACCCTTCTCCTCCGCTGCACTGATTCACCGCTCTCCGTCTCCACTTCAAAACACCTTCCGCCTCCAGGGAAACGCCGTCCGTCGTCTCTCTCGTTCTTCCTGCTTTTGGCTCCTCCTCGCTCTCAGTGGGCGGGGCCTCGTCGTCTTGCAGACCTGGGTTAAAGGGACCCTGTACATTTACCGGAGGGTTGTTCCATGCACTGTTGACGTTCGCCGAGAACCAGTCCCCTTGTTCGGACGCCTCAGTCTGTGCAGGGACGATAGAAAGGGGGGTCAGCGGCACAGCGGACCACCAGTCCGTGGAAACATCAGCATCGACATCCCCAGGGCCCACCACCCCGTCACACCCCTCCCCTCCTGGACTCTCCCGATCGGGGAGAGGAAAGACCCTAGACAGGTAATCCGCGTTCCCATTGTCAGACCCCTTCTTGTGCAGCACAGTGAAGGAGAAGGGCTGCAGAGCCAGAAACCACCTGAGTACTCGTGGATTAAGGGACCTGTTACGGTACATCCATCTCAGGGGGGCATGGTCGGTCTGCAGGATGAAAGGGCGACCCTCCAAATAATATTGCAGTTTTTCCACCTCCCATTTGATGGCGAGACACTCCCGCTCCACAGTGGAGTATTTCTGTTCCCTAGGGAACAGCTTCCGACTGGTAAACAGGACCGGGTGTTCCACTCCCTCGTTGTCCACCTGAGAAAGTACGGCCCCTAGGCCGGTCTCGGAGGCATCTGTGGCTAGGAGGAAGGTTTTAGCAAAGTCCGGGGAGGTCAAAATCGGGGCAGAGGTGATGGCGTTCTTCAGGTGTTCGAACGCTTCCAGGGCCTCCCGGGGGGGGGGTTTTGTATCTCCTTGGTCTTTACGTCTTTTCGTAGGAGATCTGTTAAGGGGGTGGCCACCTCCGCAAATCAAGGAATGAACCTTCTGTAATAACCGATTAGCCCAAGGAAGGCCCAGAGCTCCCTTTTTGTGGAAGGAAAACATGTGTCCCTGATGGCCCTGACTTTCTCGGCCTGGGGAGCGATGGTGCCTTCGCCTAGCACGTAACCCAGGTATTTGACCTTCGTAAAAGCGGCACGTGACTTCTTTGAGTTGATGTGGAGGCCTGCCTCCTGTAGGGCCCGTAGGATGGTCTGTAGGTGTTGCAGATGCTCTTCCCACGATTTGCTGTGGACCACGATGTCGTCTAGGTATGCCGAGCAGAACGATGGGAAGGGTTTCAGGATGTGGTTCATGAGCCGTTGAAATGTGGCAGGGGCTCCATGGAGTCCAAAGGGGAGTATTGTGAATTCGTAGAGTCCTTCATCAGTGATGAAGGCGTTTTTTTTCCGGTCCTCCTCTCTGAGGGGCACCTGCCAATACCCCTTTGTCAGGTCTATGGTCGTTATGTACACCGCCTCCCCCAGGTTCTCTATTAACTCATCCACGCGGGGGATGGGATATGCGTCGAAGGAGGATATCAAGTTCAAAGCTCTGAAGTCCATGCAAAAGCGTTTTGTGCCATCTGGTTTGGGTACCATCACTATCGGGGAGGCCCAATTGCTGGAGGACGGTCGAATCACCCCCAGTTCCAACATGTCCCGTACTTTCCGTCTCACGGCCTCTCTTCTGGCTGCAGGGATCCTGTAGGGCCGTTGTCTCACTATTTCCCCTGGTTTTGTCTCAATGCGGTGCTCCACCAGGGTTGTCCTTCCGGGCAAGTCGGAAAACACAGTCAAGAAGGGGAGCAAAGCCTCCGTCAATTCTTGTTTTTTTCTTTCAGGCAGTTCGGGATTCACCACGAGGTGTTGAAGGGTTTTTTCTTCCGTTCTTTTGTTTGGGACCGCCAAGTGGGCATTCCGGGGAGGGGGACCAAACCACTTCTTGAGGATGTTTATATGATATGTCTGTGTTTTTGCAGGAGAGAGCCGCAGCCGGTAGGTGGTCTCTCCTATCGTTTCCGTTACCTCGTAAGGACCGGTCCACTCGTTTTTCTTCGTGATGGAGGGCAATAGCACCAGGGCCCAGTCACCTACTCTCAGTCTTCGTAGCCGGGTCCCTCTGTCGTAGGCCTTTTTTTGTTTCTTCTGATGTTCCTCGAGGTTCGTATAGGCCAGACTGCGGAGTTTCCCCAGTTTGGACCGCAGTTGGGAGGTATATTCCAGGGGTGTATTTCTTTCTTGGTCTTCCTGTGCTTCCCAGGCGTCTTTGGTGATTTCCAGCAACGTTCTTGGAAGTCTCCCGTACAGCAGCTCGAATGCCGAGTGTCCGAGACTGCTCTGTTTTTGGGCCCGGAGCACGTATAGGGCTAACGGAAGCAGCCTGTCCCAGGCCGGACCTTCCGAGGACAACATTTTCTTCAAAGTCGTTTTAAGGGTCTGATTGTACCTTTCAACAAGGCCATCCGTCTGGGGGTGGTAGACGGATGTTTTCAGATGACGGATGTCCAGGGTCTTGCAGATTTCCTTCATGAGACGTGATGTGAACGGCGTTCCTTGGTCCGTTACAACCTCTTTTGGAAACCCCACCCTGGCGAACAATTCCACGAACTTCTCAGCCACATTGGCTGTAGTGGGTGTTTTCAAGGGAAAGGCCTCTATGTATCTGGTGGCGTAGTCCACTATCACCAGGGCATATAGATGCCCTCTGGGGGTCTTCTGGAGGGGTCCTATGTGGTCCATTCCTACACGCTCGAAGGGCACCCCAATGATGGGCATCGGGTGTAAGGGAGCCGCCGGGGGTCGGTGGGTGTTTTTCCTCTGGCAGATCTCACACTTCCTGCAGTACTCCTGCACGTCTCTGTAGATACCCGGCCAGTAGAAGTGTCGTATCACACTCTCTGTGGTCTTCTCTTTGCCCGCATGGCCGGCCGTCAGATGAGCATGGGCAAAAAACAGCACTTGTTCCCTAAAAGACGTCGGAACCAGGAGCTGTAACACATGTCCTGCGGCGGCTTCTCTGTATAACAGTTCCTTCTTTATGATGAATCTGGGATAGGAGGGGTTAGGCCCTTCCGGTGTTGCCTGTGCTGCTTCCCACGCGTTAAACAACGATCTGTCCTTGGACTGGGCGAACCTGAAACTGCGGTCAAGGACCCATGGTTCAGAAGTAAGCAGAGCCGGTTGGGGTTTGGGTTCGGGTAAGGGCTGTTCATATACCGTTTTCCTAAACATATCCAGGAAACCAGGGTTGTCCACACCAAGGATCATATCCTCTGGGAGGGTCGGTAATACCCCCACCCTTACTGAGCACTCAGGGAGATTGTCAGGGGCAATGGACACCTGAGCCACGGGATACGGCTTTATGTCTCCGTGTACACAGCGAATATGCACTATCACTTCCTGGTCATATTGGTCGGGCAAGACAAACCTCTCTTGCACCACCGACTGTCTACACCCAGAGTCCAGGAGGGCCTTGATGTTATACCCGTTCACCTTAATACTCACATAAAACGAGGTTCCCAGCTCTGCAGAATAGAGGACTGCCTTGGGTAGATACCCCACCTCCATAGGTTCCTCGGGAGGCCTCCTCCTGGGGCAAAGGCGGGCGATATGCCCCCACTCGCCACACTCAAAGCATTGAGGGCCGCGAGGTTGGGGAGGCTCCATCCGTATAGGGCGAGGCCGAAAAGGCTCATGGGTAGGTCTTGATTTCTTTTCTCCTTTTCCTGCGGGCAGGGATTTCGAATTCTTCTCCGGTTCCCATCCTATGCCCCTTGGCTGCGCTCGAGCATAGTTGGCGGCCATCTCTATGGCCTGTTCTACAGTGAGGCCCGAGTGCTGCCTCAGCCACCTCTGTGAGCCATAGGGGAGAGCCTCCATGAATTGCTCCAAATATATTTGTGCCAGGATTTCCTCTTTGGTGCTGGAGCCGGACTTCAACCACTTGTCGGCCATCATCTTCAGGCGAAAAAACAGGGTTTTGGGGTTCTCTCCCGGGATCCCCTTCTCCTTGCGGAACCTAACTCTGTATGTTTCGGAATCCAGCCCCAAGTGATCCAGTATCACATTCTTGATTAGAGCATAAGGGGCGTTCCCAGCAGGATTCGCGACCTGATACGCAAACTGGGCCTCCCCAGTTAACAGCGGGGCCAAGAAGAAAGGCCATTTCTCTTCGGGCCATCCCAATGCTCTTGCCGCTCGCTCAAAGTTCATCAAGAAGGCATCGGGATCTTCCCCGTGCACGTATTTTTGTAGCGCTATTCCTGATGGACTGGGAACATGGGCTCTGCTCTCCACAGGAACGAGGCCGGAGGGGTGGGCCATCGTTTTCTGTATGTTCTCCATCTGGGCCGATATGGTGTTTTTGAACATGTCCCTGTCGGCTTGGGCCGATGTCATCTGCCGCTCGACCGCCCATTCAAGTTTCTCCTGCCCCTTGATGAGATGCTGTATAAGGGCGTCCATCTCGGATTCACAGATGGACTGTGATGGTGATCCCACTTCTGACACCAGTTGTGAAGGGGCAGGGTCAGGGGAAGCAGTGGTTGGCGAGCCAGACACAGGGGGAACAGGATCCAAAGAGACAGAGTCAGGAAATAATGCTCTAAGCGAAGGTTTTATTTTTAGATAAGCTTTCCTTCGTTTGGTAGTCACTCTCAGTTTTGCGAATTCAGAGGGTTCCGTCCTGACGCCTCTTGTGAATGCTGAGCTAGCCAGAATGAAGCAGGTGCGTAGAACAGCGGATCCGCTCTCTCAGGTCGGGAGGGGAGAGGTTGGTAGGATGCCGGTGCACTTGGCTCGAGTCTCCGTCCGGAGATTCCCGGAAAAGAAAGGAAAGAAAAGGAAACAGTCACTGGGGCGTCCGTGACGGACTTGCAAGGGCCCGGGGTGTGTGGGAAACCAAGTGCTCAATTATATACAATCGTCCGATGTGCTCGTGAGGGGAAGGGTTCTCAGACTATACAAATTTACACTGGTTCTCTGGGGTTCGACTGGCCGCTCCGTCCCACCCAGCCCGCAACTGCACCCCGTACCTTGTCCAGCCACGCTCCTCCTGTGGGACCGTGGCAGGGCGAAGCGCCGAACCGGTGGCCTCCTGGCTTGACGAACTCAGCTGGGCTCTCCGCGTACCCTTCTCCTCCGCTGCACTGATTCACCGCTCTCCGTCTCCACTCCAAAACACCTTCCGCCTCCAGGGAAACGCCGTCCATCGTCTCTCTCGTTCTTCCTGCTTTTGGCTCCTCCTCGCTCTCAGTGGGCGGGGCCTCGTCGTCTTGCAGACCCGGGTTAAAGAGACCCTGTACATTTACCGGAGGGTTGTTCCATGCACTGTTGACGTTCGCCGAGAACCAGTCCCCTTGTTCGGACGCCTCAGTCTGTGCAGGGACGATAGAAAGGGGGGTCAGCGGCACAGCGGCCCACCAGTCCGTGGAAACATCAGCATCGACATCCCCAGGGCCCACCACCCCGTCACACTGTCCCACCCCTAGCTGCGACTCCATAGTCTGCTCGTTTTAGAGTAAGCGCAGTTCTGACATTTTCTGAAATGTTTTTCATTTTCTTCCTTCCTTGCTGCAGCCGCACGTTTTGCTGGCGCAGTGGCGTCTTCGTCAGCCATTATTTTGAAAAAGAAGTTTCAAGGAAACTGAGATAAGGTTTTATGCTCAATTAGAACTATGTGTCCTTCAAGCTTGATAAACCTACAGCCAATACATAGGATATGCCTACTCAGCTGTGGCGGATGGTTACCTTCCCACTCCACACGTCTTTGGGAAAATGTGATTAGGGGTCTCTGAGAATAGCACGACTGAACTACTCTGATTTCACCGTTAAATAAGTACCAAACCAATGTTGGTGGTGCCATGTCGTGTAGTTCCCATTAAACATATATAGGAGCTGAGGGTTTAGACAACATAGACTGTGAGATTGGTGTCCAGACTGATTCCAGACACCCCCACCGGGTATATTCGCCTGTAAACCTGCTATCTCCCAGTGCCACTAGAAATCCCTCTTACCAAGGAGAGTATAGTTATTGGCAACTATCGAACATGATAACTCTGTCCCATCAGGGATCGTGTAAACAGTATAGTACTTTTCGCTCAGTCACTCGTGCTCACTTTGTCTCAGAGAGATACACAGAATAAATGGTGGGAACGTTTTCAATAAGCATTTATTGAACTAGTGTCATTCTAGTGTAAATGTGTGCAGAAACAACCATCAGACAGAAACAGATGTAAATGATTATAGGTGCCAACAGAGTAAAAGGATGGTAGATTTCTACCATAATGCTAAAGCAATGAATACAATTCAAAAAGGGGGTGGTGATGGACAGAGTATCTGAGTTAATCAGAACACTCCTACCCAGTCAACAGATCAGGGCTTGATCCATCACCGTTTTTTAGCTCACTGCACCATCCCAGTTCAGAACTTGGCTACATGCAAATTAGTCTGTCCCTGGCCCAGTGCATCATGGGAACAGGGCAGACCAAACTACCAAGCCAATTCTTTACTGGAAAGGAAACAAGCTTCCGGGGACCGGTTTCTGGCATTACAGCCGTCTTCCACCCGGCTTGCTTGAATCCTGATGGTGCAGTGAGCAAGGGACTCACATCTGAGCATACCCTTCCACACTTGTGGTGGCCAAAACGATTCAAAAAGGGGGTGGTGATGGACAGAGTAACTGAGTTAATCAGAACACTCCTACCCAGTCAACAGATCAGGGCTTGATCCATCACCGTTTTTTAGCTCACTGCACCATCCCAGTTCAGAACCTGACTACATGCAAATTAGTCTGTTCCTGGCCCAGTGCATCATGGGAACAGGGCAGACCAAACTACCAAGCCAATTCTTTACTGGAAAGGAAACAAACTTCCGGGGACCGGTTTCTGGCATTACAGCCGTCTTCGGTCCGGCTTGCTTGAATCCTGATGGTGCAGTGAGCAAGGGACTCACATCTGAGCATACCCTTCCACACTTGTGGTGGCCAAAGCGATTCAAAAAGGGGGTGGTTATGGACAGAGTATCTGAGTTAATCAGAACACTCCTACCCAGTCAACAGATCAGGGCTTGATCCATCACCGTTTTTTAGCTCACTGCACCATCCCAGTTCAGAACCTGGCTACATGCAAATTAGTCTGTCCCTGGCCCAGTGCATCATGGGAACAGGGCAGACCAAACTACCAAGCCAATTCTTTACTGGAAAGGAAACAAGCTTCCGGGGACAACAAGCTTCCGGGGACCGGTTTCTGGCATTACAGCCGTCTTCGGCCCGGCTTGCTTGAATCCTGATGGTGCAGTGAGCAAGGGACTCACATCTGAGCATACCCTTCCACACTTGTGGTGGCCAAAAAGATTCAAAAAGGGGGTGGTGATGGACAGAGTATCTGAGTTAATCAGAACACTCCTACCCAGTCAACAGATCAGGGCTTCGTCCATCACCGTTTTTTAGCTCACTGCACCATCCCAGTTCAGAACCTGGCTACATGCAAATTAGTCTGTCCCTGGCCCAGTGCATCATGGGATGAAGCAATGAATACAGGCAGGTATAAAAGTACATGACCGTAATAATGCGTACTCCTACAATGCAACCCTAACTAGATGTACCGAAGTGTACCTAGCATGTATGTAGGTGTGGAGCCAAGAATCCCTCTAGGATAAAGTCAACCCCATTATCTGAAGTGAGGGACTATGGGGCCCGTCTTGGTCTCGAGATGGACACACTGCAAGGGATGTCAGACCACTGTGAGCTGGAGTGTCTGCGTGCAGGAACCTCAGCGTCGTGCTTCAGTGTGTCAGCATGGAAGTCCTTTTTTAGGTCTCGCGACCTGTCAATGCGCATGCGCATTGAGCGGAAGCGAGACTATAGGGCTTTAACCAGACTTTAACTAACTGGCGATTTGATGCTGTGCCCGTGTGCTTTTAGGTCAATGCGCAAGCGCATTGACCTAAAATGCGCGTGCACAGCATCAAATCGTCAGCCATCTGTTCCACAGCTTGGTGCCGCCAGCAGCTCTTGAAAGGATTTCTCCTCCCCTAATTATTCACGGCCGGCCGGCAGCTCTTGAAAGGATTTCTCCTCCCCTAATTATTCACGGCCGGTCGGCCGTACTTTCACTTTCACGGCCGGCAGGCCATGTCGTCGCATTTCTCCTCCCCCATTCCCCCCTCCCCACAGCAATGCAAAGAGCTTGTTGTCCCTACCCCCATCCTTCAATAATAATTCCTCTTGCGCATCTTATAAATATTTCCACAGACTGTTGCACTTTATTTCGGCCTCGCATGCTCAGGTGCTTCATGTTCGCTGCTTCTCTTTCTCTCCCATTCGTTACTCACCCACGCCTCTTCCTCCCATCCGTTACTCACACTGCCCCCTCTGCATCTCCCTCTGCCCCACCCGATTCTCAAACTACCCCCTCTGCCTCCTTCTGCCTCATCAGTTGCCCACTCTCCCCATGCCTCTCGTTCTGCCCCATCCGTTCCTTTTACCTCTTCTGCCTCTCTTTCTGCCCACTCGAAGTTCATACTCAGTCTCTTTCTGCCCCATCCGTTGTTCATACTCCCCCTCTGTTTTTCTGCCCATCCTTTGCTAATATTCCCCCTCCTCTCTTTCTACCCTTTCCTTTCCTCATACTCCACTCTGCCTCGCTCTCTGCCCCATTCGTTTCTCATACATCCCCGCCTCTCTTTTTGCCCCATTCATTGTTAATATTTCCCCCTCCGCCTCTCGTTTTGCCCCATCCACTGCTCATACTGCCCCCTCTGCCTCTATTCCTGCCCCATCCACTGCTCATACTGCCCCCTCGGCCTCTCGTTCTGCCCCATAAACTTCTCATACTGCCCCCTCTGCCTCTCTTTCCGCCCCATCCACTGCTCATACTGCACCCTCTGCCTCTCTTTCTGCCCCATCCACTGCTCATACTGCCCCCTCTACCTCGCTTTCCGCCCCATCCGTTGCTCTTACCCCGCCCTCTTTCTGCCCCATCCGTTGGTCTCACCCCAGCTCTCTACCTGTCCCATCCGTTGCTCATACCCCCGCTCTCTTTCTGCCCAATCCGTTGCTCACAGCCCCGCCTGCCTTTCTATCCCATCCCTTGCTCATCCCCCCTCTCGAATCTCTTGCAGTTCCGACCCTGCTTTAGACGCAGGGGTCTGCTTTCCTCTTTTGCACCCCTTGTCCTACGCTTCACCTCGCCTTCCTCTCACTGCCCCAGCTCACGTCTCCCGTTTCGTTCTTTTTCTCTCCCGTCCATTGATCATCCCCTCCCTCCCCGCTCTGCCCCATGCACATACACTTCACCTCCCCTTTCTATTCCTTCTTGTGCCCCATCATCACCTTTCTTTATGCCCATCCAATGCATATACTCTACCATGTCCTTAATTTCTGTTGCGCCCTCTGCTCAGAGTCTCCTCTTCCTCTTCCATCTCTTGTTCATACTTCCCCCACCTCCCTTGCCTGCCTGTTTCTTGCACGGACTCTCGTCCTCCATTCCACGTTCATTTTACCCTCGTTTCTTTTCTGCCCCATCCTAAGCCAGGCGCACTGTGACTTTCATCTGTTTATAGGCATAGTGTTATCTCTTTCTGTCCCGTCCTTCGCTCATTCTCTCCCCTCCACTCTCGTTCTGCCCCTTCCCCTGCTTACATTGTCCCTCTTTTATCTGTTTTGTCCCAAGTGAGCTTCGTTGAGGTTTTTATGCCGTGTTTTCACGGAATACGTTCTACTGGCACCGGTTACGTTAATGCTTACCAGAGTACTGACCAGGCATGAACATTGTCAATTAAACAAATGTGGTGTTCACAGTTTCACTTTTGCCCGACGCACCCATTCTAGTGCTTCCTGCCATCAGCAAATTTAAAAGCTCGACACTGAGGCATGTTATAGACTCCCCAATCGATGGGTTACATTACCTCCTTTTGAAATAAAGATTGCTAACTAAAAAATAGGTGAAATTATGACTGTTTCTGTTGGCATCCATGCCTAGAAAAACAAGCATTGGCATAGCCAATAGGTCTCGCTTTTGGGACCTTATAAGTATTTAGTTATGCAGCAGCACAATATCCCTGGTGCACCAACATTAACTGTTGCATGGTTAAACACTTATAAGGTCCCAAAGGCGAGACCTATTGGCTATGCCAATGCTTGTCTTCTCTCCCTGCCTCAGCAACGATATGGTGTTTACATACCCAAAGTGGTACCCTCAGGAGATCTACCTTGCTGGGTCATTTCGGACTTAAAATTACGGAAGGAGTGAATCTTATACATAGTTAATATGCAGGAGATGGTAGTCCTGCTGAGTTTCCAAGAATTCTCATGCATAATTGAATGAGGCTAGTTTTCAGGGAAAACCCCACATCCTGTAAGCAGTACTGTAAGTAGGTAAAAGGTCAGTTCCAAGAAGCGTTATGTAGTGTAATGGCAAAGGTAAATAAAGGTTAGGTTGCTACCTGAGCCTATATTGGGGTACCTATATGAAACATAACAGTTTATGGTTGTGAATATCCTTTGTGGCCTCTGCATATCCTTAATTTGAGTCAATTTGAGTCCCATTGAGGTTCTAAACCTCTTGTGTCTTCTCTGTTGGGCTCCCTGTGTGTGCTTTGTCCAAGGTGGGCAAGGTGGTGGTTAATTGTACCTTCCTTTGCCAGAGATGGAACCTGTGCAAAGGAGTACAATCTTGTGCCACTGCCCATGGACCTACTCTACCTGTTTTTGTCGCCCAGTCCTGGCCTTCCAGTACACTGTCGTTTGTGAGTTTGACACAGCCGGAACATCCTTCTTCTGTATTTCAGCAGTTCAGAAAAACCGCTGACTAAGAGCACTTATTATCCAAATATAAGCATTTTAGCTGCCTTTTCCACATTGATGTACAAACATGTGTATTTTAATGTATGCAATGTGCTTTTGTTTGGTTTCAGGACATGCACAAAAGACATTTGAGGTTTTTCTGAGCATGTGCATGTGGCATCTACTCCAATTCCCTACCTATGTTCTTATGTCCCTGCCAGAAGGTGCATCAGCCCTTTGAGAGAATAGTTGGGTGGGAGGAGCGCCACTTACTTTGTCTGTTCAGCACTTTGCTTCGGTCTGGTGTTCTTGTGATACTGTTACGGTAAGTTCCACATGGAACCAACATTGTTAAATCTCTTTCCTCTGCAGGCTTTGGAGCGGTTTTATGAACAGGTGATGCAAGGGATTCTCCGACATATAAACTTTGAAGGTGAGATTCTCTGCAAAAAAAATTACCTCCCGGAGACTGAGCAAGTGGGTCTTCCTTACTCCTTCCTTACAAAAAAAGAGCCTTTATGGTGTTGGTCTCAGACACAAGGACCGGGTCTCTGAAATATGTGTATTTTAGGTAACATGTCTTTGCATGCCTTTGGTAGCAGACCTATCCTTCCTATTAAGTGAATCAAGGCCTACACAGGAGAGGTATCAGTTAACACTTGTGTTAACAGTTCCTACAGGCTCCAATTGCACAGATATGTCTTCAGTTGTACAGATTTTAGAGGACTCTGACAATAACGCTATCTTTCTGGGTGGGAAGGTTTTACGGGCTGAAACAGACCAGCTATCCTTTAGATTATGAAGCTGTTCTGTTACCAGCTCACCCTCGTTCAAAATCTGCCAGGTTTGGTCCACATGCATCTGATATCCCTCTGGTAATGCAGATCTCGCAGACTCGAGCTTAATTACTCTCTCCTAGGTTACATAGGTTTTACAGAATCAGAACTGCTTTTGTGGTATAACAGTATGATGTAATACACACTTCACTTGCACATTGATGAAGGTTGAATTTTAGCTACTGGCCTGCATCTCACACCCTTCCTTCTCTCTGTTTCCTTCATCCTTCATTTCTTCACACTCTTCCATCCCACCTTTATTTATTTTTCCTCTTCTTCTGTCCTTACACTTCCACCGCCTTCCTTGCTCTTGTCGTTCTACCATCCTGCTCCTCTCCTTCATATTTCTCCTCTCCTTCATCCTTCTTTCACTTCTCATGTTCCACCATTCTGTGGTCACCCCCTTTCTTCACCCCTCCTGTACTCCCACTTTATTCCAAATCTTCTACTTTCTATTCCACACACACTTTGCCAATCCTCCCTTCACACTCCCTTTTCACCCTCCATCTTTCTCCTCTCCTCCTTCCAATTCTCACTCTAACTTCCTTCCTGTATTCCCTTTCTTTAATTCCTCCTCTTCCTCCAATCCACACTTTTTCCTTCATGTTTTAGCCTTCTTTTGCCTTACACCTATTCTCCTCTCTTCTCCCTCTCCTTACTCTGTTGCCTTCTTCCCCTCTTCATTTCACACTCTTCTTCCCCCCGTCTCCACTTTTCTTTTCCCCTTTGGGTCTTCTCCTCCCATTCTGTCCTTCTACCCTCCAAACCTTTCTTCACTCTCTACTTCCTCTTATCTATACTGTTCTCTTCTCCTTCCTCCATTCTGCCCCTTCCCCATCTTTCCATTGTTGTTGTCTTCCTTCCTCCTCCACTTTTTCTCCTGTCAGTGCCCTCCCTTCTCCTCCTTCCTAACTCCACTTGCCTCTGGTGTCCACAGTGGTGAAGTGTGTGCTCATAGCCAGTCCAGGCTTTGTGCGTGATCAATTCTTCGACTACATGTTCCAGCAGGCGGTGAAGATGGACAACAAACTGCTGCTGGAGAATAGGTCCAAGTTCATGCAGGTGCATGCCTCGTCCGGGCACAAGTACTCTCTAAAAGGTGAGATTCTCTTTGCTCCCCTGTCGTCCTGTCTGGAAAAATAGTGGTCCCTTAAATATTAAGATCTTTCTCATCATCCACCCTGAGCGCAAGCACTTCCTCAAAGGTGATACCCCACCCTTTAACATCTTTAACATTCATGTCAAAACAAGGTTGAAAAGTGAAGCCCCCCCTTACACATGTACTCCCTAAGGTAAGATGTCATCCTCCCCAAGTCCATGTCCTTTACCCATATTGAACAAACCAAAGAACACACAGAGAGGCAGCAATACAAATACATTATACAATGCTTAAATACATCCAAAGAGACACATGTCCTTCTTTTGATATGAAAAAAGTCCTTCTTTTTATTATCGTTATATCCTGTTGATAAAAAGATGTACAGAATGACAGCCAATGTTCTTAATAAATGAAGACCAAGGAAACAGCCAACGTGTTTCGCCCGTATGCTTCTTCAGGGCTAATCTTCAAGGTAAGAGCAGCTAGACTTGTTTCCACTTGAGTAACTAATTAAGAACGTAACTGCTAGTAATAGAAACGATAAGGATGAAGCGTGAGATCACAGGAAAGAAGCTTCCAGTTTGTCATGCCCCGATGATACTTTCTAAATTCCCGTTGGTCTTCATTTATTAAGAACATTGGCTGTTGTTCTGTACATCTTTCTATCAACAGGATATAACGATAATAAAAAGAAGGACTTTTTTCATATCAAAAGAAGGACATGTGTCTCTTTGGATGTATTTAAGCATTGTATAATGTATTTTTATTGCTGCCTCTCTGTGTGTTCTTTGGTTTGTTCATAATTGTTCAGTCCTGTTGCAGGGGACTAGTGAGGTGGGCAGCATTTGTGGTCATAATCACTAAAAAACCTTTTTGTGTATAGTCAGGTGGTGCAACAGATAAATCCCTTACTGCCATTTCAGTGTGTTATTGTCCTTTACCCATATTGTCCACCAAGCCCTTCTGCTGCACGTTGAGTTGTGTGCAGGTTCTCGCCCTTCTTATTTCGGTCATGCAGCCTACAGGCTGATGGTGGTTCGTGATTTATTTGACTATCTTGCGACTCTGTCAGAGCCTTATGAACTGTATTGTGAAGATGCCATCTCCCTTCTGTTTCTAATGGCCTCTTTCTTTGCCTTCATAGAGGTCCTGTCTGACCCAGCTGTCACCAGCCGCCTGGCAGATACCAAGGTGAGCCTGCAGACTGTATTTGCACTTTTTGCTTTTTGAGCAGGCATATTCCTATGTGGCACCCCTTTCACAGGCAGACCCACAACTTTCCTTTTGCAAGTTATCTGTGATTTGTGCAATTTCCATCCTTCTGGAAGGAGCAATTGTAGGCTTTTTATACCTTAAATAATGGCTATCAGAATCCCTTCACCTCTTCTATCTGTGTCAGCTGTGGTGGTAGGACTCGCGTATTGGCTTCAGGCCTTCATACCTGTAGTAGGACATGGAATCAACTGACTCACACCATTAGGAACATACTGAATAACATGTTTACAAGCTGTACATTACCTGCATCACAGACAGGATTCCTCCCACTACCAACCCTCAACCTTTCCAGGTGCCAAGTTGCTTACGTCAGTGATTTTATACTTTTTATCCTCAATAAGGGACAGACTAAAGTAAGCCGGTTAATCAAAGATTCATATTCACTTTCTTGAAATGCAAAGAATTAAGAAATCTGCTAACACTTTGTGGAAGGTAGCCAAATCAGGCTGTACCTAAGCGTACAAAAATTAGGCTTCATAGAGATAATATGGAAAGGGAGAATATTTAAAAAGACTGTACGTGGACAAACAAAGTGCCATATGCTTACCAATTCTATTCTGAGTTTTCACAATATCCTGTTCTGAATCGTTGATCTTGTGGTCACTAAAAAGGCATTAAAAATCAGTCTGGATCGTATGTGCAGGAAACAATGTGGCTATTACTCTGAAGGTCTTTAGAACTGCCTACTAGTCTTAGAGAGAATAAATCTCTTTGTGTTGAGACCACTGCTGTCCATTCTCTTGTTGTAGTGGTCTGTCTTGTTTGATTGCCACATTTCAGATCTGTATGTGCACAGCTTTTAGTACTTAGAGATTGGAATGAGTGTGTTTGGAAGAGATAGAGGTTTTCCTGTTCTGTTTTTTCCCTTCTTTTTTTCTAGTGCAAAATGCTTCCTCGAATCAAAAATTGGTGCTAGGATGCATTTTGCACTAAACTTTGGTACTAAATAATGAATTTGCATATTGAATAATTTTCCTTACATTTTGCGTGAATTACCAACATTCACACACCCTTCAGAATACCTCCTTACAGGCTCTAGCACGGTAAAATAACAATCCACCTATAAAAAGTCAATTGTCTTTAACATATGCTTTTCATAATAAATAAGTGAGGCCCACCTGCTTTGTCAAAACCCTTCATTATAAACTGATTACTCCTAAGGAATCTGCTATTAACGTTTTCCAACAAACCAGTAAGTAATCTAGTCTTTACTATTAGATTGATGCTATAACCAACAAAGGTCACTGAAATGTGCATAAACTGGCAACCATCACGCATAGTTTTAAAAATACAGATGTTCAGATTTACAATGGGCAAAACAATATACAAAACCTTTTAATAGGGCCTAACCAGAATCGTCACAGTGAAAAGTCTCTCCCAGGGTTTGCCAGAGTGGGTAAACAGCACCAAAACACTTGACTACTATGGTATCCTGTGGGATTACATGTAACCAAATACCTGTCTACAGCTTGTAATAGCGTGATAATAACCCACTGGCGTTAACAAATGATTTTCACAATACATAAGCCAGACCTACTGTCTTTGTCATAACGTTTCATAATAAACAAATCAGACCTATGGCATTTGGCATGGAATTTCACTGAATACCAACCTGGCTTATTGTTGTGAGCACTAACTTGTCATCCTAATCAGCGCATGCCTACTGTAATGAGGCAACTATCTGATAGAGACGTCTAGCTGCAGATTCCTTAACTTAGTTAACTTGGAGTATCCCCAGGCGTCAGACTAGATCCGGAAACTTTTCCGCAGAAGCACCGCCTGGCTCCGCCCTGACATCATCCACGGAAATGATGTCAGCGGAGCTATATATGCCCCTCCCGGAGCGCTAACCTCAGTTTTATTCTTTTCCGCGTTTGAGCGTGGATCCTGGGAACCCGCAGTTTTGCAGCGTGAATCTTTCTGGATTCACTATGCTGTGCATTATTCCGCGGTCTTGTGGTTGGGTCCGGATTCGTAGTCTTTTCTTTGTTTTTTTTTTTTGTTTTCTTCTTTGCCCAGGTGGGCGTCGGCGTCACACCCCCTTTTGGGTGTATTTCCGGTGACGTCGGCATGCTTCCTGCGGAAGCTCCCACTCTTGGGCGCCATCTTCAGATTCTTTTTTTCCGCGGTCGGGTCTGGATCGTTCCCGTTTGGGCTCCAGACATTTTTGGAGAAAGAAGAAAGAAAATACAGAAAAGACGAGGAGAAGTCATCTGAAGACTCCAGGGGACTTCACCGACGAAAGACAAGCAAAGATAAGGCGTTTTCCATCCAGATCTTCGACGACCGTCGACGAACACGCGACCAGAGAGCCCCTGGACGCTCAAGGATGGACAACACGCCGTTCAAGTTCTGCCGGAACTGCCACCACAAGTACGCGCAGAAAGACCAGCACCCGGTATGCAACCTTTGCCTACCGGTGGACCACGAAAGCGGAGACTGCAACGCCTGTTCCGCCTTAACCCCGAAGACCCTTCGTGTGAGAGAGAGGCAGAGGGTAGCACACGCCACCCTGCAGGGGAAGGCCCCGACCCCGTCGCTCTACGAGCTGGGGATGTCCTCCGAGGAAGAAGACAACGCTGCCGCCGAAGACGACTGCTACACGGTCGTAGAGACCGATTACACGAAGACTTCTGACAAGGTAGGAGACTCTTCGGCCCCCAAGAACCCGAGAGACTCTGAGTCTCGAAAGATCGAGGGCAAGACCCCGAAAGCGCCGACGCCAAAAAAGGCGGCGTCCGCGACTACTCCCAGGCCCAGCGGATCCTCAGAGAAGGAGTCCCCGGCGCCGAGAGCTGCTGATCAGCAGAAGACGTCGAAAATCGTCCCCGAAAAGGATCGATCGACGAGGGAGAAAGACCCGAAACTGTCGACGACGACCAGAGACCCGATATCCGGTTCGACGTCGAAAACTTCGACTCCGAGAGGCACGGCGACGAGCCATCCGTCGAAGAGACCGGCGGAACCATCCGACGCGGAACACGCGGCCGAGATGGAAAAGAAAAGAAGGCGCCTCGAGGCAGAGATGGAGAACTTCATGCAGCGGAAAAAAGATTTCGACGCAAGGATGAAGGCCTTCACGATCCCTCACAAGACCAAGCCACCAGTGCTGGAGGCGGTCGAGGAGGAAGAAGAGGAGGTCGCCGAAGTCACCGAGCAAGACCGGGACGTCGAGGTGTTCGACGACCAGGAGGAGTACGAGAATCCCCACGAGAGCTACGGCTATGGGGAGGAAGATGAGGGCAGGACAGACACAGAGTCGGCGCCCTATGACCTTCAGGATGTGGATTACATCGATGTCGAGACCGACAGCCCGGAGGAGGTGGTCGACACCTACCCCTCGAGGCCCTCGCCGCCGGACGACATCGGGGCCTACAACGCGGTGATACAATCTGCCGCAGCAGCTTTCAAGCTCAAGCTCGACGAAGAGAAGCAGAAAGCAGACTTTCTTCTGGAAACATTGCTCCCAACACAAACGAGGAGCCAGTTCCTCCCGATGCTCGAGAGCGTCTTGGCTCAGGGGAAGGAAGCTTTCAGGGAGCCCGCAACATGCAAGGCAGTGACTCCCAGAACTGAGAAGAAGTACAAGCATGCCGCGAAGGACCCGGCCTACATTCAGGGCACGGTCTCCGCAGACTCCATTATCACGGCCACAGCAAGGAGGAGGGCTAACGTACCCACTACCTCGGGCCCGCCACCGGATAAAGAGAGCAAAAGGATGGATCTGGTGGGCAGAAGGATCGAACGGAATGCCGCGACCCACTGGCGCATGGCTAATTCCAACGCCCTGGTGAACAGACACATGTACCAAATCATGGAGGGACTGGGACAGTTGGTGAAGGACTTGCCCCAGGATGCCAAGCAGAAAGCCGAAAAGCTAATTGAAGAGGGGAAGAATGCTGCAAATTCTTGCCTTAAGACGGCTCTGGATGGGGCAGACACGGCCAGCAGGCTCATGATGATGGGCGTCACGGAAAGGAGACACGCCTGGCTCAGGATATCCGGTTTCAAACCGGAGGTGCAACACAGCATCCTGAACACCCCGTTCAACGGCAGTACGCTTTTCGGACAAACAGTTGATGAGCAACTCAGCCAACTTAAGAAGGATAACGAAACAGCAAGATCCATGGGAGCATTGCAGTTCAGAGGGAACAAGAGGGGCACCCCGTCACGGAGGCCCGGCGGAAGAGGCGGAAACCAGCCAGG
Organism: Lissotriton helveticus; assembly: GCF_964261635.1. Taxonomy (NCBI): domain Eukaryota; kingdom Metazoa; phylum Chordata; class Amphibia; order Caudata; family Salamandridae; genus Lissotriton; species Lissotriton helveticus. The sequence goes on along the minus strand of NC_136068.1, from coordinate 635,555,368 downwards.
TACTTCACACCAGGCTTTCCAGCAAACGCACCAGGCAGACTCGCAGGGTCAGCAGGGCCATCAGAAACAGCCCTGGCAGTACCAACAAAGAGGCCAGTCCTTTCGAGGGAGAAATGGACGAGGACAAAATAGAAGAGGGGGCCAGCAGCCCACCTCCAAGTGACTTCGAAAAAATCAGTGTGCCCACCCACAAAAAAGATCCCAGGGGGCAGCACGTACAGATGGGTCAAGACAAACTAGACACCCACGACCACAGGACACCAGTGGGAGGGAGATTAAGATTCCACCTCCAGGAGTGGAGAGGAATCACATCAGACAAATGGATCCTCAACATTATCCAATTCGGATACTGCATAGAGTTGGAGGCGAGGCCAACAAGCAGAAAACCAAGAAGAAAGCCGCTAGCAAGCAAGCAGCTGCAGTGCCTTCAGGAAGAAGCAAAAGAACTCCTGCGGAAGCAGGCCATAGAAAGGGTACCATTCAAGGAAAGAAACACAGGAGTATACTCAACATACTTCCTGGTACCAAAAGTAGACGAGACAATGAGGCCCATTCTCGATTTACGGTTCGTGAACCGATTCATAAGAACGCAAAAATTCAAAATGACCTCCCTGCAAGAGGTGCTCCCACAGTTGCAGACCGGGGACTTCATGGTCACGATAGACCTCAAAGACGCATACCTGCACATCCCAATGAACAGGAAGCACAAGCACATGCTCAGGTTCACCGTGGGAGAAAGCCACTACCAGTTCACGACACTGGCCTTCGGTCTAAAATCGGCACCAAGAGTTTTCACAAAGTGCCTCGCAGCAGTCGCGGCGCACCTAAGAAGGCAGGGGATACATGTATACCCTTACCTGGACGACTGGCTGGTGAAAGCAAACTCATACCAGAAATGCAAGCTGCACGCACATACAGTGACCAGCACGCTCATAAACCTGGGGTTCTCCATCCATTGGAAGAAATCATCAATGGAGCCGGAACAAGTGAAGATCTTCCTGGGAGCACAGATCAACACCTTACAGGGCAAGGTGTTCCCCAGCGAGAAGAGGGCGAGGGCGCTGGTGAAGGAAACTCGCCTCTACCGGAAGGGACAAGCTCGGACAGTGAGGACGGCGAGCAAGATCATGGGGATGATGGCATCATTCATCCACCTGGTACCGAATGTACGACTCCACATGAGACCCATTCAAGAATGGCTACAGGAGCAATGGTCACAAGCTACAGGCAGTTGGGAGGATCTAGTGGTTGTAACGCACGCAGTGCAGAAGGAGATGACATGGTGGACCATGGAGAACATAGCAAGGGGAAAGCCTCTAACGCCCCCAACGCCAACAGTGACCATCACCACAGACGCATCCCTGAAGGGATGGGGCGCTCACATGGAGGAGCTCAAGGTGAGGGGACTGTGGACACCGACGGATGCCACAAAGCACATCAATTACTTAGAATTGAAGACAATTTTCCTTGCACTGAAGGCCTTTCAAACAAGACTGTACAAGCACAAGGTATTGATACAAACAGACAACACCACTGCGATGTTCTACATCAACAAGCAGGGGGGCACACAGTCCGCACCGCTTTCAACGCTGGCGCAGGAGATATGGAGATGGGCCATCCCTCTCAAGATAGACCTGCTAGCCATACACCTACCAGGGAAGGACAACATACAAGCCGATTGGCTCAGCAGGCAGACATCGGCATCCCACGAGTGGGAGCTCAATGCTCAGGAGACAAGATACCTGTTCGACAGGTGGGGGACACCATCGGTGGACCTGTTTGCCACACGCCAGAATGCAAAATGCCAAAACTTCGCATCCAGGCAGCCCGAGGAGGGGACACTGGGGAATGCCCTATGGATAGATTGGTCAAGGACATTTGCCTACGCCTTTCCCCCGATACCACTGATGCACAGAGTACTGAGCAAGTGCAGAGCGAGCAACATGACACTGATACTGGTCGCACCGCAGTGGGCGAGACAGACCTGGTACTCGCAGATCATGGAGATGACACAGTGTGCACCCCACAGATTCAGCAGGAGGAAAGATCTACTGTCCATGCAGAACGGAGAGGTACTGCATCCAGAGCCAGAGAGCATGAGCCTAGTAGCGTGGCTCCTGAGGACATAGAGTTCGCACATTTGAGACTACCAGAAAGCACCCTGAGGGTACTTCGGGAGGCACGAAGGCCCAGCACTCGAAAGTGCTACGTTGCGAAATGGAAAAGATTCACAATATGGTGCAGACAGGAAAGACTCCACAATAAGATGAAGAGGGACTCCACAGTGCTAAGGTACCTGACGCACTTACTGGAGAAGAACCTTAGCTCATCCTCGTTAAGAGTTCACTTGGCAGCGATAGTAGCCTACACAAGGGGAGAAACGTGCAGGAGCTTCTTCACATCACAGGTGGTGAAGAGATTCCTAGAAGGAGCGAAAAGGATCGCACCACCCAAGCGGGTGCCGCCACCTGCATGGAACTTGAACACAGTCCTAACGGAACTCATGAAAGAGCCCTTTGAACCACTTCACAAGGCCTCCCTAAAGATGCTAACTATGAAAACAGCCTTCCTGGTTGCGATAACGTCCTTACGCAGAGTAAGCGAGCTTCAAGCGCTGACGCTACAAGAACCATACATACAAATACACAACGATAGAGTTGTGATGAGGACTGACCCACACTTCATGCCGAAGGTAGTATCCAATTTTCACATGAACCAGTCGATACAGATACCGAGCTTTTTCCAAAAACCCACAACCAGCGCAGAGAGAGCTCTGCACACCCTGGACGCCAGAAGGGCAGTCATGCACTACATTGAAAGGACAAAGGGGCACAGGAAAACGAAACAGTTTTTTGTGTCCTTCGCAAACAGCTTCATGGGCAAAGCAGTAACCAAAAGGACCATTGCACGATGGATCGCACAAACAATCCAACTCTGCCACAAACGGGCAGGACAGGAACTGGCTGAGGGGACGCGTGCCCACTCCACCAGGAAGAAGGGCGCTACAATAGCCTTCCTGGCTAACACACCCATAGAGGACATATGCCTGGCGGCAACATGGGCTTCGGTGCACACGTTCACGAAGCACTACTGTGTGGACATACAAATGAACAAGGAAGCTAAAGTGGGACAGAAGGTGCTACAGCACATATTCAACACCCAACGCTCATCTTCCACCCAGCCGCCACAGAGATGAGAAACCGCTACAAAATCTATGCACAGCATAGTGAATCCAGAAAGATTCACGCTGCAAAACGAATAGTTTTCTTACCTGTCGGTGTAGTTTTGCAGCTTGAAGATCTTTCTGGATTCACTAGCGAACCCACCCACCTCCGCCAGAAAGATGAGGCTGGAGAGAGAAGAGGTGGTTAACTAAAGAATAGACTTTGAAAGTACAAAGCGGTAAATACAAACTAAGATGAACATTGCCATTACTTCGGAAACGAAAGAAACACGGAAAAAAAGAACCCGAAGATGGCGCCCAAGAGTGGGAGCTTCCGCAGGAAGCATGCCGACGTCACCGGAAATACACCCAAAAGGGGGTGTGACGCCGACGCCCACCTGGGCAAAGAAGAAAAAAAAAAAAAAAACAAAGAAAAGACTACGAATCCGGACCCAACCACAAGACCGCGGAATAATGCACAGCATAGTGAATCCAGAAAGATCTTCAAGCTGCAAAACTACACCGACAGGTAAGAAAACTATTCGTTCCTTGGCCTGGTTTTTGGGCCTTCTACAACACCCTTGGTGTCGTTGGAACAGTGTGTAATGCCTTCCGGATTTAAGGCTTGTGAAGCCTGTGCGCGTCAGATGTATGACCCGCACCTCATTTGTATGTGGTGCCTCGGCGTGCACCACGACTCCAAGGACCGTGACGCCTGTCAGAGGATGAAACCACAGTCCTTGAGGGAGGGAGCGTCGCATGAAGTTGCTGGCCACGCGGGTGTCTGGTCCGGCTCACTTCCATCACCGCTCTTCTTCTAAGGATTGGGCTCGTTCCCAAGGTCGCTCCTGCGACCGCTGGGCGACAACAGGTAAGCGTAAGTACAGGCGTTGCTTACGAAGATCTTCATCCACTGCCGCCCATTGCTCTCCCACAGCGCCAGTTGAGGGCGCACGGCAGCCTCATTCTCCGTACCCACCCTTTCCGGGTGTTGAGGCAAAGTGTGCCCAAATGGGGGCTTAATCAAAGGCACTCCAGTCTTGTTTTGAGTCACCCCCTCTCCCTGGTGCGCCTTCGGGTCCGACAGAGGTATCTGGCACTCATGCCGGGTCTTCGTCTGCGAATGTTTCACCGGCACCAGCTTTGTGCGTTCACTCAGATTCCAGAGCCGACAGGACACCACCGAGCCAGGGCCCAGAGCTCCGCCCATCCCGGAAGTCTGCGCATGACCCTGTGCGGCTTCCTGCGACGACGTCTGATGCAGCGCTGGCGATGCACGGGTTAACGCCGGTTATTAAACCAAGCTCGATGCCGGTTCCGGCGCCTCCTGCTCCCTCAGGCAGGTTGCAGTGGGCCCGGCATTGGTCGGCGTCCAAGTCCAGTCCTCTGTGGAGGTCGTCGAGGTGACTCCGATGCTGCGTCAATCGGTGCCATCGTCGAGTCTGCTTCCTTCGGTGGTTGCTCTCCCTGACTACTCGAGCGGCATGGGTCTCCACCACGGTAACCACCGACGCCGCTGCTACCATTTACGCCTCCTCGCTTGGAACCTGATGTTTCCCTGGACTCCCCTGATTAAGAAGCATGGGTGCAAGTATCCTATGTCGCCTGGTCTTCGGGTCAGTCTTCGGCTCTTCCACTGCTCCTTTCCAGTGGTAGAATTAGCCTTCAACCATCTCCTACTGACAGTTTGATACCTCCTACATGGATGGCAACTGAGTCTAGTGCTGCCTTTGTGCATGCTCTTCGTGGGGCTGCTGCTGTGCTTGGTTTTCAGCCTCCTATGGTGCCTCTTCTCTCTGATCCTTAGGTGGATTAGCTCCATTTGGAGCCTATCGAAGTAGAACCTTTAATACCCTTCGGAGACTCTTTACTGGATATCCTGCGTGGCACATGGTCCAGACCCTCTTGAGGTGACCCTGTTGATCGGGCTATTGCTCGTAGACACTGCCCCAGGTGATCCTCTTTGTCTGTCTCTTCACCCAACAGCTCAGGGACTGGTTGTCCAGGCAGCTTTTAATTTGCAGTCCTCACCCTCTTTGTCCCCGTTACCTCCCACCAGCAAATCTAGATAGCTGGATGATTGTGGTCGCCGGCTTTTCGCCTCTGCCAGCGCAGGCATCCAGGCTTTAAATACGGCCTCTGTGTTTTCACGAGCATCCCCCGCTCTTTGGGACTCAGTTGCTCACCTTCTCCCTTCTATTCCAGAAGGTCTGCAGACAGAATCGCTTTGTCTACTGCTGCATGGTAGAAGCATGGCACAGTTCTCCCTTAAGTCATCCCAGGATGCAACTGACTCTATGGGACAGGTCCTTGCTTGCTATGTAGTTTTACCTACACCGCCATGCTTGGCTGCGCGACAGTCGCTTCCCAGATCATATTCGGGATGCACTCAGATCTTTCCTTCAATGGGGTGGATCTTTTTGACCGCCATGCGGATTCGGCAGTCTTCCATCTCTTGTCAGGGCTGCCATAATTTTGGTTGCCATATTCTCTGCCTTATTTTCGGGCGCCCAACCTGATGCTCAGGTTGGTTTTTAGTGCCTGGTTACTGTTCCTGGCCAGGTTGCCATCTCTATGTTCATTCGACGCAGCCGTTTGGCCGATTCTCTTCTGTTCAGTCCTCTGAATGTGTGCTTCGCCCAAGAGGACATCCCTTCTAGGGATTAGCCTTACCCTATGTGGCATTGGGTTCTGCCTTTGCCTTGGTACGCTCCTATGGAGTCTACAAGCAAACGTCCTGCTGGAAGTCTCTTGTCTCTTCGTACAGAGTTCCTCGTATAACTTGCTCGATTGCACGTTGGGTTGGTCTGTCTGTACTGCATTGGAACCTGGCTTGGGTTCTGTGCTGTGTGGTGTCAATCTCACACGCCTAGTGTGACACCTTGTAGTGGCAAATGTTCACAAATGACACCCTATTTGCCGCTGTGCGGTCTGCATCTTCTTGTTTTTATTGGGCAACTTAAAAGTACAGCCCCTTCGGGTTTGTCCTCCAAAATGATTGTTTTGTTATCTGTTTCCTTACGAGTCTTTCCACGCTTTTGCTTGGGTTCATTCTGTGCATTCTCAAAGGGGCGTGTTTTCCCTGGATACTCGCTCCTTGAGATCAGGGTCCTTTACATTTGTCCTCGCTTTTCCCACTGTAGTGACTAGTTCTTTTTCCTGCTCTGCCTTGCAGGGGACTGTGGTTCCTCTCCGGCAAGGGGCATGGGTTACTTACTACTCTGGACCTTGTCCTACCCAGTTTCCGTATGTCGGTGAGTATGTTCTGCGTACTCTAGTCTCTTGTTGGGTCACGTTTCATTGTTTCAACGTTTTTCCTCCTGCTCTGTATCTGCTCTGTGTTCTTACACAACTGATTTGTGCAGGCTCTTTCATTCATGCGGTGTCCATGGTTGCTGACCTGGTCTACTTGTACCACCAGCTCTTGTGGTGTCCGGCTTGCTGGTGCCTTTTTTGGGCAATTGCCTTCTTGCTGTTGTGTGCCTCTGAGCTACTATGCTACCCTACAGGTAGTCTTTGCTTACTGCGTATGGTTCCAGTGCCCACACGGCATGCTTAGGTCCCTTCCGGTCTTTGCGCTTGTTTGTTGTCGCTCAACTGCTTGCCATTGGCCCATCACATATTGTGACAACACTGCCTAGTCCAGGCGTGCCTTCTACTTTCGTACTACCGGCATCTTGTGTCCATGGATTGACATTCTGCCACTGATGTCACTTGTGTCTTCTGGTACCGGTTTCAACAGGGTTCTTTTTCGCTGTTGTACATATCGGGCCGATGTTCCATGCCTCTGTCATACCAGTTGCCATCTCGCGAGGCTTTGCTGCAATTGGCATGCTCCATCCGGCGGTTGTCTCACACCCTCGGTTCAGCTCCACTTTTTATGAAGTCATACCCTTTATCTTTCCTCCAGTTTATCTAGTATATGGTTTCCTCTCCATGCTGGCACTTACTGGGTATGGGTCAGCCTATTGCCACTGCTGCCCCACGTGCCTTTACGAGTACAGTGCTTTTTACCACTGTTTTGCTTCGTTGACCGTTAATGGCTTTTGCTTTTTTGTCGCCACCTCGGATCCTGTGGATCCTTCAAACCCTGGGTTGGGTCATCCCCTTTTTAAAGTTATGTACTCTCACTTCGCCACGGGTATTCTGGCTCTGTGTTTTCCTTCTCTCAACCCGGTATACACAAAGTTTTTTTTTTGTGCTGTTCTTGACGGCTTCTAGAGCCTTTGCCTCCCATGGCTTTCCGCTCTCTTTAGAGCTTCATGGTCTGGTGGTTAACTGCGCTAACATTACTGTCCTCATTGTGGTTCGTCCCCAAGGTTAACTGTGCTGTTAAGTTACCTTATGGACGACTAAGTTCTTTCTGGAACTTGATGGGGTTCAGTCGCAGACCTGCCTCCTCTATGGGTATGGCTTTGGGATCTACTCTAAGTTAAGGAATCTGCGGCTAGGTGTCTCTATCAGATGAACGAGTTACTTACCTTCGGTGACGATGTATCTGGTAGAGACATAGTCTAGCCGCAGATTCCTTAACGTCCGTCCTCCACGTTCTGCGAGGACCTTTTCAGGTTGAGGCTTTCTATACTCGCCTCCCTTAGGGTGGCTTGCCCTTTGGCAGGGTGATATACTCTCTCACTCCAACACAGACTGCTTCATTTTGTTTCTCTGCTACTTTCCGCCCGTTCTCTAAGAATTAGTTGGTATGTTAATAGATCATGTGTTCCTTCCAGCCCTTGGCCTGCATTGTAGGGTGTGAAATCTATTCAAGTTTTTTCCCACCATCCCGCTTTCCCCTTCTACATTGCCTTATGGTCTTTGCCACCTCTGCGGCCTTTTCCTTCAGGTCTGTTGGCTGTGTACATTTATGGATCTTTAGTTGGGATTGCGACGTCTCTTTTTGGTGACATCTTGTGGTGAACTCTTCTTAATCTAGTGTTCTGGACCTGTTCTCCTTCACGGTTTTACTTTCAGGATGTGGACTTTCTGCCCTCTGCCAGGCTGTTTTTCCACATCCTTGTCTCCCTTTAACGTTGATAGAGCCTTCGCGTTTGCGGGGTGGCTTTTCAGAGCACTGCTCTGTCTCACCTGTCCATTTTTAGGTTTTGCCTACGCAATGCGTACGAAGTACGCATGCGCTAGCAAAATCTAATGCTATCTCTATGTCGGGTCGGGTATCCGCCCCCTCCTCCCATTGGCTAGCTCCATAAATGGAGGCTAGCCATTGGTAGAGGGCTCTGTCTGTCAATCCCAGACCAGATTCGGGGGCGTTCCCGAGACTTTTTCCCTTTTGGCTACGTCACGCGACGTCAGCCAAAAGCCGGGAACGCCCCCGAATCTGGTCCGGCATTGCCGGCACCTGCCTTCCTGCTCCGTGAGCGGTGGTGCCTTTGTTATTCCTCCTCACTTGTATTTATGTTGCTCATCTGTGCCACTACCTCCCCTGGAACCCTATTTCCATGTTCTCTGCTCCCTGTGCCCATTATTGACTGTTTGCTTTCCGTTCTTTCCCTGTAATTGCCGTTATCTTCCTGTACTTGTGTCCCTTGCCCGTTCCCTCTACATGTTGCACGCCCCCCCTCCGTTCTTGTTTGGCTTCCTACCTGTGTCGGGTTTGTCTCCTCTTCCACAACTGTGTTGCTTCCTTCGCCTCCTCCATGTACCTGTGTCCCTCTCGCTGTATTCGCCCTCCATTCCCCGTTCTCGTTTGCTGTACCTGTCTTGGTTCCCCACCCCCCTGTACCTGCCTCGCCCAGGCGTCCCGCCCTGCTCCCTGGCCTGCCTCGGTAATGATCTGTCAGTGCTCGGCGGTTCCCCCGGGGCGCAAGGGCGGCTGTGAGTGCGAGCAGTGTGCAGTGAGTTGGCAGTTAATGCAGTGTCATCTGTAGCAGTTCCGTGCAGGCGTTGCTGCTGAGGGTCCGGCAGCATACGGTGGAGTTAGGGACCGAGCTCGTGCCGGGGTCTTCCACCTCCGGTGCGCATCTGATTGCGCAGCTGCTGACGTCCTGCCCTCGCGAGCTTCGCTCCTTCAAGCTGCCGCGCGCCCGGCTCCCAGGGGAGTTCTTTCGCTCCTGAACTCTTCCTCGTGGACTCCGTGCCTGGACTGAAGTGTATCCTGTGCCGAGGAGGGCGCGCTTCCCGAGTGCTACCGAACTCTCACTGTGTGGGACTTTATTCTTTCTCCATAGTGTGCCGGGCCCTGAGCGGAGTGGGCTCTCCCCCCCCCCCCTCTCTTGCTCCTCGTGGGTCCATCCACTATTCGGTCCTGTGGCGACGGCTGCTCCGTTGTGGCACAGCTCCCGCGTGGGACCCTCGTTTTGGTGGTAGCGGGTCCTGCATGAAGGAAGGGGACCCTGCTGGTACTGCTGTTCCTGAACTCTCGCGCCTTGCATGCAGAATCCGCTGGCCAGCCTGCAAGGGGTCCGTCCCTGCTGACCCAGGGGGTCCCGTCTGACATGATGTATCTTTGGGTGAGTGCGGCCACGATTTGCTCGTACATTCCTTCCCCTGACGCTACTTGGTGTTGTAATCCTCAGAACTGTGCTTCCTCCACTCTCGGTAATCTTCTGCAGTATCGTTCCTCTGGCACCCACTACTGGCTGCCTCCTGCACGTGTCCTCCCCAGACACTCGTCGCTGGCCTCCTTGTGCACCCTTCTTCCTTTGCCACCTCTGGCACAGTCGTAGCTCTGACACTGCTCGCTGCCGCTTCACAGCGCTGCACTCCTGAACACCTTTGGCGCCTGGCTGAATGCTGGCCGCCCTCTGCTTCTACCTTCCCCTGCCTCCACTCAATGCTGTGTCGCGTAGCTCCTTGTCCCCCTTACTACCGGACATCGCATGCACGTATTCCTCGCACCCGCTTTTGCCCACGTGCTCTGCTCACTGCACACACCTTCCTCGGACTCTCACAGCAGACTACCTTCTGCGCGCCTCTTTGAATCTACTCGCTGCTATAATGCACAGTTTTGCCCTCCCTTTACGGTTGCCCGGCTTCATCTGAAACGAACCCACTTGAAGCTATATTCTGCACGTGCGTTCCTTTGACACCTACCAGCCACCTTCTGCTCCTGCCTTCCTCTGATACTACTCGCTGCTCTGATGCCCAGCCAGACACACTATCCTTCACTGAAGTGGTCCTCCTGTTTGTTCCTTTGACTCACACCTTTGAGCCACTTTTTGCTTGCTCCTTCCTCTGATCCGAAGCTGGCCATCATTAGTGCGCTTCTTTCTCTCGACCTCAAGGTAGCCAGCCGCCTTCTGCATGCTCATATCTCTGAAACTACTTGCTGCTATGATGCAGCCCCGCTTTTCCCATAAGTGCTTGCACACCTTCTGCACTAGCCTTCTTGGAAAGCAGTGTAGCCCTCTCCCAGCCTGCCCTCTCCCAGCCTGCCCTCTCCCAGCCTGCCCTCTCCCAGCCTGCCCTCTCCCAGCCTGCCCTCTCCCAGCCTGTCCTCTCCCAGCCTGTCCTCTCCCAGCCTGTCCTCTCCCAGCCTGTCCTCTCCCAGCCTGTCCTCTCCCAGCCTGTCCTCTCCCAGCCTGTCCTCTCGCAGCCTGTCCTCTCGCAGCCTGTTCTCTCCCAGCCTGTCCCCTCCCTGCCCTTTCCCAGCCTGCCCTCTCTCAGCCTGCCCTCTCTCAGCCTGCCCTCTCCCAGCCTGCCCTCTCCCAGCCTGCCCTCTCCCAGCCTGCCCTCTCCCAGCCTGCCCTCTCCCAGCCTGCCCTCTCCCAGCCTGCCCTCTCCCAGCCTGCCCTCTCCCAGCCTGCCCTCTCCCAGCCTGCCCTCTCCCAGCCTGCCCTCTCCCAGCTGCCCTCTCGCAGCCTGCCCTCTCGCAGCCTGTCCTCTCGCAGCCTGTCCTCTCGCAGCCTGTCCTCTCGCAGCCTGTCCTCTCGCAGCCTGTCCTCTCGCAGCCTGTCCTCTCGCAGCCTGTCCTCTCGCAGCCTGTCCTCTCGCAGCCTGTCCTCTCGCAGCCTGCCCACTCCCAGCCTGTCCCCTCCCTGCCCTTTCCCAGCCTGCCCTTTCCCAGCCTGCCCTTTCCCAGCCTGCCCTTTCCCAGCCTGCCCTTTCCCAGCCTGCCCTTTCCCAGCCTGTCCTCTCCCAGCCTGTCTACTTCCAGCCTGCCCTCTCCCAACGTGCCCTCTCCCAACCTGCCCTCTCCCAGCCTGTCCCCTCCCTGCCCTCTCCCAGCCTGCCCTCTCCCAGCTTGTCCCCTCCCTCTCCCAGCCTGCCCTCTCCCAGCCTGTCTCCTCCCTGCCCTCTCCCAGCCTCTCCTCTCCCTGCCCTCTCCCAGCCTCTCCTCTCCCTGCCTGTTGTCGTGTCCCGGCGGCAGCAGGCAGGAGCGTGCACTGCGTCCCCGAAGTAACAGCCCTAAAGCAAGCAAGAAGTACGCCCCCCCTCCCACCAATCCCTGTTAGGTAGTGGAAACTGTCCAAACTGGGGTGCAGACAGCCCCTCTCACCTTTCGGCCTGGTACCACTGCACCAGCCGCACTACTTCCCTACTGACCGTTCTCCACTTCAGCCCCGTCTAAATTACAATTCATGCTTGTGACCCTTTTGCCTGCTTGTGCTTGTTTTCATGACCCTGTTGCCTGCTTGTGCCTCCGTGTGCCCATGTTGCCTGCTTGTGCCTCTGTGTGCCCCTGTTGCCTGCTTGTGCCTCCGTGTGCCCCTGTTGCCTGCTTGTGCCTCCGTGTGCCCCTGTTGCCTGTTTGTGCCTCCGTGTGCCCCTGTTGCCTGTTTGTGCCTCCGTGTGCCCCTGTTGCCTGCTTGTGCCTCCGTGTGCCCCTGTTGCCTGCTTGTGCCTCCGTGTGCCCCTGTTGCCTGCTGGTGCCTCCTTGTGCCCCTGTCGCCTGCTTGTGCCTCAGTTTTCGTGCCCCTGTTGCCTGCTTGTGCCTGTTTTCGTGCCCCTGTTGCCTGCTTGTGCCTCCGTGTGCCCCTTTTGCCTGCTTGTGCCTCCGTGTGCCCCTGTTGCCTGCTTGTGCCTCCGTGTGCCCCTGTTGCCTCCGTGTGCCCCTGTTGCCTGCTTGTGCCTCCGTTTTCGTGCCCCTGTTGCCTGCTTGTGCCTCCGTTTTCGTGCCCCTGTTGCCTGCTTGTGCCTCCGTTTTTGTGCCCCTGTTGCCTGCTTGGGCCTCCGTTTTGGTGACCCTGTTGCGTGTGCCCCTGTTGCCTGCTTGTGCCTATGTGTGCCCCTGTTGCCTGCTTGTGTCTCTGTGTGCCCCTGTTGTCTGCTTGTGCCTCTGTGTGCCCCTGTTGCCTGCTTGTGCGTCTGTGTGCCCCTGTTGCCTGCTTGTGCCTCTGTGTGCCCCTGTTGCCTGCTTGTGCCTCCGTGTGCCCCTGTTGCCTGCTTGTGCTGTGTGGGTGTGTGTGGAGGGCTCTGTGTGGCTGTGTGTGCGTGGGGGGCTCTGTGTGGCTGTGTGTGTGGGGGCTCTGTGTGTGTGTCATTTGCGAGAGATAAAGCTAGTGGCATTGTAAATGACAATGCCATTTATTTATGTTAAAAAAACATAAATAAAAATAATGTCAAGAGCAATGCCAATAGCTCTAACTTTAACAAAGGCAAAACCATTGCATTGTAAATGCTTGTTCTATTTTTAATCATTTTTGCACACTGTTCCCATATTTCCACTGTTTGTTTCGTTTGGTAAATGGCTCAGCGTTCTGACGCAGAAAATTTTCCCCAACAAAACTGACGTCAGCGCGCCGAGAGGGGCATATATGGCTCCGCTGACGTCCTGTCCATGGACGACGTCAGGGCAGAGCCGGGCGCCGGCGCGAAGAGGTGCTGCTGTGGAAAACTTTTCCGGATCCAGACTCACGCCTGGGGATATTCGAAATTAACTACGTTAAAGAATCTGCTGCTAGACTATGTCTCTACCAGATACATCATTACCGAAGGTAATTAACTCGTTCACCAGGTTGACAGTCATAAAATCACAAATGTATAAAAAAGTACAGTTGGCAAAGCAAAATATTCTCTCCCAAGAGGCTTTGACAATGATTCGCTCTGTGCGTAACTTCGGTCCGAATGGTTGCTCAAGGTGAGTCACCCAACATCCTTGTCTACGATGGTAATGTGCGAGATTCCATGTAGCAAAATACCTGCCTAGAGGCTTTAGCGCAGTGTAATAACAGTACATCCTTAAAAGCAAATTGCTTTTTAACACAGGCTTTTTACAATAAGGAGGTCCGGCCCACTGGCTGTGTCATAACCCTATGATGACCTTGAATCAAACCTATGGAACTTGGCATGACCTTTCCCAATGAACAAATAAATCCTATAATCTTTACCATTAATTTTACACCTTAACCAACCCGTCTATTAAGTGCACATGTAATGGCAACCATCTAGCATACGGTGATGCAGTTACAAATATGTAGAAAAGTAGTTTACAAAACAATATATAGTCCTTCTCAGTAGGGCCTATGAGAATCATCCAACTAATAATCTCCAATATTTGTCAGAGTGGGTGGCCAACGCCAAAGCCCTCGTCTACTATGGTAATCTATTAGATTACATTTAACTAAATAATTGTATATCGCCTACAATGCAATGTTATAACAACCAACTGTTAAAAGCCTACTGGTTTTAACACAAGTTTTTCACTATAAATTAGCTGGACCTACTGATTTTCTTGTAACTTTTCTTAATTTGAAGATCAGATCTATGGCATCGTACACAAGGTTTTCCAATGCACCAACCAGCCCTAAACTTGTCACCATAACCAATTCAGGCCTACTGTTTTGCTCACAGTATACAGTCAGAAAGGTATACACACTTACAGTTAGTAAAGCAAAATAATCTCTCTTCCAAGGGGGCCTAACCAGCATCCTCACAGAGCAAATCTTTCATATCTACGGTTTGTCATGGGATCATCAACACCAGAACCCTTATCTTTGATGACAATCTGTAAGAGTCCATGTAGAAAAACACTGTAGCTTTAATGTAGAGTAATAATAATCTGCCTTTAAATGCCTCTTGACTGTAACATTTGATTTTCACAGTAAATACTTCATAACTACTGCCTTTTTCATAACATTTCATAATAAACAGATAAGACCAAGTACCGTGATAATTCGCTTGTCGCCATAATTAGCTCAGTCCTGCTGCACTTAGTATAAGAATTGCCTCAAGCCAAAAAGTGCAGTACAAGAATTCGTTTTAGTGGAAGCACATACCTTCTGCCTAATCAAATCCTCTACTCTGGGAAACCAACATGTAGGTGGACCCTGAGCCTCGCTCTCTCAATATCTGTTTTTGATCACATAAGGTCCTGCGACAGCTGCGCTGTCAAGGCAGAAATAAAATGCATTTAGATTAGTGTAGCCCTGGGCATCCCATGCTGATCACAAGTACATAACTCTACACTGAGGTCTAAAGGCAATGAAGGAAGAAAGGAGATCTGTGCTGCTGCCAGAGAAAAATAAAACTCCTTCCATTCTGTACTTCTCTAGACCCTCACAACAGCCTTACAGTGCCATGTGTGCGAACCAGAAAGTTCAAGCTCTATCCCACTGGAAGCTTGATACTTTATCTGTGTTAGTGAGCCTTCTCTGGGCAGCAGTACTACTGCTGGCCCACGCAGCTGGAAATATAAACAATTTAATCATAGCCACCCAGAGGGGATGCACTTTTTCACAAGACGCACTCCTGTTTATCACTGCTTAATTTGAGCCGCTGGTTTCCAGAGCTTGGCACTGACACTTAAATGTCAACACCGGTGCTTGTAACAGTCTGCCACAAGGTGGCATTGTTTATATACATTACAAATGACTATTACCTGCCGCACAAGGCATTTTCATAGCTTTGGGGACCTAAAATAGTCTGTAGGAGTGTGATGGTTATTAGTTGTGCTGGTACTTTCATTGACTTCTTGGCAGGGGCAATGTATGGTGCAAGCTGCAGTGGCCTCCTGATGAGAGCCATGGTACGTTTACAAATTAAACACCTCTGTACATTCTCATGGATGGAGCCAAAGCCCCTCTGTAGTAGCCCAGGACTCTGTCTTTAGGTTGATCACACAAGGTCTGGAGACTGCGACAATGTCGCAACAGACCAAGAAAGGGCATAGTAAAATTCACAGGGCACCTATTACTCAAAATAAGGGTGACCTTTTTGTGAGCAGATGGTCATTTTGTGTTGGAGCCTGGGCCGGCGCTAGGCAGGGGCTGTGTGGACTGCTGCCCAGGGTCCAACCTTTACCGTACCCACATGGGCCCCCGCATCAGTTGGTCACAGCCAACAGCACGATTCTCAAATGCATTTCTGCACATGCTGTGTGACCCTCTTGTGCCTCCCCCCCCCCCCCCCCCCCAAGCTATGCACTGTTTTGCAGCCAGGTGTGGCCCGGCCTCGCACCTCCCACTTCAAAGGGCAAGGTAGATTGTCTGGGGAGGTGGGGTGAAGATTAACACCCTGCACAGAAGGTCATGGGTGGGGTGAAGGAAACATCTGCCACACTGTCTCTACTGCTCACGAGGGTGCCTCATTTGTTGTCGTGGTCACCATCACTGCGAGGTCCAAGGGGGATGGACGGGGGCCTCCCCTTGGCCTCGCAGCACTACACAATTGCTGCAAGGCACAAGAGAGGGCCCCCTACCCTGGACATTGCAGGGGTGTGTGTTTGGTTTACACTATATCAATATAGTGGTCAAATGATTTGTGATGTAACTTCCGCTACCCCTCACATTCTGTGCCAAAGTTGCTTCATCGGCCAATACTGGGGGCGCTTGGAAATAGGTCAAAGTTAAGTTTATTTTTAAGCTCTAAATATATTTATAAAAACTTCCTGGCCACACTCCAGCTCTCTTCCCTGGCGACCCCTGTTATCTGACTGCCCAGATATGGCATGCTGCGTGTGGGTGGCATCCCTTGGCCTGGCATCACCAGGGAGTGCCCTGGGGAACACCCCTGCCGGGATCACCTTGGGGCAGTGGGCCTTGGGAACCGGGGCAACGCTCTGCATCTGCCCCCAGACCATGGCAAATCTCCTTTATTCTCTGGGGTTCACTATCAACATGCTGAAGTCACACCTGACTCCCTCTCAGACGCTTCCTTTCATCTGACTCATTCTAGATACAGTGCAGTTTCGGGCTTAATCTCCCAAATGGCGAGTCCAGGATATTCAGGCTGGATCTTGGGGAGAATGACTCTAAGGCTGCTGGGCCTCATGGCCTCCTGCTAGTGACGCATGCCAGATTGCATATGGAAGTAGGGACTAGGGCTTCCTGTGTAATTGGTTGGTGGGACTAGGGCTAGGGTTCGGCCTTTAATTGGAAGTAGCGATAAGGACGTCTGGAATTTCTTCGTTGCTGGACTAGATGTGGGACAAAGAGTAGCGTTAGGCTTTCTATTGGAAGTAGGGACTAGGGCTTCCTGCGTCATTGGTTGCTTGGACTAGGGTTGGGACTACTGGTAGGGCTAAGGTCTCTATTGGACGTAGAGATCAGGGTTTTTGAAACTGATTGGGTGCTTGGACTAGGGCTAAGATTGGCTGTAAAGGCCTGATCCCCTATTGGGTCTAGAGTTTAGGGCCAGTGTTGTGATTGGATAGTGTTAGGGTCCCCATTAGCTGAAGGGGTCACCTGACTACTAGGGCTATAAACGGCCAAGGCTTAGGGCGTCTCAGCATCGAGGCTAAGGGTGGAGAGGACAAGGGTGAGTGCCTGTTTGAGCCTGTTCAAGACTGGCCGGGACCTGTGGCAATAATGCTGCCAATTTTCCCATCCATTAATACCCACTCTATGTATTTGTCCCTCTGTATATAAGCATTTATTTTCATTATAGATATGTGCCTATCTTTCTGTATTGCTTTGTATAAACATGTAGAATAATTATGTTGTAAAAAAAAAATCATCTTTGGTCTACATATACTTGCTTCCATTGTGCATCTATGTACCTCCATGTACTTGGTTCTGTGTGTCTGTTACTTTTCTTCTGAAAAAGCATATCCAATGCACTATCCTATTTCTTATCCTGTACCTCTATCAATCTCTTTAACCACTTGGATGCTAAGGTGTTTTATGGCTCCGCATGCACTTTCCATTGAAATCAATGGAAACTCCATGACGAGTTACCCTTGTCATTAGCACTGAAGGGGTTAATCTGCATATACTTACTTCCTTTATTCATCTATATACTTTCAATGTACTTATGGATCTATATATTTATCACTTTCTTCTACTTTAGCATTCCATTCCCAATGCAATACCCTATTTCTCAGCCTATACTTGTCTCAATATACCTTCTAGCCCAACTTTCTGACTCATCTCAAACTTCTTTCTACTACTCTTTCCAATGCACTACCCTATCTCTTACCCTATACATCTATCATTCTATCCTCTACACCCACTCTCTCATTTATCCCAAACCTCACACCAATACTATGTTCTCCAAAATAACCCTTTTTAGGTCTCGCCTGTCGATGCGCATGCGCATCGAGCTTGCGAGACTATTGGGGCTTAAACAGTCTTTAACCAACTTGCAAGGAATCGTGGCGATTCCTTGCAGTGCCCGTGAAATTGAAGCTTAATGCGCATGCGCTTAAAAGCGCGTGCACATGCCCCCAGCTGCCTGCCTGCCCCTGCTGCTTTCACACCCTCTCGCCGTCTGTTCCCCCTGCTGCGTCATCAAAGGCTTTCACGGCGGCCGGCCATGCTTTCAGTTTCACTGCCGGCCGGCCGTGTAAAGTGCACTTCAAAGGCCGCTCTCCCTGCTCCGCCCCCTGTAAGTGCTCTTGTTTTACTCTTTACTTGTTTTTCGAACATTTCTCCCACCCGTCTTCCTTCTCTGTAATCCATCCCGCCCCCTCCAGCTACACGTTCTTTGTTTCCCAGCCTCTTGTTTAACTTATCCCATCCCCTTACTGTTTCTTCTACCCTGTCCCTGTTTTTCCTGCCACCTCCTATACGTGCCCCATCCCCCTTCCCCACTACAGAGCGCCCAAAGCAAAGAACCATTTGCCACCCCCTCCCTGCTGCTGCTCTTCCCAGCGCGTGCACTACACCCCCTTCTCCCAACGCTCTCAGCTCCTTGGTGCAGGTCAAGGCTGAGCACACAAGCAACAGACCCTCTGTATTGTCCGTTTGATGCTGGCCTCTGGCTTTCCGTCTCACTTGTTATGTTTCATTGCCTGCTTACTCCTGTTTATTTAATCTTTTAAACTATCTACACTTCTAAACTCCTGCTACATTAACGTTTTAAATTACAAATTAAAGCGTGCGCTCTGCCTCAGGCATCTGAGCCGTCCCTACGCTCCCCACCCACCCCCATCCTTCACACCCCCTGCTTCACAGCCATCTGTTCCTCTCTCCCCGCACACAGCCTCTCCGACTTCCCCTCTCTGCTGCCAGCCTTAGGGCCGCCTCTGGGTTCCCATCCTCGGCTCTGCTGGCATCTCGTCTCCTCTCGCTCCCACCGCTCCTTTCCCCCACTCCTTGTTACTTCTGAATTCCCCGATATTACTGCAGCATAAAGGAGGTGTCTGTCACACACAACCATGAAGGGGCTCACTCATTTTTCACTTGTTTAACTTATCCCATCCCCTTACTGTTTCTTCTACCCTGTCCCTGTTTTTCCTGCCACCTCCTATACGTGCCCCATCCCCCTTCCCCACTACAGAGCGCCCAAAGCAAAGAACCATTTGCCACCCCCTCCCTGCTGCTGCTCTTCCCAGCGCGTGCACTACACCCCCTTCTCCCAACGCTCTCAGCTCCTTGGCGCAGGTCACGGCTGAGCACACAAGCAACAGACCCTCTGTATTGTCCGTTTGATGCTGGCCTCTGGCTTTCCGTCTCACTTGTTATGTTTCATTGCCTGCTTACTCCTGTTTATTTAATCTTTTAAACTATCTACACTTCTAAACTCCTGCTACATTAACGTTTTAAATTACAAATTAAAGCTTCCCCGTGCGTTTTAACCTCTATAGAATCAGAAAGATTTGCCTGCCTGTTTCTTTTATGTTTTCACCTACCTCTCTGTTTATTAAATATCCTCCTTCCCCACATGGTTTCGCAGGTTTGCTGTTAATATAGTTTTACATCATAAATATTTGCTTTCCCGTCCTGGTTCATTTGTGTCCACCGGCATAAAACCTTTGTCTGCATGTTTCTCTTTAATTTCCACTGCAGCCAGGTAATTTCTCATGTTTCCTGTTGATTTAAACTTTTACATTATAAACATTGTATTTCCGGTTACATGTCCTCCTCCTCACAATACCAAAGCAGTGCCTGCATCTTTTCTTAACTTTGAAGCCTTTGCTGCATCTTTTGTTATTGTTTTTACTACTCTCTGGGCTCTTCAACCACCAATCTGCGCCTCTTCTGTTTATCACGTCATTTGTGCCCTACATATTCATTAAAGATGGACATACCTGCTATGTCGTACGCCCGTTTACTCCTAAACATAACACATTATAAATCACAGCCCTTGCCGCCCGGTTTCCACTCCATCCATCCCTCCCCCCACTCCATCATCCCCCCCACTCCATCCATCCATCCCCCCACTCCATCCATCCATCCCCCCACTCCATCCATCCCCCCACTCCATCCATCCCCCCACTCCATCCATCCATCCATCCCACTCCATCCATCCATCCATCCCACTCCATCCATCCCACTCCATCCATCCCACTCCATCCATCCCACTCCATCCATCCATCCATCCATCCATCCATCCATCCCACTCCATCCATCAATCCCCCACTCCATCCATACATCCCCCCACTCCATCCATACATCCCCCCACTCCATCCATCCATCCATTCCCCACTCCATCCATCCATCCATCCATCCATCCACTTCATCCATCCATCCCACTCCATCCATCCATCCATCCCACTCCATCCATCCATCCATCCCACTCCATCTATCCATCCCCCACTCCATCCATCCATCCCCCACTCCATCCATCCATCCATCCATCCCCCACTCCATCCATCCCCCCACTCCATCCATCCATCCCACTCCATCCATCCATCCCACTCCATCCATCCATCCCCCCACTCCATCCATCCATCCCCCACTCCATCCATCCATCCATCCCCCCACGCAACGCCACTCACACACGCAACGCCACTCACACACGCAACGCCACTCACACACGCAACGCCAC